>NC_141879.1:747759132-748384132 GCF_056163025.1 Triticum urartu | reverse complement strand
AATTCCAACGAGGTCATGCTCCTTTTAACTCTCACATACAAAGTACTCCTCCCCCCAGACTCTCTGCAGATTTTAAAGTACCAATCATGCAATCTTCGCATCATCGTTGATAGAGATCTTTCATCTTTGACGAGAGGCTTCCCGTACTTGTATCTTTGTATCTGCACCTCCATGAAATCATAATGTACATCGTCGGGCAGGTAATCTCCAAGATTGCTATAACCGGGCACCATCCTCGGATCATTAGCGACGTTGTTGCTAGGCACCTTGAGCGGGGGGCGCGATTGCTTCGCTTGTTCGCCGAGCTGGGCAATTTGTTTCCCAGCTCATCATTCTTTCAGCCTTTGATCACTGACAGTACTTCCCAACCGCTCCGCTTCGGCAAATTCCTTTCCAATCATGCACTCATAGTTTTCTTTCGGCGGAGACTTGGGTGGTTTTGTCAGGGCAACCAGAGTGCGCTTCGCTTTCACCGGATCTACCTTCTCCTCCGGAGGTGGATGTTTCTTTGCTTTCACCCCTTCAAAGAAGTTGCTCACTTCTTCTCGCGCGATCTCGGCGTTCTCCTCCGGGGTCCTCTCGTATGGTAACTTCTCTGGAGTCTTCAGAGAAGGACCGAATTTGTATGTCCTCCTGCCTCTGGTTGTAGTGCTAGACGCCGGCAGAGCGGATGGAGCGGTTGTCTTCTTTACTTGCTTACGAGGCGGAGGAGAAGGACTACGACGCGCCGGAGCAGCCGAAGTGGCGGCATGTCTCTTCCTCCCTTGCTGACGAGGCGGAGAAGGAGGAGGCTGGCTGCTCGGGCGCGCTGGCGCAGGCGGAGAAGGAGGCGGAGTGCCGCCACGCGCCGGAGAAGGAGCCGGCCAAGTGCCCTGATCGTCACTCGCCGGAGGAGGAGGCGATGGAGGAGGCGGAGTGCCCTGACTCGCCGGAGGAGGAGGCGGAGGCGTCCAGTTCGAAAGGTTGATGAGCTCCTTCCGCCATAGGCATGGAGTCTTCAGAGCAGAACCCAGTCGAGTCTCCCCTTCACTGGTAGGGTGGTCAAGCTGGAGGTCCTCAAATCCCTCCGTTATTTCATCCACCATCACCCTAGCATATCCTTCTGGAATCGGCCGGCAGTGAAAAGTTGCGCCGGGTTCAGTAGAAAAAACAGAGCCAACAGCCGCCTTGACCTTCATATTAATCCATTGCGTCATAAGGTGGCAATTTTGAGACTCCGTGATAGCATCCACGGGATAGCTGGTAGGAGCCATCAAGACATGCTCCGGCTGAAGCAGCTCGGTGGAAGCCACGCTGCTTCTCCGCTGAGATGGCGGGGTAGCTTCGAGGGAAGCTTCGACAGTTCGTTTGCTGTGATTTGCTTCTCGTTCCTCTATTGCTTGTACCCTAGCGTGCAGCGCCTGCAGTTGGGTCTGCTCCACTTTCTTCCTCCTCTCGTGGCATTTGTAACCGCCTGCGTCCAGAAACCCAACCTTCCACGGAATGGAGCCTGGCGTGCCTCGTGTCCGTCCAGGGTGCTCAGGATTCCCGAGGGCCATTGTGAGCTCGTCGTTCTCTCTGTCTGGAACGAACGTCCCTTGCTGCGCTGCTTCGATATACTGCTGAAGCTTCTTGACTGGTATGTCCATTTGATCATTTGCCCAAATGCACTTCCCTGATACAGGGTCCAAGGTTCCGCCAGCCCCGAAGAACCAAGTCCGGCAACGGTCTGGCCAGTTAATTGTCTCTGGTTCGATCCCTTTATCAAGCAGATCATTCTCAATCTTGGCCCACTTAGGCCGGGCTACGAGGTAGCCACCTGAACCCATGCGATGGTGATGCTTCTTCTTCGCAGCATTTTGCTTGTTTGCCGCCGACATCTTCTTACTCTTTTCCAATGTCTTGTGGGCCACAAATGCGGGCCAGTGATCTCTGATCTTCTCATATCTGCCCTTGAATTCTGGTGTCTCTTTATTTTTGACAAACTTATTCAGCTCTTTCTTCCACCTCCTGAATAGTTCTGCCATCCTCTTAAGAGCAAAAGACTTGATTAATTGCTCTTTAACTGGCTTCTCCGGATCATCCTCTGGCGGTAGGGTGAAATTTGACTTCAGCTCAGTCCAAAGATCATTTTTCTGCATATCATTGACATAAGACACCTCAGGGTCTTCTGTAGCCTGCTTTAACCATTGCTGGATGCTGATCGGGATCTTGTCCCTAACCAAAACCCCGCACTGAGCAACAAATGCGCTCTTTGTCCGGAGGGGTTCAATCGGTTGGCCGTCGGGCGCGATTGCTATGATCTCAAACTTTTCATCCGAGCTCAACCTTTTCTTCGGGCCTCGTCTCTTTACCGAAGTTGTGCTCGATCCGGAGGGCTAGAAAAAAGAACAAAGACTTAATTAATATGTGTACATACCAAAACAATGAATGCATCAATTAGCTAGTCAGCAGAAGCTTAACTAATATATATACCTAGCCGGACTCGGTTCGGTCACCGGAGACGTCATCACGGTCTCCTTCTTGCACCGGCATTGTGTCACCGGAGCCGTCCTCACGGTCTCCTTCTTGCACCGGCATTAGGTCACCGGAGCCTTCATAATCATAGCCAGCTGCTTCCAGACCATCGGTGTCGTTGAGAAACAACGAGCAGACGGCATCACTTCCTCATGCGATTATGTCCCCCAACAACTCTTCTTGTACTTCGTCTCAGGCGGTGTCCATAGTTTCTACAAATATTTACAACATGGCAATTATTATTCAAACATGACAGATGGATATATTAGTGGCAAATGTAGAACTAATATTAATTAGTGGCCTCGACGCTGCTTCTCTAGGGTTTGGGGTGGCCTCGACGCTGCTTCTCTAGGGTTTGGGGTGGCCTCGACAACGCTTCAAGGATAAAAAAGAAGAGGAAGAAGAAAAAAAAAGAGGAGAAGAAAGAATAGAGGAGTAACAACTCCTCTATTCTTTCTTCCTCTTTTTTTATCGGGAACGAGGGTCGTCGAGGGTCGCCGAGCGGTAGAGGAAACCCTAAATAGCAAGTATCGTGGGTGTGAGATACATGTGGCCGTCGGTGTCGGACACTACATCCACGTCCCACAAGTGACGTGGGCTTCGACGCCCACGTCACTTGTGGGACGTGGATGTAGTGTCCGACACCGACGACCACATGTATCTCACATTTACGATACTTGCTATTTAGGGTTTCCTCTAACGCTCGGCAACCCTGACCCTCGACGACCCTCATTCCCGATAAAAAAAGAGGAAGAAGAAGAAAAAAAAAAGGGGCGACCCTGACCCTCAACGACCCTCGTTCCCGATAAAAAAAGAGGAAGAAGAAGAAAAAAAGGAGAAGAAAGATTCTTTCTTCTTCTCTTTTTTTTCTTCTTCTTCCTCTTTTTTTATCGGGAACGAGGGTCGCCGAGCGGTAGAGGATACCCTAAATAGCAAGTATCGTGGGTGTGAGATACATGTGGCCATCGGTTTCGGACAGTACATCCACGTCCCACAAGTGACGCGGCGTCACTTGTGGGACGTGGATGTTGTGTCCGACACCGACGGCCACATGTATCTCACACCGACGATACTTACTATTTAGGGTATATCAACCCCCCCTCATGTTGAAGTTATCGGGAGGTGGTATATATATCGACCCCCCCCCCTCATGTTGAAGTTATCAGGAGGGGGTATATCGACCCCCCCCCCTTGTGTTGAAGTTATCGGGAGGGGGTATATCGACCCCCCCTCGTGTTGAAGTTATCGGGAGGGGTATATCGACGACGACAAACCCGATAAAACATAAGAATACGAAGAATAAATAAAAAGAGGAGAAGAAGAAAGGAATAGAGGAGAAGATCAAAGAAAAAAAGAAGAAAAAAGAGGAGAAGAAGAAAGGAATAGAGGAGAAGAAGAAAAAATAGAAAAAAAATTCTTCCTCTCCTCTTCTTCTCCTCTTCCTTTTCTTCCTCTCCTCTTCTTCTCCCTTTTCCTCTTCTTATTTTCCTTTTTCCTCTCCTAAATATATAAAACTTTTCTAGAAATGAAACTAACCTAAAATGTACTAAATTAGAGAATATATATAGATAATCCTTTTCTAAATATTTAAATCTAACTTTTGCATATATGAACATATATACACAGAGAACATACAAACATATATACATTTTATAAAAAAGCAAAATACAGAATACAAACATATATATGAAAAAAAATCTGAAAAGAAGCAATATACACAATATATACTGACATATATACATAATATACACAAAGAAGCAATATACAAAATATACACAAGCATATAATATATGAAAAAAAACAGGGGAGGGGCGCCGTCCGGACCAACGGAGGGGCAGGGCGACGGCGCGGTCGGGGCAGGGGCGACGGCGACGGGCGGGGCAGGGCGATGACGACGGGCGGGCCGGGGCGCGCGACGCGCGTCGGGCGAGGGCACGGCCGACGGCGAGCGGGCGGCGACGGCGACCTCGGGCGGCTAGGGGAGGCGACGGCGACGTTGGGGCAGGGGCCGGCGTCGAGGAGCAGCGCAGCAGCCTGGCGGCGTTGGAGAAGAATGGCGGGTAGGGGAAACTTCCCAAGTGTTTGGTTATATAGGAAAGGCTTTGGTCCCGGTTCGTGGCACAAACCGGGACCAATGCCCCCCTTTAGTCCCGGTTGGTGCCACCAACCGGGACCAAAGGCCTCTTTTCAGCAGCCCAAAGGGCGGGAAGCGGCGGCCTTTGGTCCCGGTTGGTGGCATCAACCGGGACTAAAGGGGGCATTGGTCACGGTTTGTGCAAGGAACCGTGACCAATGCCCCCCTTTAGTCTCGGTTGGTGCCACCAACCGGGACCAAAGGCCTGCGCCTGCCAAAGCCGCGGTGCGGTGGGATGTTTAGTCCCACCTCACTAGCTGAGGAGCGGCCGCACCTGTTTATAAGCTGCCCCGCCATCTCCATCGAACTCCTCAGAACTGCAGGCCTCTGGGCCTAATCTCACACTGCTATGCCTGGGGGCCTGCTGGGCCTTCTGCGGGCCTGAATCCTGGCCCATGGATGGGCTTCTAGTCGTATTCAGGCCGTGGTGGCCTAGTAGGTGGCATTTTTTTACTATTTATTTTTCATTTCTACTTAGAACTAAATACTTGTAGTTTTTTAGTGATTTTTTTCTTTTAGGTCACAAAAATTATAAACTTTCTGTTAGTGCCATTAGTTTTAAAATTTGAATAGTTTAAATTTGATTTTTTTTTAAATTTGTGTGAATCACTAGTTTATGAATAACTTTACTATAAAAATTGATTTTTGAGTCCTTCTTTTTCCTGCTATTTAATATTACTGTGTTTTATCATTATACTCAATTTGGTAATTTTAGTTAGTCATAACAAATATCATAGGCATTTTTTTATTTTTTTTCTATTTATTTTTTCATTTCTACTTAGAACAAAATACTTATAGTTTTTTAGTGATTTCCTTTTTCTTTTAGGTCACAAAAATTATAAACTTTCTGTTAGTGCCATTAGTTTTCAAATTTGAAAACTCTTTTTTTGTTTTTTTGCTTTTAGTGCCTATTTTTTCTAGTTTTTTTGTTTTGTTTTCTGCATTATTTATTTTCTTTTGTTTTTTGATTTATTTTTTTAATTCTTTTTGCTTTTAGTTTTAGAAAAATTATAAACTTTCTGTTAGTGCCATTAGTTTTCAAATTTGAAAACACTTTTTTAGTTTTTTTGTTTTCTTTGTTGCTTTATTTATTTTATTTTGTGTCTACTTACAACAAAATACTTATTGTTACTATTTTTATTTTTATTCAGTTTTTTTGTTTTGTTTTTTGTATTATTTATTTTCTTTTGTTTTTTGCTTTATTTTTTAATTCCTTTTGCTTTTAGGTCAGCAAAATTATAAACTTTCTGTTAGTGCTATTAGTTTTAGAAAAATTATAAACTTTCTGTTAGTGCCATTAGTTTTCAAATTTGAATAGTTAAAATTTAAATTCTTTGAAATTTGTGTGAATCACAAGTTTGTGATTAACTTTACTAAAAAAAATGAACATAGATGCACCTATAGAGAAACTTCGACCTAAATTCATAGTTTTCAAATGAACTCTGAAAAAGTTGGCATAGCATACTCGTGTGTTACAAAGTTGGCATGGTATCATCATAATAGTTGCGGGAGAAAGTCTTCACTTTTTCTTCGCTTGTGTCATTTGCTTATTGCGCCGTAACCATGGATAATCTTCATCGTTTATCAGGATGCTTGGGTCAGCCTTGACATTGAAGGGAGGAATTTCATGAAACTTTTCATAATCTTCAGACATGTCTGTCTTGCCCTCCACTCCCAGGATATCCCTTTTTCCTGAAAGAACTATGTGGCGCTTTGGCTCATCGTATGATGTATTCGCTTCCTTATCTTTTCTTTTTCTCGGTTTGGTAGACATGTCCTTCACATAGATAACCTGTGCCACATCATTGGCTAGGACGAACGGTTCGTCAGTGTACCCAAGATTTTTTAGATCCACTGTTGTCATTCCGTACTGTGGGTCTACCTGTACCCCGCCGCCTGACAGATTGACCCATTTGCACTTAAACAAAGGGACCTTAAATTCATGTCCGTAGTCAAGTTCCCATATGTCCACTATGTAACCATAATATGTGTCCTTTCCGCTCTCGGTTGCTGCATCAAAGAGGACACCGCTGTTTTGGTTGGTGCTCTTTTGATCTTGGGCGGTCGTGTAAAATGTATTCCCATTTATCTCGTATCCTTTGTAAGTCAATACAGTCAAAGATGGTCCCCTGGACAACAAGTACAGCTCATCACAAACAGTGTTGTCACCTTTGAGACGTGTTTCCAACCAACTGCTGAAAGTCCTGATGTGTTCACATGTAATCCAGTCGTCGCACTGCTCCGGGTGTTTGGAGCGCAGACTGTTCTTGTGTTCATCGACATACGGGGTCACCAAGGTAGAGTTCTGTAAAACTGTGTAGTGTGCTTGAGACCAAGAATATCCGTCCCTGCATATTATTGAGTAACTTCCAAGAGTGCCTTTTCGAGCCAGTCTCCCCTCATACCGTGATTTAGGGAGACCTATCTTCTTAAGGCCAGGAATGAAGTCAAAAAAAAACCTAATAACATCCTCTGTTTGATGGCCCATGGAGATGCTTCCTTCTGTCCTAGCGCGGTTACGGACATATTTCTTTAGGACTCCCATGAACCTCTCAAAGGGGAATATATTGTGTAGAAATACGGGCCCCAGGATGACAATCTCGTCGACTAGATGAACTAGGACGTGCGTCATGATATTGAAGAAGGATGGTGGGAACACCAGCTCGAAACTGACAAGACATTGCGCCACATCACTCCTTAGCCTTGGTACGATTTCTGGATCGATCACCTTCTGAGAGATTGCATTGAGGAATGCACATAGCTTCACAATGGCTAATCGGACGTTTTCCGGTAGAAGCCCCCTCAATGCAACCGGAAGCAGTTGTGTCATAATCACGTGGCAGTCATGAGACTTTAGGTTCTGAAACTTTTTCTCTGGCATATTTATTATTCCCTTTATATTCGACGAGAAGCCAGTCGTGATCTTCATACTGAGCAGGCATTCAAAGAAGATTTCTTTCTCTTCTTTCGTAAGAGCGTAGCTGGCAGGACCTTTATACTGCTTCGGAGGCATGCCGTCTTTTTCGTGCAAACGTTGCAGGTCCTCCCGTGCCTCAGGTCTATCTTTTGTCTTCCCATACACGCCCAAGAAGCCTAGCAGGTTCACGCAAAGGTTCTTCGTCACGTGCATCACGTCGATTGAAGAGCGGACCTCTAGGTCTTTCTAGTAGGGTAGGTCCCAAAATATAGATTTCTTCTTCCACATGGGTGCGTGTCCCTCAGCGTCATTTGGAATAGCTAGTCCGTCGGGACCCTTTCCAAAGATTACGTGTAAATCATTGACCATAGCAAGTACGTGATCACCGGTACGCATGGCGGGCTTCTTGCGGTGATCTGCCTCGCCTTTGAAATGCTTGCCTTTCTTTCGACATTGATGGTTGGTCGGAAGAAATCGACGATGGCCCAGGTACACATTCTTCCTGCATTTGTCCAGGTATATACTTTCAATGTCATCTAAACAGTGCGTGCATGCGTGGTATCCCTTGTTTGTCTGTCCTGAAAGGTTACTGAGAGCGGGCCAATCGTTGATGGCCACGAACAGCAACGCCTTTAGGTTAAATTCCTCCTGTCTGTGCTCATCCCACGTACGTACACCGTTTCCATTCCACAGCTGTAAAAGTTCTTCAACTAATGGTCTTAGGTACACATCAATGTCGTTGCCGGGTTGCTTAGGGCCTTGGATGAGAACTGGCATCATAATGAACTTCCGCTTCATGCACATCCAAGGAGGAATGTTATACATACATAGAGTCACGGGCCAGGTGTTGTGATTGCTGCTCTGCTCCCCGAAAGGATTAATGTCATCCGTGCTTAAAGCAAACCATACATTCCTTGGGTCCTTTCAAACTCTTCCCAGTACTTTCTCTCGATTTTTCTCCACTGCGACCCGTCAGCGGGTGCTCTCAACTTCCCGTCTTTCTTACGGTCCTCACTGTGCCATCGCATCAACTTGGCATGCTCTTCGTTTCTGAACAGACGTTTCAACCGTGGTATTATAGGAGCATACCACATCACCTTCGCAGGAACCCTCTTCCTGGGGGGCTTGCCGTCAACATCACCAGGGTCATCTCGTCTGATCTTATACCGCAATGCACCGCATACCGGGCATGCGTTCAGATCCTTGTATGCACCGCGGTAGAGGATGCAGTCATTAGGGCATGCATGTATCTTCTCCACCTCCAATCCTAGAGGGCATACGACCTTCTTTGTTGCGTATGTACTGTCGGGCAATTTGTTATCCTTTGGAAGCTTCTTCTTCAATATTTTCAGTACCTTCTCAAATCCTTTGTCAGCCACAGCATTCTCTGCCTTCCACTGCAGCAATTCCAGTACGGTACCGAGCTTTGTGTTGCCATCTTCGTAATTGGGGTACAACCCTTTTTTGTGATCCTCTAACATGCGATCGAACTTCAGCTTCTCCTTTTGACTTTAGCATTGCGTCCTTGCATCGACAATGACCCGGCGGAGATCATCATCATCGGGCACATCATCTGGTTCCTCTTGATCTTCAGCAGCTTCACCTGTGGCAGCATCATTGGGCACATCGTCTGGTTCCTCTTGATCTTCACCAGCTCCCCCCGTTGCAGCATCACCATATTCAGGGGGCACATAGTTATCATCGTACTCTTCTTCTTCGCCGTCTTCCATCATAACCCCTATTTCTCCATGCCTCGTCCAAACATTATAGTGTGGCATAAAACCCTTGTAAAGCAGGTGGGAGTGAAGGATTTTCTGGTTAGAGTAAGACCTCGTATTCCCACATTCAGTGCATGGACAACACATAAAATCATTCTGCTTGTTTGCCTCAGCCGCATCGAGAAACTCATGCACGCCCTTAATGTACTCGCGGGTGTGTCTGTCACCGTACATCCATTGTCGGTTCATCTGCGTGCATTATATATAATTAAGTGTCCAAATTAATAGAAGTTCATCATCACATTAAAACCAAAGTGCATACATAGTTCTCATCTAACAACATATAGCTCTCCAGAGCATCTAATTAATTAAACCATACATTGAAACTATGTAAAACATTTCAATGCGAAAAAAATGCGATCATAATCGCAACCAAGGTAACAATTGATCCAACGGCATAATGACACCAAGCCTCGGTATGAATAGCATATTTTCTAATCTTTCTAATCTTCAAGCGCATTGCATCCATCTTGATCTTGTGATCATCGACGACATCCGCAACATGCAACTCCAATATCATCTTCTCCTCCTCAATTTTTTTATTTTTTCCTTCAACAAATTGTTTTCTTCTTCAACTAAATTTAACCTCTCGACAATAGGGTCGGTTGGCATTTCCGATTCACATACATCCTAGATAAATAAAATCTATGGCACGTTGGTCGGCATAATTTTCATAAACAATAAATGAACCAATAGTTATAAAGATAATATACATACCACATCCGAATCATAGATAGGACGAGGGCCGACGGGGGCGGATACCAAAACCATCGCACTATATAAGATGCAATAATAAATGTAAGAAAATGATACAAGTATCTATCTAAACATACAAGTAAGAATATTTTTCCTTTCAGAAAGAAGATAAGAACAAGAGGCTCACCACGGTGGTGTCGGTGATGAGATCGGCGCGGGTGATCGACGACGGTGAAGACGGGGACGGGGCGTGACGGACCGCTAAATCTAGACAAATCTCGAGGAAAATGGAGCTTGGAGGTCGAGCTTCGAGAGGAGAAAGCTTAAGTAGTGTGGCTCGGGCATTCCATCGAACACCTCATGTGCATAGGAGGTGAGCTAGAGCACCACAAAGCCCTCTCCCCCTCTTGATCTTCAGCAGCTTCACCCGTTGCAGCATCATTGGGCACATCGTCTAGTTCCTTTTGATCTTCACCAGCTCCCCCCGTTGCAGCATCACCGTATTCAGGGGGCACATAGTTGTCATCGTACTCTTCTTCTTCGCCGTCTTCCATCATAACCCCTATTTCTCCGTGCCTCGTCCAAACATTATAGTGTGGCATGAAACCCTTATAAAGCAGGTGGGAGTGAAGGATTTTCCGGTTAGAGTAAGACCTCGTATTCCCACATTCAGTGCATGGACAACACATAAAACAATTCTGCTTGTTTGCCTCAGCCGCATCGAGAAACTCATGCACGCCCTTAATGTACTCGGAGGTGTGTCTGTCACCGTACATCCATTGCCGGTTCATCTGCGTGCATTATATATATAATTAAGTGTCCAAATTAATAGAAGTTCATCATCACATTAAAACCAAAATGCATACATAGTTCTCATCTAACAACATATAGCTCTCCAGAGCATCTAATTAATTAAACCATACATTGAAACTATGTAAAACATTTCAATGCGAAAACAAATGCGATCATAATCGCAACCAAGGTAACAATTGATCCAACGGCATAATGATACCAAGCCTCGGTATGAATGGCATATTTTCTAATCTTTCTATCTTCAAGCTCATTGCATCCATCTTGATCTTGTGATCATCGACGACATCCGCAACATGCAACTCCAATATCATCTTCTCCTCCTCAATTTTTTTTATTTTTTCCTTCAACAAATTGTTTTCTTCTTCAACTAAATTTAACCTCTCGACAATAGGGTCGGTTGGAATTTCCGATTCACATACATCCTACATAAATAAAATCTATGTCACGTTGGTCGGCATAATTTTCATAAACAATAAATGAACCAATAGTTATAAACATAATATATATACCACATCCGAATCATAGACAGGACGAGGGCCGACGGGGGCGGATACCAAAACCATCGCACTATATAAGATGCAATAATAAAAGTAAGAAAATAATACAGGTATCTATGTAAACATACAAGTAAGAATATTTTTCCTTTCAGAAAGAAGATAAGAACAAGAGGCTCACCACGGTGGTGTCGGCGATGAGCTCGGCGCGGGTGATCGACGACGGTGCAGACGGGGACGGGGCGTGACGGACCGCTAAACCTAGACAAATATTGAGGAAAATGGAGCTTGGAGGTCGCGCTTGGAGAGGAGAAAGCTTAAGTAGTGTGGCTTGGGCATTCTATCGAACACCTTGTGTGCATAGGAGGTGAGCTAGAGCACCACCAAGCCCTCTCCCCCTCGGCCAAAAAAAACAGAGCAGTGTGCTCTGCTCTTACGCGAGGGGGTATATATAGTCACCTCATTGGTCCCGGTTGGTGGCATGAACCGGGACTAAAGGGGAGTCCGGTTCATGCCACCAACCGGGACCAATGGTGGTGGGCCGGGAGCGAGGCCCATTGGTCTCGGTTCGTCCCACCAACCGGGACCAAAAGGTTCAGACGAACCGGGACCAATGGCCCACGTGGCCCGGCCGGCCCCCTGGGCTCACGAACCGGGTCTAATGTCCCCATTGGTCCCGGTTCTTGACTGAACCGGGACTAATGGGCTGACCCGGTCTGGACCGTTGCCCCCTTTTCTACTAGTGAAGATGCATCAGCTAGTGTTGAGTATGAAGATCTTGAGAAGATGCTGAAATTGCTACGTTGCCTCAATTTCCTCTCACTGCAAGGACGGCATGGGATCAGCTGCCTACCAAGTTCACTGGATAATCTGAGGGACCTGCAGACCCTGTAGGTAAGGCACACCTTCGTAGTCACCCTGCCAAACAACATTACCAAGTTGCAGAAGCTACAATACATATACGTGCTGGCACCACCGACGTCCTGGTGTCAGCACCTGCACCACCACTACTTGTTTCATCCAGCTAGTTCTGCAGACGTGATCGCCCTGCTGGTATTGTGGTGGTTAGAGGGATTGGAAAATTGATGGCATTGCACACGCTTGGTGTTGTCAATGTCGCTGCTTCAGGGTCAAAGACCTCTGTGGAAGATCTCAAGAAGCATACCTAACTGCGCAAGCTCGGAGTGTCCGGCATTAATAGGAAGAACAGAAAGGAGTTTTTCTCTGCATAAAGGGTCGTTTACATCTGCAATCCTTGACAGTGCAGCTCGACAAGGAAACTCAAGGTTGTTGCTTCAAGAATGGTGACGATAAAGGGAGCTTGGATGGCATGATCTCCCTGCCTTTGGAGAACCTGATTAGCCTTAATGTGTATGTCCTTAATGACAAGTTGCCAAAATGGGGAGTCGACCGGCTCAGCAAGCTCGAAAAGCTGCATTTAGAGATGGACGCTTTGATGAAAAATGACACGATGAAGTTCCTTGAAGAGCTACCACAACTATCTATTCTTCGTGTCAAGCAGCTCCAAGATGGTACGCTCTGCTTTCGTGTTGTTGTGAATAATGTAAAGGACGGCTCATTTGAAAAGGTCAAGGTCCTCCAGATTGCATGTGACTTTCGGGTTAACAACAATGAGAAATCTTGAGCTGCTCAAGATTGACTGCTGCGGTTCCAACGGAGGACTCGGGCCTGGAGAATCTAGGAGGACTCAGGCAAGTCTTGCTTCTTAACGGTTCCAATGCCCATGCACTGAAGGAACAACTTGAAAGCACCCAAACTTAATGAAACCTGTTGTGAAGCGGGAGGAATCACCACGCTCGTCTACTTCTACAAGCTCGGCCCAGTCCTTGTAACCCCTTCTTCTGGTTGGTTTGTGTAAAGCTCAAGATTTACTACCGTAATGGCTTCTGTTGCCCATCTTATGGTTCCATACATGCATGTTTTATGTAGTATCAAAATGTACTACACCCATAATGAGCACCGGATTTCTGCTCAATTGCCTTCATTGTGATATAGTATATGCAGTTAAATAATTGATGTCCGGTTTGCAAGGTTATTACGGTACAGTGTAATATATAAATGAGATGGTTGGAGCTATCACTTTAAACATCTTTAAATTAGGTCATATTTCCTTTTTCCTTCCAAATGATGTTTAGATTAAACATGAATTTATCATCTCTGTTCTGGTGGATAATTCAACGATCATTTAGAAAAGTTGCCCGAGTTTCACTAACAGTTTGCTGCATCCATCGAAAGATCTGGATTGCGTGCATTTTCCCTAGAAGAAGGAACTACAGCTATTTTTCCTATTCTTTTGATTATTAGTATAAACAAATTTTTAAATGGCACGCAATCCAGATCATGTGAGCACACGACTACAATTTCCACATCTAATTTTTTTAAAATTCTGGGTACTGAATTAAAGGCATCATATGTGGATCATGTGAGCACATGACTACAATTTCCACATCTTCGTCCTCAGCCCACACCATACAAATACATCAATGTTTCACTTCGGCTTAGCTGCTTCCTGTGTTCTAAACAGACATTTGGGCACGCACAGTACAACGTCACTCTTGAGCTGCTCCACTGCACAGGAACAGTGTGGTTCAGCATGAGCAGTTAGTGAATGCATAACAGAAAACCGAGATCATAACTAACTGAACTAATCATCTACTGGTTACTCACATGCAATCTCCGCCAAAGATTTCTGGGTGCGCTTCTCCAGTCCATGTTCCCTGTTCTTGTTCGGTCCCATGTTCACCATCCCTGATGCAGTCGACAAACATAGAATTCAGCATAGATTCAGTGACATGTACAATACAAGATTACACATTTGAAGCTGATACATAATTCTCATGGTTTAGTGCAATATATAAGACATCCTAAAGAGCAACATAGCAACACCCAAATCCAATTCGAACCCAGATGTTGTTAGGAGAACACATGAGAAAGACTTACTTGCCAAAGAACCTACGGTAAATAGTTTGACACTCAGTGTCAACTAGTTATATTGTTCAGGAATGTCTATTCTTTTTTATTCTTTTTTTTTCGCAGAATAGGGGAATATCTATTCAACAAACAAAGGCCTTACTCTGGCACATAAAACTGATACCTCAGCAATAATACATTGCGAATTTGGATAACTTGAATGATTTCAGGTAAATGTTCAAGCACACGGAAGCTCGGCAGATCTACACCTAATGTGGACACAAATAGCACCAAACAACCATCAAATGCTAACCGACAGAGGACATTGAATGGAATAACAGGCCGATGATGAGGACAGCAGTACACTCGATCTGAAAGCTAACGGTTGGGTTCTTGATGAGGGTAAAGGTTGGGTTCTTGATAAGGACATAATGTGGAAAAAATGACGCAGTGTTCTCCGCAGCCTAGGGGACTGACTCATGAATTAGAATTGCAAGGGCTAATTTCATTTGAACTGGCCAACTGAACTAAAGGAACCAGCTACAACTATGACTCGCTTATGTAACAATATATATACGGAAGTAAACAGGCAGAGCAGTTTTAGTCGGGCAGAGTACACTAGCTAGCTAGTCCATGAAAGATAATGAGGAAGCGTAGAACCCTTCGTCTGGGCTGCGTTTGTATATATTGAAGGTTTGTCGTGGCTTACAAGGAAGATGAGATCGTCCGAGAGGAGGAGAGATCGACCTCGTCGTTTACAGGAGAAATAACAGAAGAAGGGATAGAAACATATTACAATTCAAATGAGAATCCTATCCCTATACAACTGATTCTAACATTCCCCCTCAATCTAAACCATATGCATTTTGCCAAGGTTAAGATTGTACTTGAACTCATTCAATCTTCTCGTAGTAAGAGGTTTTGTGAAGCCATCAGCAAGTTGATCACCAGTTGATATGAACTGAATATCAAGTAGCTTTCGAGCTACCCTTTCTCTGACAAAGTGAAAATCAACTTCGATATGTTTTGTGCGTGCATGAAAAACAGGATTAGCTGAGAGGTAGGTTGCACCAATATTATCACACCATAACCTTGCAGCTTGAGGAGCCTTAATCCAAGTTCATAGAGTAATGCTTGAGTGGCCTGTTTTCTTGCACTCCACGACACAAGATTTCTACCCAGAAACACAGCAAAACCACCCGTGGATCTTCTATCATTAGCACACCCTGCCCAGTCTGCATCAGAATATGCAGTGACAAGCATAGACAAAGACTTGGTAATTTGAATTCCAAGTCCTTCTGAATATTTAAGATACCTCAAAATTCTCTTGATTGCAGTCCAATGAGTTGTCCTAGGTGCATGTAAATATTGACATACCTTGTTCACAGAATAGGAAATATCAGGACGTGTAAGAGTCAAATACTGTAAAGCACCTACAACACTTCTGTAATTGGTTGCATCTTCTGGTCCAAGTGTTTCTCCACTTTCAATTGTAAGTTGTTCTGAGGTTGACATTGGTGTACTCACAAGTTTACAATTTTCCAATCCAACTCTTCTGAGTATGTCAGTGGTATATTTTTCCTATGTGAGAAGTATACCATCCTTCACTTGTTTGACCTCTATGCCAAGAAAATAATGAAGATTACCCAAGTCCTTGAGAGCAAACTCCATCTTTAGATCCTTAAGCAAACAAGTGGTAGCACCTGAACTTGAACTAGCAACAATTATATCATCAACATAAACAAGAACAAATATGGTGATGCTGTCTTTATTGTAAAAGAACAATGAGGTGTCTGCTTTAGATGGTGTAAACCCAAGTTGTTGTAACTGCATGCTCAACCTCGAGTACCAAGCTCTCGGGGCCTGTTTCAAACCATACAAAGCTTTATCCAACTTACAGACATAATGTGGTGTGCTTTGATCCTCATACCCTGGTGGCTGCAGCATGAACACTTCTTCCTCAAGAACACCATGAAGGAACGCGTTCTGAACATCTAGCTGGCGTAAGCTCCATCCTCTGGAAATAGAAATAGACGATACAAGTCGAATAGTAGCTGACTTAACAACAGGGCTGAACGTATCCTCATAGTCAATACCAAACCTCTGTTTGAAACCCTTTGCAACCAGCCTAACTTTGTATCTGTCTATACTTCCATCGGATTTTCTCTTTATTTTGTATACCCATTTGCAGTCTATACCATTACTACCTTTCTTTGGTGGTACTAAATGCCAAGTATTATTTTTGTAAGTGCATCATACTCATTATCCATAGCCTTTTTCCAATCCTTATGAGCAAGAGCATCATGCAAGTCAGTTGGTTCACCAACACTGCTAAGAAAATCACGCTTTACTCTGTCATACCTTATAGTACCATCAGTATACTCTATCCCTTTGACAATGCCTGACTGTGATCTAGTGTGTCGGCGAAGAGGTTGGTGAATAGCTGATGCTATGGGCGCAGAAGATCCTGGCTAAGAAGATTCTGTGTGAGTTGGCGCAGAGGATCCCAGCTCTTGTTCTGAGGAAGATCGAGGCGCAGGCGATCCAGGCTCCCGATCCGAGGAGGATCCCCCTGACGCCGCGTCAGCACGGTCAGCGGCTGGCTCGATCGTCTCGATCCGCGGGCCCGCGGCACGCGACAACACGCTCCCCCGCGCATGGTGACACGCTTCGGCCCGCGTGTGGTGACGTGCTTTGGCTCGCGCTGGACTGGTGGCATCCACCACTAGCGGGCTGTCGGCCACCCGCGCGACCGGGCTGGGTGGATCGGCTAACTCCGCCTCGGATCGGGCGCCGATGGAGACAGAAGGACTGGCACAGAAATCTGCACCGGATCGCGCGCCACTGCCAGGTGAATCAGCCTCAGACCATGTGCATGTTTTGTCCACATCTGTACACATAAAATGATGACCCAAATCTGCACATATATCATTAGAACCACAATTTTGGATGGAATTTTGCACATGATCAGTTTTATGTAATTCACCCTCGTAATCTGGAAGGAGTGCTATTTCAGCATGAAGGAGAGCCCCCGCGTTTGGATGAAGTTTGGCAAACGGGAAAAGTGTTTCATCAAAAACAACATCTCTGGAAATATATATTCGTCCAGTGGCAATTTCGAAGCACTTGTACCCTTTGTGGAGATTGCTATAGCCAAGAAAAACGCATTGGGTGGAGTGAAGCTCGAGTTTGTGACGATTATATGGACGTAGATTGGGATAGCAAGTGCACCCAAAAAATACGAAGAGAGTTGTAGTCAGGTTTCTTTTGATATAATCGCTCCAAGGGAGCAGTGTTACGAATGACCTTACTAGTGAGACGATTAATAAGATAAGTGGCAGTGATGAATGCTTCATCCCAATACTTTAGAGGCATAGAGGCATGAGCAAGAAGAGAGAGACCAACTTCAACAATGTGGCGATGTTTCCGCTCAGCGGAGCCGTTTTGTTGGTGAGCATGAGGACAAGAGACATGATGCTCAATGCCTATGCTACGAAAGAAAGAATTGAGTTTCTCATACTCTTCTCCCCCCCCCCCAGTCACTTTGGACGGTTAGGATTTTTCTATCAAGATGTATTTCAACAAGTTTTTGGAACTATTGGAAAACAGAGAAAACTTCAGATTTGTACTTAAGCAAATAAATCCAAGTAAACTTGTTGTAGTCATCGATGAAACTGACATAATATTTCTTTCTACCAAAAGAATCTCTGGCATGACCCCATGCATCACTGAAAAGAAGCTCTAAAGGAGCATGAGACACACTAGTTGACTTAGGATAAGGGAGCTGATGACTCTTAGCACATTGACAAGCTTCACACAGAGAATCACTAACTTGGCTATCTGACAATGAGAGATTGCCTTTATTAACTACTTTCTTGACTATGATCGACGACGGATGTCCTAATCATCGATGCCACCTTGCCAAGAAGGGCTTGATGACGGAGTAGACTCGACGATGCTTGCGACTAAGTGCTCCGGATGTGATGGTGTAGAGCCCTCCAATGCATCTACTGTGATGGAGGAGTTCCCTCGTTGCCCGATCCTTTATAAAAAAAGTAACGAGGGTGAGTTTCAAAGAATACATTGTTATCGGTGGCTAAACGAGACATAGACGCAAGGTTCTTGCCGGCTTGTGGAACATGAAGGGCATCTTTTAAGACAAGATCAAATTTGAGAGAGGGTGAATTAAAAAAAGCTTGACCAATGTGTGTAATATCCATACCTCCACCGCTTGCAGTGTGAATTTGGTCGTTGCCGAGGTATTTTTCACGGAGAGAAAGTTGCCCTAGTTCGCTTGTGACGTGGTCTGTTGCCCCGGAGTCGATGTACCAAACTCCTCCTCCTTGCTCAATGGCCGCCGCAATGTGACGAGCATCAGGGACGAAATCTTCATCGAAGTGGTGCCAGCAGTCCATGACTTTGTGGCCCGCCTTCTTGCAGAGTTGGCACCGAGGGCGCGGACGAGAGGACGCGGGGCGGCGGCTATTGTTGTTGTTGAAGCCGCCTCCCCCTGTTCTGTTGTTGTAGCCGCTGCCGCCGCTGGAGTTGTTGTAGTTGCTGTAGCCGCCATCGCCTTGCTGGTTGGTGCCGCGCCCGCGCCCGCCGCCACGCTGCCCCTGGTGACCGCGGCCACGAGATACAGAATTGACAGAAGACTGCCGGATGTTGGTGCCGTGGAGGAGGCTGAGACGGACGTCGAAGCTAAGAAGCTGGCTATAGTGATCTTGGACGGTGATGGGTTCAACTCGAGCAGCCAGAGCCGAGACGACTAGATTGTACTCCATGTCCAGCCCAGCAAGAATCTTGGACACGATCTCCGGGTCAGAGAGCGCGGCGGCGGTGCAGGCAACCTCATCAGTGAGGCTTTTGATCTTTCCAAGGTATTCAGCCATAGTCATATTACCTTTTTGCGGATTGGTCAGCTCGGTGCGGGTATTGATAGCTTGAGCTTGACTCTGGGCAGCGAACATGGCGTGGATGGCGCTCCATACTTGTGCCGGCGTCTGGAGCACGGCGACCTGCGCAAGAATGTCGCGGGAGAGGGAGCCCATCAAGTAGCCTTGGAGTTATTGTTGTTGTGCAAACCATAGGGATCGGGAAAAGTTCACAACTTGTTCTTCCTTGCCGTCCTTGGTGATGGTGAGGGTGGCCGGCGGTGCTGGACTCGTCGCGTCGAGATGGTGCTCCATCTACGCGCCCTTCATCTGGGGCAAAACAATGGCCTTCCAGAACAGGAAATTTCCCCTCGTGATCTTCTCTTGGGGCGGTGATCCGAGAAAAGAGTTGTTGGAGGTGGAGGATGGGGTGAAGGTGGAGGAAGAAGCGGTGGTGAGTGCTCCTGTGGTGCTGGACATCGGGGCAGCGGAGGTGGTGGTGGACATGGCTCAGTCGCCGGGAGGTAGCTAGATGCGATCTCGTTCCGATCTACTAAGGAAGAGGCTCTGTTACCATGAAAGATAATGAGGAAGCGTAGAACCCTTCGTCTGGGCCGCATTTGTATATATTGAAGGTTTGCCGTGGCTTACAAGGAAGATGAGATCGTCCGAGAGGAGGAGAGATTGACCTCATCGTTTACAGGAGAAATAACAGAAGAAGGGATAGAAACAGATTACAATTCAAATGAGAATCTTATCCCTATACAACTGATTCTAACAGTCCAGAGGTATAGAACAGCCTACCGCAGGAGCTGGGGTGGGGGATGTGTAGAGTAGAAGGGATGGAGGAGGAGTGCCTACTGCTAGTCCACGGTGGTGGCGAGGGAGGCGCCGTCGGGCGTGGAGAAGAGCTCCTTGGCGGCACGGAGGGCCTTGAGGCGCTGGAGGCAGGCGGCGGCGTATGGCATAGGGTGCAATGGGCTTTTTCTGGCCCGAGAAGATTTCAGAGTGTAGGCAGTGTCTTCTCGCTCCAGTGCTCCAGGCCCAGACAATCGAACGCAAGCCTCCTGGTTGGGTCGGGGTGGTGGAAACGGATGGAAGAAACTTCACAAGTTTTTGTTTTGGAAAAAATGAGGGTAGAAACTACACCTTTTAGAAATACTCTGTTGTCAAACGTAGCCTAAAGGAACTGGTTGAGTAAATTGCATAAAACCACCACTTTGAGGGCTAGGTTTGCAAAAAACACTAGGATACAGATTCACTGCAGAAAGCACCACGTCTAGCGTAATTGTTTTGCAAAAACCACTGATCGGCGGTTAAGTGAGTTTATGACAGGTGGGGCCCGTTTTCCACCTACGTGGCACTCCAGGCCGTCCCGACAGCCGGCAGATGGCGTTAGACGGTGTCGTCGCCGTCGTTCGGTCCTAGCAGTCAAAAGCATGAACCATTGCCACTTCTCCACCACTCTGCTTGCTCGCTCCTCGCTCGTGCATCTCTCGCTCTTGCTCTGTTCTTGGTCGCCGCATCCGTCGCCGCCGCGCCGTCCCGCCGCCGCAGCACCATGGTGTCGTGGAGTGATGGGTCGGATAGTAGCGAGCACACTGTGGAGTACATGAGATCAGCTTCCGACGATGGCACCATTAATGTCAGTTATCAGATTTAGGGTTAGGGTTTGATATTTGGGGATTTCTCGAATTAGCTTCTTTTCAAACTATGGACCAAATCTCTGTCATTCCTTTGCACTCCAGGTTCCTGCTAGCACCGAAGACTCAGATTTCGAGGGCCCTGAGACATATATGTATGTTTTGTGCCATGGAAACGGGAAGGCAGCAGTAAGGCGTGTTTCTTTCGAAGGGATTCACACTAGCAGGAGGTTTCTTTGTTGTGCAGAGAAGGTATGGTTCCAACTTAACTAATTGGAAGTTGTTGATTAACTTAACAGATCTGTCATTTGTTTGCCATGGACATGTAATGTGGCACTCCAGCAGACATTGTATTATATTGTGAAGTTTGGACAATGGATTCATTAATTGTTTACTCTGCCAGCATTGTTTATTCTGGTTCTGGCAACATTGTTTAGTTAGGTCATTTTGTTAACTCTGCCAGGTTAGCATATTTTAAGACAGAAGATGCATGGGTTAGCACACCAGCATTGTTTAGTTTGGATCTGGCAACATTGTTTAGTTAGGTCATTTTTTAACTCTGCCATGTTAGCTTATTTTAGGACAGAAGATTCATGGGTTAGCACACCAGCATTGTTTACTTAGTAGTTGTTTACTTTAGAGCAAACCATTGTTTTTTAGGATGTTTACTTTAGGACATGTTTAAATATTCTATCTTTAGCTTGCATGATATGAATTTTAGTATAAAGTAATCTAGCCTATCATTGTAAGTAAGTCACTGTTATGTAATTCATTTTGTTAATACTGTTTTTTCAGGAAGGTAAAAACTGTGGACTGGTAGAATGGATTGATCCATCTTGGCCCAATACCCTTGAGAATGCACTGTCCAAGTTGTGGTCTATGTATGAACAGAGTAAGATGGACAGGAATGAGGAATGTCTGATGCATTCATTTACTGTTCATGACCTGACACAAGAGAAGAAGAAACTCCAGGCCAGCTATGAGAAGTTGGTTGAAGATGTCAATACACCTATGGATGCCCAGGAGCAGAGGGCAGTGATAGAAAGGAAAAATGCCGAAACAACCAAGTTGCAGGAGAAGTATGACACTGTGAAGAACATAGTTGTTGCTCAAGCTACTTTCATTAGGAACATGAAGTTGAAGCTAGCTGATGAGAGGAAGAATTTGCAGATCCACATTGATGAGCTCAAGAAGACAGTTGAAAAGAGCAATGTGAAGCTGGAGGGGATCAAGGCCATCATAAATGGATAAGCAGTGCAAGAGAAGAATGGGCAATATCATTTGGCATTTGCTGACCTTTTGCATGGTGTGGTTTGGCATTTGCTGTAATGATAGTAGTTTAAATTCTATTAACTATGAGTACTCCTGAACTATGTATATGTAATCTTAAGTAAGATGTTTGCATTTGAACTAGTGCTGAATGTGGTGGTATTTGAACTAGTGCTGAATGTCAAACTATGATTATGTATGGATTTGAACTAGTGCTGAATGCGGTGGTATTTAGAGATGGTTAATGTTATCTTAAGTAATCTGTTTGCAATTGATGATTTTGGCTTTAGTATGTTTCTGTTCAACTGATGATTCTGAGTTAAGTAGGGCAAGTGAGGGTTTTTTTTGTTTTTTTTGTCGACGCCGAGGCATCAAGTAGGACAAGTTAGGGTTTTTGGCTTTTTATCGACGTCGAGGCATCAAGTAGGGTCAAGTGAGGGTTTTTGGCTTTTTATCGATGCCGAGGCTTCAAGTAGGGTCAATTAGGGTTTTTGGCTTTTTATCGACGCTGAGGCATCAAGTAGGGACAAGTGAGGGTTTTTGGCTTTTTGTCGATACCGAGGCTTCAAGTAGGGTTAATTAGGGTTGTTTTTGGCTTTTTATCAATGTCGAGGCATCAAGTAGGCCAAGTTAGGGTTTTTGGCTTTTTATCGACGCCGAGGCATCAAGTAGGGACAAGTTAGGGTTTTTGGCTTTTTGTCGATGCCGAGGCTTCAAGTAGGGTCAATTAGGGTTTTTGGCTTTTTGTCGACGACGAGGCTTCAAGTAGGGTCAAGTGAGGGTTTTTGGCTTTTTGTCGACGTCGAGGCTTCAAGTAGGGTCAATTAGGGTTGTTTTTGGCTTTTTATCGATGTTGAGGCATCAAGTAGACCAAGTTAGGGTTTGGGGATTTTTATCGATGTCGAGGCATCAAGTAGGCCAAGATAGGGTTTTTGGCTTTTTATCGACGCCGAGGCATCAAGTAGGGTCAATTAGGGTCAAGTAGGACCATCACCATCATCACAAGAGTAACATAGTACTACTAGAATGCCATAGTTTGACACAAGGTTTAAAACTAGAGTAGCACTACATCAATTGATCATCATAGTAGTTTGACACAAGGTTTAAAACTGGAGTAGCACTACATCAATTGATCATCACAGTTGATCATCACAGGACTACTAGAATTCCAAAGTTTGACAGCATCAAGACAACATAGTTTCACACAACTGGAGTAGCAGAACAGTACCAACACAACATAGTCTCACACAACTGGAGTAGCAGAATAGTACCAACACAACATAGTTTCATTGGAGAACGGGAAGGGGAAGAGCAAAGAAAAGTGGATCTCACTATACGTCGCCGTAGGATGACCCGATGTACTGTCTTCCCGTCAGACTGGCCTTCACCGCCGCGGCGAATGCTCTCGCCGCCCGGTATTCCATCGAATACTGCGGGTCCTCCTCCTCCAATTCCTCCGTCGACTTGCTAGGGTTCGAGCTCCCGCAAAGCTCGCCTGGATCCACTGCGGGTCCTCCTCAACTACCTACGATGCGTGCGGCGCTGCCGGGCGGAATGCCGCCACCAGAAACTCCACCTTTCGCCGGACTACGCATCTCTGTAGTGCGAGGGGCGACGGCGGTGGGAGTGAGGGGGAGGGGGGAAGAAGAATGGGGAAAAAGAGATGGATGCGGGGATGACTAAAGACGAGACCTAACTCGCCGTCTAACGCTGTCTGCCAACTGTCGGGACGGCCTGGAGTGCCACGTAGGCAAAAAAAGGGCCCCACTTGTCATAAACTCACTTAACACGGCCTGATTCGCCGATCAGTGGTTTTTGCAAAACAATTACGCTAGACGTGGTGCTTTCTGCAGCGAATCTGCATCCTAGTGTTTTTCGCAAACCTAGCCCTCAAAATGGTGGTTTTATACAATGTACTCGAACTGGTTTGGTTTAAACCAAATGCTGGTGCAAAAATGAGTCGCTTTCTTCGTCTTTTTCACATTTCAGCCAACCAAGACAATATTTTTATTTTTATTTTGCTGACACGACCCGTGCCATTTCTTATTACTCTTGCCAAATGATAGATGCCAAAAGTTCACATATGGTCTTTGCAATATTTACATGTGCCGGATTGGTGGACAACTTTGGGCAATGAACTGAACGCATCGATCTATCTATCTATCTATGCGGCCTTGTTAAAACCTTGGGGACAGTGAGAATCCATGACCTTGGGTCTGCCATATGATAATACGGCTGGTGCGCACCCATTGATCCAATCAATCGACTAGTTTATGGCGTCGATCGACAGGCCAAGACCAAGACTTTGAGCTCAGCTCAGCCACGGATGACTCAAACCAACTCATGTGGCCAGCAGTTTTGCTTAAACTGTTGTGTAATATGCGAGCTAGGTTGCTCCCTTAAGAATGGCATTATTGTAGATTTTTTGCGATTCTCTGCTTTCATGCATGAAGAAAACAAGCTCCAACTTTACTAGCAAGCTGATTGTAGAACATCTTGGTGTAGGTGCATGCCATTGATAGTACTTAGTTCGTTGGGTTGAAGATTGCGAACCAGCCATGCTACCTGGTGATGGCACTTAGTTATCAGTGTACTAGTGCACCTTGGTTCAACCATCTTTATCAAGTTGCCCATCTATGTGAACGTAGAACTCACAAGAAAAAGATAGAATAGAGAGAGATGATCTCTTTACTATTTGAAAATAAGATTTTCATTTTTCTAAATAAACTTTAAGCACCACGTGAGTTTGGAGGGTAGAAACTACAGTTTTTAGAAATACTCTGCTGCCAAACGTAGCCTAAAGGAACTGGTTTGATTTAAAACAAATGCTGATGCAAAATGAGTCGCTTTCTTCCTCCTTTTCACATTTCGGCCACCCATGCCAATAGTTTTCTTTTCCTGACATGACCCGTGCCATTGCTAGACATATGCTCCTCCTACTCTTGCCAAATGATAGATGCCAATAGTTCACATATAGTGTGTGCAATATTTACATGTGCCTAGTTGGTGGACAACCTTGGGGACAGCAAGAATCCATGACCTTGGGTTTGCCATATGATATTACGGCCGGCTGGTGTGCACCCATCAGTCCGATAGATCGACTAGTTTTATGGCGTCCATTCATGGAACAAGACCAAGACTGATGTTTTTTTTTTGAGAGAGAGAAACTGACGTGATGTTGAACCAGCTCAGCTCGCACCTATGATTCAAATCAACTCGTCTGGCTAGCAGTCTTGCTTAAAAACTGTTGCGTAATAGCTGAACTATAGGTAGCTCCCTTAAGAATGACATTTCGTGATAAGCGATGGTGCTTCCCAATCGTATCCATTTTTCTCTTGCGAGTAAAATTGATTCTATTGTAGATTTCTTACAATTTTGCTATCATGCATGGAGAAAATAAGCCCGAACTTCACTGCCAAAGGACAAACGAAAAACATTATACGAAATAATCATTTTGATGTTTCATAGCAGATCAGCTCCCCCGCCATGTGGAGTGAGAGCACACATAAGCATGGTGGTGTCGTGATATAGGCGCAGGTCCATTGATATTTACTATCAGTAACACCAGTGCACATCTTAGAGTTTTCAGAACTAGAGAACATACGATTGCTTATTTAAGGTCTATGGAAATCCTTGCAAAGGTAACTACTCTGAGAGCCTGACATTATTGTAGATCATGGGAAAAAAAGAGAACAGGAAAAAACTGGAAAAAATAAGTAGATGAGAGAGGTACCATATAAGTCCTCATAATCATTTTTATGTGAGATGGTCTTTTGTAGGTTACATCATATTTCATGTGTTTATTGCTTATATGTGAGATATGATTCCCTGCCTCTCATGCTTGTGCATTCACTAATATCAGCTAGAGGATCCATGCATATTGCTTTATAGTGAGATGGACATCACTTTTGCTCCTTGTGCTTCACATAAATCTTTCGAGAGCTTGATTTTTGGTAATTCCACATATGCCTCATTTAGTTATACCATTTGAGAGCCAATCTCCATTAGAGTTTTTGTGTGTGCATTGATGTGTACATGGGGAAGAAAGTCATTGTTAACATTGGGAGTTCGGTCACCAAGGTTTTAAATTGTGTTTTTCACGGCATCGCGGTGAGGTCCGACCTATAGCTATGCCAACTATCGTGTTTTCCAAAGTAAAAAAGAAAAAAGCAACTGCCTAACAAAATAATGTTGGTCAAGTAGGGAATAAGAGAATCAATCTTTTAACTAATTAACATATGGATGGACGGTTTATTTTCTTTCATGGTTATGTCATCATGAGTGTCATGGCAGTCGCCTTGAAGCAGTCGCCAACTAGCCGAAGCTCCAAGAAAAAACAACCACATAAGAAAGATCTGATGCTACATTGTTAGAGTTTCTGTTTTCTAATGTTATTTAGTTATATACATGGTCGTTTTGGATTAAATTTACATGTACAAATGGTTAGATGCTATTTTTTGCCCATGCTTAATAATAGCTTTAGCTATAGCTGATGGCAAACTATATATATCAAATAGCGCGGCTATCTGAGGCTGTAGCGTCCGTGGCTAGGATAGCGGTACAAAGTGCCACCGGTTCGCATTCAGTCTCTAAAAAAGCTAAATAGCGTAGCTAGCAATTAAAATCATTGTCGATCACCATCACAATCGAAAACAGCTAAACAGCTAACTAGCTTTGAGTGCATACTTTTTTATCAGATGGGGACAAAGGCTAATTAACAAGCCAGCCTGGAAGGTTGATACAGAGTTGTTAAACTAGAGCGATGCTATACATACGATACGAGACGACAGTTCAAATTAATATGCCCTTTGTCTATTGCTTTGAATGGAGCAGAACAAAGGCACATTGTTGGATTGGGATCGTACAAGAGTCGTATCTTCAAATATCGTACGCAAATTAGTTCCGGTAAAGATATTAGTTTACTTCAAATGATGCATTGACTGTTAAAGCTACGCACGCGGATGATCTGATCATATACTTTGAATCATCGAGCCAATACTTTGCCCCCGTGTCTTACGGATCTGGCCGGCCACTTGTTTTGTCTAATTAATTAGCTGTTTCGACAACATAGCTCATGGATGGGTTTTTCCTTTTAAGACTGCCATCTCTCTCCTGGTGCTGACCAGCTCCTGATCTGTAGCTACACCTCCGACCACACGAGAAAGAAGACACACCTATCCAAGGGAGAAGAAAGTGAGAGGTAGCATCATGGCGGACCGACTGGCGGTTGGGTTGGCGAAGTCGGTGGTGGTGGGGGCGATCAGCAAGATCGAGTCGGCGATCGAGGAGGACACCAAGCTCCGGCAGAAGGCGCACTGTGACCTTGTGTCCATCACTCTCGAGTTCGAGATGATTCAGTCCTTCCTTGACGTCGCCAAGGAGGAGAGCATCATGAATAATATGGTGAGGACCTGGGTGAGGCACGTCCGTGAATTGGCCTATGACCTCGAAGACTGCGTCGAGTTCGTTATCCATTTGGATAGCAAGCGAATATTCTGGCGCCGGCTGTTCAAGCCTTGCATGGCACTGGCAGGCCGGTCGCTGCCACTGGACCAGGCCGTCGAGGATTTAGCAGAGCTCAAGGGCAGAGCTGACGAGTTGAGCAAGTGTTACTTGCGCTACAGCAACATCACCGGCTCTGTTGCCTCCAAGTTGGTCATGATGCAGAAACAACAAGGAGTCTCCAGCGCAATAGCACTCGATATGCTCCTCAAGGCAAGGGATGCCGCGGATGGGCAGAAATGCCGAGGGGATCTCACCCAGCTGATCACTCAAGATGGTCATCCCAATAGTGACCTCCAAGTGATCTCGGTGTGGGGATCAGAAGGCAACCATGGGACCACATCTGTCATCATGACGACCTACAATGCCTCAGAGATCCGCAATAGCTACACCTACAGGGCCTGGGTGAAGCTCATGCATCCGTTCAATCCACATGACTTCGTCCGCAACTTGATGGCTCAGTTCTTTGAAAGCTCTTTCGAGGAACAAGGAGCAAGCGCCATAGGTATACAAGTCCTCACCAAGATGGATCAGGCCACCCAATCTCAATCAGATCTCCTCAAGGAGTTCGAGCAGCTGGTCACAGAGAAGAGGTACCTCGTTGTCTTGGAAGATCTCTCAAACATGGCAGAGTGGCATGCTATCAGGACCTTTCTTCCTCACAGTAAGAACGGCAGCCGCATCATTGTGTCCACAAAGGAGTCAGAAATGGCATGCTTGTGCATTGGCGATTCTTACCAGATATTGGAGTTGATGCACTTCTCACCCGAGCACTCTGTTTGTGCCCTCTTCAAGAAGGTACGCAAGTCTGAAACATATCAGTATTTCAAATTACCTTTCAATTTTGTGTTACTCCTTGTTTAGGTAAATGGCACAGTAGGTGTCTCTTGTGCAAATCATCGCCCATATCCATTATTCTATTTATAAAGAATGGCATTATCTTCTTAAACCACCCGAGTAATTACTTACTTCCTCCGATCCATATTAATTGTTGCTGATTTAGTACAAATCAGCGACAATGAATATGGATTGGAGGGAGTATTAGATGTGTACCTTTCCACTCTCTAATTGGTCCTTGGGTGTTAACACCTTTCCCAACAAATATAAATGTACAGGGTTCTAGTAGTGGCGACGAAGATAAAGGCAAGAAACCAATGGTGCAGGATTCAATCCTGATTGGACGTGAGTCACAAATGAACGAACTTCGTAAATATCCAGCAATTGCACGTATGTCATCTTCCCAAGTTATGTCTGTCTGGGGGATAGCAGGTGTGGGGAAGTCAGCCCTCGTCAGAGACTTGTGCAATATTGATGACACAAAGCAACCTGAAGAGAAACTATTTAATAGGTATTGTTGGGTGAATGTATCTCATCCATTCAATTTGAAGTACTTATGTCAGGATTTACTTTCGGATTTTCACTCAGAAAAAGATCCCATTAAAGAGTGTCACCAGCTTCTAATACAAGACCGTTGCCTCATTGTTATTGATGGTATACGCTACAAAAAGGAATGGGATTTGATAAAAAAATCCGTGGTACCTAGATCCTCTAAGAGTGTTATCATTGTTATTACAACTGAAGCAAGTATTGCCACATACTGTGCAAATAACAGACAGCTCGTGTTCAATGTCAAAGGTCTAGAAGCTGCTGCAGCCTTTGATCTCTTCAAACAGGAGGTATGATTTCTGATGATACCTAATTCGGTGCAGGCGTTTTTTTTCCGCAATACCAAAACCACATTCATGAGTTGTTTTGGCCAGCTTGGTTTTGGCAGCCTAAAGAC
Organism: Triticum urartu; assembly: GCF_056163025.1. Lineage (NCBI taxonomy): Eukaryota > Viridiplantae > Streptophyta > Magnoliopsida > Poales > Poaceae > Triticum > Triticum urartu. The sequence goes on along the minus strand of NC_141879.1, from coordinate 748,354,802 downwards.
ACTACTCACTACATATTCATTTCAAATTCTATGGAACAGCATTCTTAGATGTTCTACTTGAGACAACATTTGCACTAAAATTCTTTGTAAAACATAATCATTTGTTATTTGGAATATGCATATCTATAGTTGCCTTTTTTGCCATCCAAAATAAATCCTCACATCTTCCTTCTTTTTTCTAGAAAATATAGGATTTTATTATAACCAGCCCGAAAATCCTTAGATGCATATATATGGCAAACCTTGTTATATTGTTCATTATAAAGAAATGAAATTTTGATCTTGCCAAAGGGCGGGCAAGATCATGGCAAGAACACAAACATGGACAAAAACGAGACAAATCATGCTAAACAAGACTACTCTAAATACTCATAAGTCTATCAACCTGATGGCCGCCACCGGGATTTTTGGAAAGTGGAGGTGACAACACAGCATGACTTTGATATGGTGGTGCTTCTCAAGTCCCGGTCTTGAGCACCGGGGTGAAAACCCTAGGTCTGACCCTAATTGGTTATATCGAGCAATGGTGGCATTTCGGCGTTGTTACCTTCTTGAAGGCATGGCTTGGAGTTTACTAAGACTTGATATTCGGGATGAAAATCCATGATCCGGCTTCGATGGTTGGATCCGGCGATGGCGGCGCTTGAGCGTCGTTCCATTCCTGGAGGCATTGCTACTGGAGAACTTCTTCCATTGTCCTTGTGATGTCAAGAAAATGTTGGGGCAGATTGTTGTAGTTTGTCCACCGCTAGTTTGATCACTTGAGAGTTTTCTTTCTTCTTTTCCATCTGCCTACGAATGACTTCAGTCTTGAATGAGTTTGCTCTTTGCCAGCATGATTTTTTGTGTGTGTTGATGTTGACTATGGGCATCTTAGTTTTGCAGGGGCTCGGTGTATGCTCAATGTGTTTGTATCCCCTTAATACTTCATTTTGAGTCGATAAAATCCACTCTTTACAGAATAAAATCACCAGCATGTTGTCAAGACCAGGACATAAACTCCCTAGTAATCCACACGAACTTCTTTGCCCCAATCTCCATCGGCTCATTATGTTGCACCTTCTATAATTACGCCGAGCGATGGTATAAGAAAGTAGCACCACATTTTATAATTTTCCTAATATTTCCGTACATAGCAAGAGTAGTACATATATAACTTGGGGATAATGAGAGTAGTAGGAGTACATAGGAATACGGAAATGTTAACGCCCACACGTATGGGCGTTGACCATCTCGACCACACGCATCCATCATCGTCCAGTACTATATGCACGAATCTTGACACAAACTGGCTGATTTTCTGTGCCACGTAGGACAAGGCGTGTGTGTGGTGTGTGACATAGTTCGCCCACACATCCGTTTTACCACATGGAGGGGCCGGTGTGTGGGCGTTTAGCAATTCACCCACACACCAGTTTTTAGTCACGCACAAGGGCTGGTGTGTGAGCATTTGCCATCTCGCCCATACGCCCGTCTCCTCTCCCACACGTAAGCTGCTAGTTGCCATGTGTTTTTGCAGCGCACATGGCAACTGCCTCTAGTGTGCTTTATAAGCAGGTGGCAACTCTCTTTTTTTACCCGAGTTGTCATGTGTTTTTGCAGGGTACACGGCAACTGCCTAGTGTGTATGTAAGCAGATGGCAACTGTCTTTTTACCGAGTTGCCATGTGTTTTTGCATGGTACATGGCAACTGCCCCAACGTGCACGTACATGGCAACTGCCCTAACGTGCACGTAAGCAGATGTCAACTCTTCCTTTTTACATGGCAACTGCCCTAGCATGCTTGTGAGCACATGGCAACTCTCTCAACTGCCTAGTGTTAGTATGTGGCAACTCCTAAAGTTATGAAATCATGGCAACTACATTAGATCAGACCATACATGGCAACTGCAGTTGAGCAACCATGGCAACTGCAGTTGTCCGACATGGCAACCGTAGTTCAGCGACATGGCAACTGCAGATAAACGAACATGGACGAGGGTCTGGACCATGGCAACTGCGGGCGCGCGGTGGGCGTCACGCGTCGCGTGCGGGACCAGAAGGGTATGAGGCCTGACATACGGGCGTGTGGGCGTTATCAACTTCGCCCACACGCACGCATGTGAGAGGGTTCAGGAGGGGAAAAAAGATGTGTGTGGGCATTAGTTGTTTTGCCCACACGTAGGTGTGTGGGCTGGTTGCTGTCCATGCCACACGAGGCGTGTGGCACAACTACCCGATACACCATATGTGTGGCGGTTATCGGGACCCTAGAAATATGATATCCATTGAATCTTTGACTGACTGTGGACAACAATGACAATAGAAATTAATATTGTCTCTATTTCATTAGATTTTAACGACTTACTATGAAGTTGGTAAGCAATGTCAGGGAGACAATGTCAATGTCCCTAAAATATTAGCATTTATAACTTTGTATTCATATAATGAATAGTAAAATTAATTTATGAATTACCATGCACGTGCCATGTATTTTGTAGATAACTCACTTTATAGCTTAAATATCAAATCCACTCCATGTTAATCCAAAATTGTTGGAATCATAGGTACGCAAGACCTCACTCAAGCTGGAGACACCATCGGCGGATCCATCATCCTCACTGAAGCTGGATACACCATCGGGGGATCCATCATCCTCACTCAAGTTGGATACACCATCGGGGGATCCATCATCCTCGCTCAAGCTGGATACACCATCAGCGGATCCATCATCCTCACTCAATCTGGATACACCATCGGCGGATCCATCATCCTCACTCAACCTGGATACACCATCGGAGGATCCATCATCCTCACTCAACCTGGATACACCATCGGAGGATCCATCATCCTCACCCAAGCTGGATACACCATCGGCGGATCCATCATCCTCACCCAAGCTGGATACACCATCGGCGGATCCATCATCCTCACTTAAACTGGATACACCATTGGCGGATCCATCATCCTCACTCAAGCTGGATACACCATCGGCAGATCCATCATCCTCTGTAGTAGATTGGTGTGAAGCTGAGGAGGTTAAAGAACTAATTTTGAAGTGTGGAGGCCTTCCCAAAGTGATAGTTGCTATAGCATGTGCACTGGCCAAACAGACAGTCACACGGATGGATACAATTCTTGCTTTGAATCGGAGACTTATGCACCACCTGGAGACCGAGCCGGACTATGATAGTCTACACGATTTATTTGGTTGGATGCATTCCTACTTCCGTACCTGCCCAGATTCTCTCAAGCCGTGTATCTTCTACATGTCAATTTTTCCTCAAGGCCAGATCATAAGGCGGAGGCGGCTAATAAGGCGCTGGATTGCAGAGAGCTACTCCAGGGAAGACAATGAAGAATCTGCAGAGGAGAACGGAGAGCGGCAATTCTCTGACCTCCTTGATCTGAGCATGATACAGCAGGTACCACAGCTAGTCACCACCGCGGAATTCAATGACAGAAAGATGGCCTTGTGCAAGTTCAACAGTTTCATCCGTGAGTACATCATCCCGCTGCGGAAAGAAGAAAACCTTGTGTTTGAGCTGGGGGGTAATTGTGCATTAACCACCCAGCGCACAGGGCGTCACCTCGTCATATTGGACGACTGGGACAGAGACAGAATTGTATTTGAGAGCATCGACTTCTCACGGCTGCGATCACTCACAGTGTTTGGGAAGTGGAAATCATTCTTCATATCTGAGCGTATGAAGCTGCTTCGGGTCCTTGATCTGGAGGATGCAACATCAGATATAACGACTGGCGATCTCAAGAAGGTAGTGAAACGGCTGTGTCGCCTCAAGTTCCTCTCTCTACGAGGGCATACTGAGATCGATCATCTACCAAGTTCATTAGGGGATCTCAGGCAGCTCCAGACCTTGGACGTCAGGGACACCTCCATAGTGACCCTGCCTGCGAGCATCACCAAGTTAAAGAAGTTGCAATACATTCGTGCCGGCCGTGGCACCACCGTCTCAGCACTACCTGCTTCATCCTGCTGGTTGCGCGATTTCTGCAGGTGCCGTCAACTAGTTGGTGTTCAAGTGCCCGGGGAAATTGGGAATCTGACAGGGCTGCACACGCTCGGTGTTGTCAATGTCGCTGCTTCAGGGGGGAGGGCTGCCATCAAAGAGATCAAGAAGCTCAGCCAGTTGCGGAAGCTCGGAGTGTCCGGCATCAACAAACATAACAGCAAAGACTTCTTCTCTGCAATCTCGGTTCATGTGCATCTGGACTCCTTGTCAGTGCAGATGGACATTGAAGGCTGCTTGGATGATATCCTCCTGCCTCTGAAGAACCTGCGGAGCCTTAAATTGTATGGACTCGGTAACAAGTTGCCAGAGGGGAGCGGCCAGCTTAGCAAGCTCCAAAAATTGGATTTGGAGATGGACAGTTTAACAGAAAATGACATGACGCTCCTTGGCGAGCTGCCACAGCTATGTATTCTTCGGGTCAAGCAGCTTCAAGATGGCGAGCTTCATTTCCATGTCATTAGGAATGGACTTGAGGACCACTCATTTGAAAAGGTCAAGGTCCTCCATATTGCTTCTGGTGGCAGCTCCAGCAGCTTACATGTGAAATTTGGATCAGAAACAATGAAGAAACTCGAGCTGCTCAAGGTTGACTGCTGCGGTGGATCGCCGACATATCAGTTCTCTAGCCTGGAGAACCTAGAAGAACTCAAGCAAGTCTTGCTAGTGAACGGTTCCAACGCTCAAGCACTGAAGGAACAACTTGAAAGCCAGCTTGCCGAGCATCCAAACTTGGTGAAACCTGTTGTGGAGCTGGAGGAACCACCACACTCGTCCTGAAGTATCATTGTCTTTGTTTATTTTCCCAAGTGTTCCTCTATCTACTACCCTACCAGCTCTACCCAGTCCTCTTTGTTATTCCTTGTTGGTTTCTTCAAAGCTTTTGTACATGGGTTATGTTGGTTAACTCCATTGTGATATGTGTTTAATTGATGTGCAGTTCGCAGGACTATCATACATGTGTTGGTTGGAGTTACACTAAAAATATATTCAAATTATGCCCATCTTTTTGTTTCCTTTGAAATGTTGTTTAGTTTAAATTTGGATTCATCGTGCATGTTACGGCGGATAATTGAACATTCATACAGGAAAGTTGCCTCAGCCTCAAAAACAGCTTGCTGCAACATTTTCCCTAGAAGAAGGGAAGCTATTTTGATCTGCGTTTTGATTGTTGGTATAAACCAAATATGGAAGGTTGTCAATATGTCTAGTTTATAATTTGTCAATAAGAAGGACCTGGTTGATCATAAGTACTGTAGTTATTGTTCGTGATCTCACCTCACATTACTGTTGCTCCTTGGTATGCGTCCAGCAAGTCAGATGTGAGATGTCCAACAAAGCCAAAGCCTCTACGTGCCAATAACTGAAGGACACCCAGCAACATTCATTATCCGCCCAATGAGACCGATCCATGAGGCAAGTCATGACTAGCTAGCATCCAAATTCGTGAGACAAAACATGTTTAATTCGAGTACTAACCATCAGCAGAACTCCAAATTGTATGGATACTGATTGCAAAAGTTATCCATGGATCATGTTAGCACAAGTACACAATTTCCCTACATTACTTTGTAAGTTCATATTCAGTCCTCGGACATTACAAACACGCCAAGATTTTGCTTCGGCTGCTTCCTCTGTGCTATGCAAAGCAAAGATTCGGAACACCATCAGTATCACTTCACTCCTGAGCTGCATCGCTTCCTTCTTCCAGCGCCTCTTTCTCCTTTTGCTGCTCCACTGCAGAAGCAAGGTAGTTCATCATGAGTAAGGAAACACACGACAAGCAAACTGTGAAACAAACGGAACCAAACACATCTATCAGTTACTCACATGCGATCTCAGCCAGAGCTTTCTGCGTGCGCTTCTCCAGCTTGTCGATCCTCTTCTGCACGTCCCGTTTCAGATCCCAGTTTGGGTTCTTTGGAGCAATGTTCCCAAAAGGGTTCTGCAGATAAATATTGGTGAGTTAGCCTCATGAAAGATGCAAAGATGTAAAAGTATCACTACGGTTGGGTTTAATGTTACCTCGAGCTGCTTTGGCTCAGCAGCATCAGCAGCGATTGGATCTTCAAACTTGGGAAGAGACAGAGGAGCCACCTTACCGCCTCGAAGTCGCTCATCATGAGGAAGGTAGTTTCTGAACTTCAGTGGTACCTCCCTGAATCAGAAAGATTGCATATACTTGTGAACAATGATACACCCACCAGTAAAGAGTCAAGTATGCTATACGTCATCAATTGATCCCGTAAACATTTCACACCATGGTCTGATTTTTCAACAAATCAGCCTACACCGCGGACGAAAGGTTTGCATATACTTGTACACAACCAGGACATCCGACACTAACAATTTATGATTTTATAATCGGCAGTCCAATGAATGCTTAACAGAAGCCAGGAAGTGCTCTATACCAATCCAGCATGTACATTGATTTTACAAAGCGTATACTATGAGATTATAAATGGGCAGGCATTGCTGTGTAGGTAAATAAATACAGCTTTTACCAGAATGGCAAGGCTGATGAATGTAGCAACTGGAACGAATTCAGGTTTTCAGTCAGGTACAATTGGAGATTTCACTAAAATAATACTATAAAGGGACACAGCCAGAAGGCACTAAAAATGCTAGTACATAAAAGTTGTCTGTACAATTACTTACCCATTGTCTTGAACCTCATCAGATTCCTTGGTGGGGCTAACGTTTTCCTTGGAAGCATCCTTGGGTGCATCCACAGGATCTGGTAATGCTGGCCCTGTTTCCTGTTCTTCTGCAGTCTCATGTTCACCATTCCTAGTGCAGCCAACGATCATAATATTCAGCATAGATTCACTGACACGGACAATACAAATTTACATCTCCCAAGTTCATACAATGTTCTCATGGTGCTGTGCTAGTACGTCCTGAGGAGCAGCAGAATAACACTCTATTGAACTTTGTGGATTTAGGTATGAAGTAGTACGCCAACAACAAGGATAATACTCGTCTGAATTGAAATCTAAAGATTGACGAATCCGACGAAGGCAATCAAAATCCAGAAGGGATCGTCGGAATAAATGTTAAACAGGATACAGAGTTTTCTGCAAATCTCTTATGCAAACCAGATGCATCATGTGTAAGGTCGCAAATTCAGCTTCCGGGTTCTCTGCTAGTGACGAGTGAGTAATCCCAGACCCTGTAGCACAGGCGGGTGAGGACGAACGTCCCGTCTCGGATCCGAGAGACAGTCCTACGGGTACAAATCCCATGGCCTACCCACTGACCCAATATTCGGTAAAAAAAAAAAACTCCAAGCGCTCTGCTAGGACCTGCACGGACTCTGTACTGTAGCACCCAATAATGCCAAATTCTCCAAACTTAGTGCTCCTAGTGAGCATTCCTAGCTGTGCTACCATGGGCTTCTCCCTACCAACCAATATATATACAAACAAATAAGCACCAACCTAGCTTCAATACACCAACAAAATTTAGATCCTTTCATTCAAAAGAACCTCTCTCTTTCTTCTTTGTTGTGAAAAAGGAAAAAAAATACAACTTTTGGCCCTAATTTATTTTTACAAAAACAGGGACGTTATCCCCGGTTTCATTGCTCAACTACTAATTATGTGCGTGCAATGCACATTAATATTAAGCAATGTATTTTCCAAGAGAATATTAGGCAATATATTAATTGCATCACATACTAATATTTGGCAAGATCTTGATTGCACCTAGATATTAGGTACTACTATACAATTATTCACTTGATCCTAATATTGATATTAGGTAGCACCGATTTTAACATTTCCACTGTTTTGCACCGGGCTTCTTTTTTTTCATTTTCTTGGTTTTCATCGGTTATCTTTATCTCCTTCTCGAGTTTCATCGGTTTTCTTTGTTTATTTTATTTTATTATCCTCTTTTTCAACACGGGTCGACCACTTTTTCACACACATTGTACATTTTTTTGTACATTAAAAACATTTTTACACATGTTTAACTTTTTAAAATAAAATATTAACATTTTAGTATATTTTATTGTCAAATTTTTCCTTCCACATTATACATTTTTTGTATACATATCATTTTTTTTATGCAGGTTTGAAATTTTGCCATATTACCACCGACCCATAGAGCACTCATGTAACAACCTGATTTAATAGGGAATAATAAACTACTCATATCAACAAAGAATTCCTTCTTTTTTTTGAAGCCCATTTGTAAGGAACCTCAAAGTTAAACCAATACCAGTGTTCGTCTATCAAGCAGCACGATGGTGCAACAACGGTGGCTCTGGCTGGAGGAGGAGACGGATACACTAATGTGTTCATTTTTTACCAGTACCATGTGTGTTCCAAATTTGATTCAGTGTGTCTAGTACAAATTGTGTGTCTTTCTTGTTCTAGACATCTAGATTTACAAAATAATGAAAAAATGATGAGCTCATTATGTCATTTTTACCCTGCATTATTATCCTACTTGATGTCTTTTTTTAGACAATGTTCTTATTCCTACTTCTAAGTTTCCCCTATTTCTACATTTCTGCATAATAACTCCGACCTAAAGGACATAACTTGGACCGGAAAATTTAGAAGAATTTCTCGGAATTTTGGGTTGCACTTGTTTTAAATTGAATTTGTATGTTTCATAAAGGTGAAATATTGAGAAGCGACATGAGATCGTGGTGGTGACTTTGTTAATCTCAATATCAGCCGACTCAGCTCGCTTGGGGGTTACCAAAAGGGATAAGGTATACGTTTGTGTGTTTATAGAAGTGAGTGAGCACGTAGTATATACGAGCGGTTGTTATAGGGATGACAGTTTTTTTCATGAGTATGAGCAAGATGTAATGAGTTTTTTTCATGAGTATCAGCCGACTCAGCTTGCTTGGGAGTATGAGCAAGATGTAATGAGATTTTGTACCCATCTACAATGAGTATCCATACCCGCAAATTATATGGGTAGAGCCTGGGCCTGGCCTAGTGTTACCAAACTTAGATCATCTACAACCGGATTTGGCAAATCCGGCCCCTCAAACGCCCGCAGACGCGACCGGGCACACCCGCAGGCGCATCCGGACAGGCCCAAATATTTCCGTCCCGGCATCCACATATCTCAAATTTGGAGTCTCAAATCTATGCAAATACATGCACGTCGATCATACAAGAGCACGCAAATAGAAAATGTTGGTACGAAGCATAGATATCGTTTACATAAAATTTATTTTAAGTGTCAAACTCAAGCATTGTCTTCTTGATTGCCATTATTGGTTCACGTGTGCTTCACAATATTGTTGAGTAGTTGCGTGTGCACCTGCTGATCTCGAACATTCTGATGCATCTGAGGAAGTTCATCAGCTGAGCCGCATCTTGATCTTCCGGGATTTCAACTTGTTCTCTAGGTGCTTCAAAATCATCGGTTTGGGCTACACCATCACCCTCATCCTCGACAATCATATTGTGCAGAATAACACAACATGTCATCAGCTGCCACAAAGTTTCTCGTTCCCACATCATTGCAGCGCTCCACACAATTCCTCAACGAGCATGAAGCACACCAAATGCCCTCTCCACATCCTTCCAGCCACTTCCTGCATTGTTGCAAAGTGGCTCGGTTTATTGCCACGCGGCTTGGATATGGTCTTCACAAACGCCGCCCACTGAGGATAGATACCATCGGCAAGATAGTATCCCATGTTGTAGTCTCGGCCGTTGACGATGTAGTTACACGACGGTGATTCCCCATTGCAAAGCCTCCTGAACAGCGGAGATCGTTGAAGCACATTGATGTCGTTGTGAGAACGTGGCATTCCAAAGAAAGCATGCCAAATCCATAAGTCATGTGATGCCACCGCTTCTAGTACGATGGTGGCCTCTCTGATGTGACCTTGATACATTCCCCGCAAACCTTTGGGCAGTTCTTCCATTGCCAATGCATGCAATCAATTGATCCGAGCATTCCTGGAAACCCCCTTGCCTCTCAAATAGCCAACAACTTCTCCATGTCCTGCGCATTTGGTTCTCTGAGATATTCTGGTCCAAACACCTCCACCATGGCACGGGCAAACTTGACAGTAGTCTTCATACACGTGCTATTCCCCAACCTGACTATCTCACCAGTGGTGTCAGCAGCAGTACCAAGTGCAAGAATCGTCGGAGCAGTCGTGCACTTCTGCTTGACCAAGAAAGAGAGTTGGTCGCAGCAATCCCTTATGAGTTTGAAGTAGTCGTCGTGTGCCTCCACTCCCCCCCCCCACCCACCACCACCACACACAATGCACAAAATCAATGGTTTTTGCATGCGAAAACGACGACGAAACCATGGATCATCCAGGAAAACGACGACGAAACCATGGATCATCCAGGAAAGTAGGTTTGGGAGCAAGGTAGTCCTTCTGCAGTAGCTTTGCTCCGGACACCCTGTCCCGGTTGATCACTCTTCTCCCTTTGATTGAGCCCTTAAAGTTGAGAATATGCTCCACTTGCCGGTCCATTTTGTCTTGCATGCTCATGAGCATAATCATGTCCACCTCTTCGCCCGAATCCAACGAATCGAAGAACTCATCTTAAATCATTTGGTCAAGCTCCGTCGGTTCATACTCCCCGTCCGATGAAGCATCAGAATTCATCGTTTTACCTAACAAAATTACAAAAAATCCGGCCGGACAATGTGTCAAATACATCAAGCGCAAGGCGGAGCCAGAGAGTTGACGGAGGTACCACGGTGGCGTCCGGGCCGGCAACGACGTGCCCCACAGCGAGGACGGGAGGGCTCTTCCGGAGTTGGCAACAGAAAGCCTTGGAACGGCTGCGGAGCGGGTGCGGCGGTGGAGCGCGAGACGGACGGCGCGGAGGAGGAAGAAGAGAGGAGATGGCAAATGGATCCGCCTGGTCTTCAGAGTAGATTTGGTGCAATTTAGGATGGGGTCGGGCTATTGGGTCTGACGTGGCAAGCGTCTCCATATCCGCCCCATATTTAGGCTAGATATGAGGGGTGTCGGTCAGCCTGAATGTTTGAGAATCATTTGAAGGCCCGTCTAGATCAAAAAATAGTGACCAGACATTGAACGGATGGTCCGTCCAAACGTATAAGACGGGTTTAAGACGTCCGGCTATAGATGCTCTTACTCTTCTGTCCGGGGAAGCCTAGTTGGTAGCGTCCGTCCACCCGCGGTCGTACTCGTACCGCGCCATGAATGCCGAAGGCGAAGATTCACATGGAATTGAAGGCGACTCGGCCAGTCTGGACCTCAAGCCCCCTTCCCCGACCCCGAAGGTGTACCCAACAGTCTCCTTTGGTTATCCTATGAAGACACATTTCTCCGATTTGGGCTCGAGCTTATCAGGTTGAAGCTTTTTCACATAAGCATCTGCTACCTCTTAAGCACTGCGTTGGTTTTCCCTTGAAGAGGAAAGGGTGATGCAATAAAGTAGCGTAAGTATTTCCCTCGGTTTTTGAAAACCAAGGTAGCAATCCAGTAGGAGATCACGCTCGAGTCCCACGGCCTGTTTGTAAATTTTTAGAATCCTCAAATTCTAAAAGAAAAAAAAGTTATGCTCAAATTTCAGTTTTTTTTAATTTTCATTAAATATGGTCAAACTATGGTCAAACTACTTATTCAAGAAGTATTAGTGTTACTAAATAATTATTCAAGAATATTAGTGTTACTAAATAATTATTTCAATTTTTTTGAATTTTGGTCAAACTGTGGTCAAACAATGGTCAAACTACTAATTGAAGAAATATTAGTGTTACTAAATAATTATTGTTTTTAGAACGATAGTTTCAAACTCAAACAGTGAAATGTGTGACTTCATGCTCAAGCTAAATTCCTGAGGGTTAATAGGATTGACATCTTACAATTGTCAGGAAAACAACAAGTGCAGACTTGAAAATGAGGGAGAATAGAACCCGGAAGTTAAGCGTGCTCAGGCTGGGTTAGTGAGAGGATGGGTGACCGTTCGGGAAGTTAGATGATTTGGAATGATGAGGGGTGATTAGAGATTAGAGGTTAAATTGAGCAGTGATGAGGGCTGATTAGAGATTAGAGATTAAAATAATTCAAAAATTTGAAAATTTGAAAAAATAAAAAAATCATAAAATTTTCTTTAGTACCGGTTGGTGGCACCAACCGGAACTAAAGGTGGACCCCTTTAGTGACGACTCTTTAGTCCCGGTTTCAAAACCGGGACTAAAGGCCCTTATGAACCAGGACAAATTGCCCTTTTTCTACTAGTGATCGCCTAATTACCAAATCGGACGTAGGTCCGGCGTTCGATCCAACGACCTCCGGCTGGTGTGATAGATGCAACCATTAGTAAGCTGATGCCTAGCGATACCTTTTTGGGTCTGAGGTGTTTTGCTTGGTGAACTTGCCCATGGACCAGGGCAGGTTGCCTTTGAACTTTGTATGTTGGTTTTGTTTTCTATGAGAATGAAACGGGGGCGAACCTCCTTTTGATTGATTTTTCTACTGATTTATATAAATAAATTGATGTTATAGTTACTATTGCAATTTTGTAAAACAAAAACTATATATCTAGGCAATGGCGGCCTTGTTACAGTGCACTGCACCAGCTGGCTCTAATACCATCATCACAATGTTTTTTCCTCTTCTGGGTTAAAAAGACAAAATATTGAAACATGATCTACTGATAATTTTGATATAAGGTTTTCATTGTGGCAATTCCAGAGGTGTTCAACCATTAATCAACCACTTTTCTTTATTAAAAAAAGTAATCAACCGCTTTAAGTACATGCCTACATTTATGCATGCGGGCATGCAAAACTAGGCATATGTACGTCCTTGCAGTTGTAATTGCCTTGTTAATCTCTCGTTCAATGAATTCAGAGGTGGCCAAGACAACATTACCCCTGCATATAGATGCGGAGTGAGCTAGAGACAAGATCCCTCTCCTATCAAGACAAGTTGTTTTTGATTATTTGGATCAATTACCTCGCCAACCGGCCTCACATGCATGGTTAGATCCACTTGAGTCCAACAATCTCAATCTAATTTAGTTAGCGGTATATACTCTGGTACACATCTAACCACGATGATTGAGTACTTCGATTGGCCAGTCAAACGTAGAGGAGCATATCATATGGTTTGGGTCAGTGGACCAGCACCAACAACTAACAATTTTATCTTCCAGTACTCGATCCACCAGAGAACAGATCAACTGGTTGGTAGCCAGTGGTCGTCACGGCAGTTGATAGATGAAGAGGATAGGACTACTACTGAATATGAATTGAAATTTATTTATTTTGCGAGGGCTTTGCCAAATTGCCGAATACTAGCAAGTTTTCAGTGATAATTGTATTCTAGATACTTACTGTCTGCTGTCAGATAGCTATAGACCACGGGCATTTTTAAAAAAAAATTCACACTCCGAATCGCCGAAAAAAGCATGAAAATAAGCTCTAACCTTCCTGGCTAGTAGCTCGCTGGAGGGCATCATTGATATTTACCTATCAGTGTACTAGACACAATTAACTTCATTCTGTTTACCTAGATCTAGACGAAGCAATTAATTGCTTAATTTCATTTGTAAGAAGCCGGCCAAATTATATTGACCGAGAGAAAGACTCGGGGACAGCGCGCATCCATGACCTCATGTTTGTCATAAGATATTAGGGCTGGCCGGCCACTGCACATGCATTTTGTAGTGATCCGTTCATAGATGGATTAGTTTATGATCTCGATCACCATGGATAAGCCAAGATTAAGTCCATGACGTGTGAGCCTAGCATAAATGATACTACGATGTGAGGACTTAAGCAAGTCATCTTCTTGTTCAAATTAGCTAATTTGATGCTTCAATTGTATATATGGATGTATATATAGCTCCCCTTTTAAGAATGCCATGTCCAGAGCAGCATCATATGGAGGTTAATTAGCACATAATTGATGCTAATTCGGGCCACCTCCATTGACCAGCTAGAGCCATTAGTTGGCTCCCTTGTTCCCACTATCCCTCCGTAAGTCTAGCATTACTCATTCGATCACCATCACAATCAAACAGGTAGCTATAGCTACCTACCTTTCAGTAGATATTTTTTTTATCAGGCGGCTACACAATGAAGTTTTTCTTTCTTTCTTTCTTTTTTGCGACGAAAACCACTCTTACAATGAAGGTTGAAAGAGTGGTTAAAATACACTGGATACTTTTGGAGATGAAGAGAAACAACGACTTGTAGGGTTTAGTCCTGCAAAGATATTTGTTCCATTACCACGTGACACATGTGGTAAGCAATCCAAATAATTCAAAAAAAATTAGGCTTATTTAAAAAAAAAGATATTTGTGCCCTTCAAATGATGTGCTAGATTTTTACTTTTAACATAGTACAGACGCGTGCGCTCATATATACGCGCATGCACTCATCCCTATGAGCACATGAGCACACACACGCACGTGGTACCTTTATGAGCATATCTGAGAGACTGAGTCGGCATATCATTTAAAAGTTGATGAAGTCACCAAAGGCGCCTTGTAGTCGACGGGAACGTCTCTTCCCGCTGAACGCGTATCGCCAAAAATCCCGAAATAATTCCGGAAATAAATGCGAGCATCAGGACTTGAAGCCTGGTGGCTGGGGATACCACTGTCCACCTAACCATCCAACTACGGGTTTTGTTCGCCAAATGAAGCATCCGGTCTCGAGCTATGAGGTAGAAGTCTAGGCAATGGCGATGTTTTTTGAATGTTGTTATCTTGTTGAAAACATTGCTTGCATATGCTCAGATCAATTTATCAAGGTGAGAAACTATATTATGGTCTTGGTGGTAGAATCTGGTGACGGCGATGCTCACGCTTGAGTGACGCTCCTTTCCTGAAAGCGTTGCTGTTAAAGAACATCATCGTCCGTGTAGGGTCATGAGATGTTTGGTGCGGTTATGATCATTGTTATAGTTTGCCGATTGAAACGGTCGTTTAGGGTTTTTTTTTGTCTCGTACACACATGGCTTTGGTCATATATGACTTTGCTAGTCGTTGCCGACGTGTTTTTGTATGTGTTGGTGTTGACGGTGTGCATTCTAACTATGCAGAGGTTGGGTGTGCGCTCATTGTATTATGTATCCTTTTGATACTCCATTTTAATCTAATAAAATCCATCCTTTGTTGAAAAAGAGATAAGTAGGAGAAACAATTACTTGTAGGGTTTACTCGTTCTGATATTATTTCCCTTCAAACGATGCATTGGCTGTTCACGCCGTGAAGTCAAGACTTTGCTACCGGCCGCGTCTTGCGGATCTGGCCGGCTAGTAGGCACCTCTCTTGTTTAACAATGTCTAATTAGCTGTTTGGAAGGCCATAGCTCATGGATGGATTTATCCTTTAAGATTGCCATGTCTCTCTCTCTCCTGGCCCTGAGTTCAAACACAACTACACCAGCGCTAGCTCGATCGCTAGCTACTACACCATACAAGAAATTAGAAGCAACACAAACCCAGGGGGAGAGGGAGAGGGAGAGGGAGAGAGAGACTAAGTGGCGAGGGTTCCCCATGGCTGATCTAGTGATCGGCTTGTCCAAGACGGTGGTGCAGGGGGCACTGACCAAGGTCCAGTCGGCGATCGAGGAGGACGCCAAGCTCCGGCAGAAGGCCCAGCGTGACCTTGTGTCCATCACCCTGGAGTTCGAGATGATGCAGTCTTTCCTTGACGTTGCCAAGGAGGAGAGCATCACGAATAATATGGTGAGGACCTGGGTGAAGCATGTCCGGGAGCTGGCCTACGATGTTGAAGACTGCGTCGAGTTCGTCGTCCACCTCGACAACACGCCTGAGTGGTGGCGGCGGTTGCTCCCGTCCTGTGTGGCGCCGCCGCTCCCACTGGACCAGGCGGTTCTGGAGTTGGAGGAGCTCAAGCTCAGGGTGGAAGACGTCAACAACTGTTACCGGCGCTACAGCAACATCAGCGATGCTGGTTCGCTGTCCAAGCCGCTCGTGATGCTGCAACAGCCAGAGTCTGACGCGGCCATCATCGACACAACCGCGATCAACATGATCGCCGAGGCAAGGCAAGCCGCCAAGAGGCAGCGAGGCCTACGTGACCTCACTAAGTTCATCATGAATGGAGACGGTGACCGCCAAGTGATTGCCATGTGGGGGACAGCCGGTGATCTTGGAAGGACAACATCTGTCATCTGGAAGGCCTACAATGAACAGGAAATTTGCAGTAACTTCACCTGCCGTGCCTGGGTGAAGCTCATGCATCCTTTCAAGCCCCACGAGCTCGTCCAGTCCTTGACTGCTGACTTCTATGCAACCACGAGCAAAGAACCACAAGGACAAGTTGTGGCTTCAAATGTCCTGCTGAGCATGGAGGACCATCACATCCAAGAGTTTTTGCAGAAACTCAACACGGAGAGGTACCTCATCGTCTTGGAAGACCTGTCCAGCATGGAAGAATGGCGTGCTATTAGGACGTTTTTTCCCAACATGAAGAATGGCAGTTGTGTCATCGTGTCTATGCAGCAATTCGTAGTAGCAAGCTTGTGCGTGGGACCTCCTCATCAACTATTGGAGTTGGAGCAGTTCTCGGCTGACCACTCTGTTTATGCCTTCATCAAGAAGGTAATTACTCCTACACATTCTCACAAGGCTGGTTGTAATGGGGACCTCCCTAATGCATAGTATCATATATCAGTATCATGTAGTACTATATCTATTGCCATGCATCACACAAAGTAGTATAGCATTTATTATGATACGGTATCATGATATGATACTCCACCTTCTCTTTCTTCATTTATTGCTATGACACCTCATCAAAATTGCCTAGTTGGCATACATGATACTAGCTATGATACTACCATTACAACCAGCTATGATACTGCAAATAAATTACACTGCACTGAACTCCGTTTACTAGTTTAGACATTAATTACCAAAGTGACCCATCCCCGCCTTCAATTAATCATTATATTACCTAATTATTAATCCCATCATTACTTTACTGTACCTAATTATTATTCCCATCATGTGCATTTTTCTCTCTCCATTTTTCTGTTAGCTATGGCTGGCTCTGACGGGTTTTTTTTTTCCAGGGATCTCGGTGTGACGGAGATGAATGCCGGGAGACCGGTGAGAAAATTGAAACAGCCAGAGAGTGGATGCAGAAGCATCCACTTGTTGGACGTGAGTCGGAAATAAGTGATCTTTATAAACTTATATTTAAGGCATATCTCAGTTCAATCCAAGTTATTTCTGTGTGGGGAATGGTTGGTGCTGGGAAATCAGCTCTCGTTAAAATGTTGTTTTGCAAAGCAATCACCAACATGAAAGCTCAAAAAAAGTATGGCTGGGTGGATATATCCCATCCATTCGATTTGAGGGACTTCTGTAGGAGATTACTTTTCAGTTTTGGCTCTAAATCTATCCATGGCAATAAGGACAGTACTGCACACCTTGATACAACGGGAAACAAAAATCCAATTCTAGAGTGTCAGAATATTCTGAAAGAGCAGATGTGTCTCGTTGTCATTGATGGTCTGAAGTCCACAAAAGAATGGGATTTGATACAAGCTGACTTGGTATCTGGAACTTCTCACAACTGTATCATCGTAATTACAAATGACGCAAGTATCGCCGCACACTGTAATGCAGACACGGGAGAGCTCGTCTTTAATGTCAAGGGTCTAGAAGCTGATGCAGCCTTTCAGCTCTTCGAAAGAGAGGTTTGTTTTTAGAAACTTTCATCGGTTTTACTTAATTCCTTCTATATAAATCCGTGCATGCATGCTCTTACAAACTTATGGTAGTGCTTTTCTACGTCCAAACAATCAATGGAAAATGGTTTGTGCAGAACTTACAAAGATGCCACAATTTCACGCACTGGTGGTGCTTTTCTACGTCCAAACACTTAAGTTCTACTCCCTCCGCCCGGAAATACTTGTCGGATAAATGAATAAAAATGGATGTATCTAAAACTAAAATATGTCTAGATACATCCATTTCTTCGACAAATGTTTTCGGGCGGAGGGAGTATTGGTCATTGGACTAATTTGAGTTCCTAACAACCAAAAGGAGGACAATGGAAATTCTTAGAGTCAGAGCGAAGCTACTGAAGCACATTGTTTAGGTCTACAATGCGTAGACTGATGACAAACTGACTTGGAGAACTATTGTGATATATACTTTTGACTTGATTTCAGACACCTGTGGCAAGGTGAGTAGGTGTTGTGTTTTGGTCGATGAAACATGAAAACTTTAGATGGCTTGGATTCTTTAGTACGACACTCGCAAGTGTCATTTTCATCACAAAGAATGTGCTGGGACAGCAAATGACTTGAGAGGTGAGACCAGTAGCACGTCCTCACAACATTTCGGAAGTCCACGGAATGTTCTGAAAATAGTCTGCAAAATATAGTTCAACCAGTGCAAAACACTACTTGAATGTTCAAGCTAGGTAACTACAGATTGTTTTCATAAATTTACTGCTTACACCTCTATCACAAGCCCAACGAGGAAGTAGTATCCTGTAGCTTACATGCGCGTCATTCCCTTCTTGGATGCGTCGTTGGTGAAGCATCTTTCTCACTGTCTGGGTAATGTCATTGGTGGTGCTTGGTGCTGATGGTTGCTACATGTTGTAGTTCACTTCGACACTTCAGAGATCCCTTTTTTGTTTTCTGTCTTTTGTGTGCGGGCGTTGATATTGGTTATGTGCATCCTACTCATTCAGAGGCCGGGTGTATGCTCATAGTTTTAGTATTCCCTTCATGTGGCATTATGAGTCAATAAAAAAGCAACCTTTATCCAAAAAAAAAAGGCTATATAAATTTATAAACTATATGAGTGGTGGTAAATTATGTTCTGAAATTATCTCATTATAAAAATTTCCAAACTGGTTTTGGTTACAGTAGAATGCTTCTGCTGGAGAAAGTAATGTTATTATTTCCTTTGCAATATTGCATTTACAATCAAGGCATATGAATGAATACACTATTTCATTTACATCTTTTGATGCATGGCTTCTGTGATGCAAACTGATGTTAATCTTTCGTTTGAACACCAGGTATGTAGGATCAGTCCAATGTGCTCTTCATTGGTTGATGATGGTTTGAAAGAACTTATTTCCAAATGTGGCGGACTTCCCAAAGTCATAGATAATATAGTTGGCTCATTGGCCACCAAGGAACTGGGATCGACGTACAGTGCACGCGCCCTCAGTAACAATTTTATGCATGCTCTAGAGACCAACCCAGAATTTCATACTCTGCAGGATCTATTTGATTGGATACGTACCTACTTCCGTACTTGTCCAGATTCTCTCAAGCCATGCATCCACTATCTGCCAATCTTCCCTCGAGGCAACAACATCCGGCGCAGGCGACTAATAAGGCGGTGGATCGCAGAGGGTTACTCGAGGGATAGCCATGAAGAATCTGCAGAGGAGAATGGGGAGAAGCACTTCTTGAACCTCCTTGATCTGAGCATAATCCAGCAGCCACCAGAAGAAATTGCCAGCACTGCACTAGGCAACAAAAGGGTGGTCCTGTGCCGTGTCAATGGTTTCATTCGTGAGTACGTCGTCTCACAGATAATGGAAGAGAACTTTGTGTTTGAGCTGGGCAAGAATTGTTCCCTAACCACCCAACGCACAGGGCGACACCTTGTCATATTGAAGAGTTGGGACAGAGATAGAATTGTATTCAAGAGCACTGACTTCTCACGGCTACGTTCGCTTACAGTTTTTGGTGAATGGGAATCATTCTTCATCTCCAAAAGCATGAAGATTCTCCGGGTGCTTGATCTGGAGGATGCACACGGTATGAAGGATGCTGATCTCGAGAAGATGGTGAAGCTATTGCCTCGCCTCAAGTTCCTCTCGCTACGAGGATGCCGTGAAATCTGCCATCTACCAAGTTCATTGGGTGATCTGAGGCAGCTCCAGACTCTGGATGTCAGGGGCACTTCCATAGTCAGCCTTCCAGAGAACATCACCAAGTTACAGAAGCTGCAGTATATTCGTGCCGGAAGTGGCACCAAGGAAAAAAGTTTCGACCTGGCAGCATCAGCTCCACCAGCTTCAGCCTGTTTGTTGCCCAAGGTCTACAAATGCCGTCAACCAGTCGGTGTTGTGATGCCTGAAGGAATTGGGAAGATGACAGTGTTGCATACACTCGGTGTTGTCAATGTGGCTGCTTCAGGGAGGAGAGCTGTACTTAAAGAGCTCAAGAAGCTGACTCAACTGCGGAAGCTGGGTGTATCTGGCATAAACAAGAACAACAGAAAGGAGTTTATCTCTGCGATCAATGGCCATGTCCATCTGGAATCATTATCAGTGCAGCTCAGCAAGGACAATCAAGTTTGCTTGGATGACATTCCCATGCCACTGGAGAACCTGCGGAGCCTAAAACTGTATGGTCTTAATGACAAGTTGCCAAAGTGGAGGGACCAGTTAAGCAAGCTCGCAAAGCTGAATTTAGAGATGGCCACCTTAACGGAAGATGGCATCGAGTTCCTTGGCAGGCTACCACAACTATGTATTTTTCGTGTCAAGCAGGTTCAAGATGGCGAGCTCCATTTTGGTGTCACTATGAGTGGATTAGAGGCCGTGACTTATCAGGATGTCAAGGTCCTCGAGATTGCTTGCGGTTGCAGCTCCAGCATCTTACACGTGACTTTTGGATCAAGAACGATGAAGAAACTTGAGCTGCTCAAGGTTGACTGCTGCGGTGGGTCGCCACCATATCAGTTCTCTGGCCTGGAGAATCTGGGAGGACTCAGGCAAGTCTTGCTACTTAACGGTTCCAACGCCCATGCACTGAAGGAACGACTTGAGAGCCAGCTTGATGGGCATCCAAACTCAGTGAAACTCGGGCTCGAGTAACCACCACGCTCATCCTCAAGGGTCTGCTCTATCTTCCGTGTGTTTATTTATCCAAATGTTTTTCTACCTACTAGCTTGACTCACTGGTTGGTTTGTGTAAAGCTTTTGTGCTGTTTGGCCATCTTACTGGTTGCATACATGCATGTAATATCATATACTCATACCGAGCACTGGGATTTCTGCTTAATAATTGCCTTCATTCATTGTGATATACGGTTAATTGATCCCACGTTTGCAATATTATTACAGTATACGGTGTACTATCATAAATGTGTTGGTTGGGGTTATCACATTGAATTAGGTCCATATTTCCCTTTTCCTTCCTATCGATGTTTATTTATCGTGACCATTACGGTGGATATTTTAAAAATTATTTACAAAAGTAGCCTGAGTCTCAGAAACAGCTAGCTGCATCCAGCGAAAGATCTGAATTAGGTGCATTTTCCCTGGAAGAACGGGAGCTATTTTGCTCATTGTTTTGATTGTTGGGTATAAATCAAGCAGAGAAGCTAGTTTAGTTACTGTTGGTAATCTGACCTCATATTTTCAGTCGGTTGCTCTCTGTCCAGGAAATTTCCTTCTCGCTCCCATTGCACCGCTGTTCAATTCACTTGAAAAATTTTGCTACACATGCCAAGTCAGAAACAAAACCTCGAAATTCACAAGCATCCGGAACAGATTAGATCAAGCAGAACTTCAGCATCTGTCCAATGGACAATAACATAGTAAGCATGACAACTCCATGGCTAAATATATCCTCCAACTTCGTGAGATGAATCTAGTTGATTCAGTAGTCACCAAGACACTAACCATCAGTAGAACACAAAATTCTGGATACTGGACTGAAAAGCATCGTCCATGGACCATGTGAGCGCACGATTACAATTTCCGTACATTCGTCCTCAGCCCACGCCATGCATTACAAATACATCACTGTTTGACTTCATCTAGCTGCTTCCTCTGTTCTACACAAACATTTGACCCAGCACCAGTACCACTTCACTCTTGAGCTGCATCGCTTCCCTCCTCCAGTGCCTCTTTCTCCTTTTGCTGCTCCACTGCGCAGGAAATGAGTGGTTCAACGTGAGTAATAAGTGAATGCACAACAGGAAACTGAGCTCAAAACTAACTGAACCAAACATCTACCAGTTACTACTCACATGCAATCTCCGCCAGAGCTTTCTGAGTGCGCTTCTCCAGCTTGTCGATCCTCTTCTGGACGTCTCGTTTCAGGTCCCAGTTCGGGTTCTTGGGGGCGATGTTCCCAAAGGGGTTCTGCAGATAAATATGGTGAGTTTTGCCCCGTGAAAGATGCAAAGATGTCACAGAGTCGTGAAGGTATGATATGGTGGATCCAGAAATGTTACCTCCAGCTGCTTTGGTTCAGCGGCATCAGCAGTGATCGGATCTTCAAACTTGGGAAGAGACAGCGGAGCCACCTTGCCACCTCGGAGCCGCTCATCATGAGGAAGGTAGTTTCTGAACTTCAGTGGTACCTCCCTGAATCAGAAAGATTGCATATTTGTGAACAATGATACACCCACCATTAAAGAGTCAAGTATGCTATACATCATCAATTAATCCCGTACACATTTCACAGCACGGTCTGATTTTTCAACAAATCAGCCTACACCACGGATGAAAGGTTTGCATTTACTTGTAAACAATCAGGACATCCAACACTAACAATTTATGATTTTATAATCGGCAATCCAATGAATGCTTAACAGAAGCCAAGAAGTGCTCTCTTAACAATCTAGCATGTACATTGATTTTAGATAGCATATACTATGAGATTATACATGGGCAGGCATTGCTGTGTAAGTAAATCAATTCAGCTTTTACCAGAATGACAAGGCTGATGAATGCAACAACTGGAACGAATTCTGGTTTTCAGTCAGGTACAAATGGAGATTCCACTAAATATAATACTACAAAGGAAGACAGCCAATTATTATACACAGAAGATATATGTAAAATACAGAAGGCAGTAAAAAATGTTAGTACGTAAAAGTTGTCTGTTCAATTACTTACCCATTGTCTTCAGCCTCATCAGATTCCTTAGTGGGGCTAACATGCTCCTTGGAAGCATCCTCGGGTACATCCACAGGACCTGGCAATGCTGGCCCTGTCCCCTGTTCTTCTGCTGTCCCATGTTCACCATTCCTAGTGCAGTCAACAAACATAAAATTCAGCATAGATTCACTGACACAGACAATACAAATTTACATCTCCTGAGTTTATACATTTTTCTCATGGTTCAGTCCTGTAGCTAGCACATCCAGAGGAGCAGCGCAATAACACTCTAGTTTGAATTGAATTCAATTCAAACCAGATACTGTTATGAGAACAACATCAGGCAGAGTTGCAAATTCACAATGAGATATATTGTCATTTAAATATATCTCAATGTCATAGCTAAAGGTCTCAATTTCATAGCATTTAAATATAACTTAAACATTGTGGATTTTGGTATGAACTAGTACAGTGATAATAATGATGACGAAACTTGTCTCGATTTCATAGCTAAAGGTCGACGAATCGGACCAAACACAACCAAAATCCAGAAGGGATCATCGAAGCAAATGTTAAACAGGACAGGATCCATCTTCGTTCAGCTTTCAGGTTCTCTGCTAGTGAGTAATCCCAGACCCTGTAGCACAGGCAGGTGAGGACGAACGTCTCATCCTGGATCCTAGGAATGGTCCTACGGGTTTGAACCCCATGGCCTACGCACTGACTCGATATGCGCTTAACAAAAGCTCCAAGCGGTCAGCTAGGACCAGCACAGGATTCTGTAGCGCCCAATCCTGCCGACTTCACCAAATTGAGTGCATCCGCGAGCATTCTCGGCTATGCTACGAAGGGCTTCTCTCTACCCAGCGCATACCAACCAACATATACAAACAAATAAGCACCAACCTAGCTTCGGTTCACTCCCACTAGAAAGCCGAGAGGCGGAGCCGTCGCAGCTACTTACGGCACAGGAGCGGGTGAAGCAGAAGGGAGAAGTGAGGGGAGGGGGAAAACGTACTGCTGGTCCGCGTCGGGGGCGGCGGCGGGCGCGGGGGAGGGGGCGGGGGCGGGGGAGGCGCCGTCGGGGGTGGAGAGGAGCTCCTTGGCGGCGCGGAGGGCCTTGAGGCGCTCGCGGCGGGCGGCGGCGTCCTCCTCGGCGCCCATCCCGACCTGGCTCCGGCTCCGGCGCCGGGGAAGCGGGCTAGCTAGGGTTTCGGCTCTGCTCGACTCGCCGCAATGCTTGGTTCGATTCGCTTCGGGAGGAAGAAGAGGAGGACGTGGGCCTGCGCGTTGGTTGGGCGGACATTCATTCTTTGCTGTGCGGGCTGGGCTGCCTTCTGCTCCCGCCCCGTCCCGGGCTCCCGGCCCAGCGGCAGTGGGAAACAAATGCAAATTTAAAATCCTCCTTACAAAAAATACATACAAATTAGATTTTTTTTCAAACTACCTCTGACACGGATTTGAATGTTGTTTAGTACGGGTAGTATGGGTATGATCAATTTAATTAAGTGCATGTGCAATGCGGGTGTTTTCGCCATCACCATGAAGAAAAGGGAGAAGGATAAAAGCAGCGGATCACAAAATTCAAAGCCGGCTCGAACTGAACATGATTTCACTGGTGCCGAACTCTAGCATTCAATATTAACTCTCAACATGATTTCACTGTTCCTAACATAGTCACCCCATGCTTTCTTTTTTCTTTGTCCGACTGCAAACTGAATGGGACGACGGGCCCAGTTGAAGGCTTTGGTCCTTTCTTTCAAAAGAGCTTTTTTTAGGTTCAGAAGGGTTTTTCCCCTTATGCTAATGTCTACATTTTGTACTCTGCATGCGCTGATTTTTCTTCTAATGAATCATGTGCGTTCCTAATTTGATTCCGCGTGTCTACTAAAAGTTCCCGATGCGTTTGGTTGGAGCTATGTATGAGAATACATTGTATTAAATTAGTGGTAAGTGAATACATTATGTGTTTGGTTCACTGGTGGAGGACTCGAGTGGGCAAGGCGTGGCGGCCGCCATACCTTGAATCGGCGGTAATTTTTCCCTATACCTATGCATATGCATCTCTTGGCTGGCACGAGTTTTTAGTTCGCGAGTGGAAGATCAATCAAGCTGCTAGGTTGCTTGCTTCCTCTGATTTTACACCTACACGTACGTGTACAACTTACAGTGTATTTATTCTAGCGTTCTAAAAGTCAACACTTAACTTTGCATCTTTCATGGCTAGCAAAACGCAGTTTGGCATACCGTCGTCCCCAACTGAAACTGGAGACGGAAGAGAAGGGGCTAGCAAAGCTAGAGGGCCAGAGGGGTATATCTCTAAATTTTAGTGGCAGTTTTAATAGCTTGTAATATGCAATTGTAATGATTTTATATTTTTAGAGGAAATTTAGTGTTGTGAACAGCAGATTTGGAAAAAATATTTTGAAGTACATGGTAATGCCTTGATAAAATTGAGGAACAAGGGTAGGGCATTGCCATTGCTTGGGTCCTCTACGCCATTAAAAGCTGCACTATCGGTATGTTTTAGATTCTTTTTCTATTTAAACATTTTTACATTCATTGTCCTTGGTTATTCTGTTGAGGATCACATGAAAAAAATTAATGTGCATTGTTAGTGTGTATTGACTATTACAACTTTGCATCAATTTTTTTTATTAAAGAGTTCGCCCCACCTTAAAATTTTTCCGTCCTCCGCCTCTGGTTTGGTTCATGCAAGGGAATAAGAAGCCGTGGAGTACCGTCGCTGCCCTTGTAGAAGATGTCGGAGGATTGGAGGACAGACGGCTGCTGGGGATGGCTAGTGATGGAGATTGAGATTATCAGCCGTTCACAACAATGCTACTGCTCACGGTAACGGAGGCGAATGGAGGTTGGCGGCGGTGGTGATGGTACTGCTCCGCTGCTGCTTAGTACTCATGGTCAAGGAAGCGACCTTTGCTGCTTGGTCCTCGTGGTCAAGAAACGACCGCTGCTGGTTGGTCCTCGTGGTGAAGAAAATGATTAGGACGAGCGGTGTTATCGATACCAGCCTGTATTGGGTGTTCTCATTTTTTGTGAAGGACGATTTGCAATTACAAGGTAACTGAAACCAACACGGCCGAAACAAACGCAGGTGATGTAATCGTTAGTCTGGTGTGTACGCGAGAAAACGAAAATCTCACGAACCAAACGCGTCGTCCGTGTCTTTCTATTTCCCCACAAACATCTAAATTTTTATAAAAGTAATGATAAATAGATGGCTTCCAGCACTCCACTTTACACCTCCATTTGCAGTGGCGGAGCTATGTGTGCTGGGTGGGTGGTGGGGGGGGGGGGGCTAATTTCATCCGTAGCCCGCCATAGTCCATTTGTATCCTACCTCTATTGTTTCTACATTTCTTTAGAATAGCTTTTCCGATCTAAATGCCCTTACTGGGACCGGGAAATTCAGAAGGATTTCTCTGAATTCTTGGCCACGATTTGTTCAAATTCAAGCCGCACAATTCGAAATCGAAAACCCCCATGCACCATATACCCGTATCCAATCCAATCCAAGCCACCCAAACACCCAAATCGTGCGGCGGAGGGAAGCCCACCATCGTCATCATCGCCATTGGCAACCGACGAATAAATAAACGATGCTCCTCCGCATCGGCCTCGCCGTCGGCTCCACTCTCCCCCGCCTCCCCCTCCCTCTCCCCTCGATCCCG
The DNA here is from genome assembly GCF_056163025.1 of Triticum urartu. Classification (NCBI taxonomy): domain Eukaryota; kingdom Viridiplantae; phylum Streptophyta; class Magnoliopsida; order Poales; family Poaceae; genus Triticum; species Triticum urartu. The sequence continues at coordinate 748,328,269 of NC_141879.1, read as the reverse complement.
CCGCTCCGGCCCCACTCCTCCTGCCGCTGCCTCTCCCGCCGCCGCGCCCTTCTCCTCCTCCCCCTCTCCTCCCTGCGCCCCTCCGCCTCGGCCGTCTCCTCCTCCGCCGCGATGGCCGCGCCGCCGGTGGCCAGGAAGGTGCCGCGGAAGCTGGCGGAGCACGGGGACGTGCGCGTGGACGACTACTACTGGCTCCGCGACGACGCGCGCGCCGACCCGGACGTCCTCGCCCACCTCCGCGCCGAGAACGACTACACCGCCGCCCTCATGTCCGGTCAGTCAGATCAGCAGCCCGCTCGCTCGCTTGCCCTTCTCCCCTAGGTTAGATTAGAAGATGCCGCGCCTGGCGCTCGGTGGCTCGGCTTCGATCCGCCAGCGTAACTACTGCTACGCTGTATCTGCCGTTGCTTCGTTAGTGCTACCAGGGGATCTGAGTGGACCAGATTGCTCTAGTGTGGCTAGCTTCACCTAGTACATCACCTAGCAGTGTGCCATGACACTGTAATTGCAGTCATTGCTAGATCAATCAGCGTTGTTAGTAGAGGATCAGCGGAATTTACCTGATTATTGGTCCGTTCAGCTTGATTGCTAGTAGAATTCCTCCGCTTATGCCTCGCCGCTGGTTGTAATGTTATTAGGTTACAAGCACTGTTTTCGAGTCGAACGACTGGTCGATGAGTTGTAACTGGAAGTCGACTCAAACACCTCGGAGACTAGTCGATCGGCAAGGCACGACTCGTCAAGAGTCGCTACCCCAGAATGACTCGTTGACTTGAACACCTTTGTTACAAGTTATAGTATGTGCCTCCTAGTGTGGATCATGGTCAACGTACTTAAAGAATTAGAGCTGTATCTCAGACTAGAACGTATCTGCTGAAGTAATTTTTGGTCTTGGCATGGTGTGCTGCATTTTGGTTTAACTCCTATTTTATTCCCTCCAGATACCAAACAACTTGAGGATGAAATATTCGCTGAGATCCGAGGGAGGATCAAGGAGGACGATATAGACGCGCCTCTGCGCAAGGGGCAGTATTACTACTACAAAAGAACATTGACCGGCAAGGAGTATGCACAACGCTGCAGGCGTCTTGTGCTGACCGATGGCCCTGTTACGGTCCACGACGAGATGCCCACAGGTCCTGATGCGCCTGCTGAGCATATTATTCTGGACGAGAATTTGAAGGCTGAGGGCCATGACTACTACAGCATTGGGGCTTTCAAGGTATGCTTGTGGATCCATGTCCTCTTCTCCATGTGTGTATGTTTGTTTGTTAATTAATGTCCCACTTGGATGCTTCACATTTCAGGTCAGTCCCAGTGGTAAGCTAGTTGCTTATGCAGAGGACACTAAGGGTGATGAAATCTACACTGTTTTTGTCATTGATGCGGAGAGTGGACAGTATGTTGGGCAACCACTTAAAGCAATTACTTGTGACATCGAGTGGGCTGGTGATGACAACCTTGTTTACATAACAATGGACAACATTCTTCGACCAGATAAAGTATGTTAACTCTTCTTCTTACTCCTACACGAAATTTATCCTCATCTATGCTAGTAAGCTGCATACACACTAGACAAAAGAACAAAATAATGATGTTGTGATTTACGTACTGCGATTGCTCTATTGGTCAATGGTTGCAATGCTGTTCAGGGTGTTGTGCCCTGCATACAATTCTTTTAATGTTAATTTCTTGTAAAGGGAAAAAAGTAACTTGAATTCCTCATCTGTGGTTCAAGAATAAGTATTCAGTTATCCTTTGGCCCATATATGTTTTATAATTTGATATTGCAGTAGCAAGTTTTGTGTTTACCAGTGTTTGTAATAGTTTATTGAGTCTTTACCTTTTATGGGCTTTTGCAGGTGTGGTTACACAAGTTAGGATCTGATCAATCGGATGATACATGCCTGTATCATGAAAAGGATGACACATTTTCACTTGGTCTTCATGCTTCCGAAAGCAAAAAGTATTTATTTGTTGGATCTGGAAGCAAAAATACAAGTTTTATATTTTACCTAGACATACCCAGTCAGAGCAAGGAGCTCGCAGTTTTGACACCTCGTGTAGATGGCATCGATACAACAGCAAGTCACCGTGGAGACCATTTCTATATTACAAGGAGAAGCGAAGAATTCTACAACTCCGAATTGGTTGCTTGCCCTTTGAATAATGTAGCCGAGACTACTGTCTTGCTACCGCATAGAGAAAGGTAATAATAAACTTCATTGTACTAATTTATGTTTGGAAGGTCAGTCAGTCTTGTGGTTGATGGATCGTATGCTGGTAGACACTAGACAGTACACAATTGTTTTTTAAACACCATCCTCGATGTAATATTATTTGTATTATTGTATTTATTTGTGATATACCTACTCCAAGGATATAGAAACGGTAATAGAAAAAGCATGATATTTTTTAGCTTGGACATTGTTCTAAAATAGAAGACATTGTTTGTAGCTCATCAATGTTATTTCTAGAAACCTTCACGTTAACATTTTGTAGTTCCAGACTCGAGCATGAAATTTCACTGTGGAGTTAGTTCTGGCTAACAGGTCTGAGGATCTTGGTTGTACTTTGTTTTTCAGATCTTGCTTCTGTACGTAATCAACCACATTTTATCTATTGGATAGCTAATGGACCTGTTCTCAGTTCTTACTGATGTCTTCAAACTTTTGGGCACAAACCTGTTACTCTTTGCATCTTGTCATAATCTCGGGCATATGGATCATTGGTATGATGACAGTACAGCGTTCTAGATTTGGCTACATCTGCTTCCTAGCTTTTGTTTCTTACAGTTACAAAGCAGGTCAGAAGCTTGATGCCATGAAAATGACACTCCAGGGTTTTTTGTAATATACCGAAAATATCTGTGGTTAAGTATGGTGTTTAGATTATACTAGGATAGTCATGTACTATATGTATCAAACTGAAAACTGCACACACCTATCAGTTAAAGTTGTTTGTTGCAAATTTAATTGACTGTGACTTGCTTTTCTTATCAATGGATGTACTATGTGTTAGGGCTGCTGTAATGCCCATTAACAACATGAAGTAGCATTATTGTTTAAATACTTGAAACTCCTTGCAGTGTGAAAATTCAGGATGTCCAACTCTTTGAGAATCACATTGCTGTATACGAGCGTGAGAATGGTCTACCAAAAACAACTGTCTATCGCTTACCAGCCACTGGAGAGGCAGTTGGGCAACTTCAGGGAGGACGGGCAATTGATTTTATTGATCCAGCATATGCAGTGGAACCTGAGCCATCACAGTTCCATTCAAATGTTGTTCGCTTTTATTATAGCTCAATGAGGACGCCACCCTCTATCTTTGACTATGACATGGATACGGGGGTGTCGGTATTGAAGAAAATTGACACTGTAAGTTATCACCTGCACCATTTAGCTTTGATGTACCTATGTTTAACACTACTAGTGCCATGGTAACAAACCGTGCACCTGCTTAGGACCCCCCCCCCTCTTACCTGGCAACCAAACACAATGAACATCAGAATTTCCAGAGTGGGAAATCACTTGATTACTTCTTGTTTGATTCTTGCTCTCCTTAATTTGTTAGATTATTCTGACAGTATGGTTCAGTATTAGAACAGAAGAACTTTGCACTTGCTTTGTTTTATACAAGCCTAATACTCTGTCTGATTCCACATGTCATTTTTACTGTATATATAAACAACAATGACATGTATTTTTAGAAAGAAGGTGAAATAATCATAAGAGACACTAAATAATCGGTGATTTGTTTTTTTTTAAGTCATGATGCAAGCATTGTCCTCTTGTGCTCCTGCAAATGGTCTAGGTCAATCTACATTTTGGTGTCTGCTTCATTCTAACAAATGTGTTAATTTATTCACAAATTTCAGTAGAAAGAACTCTTATGAACCCATGTTGATTTGAGCTTTTGATTTTCTCAGGTTTTAGGTGGATTTGATGTGTCAAACTATGTAACAGAGAGGAAATGGGCTGCTGCTTCTGATGGAACTCAGATCCCCATGTCTCTTCTTTACAGAAAAGATATGGTGAAGCTTGATGGCTCAGACCCCATGCTGCTATATGGATATGGCTCGTATGAGGTATGGACTCTATAATTTATTATCTTCTGTAAATAGCAAGTTTCTACAATCTTGATATGCAAGAAAATAGGGTGACACATCCTTGAAAAGAGAGCCTAAACAGGGAATTTTTTTGCCTCTCTGATATTACTGGTTTCGGTCATTGTATGTTTGGTAAAGTCTGCTGAACAACGACAAAAACAATGTTTTCCTTTTAACTCATGTAAAAATTGCCATATAACTGAGACTATCAACACATTTCAGCCTTTAGCAATTAGTGTGTTGTGCTGCTTCTAACCATGCTCACTGCTTACACATTCCTTGTGGCAACAGATATGCATAGATCCGACTTTCAGGGGATCTAGGTTCTCTCTGGTGGACAGGGGTTTTATATACGTGATAGCTCATATCCGCGGAGGTGGTGAAATGGGCCGGAATTGGTATGAAGATGGGAAGCTGCTGAAGAAGAAAAACACTTTCACTGATTTCATTGCCTGTGCTGAGCACTTGATAGAAAACAAGTACTGTACGAAGGAAAAGTTTTGCATCAACGGGAGAAGTGCAGGTGGTCTACTGATGGGTGCTGTCCTAAATATGAGGCCTGACTTATTCAAGGCAGCTGTTGCTGGGGTGCCTTTCGTCGATGTTCTCACGACTATGCTTGACCCAACTATCCCGTTGACTACAGCTGAATGGGAGGTATTAATCTCCTATATTTTACTTAATTTTGTTTTCATGGTTTACTGTCATATTGTCACTTCGTACACTTGCTTCAGTTAGACATAGGTTAGCTTGGCCTTTGATGCAAACCAGGCTTGTTGGCAGGCATGTCTAAGACTAGGAAATGATTGCCATACTATAATATATATGTCATCAAATTCCTTTTTACATAATCTGAATGTATCTAGTTTTTATGCCATTTATATCCTTATGATAAAAAAATAAAAATAAATAGGAAGCGAATAATCTGCCCTGTATGTAATCTGTGCATGCCCATTGGCCATGCACGTGCTTTAGTCTTGTTATGCACTCCCTCTGTAACTTAATATAAGACGTTTTTTGACACAACGACAATGTCAAGAAACGTCTTATATTATATTACGGAGGGAGTATTTGTTCTAGGTATCAACTTTCATTGCATTGCGCACCTGCAGTTTTGTTTCTGCTATCACCAACACATCCTTTTTGCCCTTGATTCAGGAGTGGGGTGATCCAAGGAAAGAAGAATACTACTATTACATGAAATCTTATTCTCCTGTTGATAACGTAAGTGCTGATCTTTATTTTGTGATATATGTGTTTTCTTGCCCCGCATGGTATCGAGGCTGGCTGCCGAAATGTATTTACCTGAGATGTCTGTCCATCTGCTGCAGGTAAAAGCACAAGACTATCCCCACATTCTCGTCACTGCTGGCTTAAATGGTATGGCCCTTGGATTCTGAGTTTCCATTGGCTACCATTAGCCGTTACACCAGATTATACTCACAGCTAACTACTCCGTGACAAACAGATCCTCGCGTGATGTACTCGGAGCCTGCTAAGTTCGTGGCGAAGCTGAGGGAGCTGAAGACAGACGACAACCTCCTGCTGTTCAAGTGCGAGCTCGGCGCTGGGCACTTCTCCAAGTCGGGGAGGTAAATAAATAGCAAAGGATACATTACTTCTTTGTGCTTGATTTTTTCCTTTCTTACATGGCATGCTGTAGTGCCAAAAAGGAACAAATAACTTTTTTGCTTTTCCTGCCTGACTATCGTTGTTTTAACTTGCAGGTTTGAGAAGTTGCGAGAAGACGCCTTCACCTACGCATTCATCCTCAAGGCGCTGGGCATGATGACTCCAACAACAGCTTCTTCGCTGTGACGTGCACACATATCCATCGTCGCCGTCAGTAACTGCATGGATTTAGTTTTTTAGACACTTCTTCTGATTTGCCCAAAATGGTGGGTAAGAAAGGAAGCCATATGAATTAGTTGTGGCCTGTGATGTGAGGGAGTGGACTAGCAACTGAACCTTTGACACTGTTGTTTAGCAAGAATGGGAGGAGCGATCCTTTGTTTCGGTATCGTGGTTTGGTCTGATGATAAGGAAGTGCGATCCCTTTTTAACTTGTGCGTTTGACGTGTGGGGGAGCACAAGATTGGAAGTGCAGTCCTTGTGTTTGCTATCATGGTTTGGTTTGATGATGATATAGAAACAGAACTCGTGATTCATTAATCCAGCAGCCAGTCCTTCTGCCTAAGCGCTTAATTAATTGCCTTTTATTTAAACCGTCTTTCTGCCTAATTGATGGGCTTGATTTGCCCTACCTGATAGAAAATTCATCATGCCATGAGTTGCAGTCTCGAACTGAAGGCACACCAATTAAATTCATATTCAGTAAACTGCACTTGGTATCTGTACATACACATTGTCAGACACAACTGTTGTGCTTTGGGACATCCTAATTCCCGAGGCAAGTTCTCCTCAAAGCCACAAAATGTTGCACCTATGAGTTCCAGGAATGAATGTCTTTCACTAGATAAAGGCCGGTGGAAAACACATCATTGCAACAATTAGCTCTGTATATTCTTGGTACCTTTACAACCATAGAATTGTCAGACAAAACTGTTATACTTTGGACAAATTCGTCCCAAAGCCAGAGCATGGTGGGTATAATCACCTGTTTATCTGGCAAGCTACGAGCTCCCAGGAATAGATGCAAAAGTTGAAGTGAGCAACGGACACCCAGAACAGCCAACAATTAAGGTGGACTAGGTGCACATAAGGAGGCTTCCACATGATGCAGGATGACAATTGTAATACCTTTCATCAGTGAGCCTGGTCACATCCATTCAACAAAAAATAAAACTTTGAACGACTTAAGGGGCATCTACATATCTGCTAGTGGAGCTCTTCGCCTCTTGTTACACAAACACACCATAACTGCATCGTAAGGAAACTCGAAAAGAGAAGCAAAGTTCCGAAAACATAGAGCAAGTTTGAGCACAAGATGTAACTGTGCATAATCAATCAGTATGAGCTAAATGTAACTTAAATTTAACTCAAATGACTTACCCATCATGCGTCTGCTTTCGTTTCCTCTTGACACCGCTTGGCTTTATTGGCTGATCTTTGCTGCGCCGCCTGAACACCTCGGAATCACTACTAGTACCACTGATGCTACAATCCGCATCAGGATCCCTCGACAGCGCAAGTTTATCAAGACCGGTTGCATTGAGTGAGGTTTCTTCTCTTAGCCGTTGTTTGAAATCTTCCAGCAAAACAACACCTGGGAAAGCAGAGCACAAGCACAAGCATGTTCTTTTTCAGCAAAGTGATCGATGCACCATACATGCATGTGAAGGAAGGCATTGAGCAAACAGCTACTAGTATTCAGGAAGGGTGAGAGCGGCTACATCTTTCGTCATACACTCACAGATGAAGTAAGAACTACTAGTAAAATCGTATTTTTGTGCCAAGTCAGCCTAAAGACCGAGTAGCTATCAATTTGGTCATGAGGCAGGACACATGGGTGCATAAATATTTGGTTAAGCTGCATTTGTCTGAAGACCATTATATACTGCAACTCTGAATCAGGAAAAATGTCCTATGCAATGAATTCGTATCTGTGCTTAAAATCTGCCCCTTTGGCACACAAATTCAGAGCACTGTGAATAACAGAAACGTGGCAACAAACTAACTAACTTTGAGCACGTCATTAGCACAGATTTTTCTCTGATTGTTGAGGTGGAGCAATAGAAGCAGGCAGTTGAGGTGGTACCGAGGGCCCGCAGGGTGCGCAGATCGAAGGCGTCGGCGAGGTGGGAGCGGCCGGCCGTCTCCGCCCGCTTCACGGCCAGCATCTTCAGGCTGATGAGCAAATCCTGCACCACCACCACCACCACCGCGGCACCATTAAAAACCTGTGGTAAGGGCGAGAAATTAAGAGCCGGGAAAGGGGCGGCGTCACCGACGAGCTCGGGTTCGGAGAGGGCTGCGAGCCACCGCGACTCCTCCTCGGTGCTGGCGCTGCTCTCTGCGGCCGCCGGAGCAGGTGGTGGGGTGTCCCCGTCGGCGGGAGGCGCCATTGAGGAGGAGGAAGAGGGGGAAGAAGACGGTGTGGGAGCGAGGAGGTTTGCTTGTGGGTCTTCTTCGCTGGGTCTTCGTGGGCTTTGGTGGGCTCACAGGCCCAACTTGATTAAGGGGGTCACGAGACTACGAAGCCCATGGAGACGCCAGGTTACAGCATAGATTAAAATAGTCCGCGAAATAGCCGCGATAGCTGCGCTATAGCTTTCCGGGAGCCTCGCCGCTAAGCTATGGCTGCTGCCACGAAAATCCTCTACATATACCTCTAAATAGCTCAAAAATCAGCAAAACCCTCCAAAATCATCTCTCCCACCAAAAATTTTTCCGCTATTTGCCGCGATTGCCCGCTATGACGGCCGCAATAGCTGCTGGGAGAGGCCGCCGCGAAATCGTTTCTCCCACGATCTTAATCTTTGGGTTACAGTGGTTAGGAGAGACCCAAAGGCCAGTTTGGATTGTGTTTAGAGGGGAACTTGATTGTGCTCATGGGGAACTAGATCTACGCAGCAATGGTAGTAAAGGGCAAATGAACGCTGACAAACTCCGACGAACTATGAAGGGGATAATGTGGATCTAAGGAAAAAGTACAGACGCACCTAGCTGCGGCAGGAGACAGCGGAATGTTTTGGTCCAGCTCCGGCGATGGCTAGGTGGCGTTGCGGTCCTGGGTGAGAAGGCCGGCAAGGTCGAACGGACGCGGCAACATTTCCAGATGCGGGAGAGCTCGGGTGCGAGGAAGAAGAAGCAAAGGGGAGAAGTACAAGTGAGAAAGGGCCCCCCTCGTTATGATGTCAGGCTAGAGTTTCTGGAAATCCGGAAAATGACGTCATGATTCAAGGACATGGAAAAACAACAAGTGTGAATTATCATAAGCCAGAATCATTAACCCTGCTATGAAGCAACTTCAAGGAAAGGAAGGCGATTTGCCATGTTTATCAGGTTGAAGGTTGACATGAATAAATTCAAATCAATCTGGGGGCTAATGTTGGGGATATAATCCCACGATATGACCCGCCATGATGGGCCGGGTCATTCAAGTGGCGACTTACGATCAAGACTCAAGATGGGCCATGACGTTCAAGATCTCAAGACCTGCGGGGCGGTTCATAGAGTGGGTCAGCTCGAGGCCCAGTACTTGAAGACGTTGACTCATGGCCCAGAAGTACAAGTCACCGCCTGGAGCTTCCTTACTTAGAGAACAATACAAGTAGGAGACATACTGGGTCACGGATCATAATAAGACCCGGACTCTACTATAAGCCCAGGGCCTCCTCCTGTATATAAAGGGCAGCCCCTAAAGCGGAAAGGGCTAAGTTACAAGTGCTCGAGTATTAGGTTAGCCAAGTCGCACCTTTGTAATCGAGATCATCATCATCAATATCAATCAAGCAAGAGTAGACTTTTACCTCCACCGCGAGGGGCTGAACCTGGGTAAACCCTTGTCTCTCGATTCTGATCAACCCCGTTCAAGCTTTCACTTAGTGGTGATGACCTCACGACTAAGTCCTTCCACGAGGACATCTGCCGTGACAAAACCGTGACATGGTGGCTCCACGAGAACGACACCAGGATAGTGGTGGGGCGTTTCGAGGAAGCGATTGAAGTCGACGACGGAGTGCAACATTTGGCCATTGTTGCGTGACGTGAGAACCCATGGCAGGCATGTAGGGCGAGAATGCAGCGTCCCTGCATCACGCCACGGCATGCAGGCTGCGTGGAAGAGGACGAGGTCGGCGGCATGCCGGAGGCGACCGGAGACCTCGAGGAGCAGACCCGGCGGCAGAGCGGTCCATGGGCTGGGTGTGTCGGCGATGGACCGAGACGCGCGCGACGTGATGCACCACTACAAGAAATATGTCAACTTGTGACCTTCTGTCAGTGACCCTGGAAAAAATGGTCGTAAATCTATGACCATTAGAGACCAATTGGTCGTAAGCTGGTCGAAGGGCTCCAAAACCTAAACCATAACGACTATTTTGGTCAAAAAGGTCATAATTTCCTTACACAAAATGGTCGTAAAGCAGACAACACTGGTCTGCTGCCTTATTTCTAGCTGATCACGTCCAATATAGATGGTCATAACCTTATAAATTGTGGTCAGTTGCTATGACTAGGAGGCATCTCATCAGTTTTGCCTATGTGTCATGTCCATGTGTCAATTTTTGCCCGAGGTTGTGAAGCAACCTATATTTATGTTATTCCCAAAATTCCCAAAAATCATCATAAATTCTTTGGATCATATCTTTGTAAAATATGTCAAAAACCTACATTGCCTAGTTCAAAAATAATTCAACAATATTCATTTTCCTATTCTATTCAGAACATCATTTTGTGAAGGAAGTGCTATTTATATATTCTTTATTGCCCTCAAAATTTTTGGGCAATCTTTACTATCAAAATCATTGCCTCATGACAAAATTCAGCTCCATTTTCCCATTAAATCTTCCTCGACAAATTTCCAAAGTTTTTGTTCAGCTTGAAGCTTTGTGAAGGAAGTACTAGCTATGCATATCCTAATGAGTTGAATTTTGCCCACATATTCTATATGCCTATATCATAGCTCTCCAAAAAAAATTAGCCCCATATAACAAACAATGAGAGCTCACCATCCAATCTTTGCTTCTGGTAATATTTTCAGTTTGTGAAGCAACTATATTTTATATTTCTTTATAATTGCTGAAAATTTACCAGGACATGACCCTGCCCATAGAACCTCCCTCCACCAAATTTGAGCTCATTTAATTTAACCATTTTTCCTTCATATTTTCCCAATTTTCTGTTCGGTGGAGAGCATTGTGAAGGAAATACCATTTTTATATATCCAAATGGCATGAAATTTATGAAGTGCATTTATATGCCCAAATTATCACCCTCCAAATTGCAGCTCAATCACATCATCTATGTGAGCCCAGGTTCAATTTCTATTTTATGGGCAGATTGACACATTGCAAAGCAAGTGCTATCGATACCCCTCCTATTACCCTCAATTTTTTTGGGCACTCTTCAATACCCAAGTCATTCCCACATGATAATATTCAGCTCCATTTCCTAGTAAATCTTCCTCAGCAAATTTCCAAAGTTTCTATTCAGAGAAAAGCTTTGTGAAGTAAGTACTAGCTAGGCTTATCCAAATGGTTTTATATTTTCCCAAATCTTCCATATGCTCGAATAACCACTCTCCACAAAACTTGATCTCTATCAAACAAACCATGTGAGCTTATCATCCAATCTTTTATTCTTGTCATATTTTCAGTTTGTGAAGCAACTATATTATATATTGCTTCATTATTTTTGAAAAATTACCAGGGCATGACCATACCTATGTAACTTACCTACACCAAATTTGAGCTCATTTCATTTATCCAATTCCTCTCACTAATTTTCCCAAGATTAGGTCCAGAGAAGAGCATTGTGAAGCAAGTGCCACCTAGGTTCCTCCATTTGAGTTGAAAATTTGTGAAGACAGTCCTCTTAGTAGATGATCATCCTCAGCCAAAACTCACGCCCATTGGCCATGTGCATTTCCCGTACCGCTAATCAAACACTTGGCTGCTAATTCATGTTTGAGCATAGTTCAGTCTCCTCGTGAGATTCTTCTGTTGTTATTTTCTTCCTAGCACCTACCCGGGGAGTGCCAAACCCACTAGACATGCCTATGCCGTACAGAACGCATGGCAATGCCACAGTCACATGGCGGGCATGCGAGTTTACGCGCTCTGGAGTTGGGGCCCTCGGCTATCGTCCAAACCTCGATGTATTGCCACCAAACCATGTATTTCTGATTAAATAAATACTTATGTACCTATAAATGATTTTTGGAAGAAAAAAATAAAGAGCAAATTATAAGGCAAATATAGTTCAAATTTGACCCGCTTCCTACTAAATCGGCGAAAATTTGTCTTTTTCACGAGAGGTGGATCAAAACTTTTGACACCCAACCATTTGATCAATTGTGCATTAAATATGGCCTAAAATTTTATAAAAATGATTTGGTCCAATTTTTCAACAAATATATGCTAGGCCCTTCACAAAAAAACTCGTTTTGGGCAGTCGAAAAATGGAAAATGATTTTTTGTCAAAAGAAAATGAAAACTCCCTTAGGAAACATTGTTCGCCATTCCAAGATGCACCCTTGTGCACAATATGATATCATTTGAACAAATTATGCCATGAATGTGGCCATAATTAAGATTGATCATCTCGCTTGAAAGCCATGAATCTTCACACATGATAGCTCATTCCTGAGAACACATTTTTTCAAAGAATTGCCATATTACAAGTTTATTATTTTTCCTGGTAACTTGGTCACATATAATGATACAATGCAAAGGTTTTCCAATTTTTTGATTTGTTCTGAATTTTTTATGACCGTTCAAAATGTGGACAAAACGGCGGGGATGGTCGTTCCTAGCTAGTGGTTGAATCTTGGGATTTTTTTGTTTCTCTGATTAAATAGATACTTATGTACCTAGAAATGATTTTTGGAAAAAATAAATAGAAAACTATGAGGCCGCTGCAGTTCAAATTTTACCCGCTTCCCACTAAATCAGTGGAAATTTGTCTTTTTCACGAGAGGTGGATCAAAACTTTTGATTCCCAACCATTTGGTCAATTGTGCATTAAATATAGCCTATAATTTTAGAGAATTGATTTGGTACAATTTTGCCACAAATATATGGTAGGTCCTTCACAAAAAACTCATTTTGGGCACTCGAAAAATGGAAAATGAAATTTACGTCCAAAGAAAATGAAAACTTACTTAGGTAACTGATACGTCCACTTTGCAGCATGCTTTTATATCGATATTAATTGCATTATGGGCTGTTATTACACATTAGGTCACAATACTTATGCCTATTCTTTCTTATTTTATAAGGTTTACATGAAGAGGGAGAATGCCGACAGCTGGAATTCTGGGTTGGAAAAGGAGCAAATATTGGAGACCTATTCTGCACAACTCCAAAAGTCCTGAAACATCACGGAGCAAGTTTTAGAATATATAAAAAATATTGGGCAAAAGAAGTACCAGAGGGGGGCCACTCACTATCCACGAGGGTGGGGGGCGCGCCCCCTGTCTCGTGGGCCCCCTAGCAGCCTCTGATGCCCATCTTTGGCTATATGGAGTCTTTCATCGAGGAAAAAATCATAAGGTAGCTCACGGGACGAAACTCCGCTGCCACGAGGCGGAACCTTGGCGGAACCAATCTAGGGCTCCGGCGGAGCTGTTCTGCCGGGGAAACTTCCCTCCGGAGGGGGAAATCATCACCATCGTCATCACCAACGATCTTCTCATCGGGAGGGGGTCAATCTCCATCAATATCTTCACCAGCACCATCTCATCTCAAACCCTAGTTCATCTCTTGTATCCAATCTTTGTCTCAAAACCTCAGATTGCACCTATGGGTTGCTAGTAGTGTTGATTACTCCTTGTAGTTGATGCTAGTTGGTTTATTCGGTGGAAGATCATATGTTCAGATCCTTTATGCATATTAATACCCCTCTGATTATGAACATGAATATGATTTGTGAGTAGTTATGTTTGTTCCGGAGGACATGGGAGAAGTCTTGCTATAAGTAGTCATGTGAATTTGGTATTCGTTCGATATTTTGATGAGATGTATGTCATCTTTCCTCTAGTGGTATCATGTGAACGTCGACTACATGTCACTTCACCATTGTTTGGGCCTAGGGGAAGGCATTGGGAAGTAATAAGTAGATGATGGGTTGCTAGAGTGACAGAAGCTTAAACCCTAGTTTATGCGTTGCTTCGTAAGGGGCTGATTTGGATCCATATGTTTCATGCTATGGTTAGGTTTACCTTAATACTTCTGTTTTAGTTGCGGATGCTTGCAATAGGGGTTAATCATAAGTGGGATGCTTGTCCAAGGAAGGACGGTACCCAAGCACCGGTCCACCCACATATCAAATTATTAAAGTACCGAACATGAATCATATGAGCGTGATGAAAACTAGCTTGACGATAATTCCCGTGTGTCCTCGGGAGCACTTTCCTTTATATAAGAGTTTGTCCAGGCTTGTCCTTTGCTACAAAAAGGATTGGGCCATCTTTCTGCACCTTATTTACTCTTATTACTTGCTACCCGTTACAAATTACCTTATCACAAAACTATCTGTTACCGATAATTTCAGTGCTTACAGAGAATACCTTACTGAAAACTGCTTTTCATTTCCTTCTGCTCCTCGTTTGGTTCAACACTCTTACTTATCTAAAGGACTATGATAGATCCCCTACACTTGTGGGTCATCAAGACTCTTTTCTGGCGCCGTTGCCGGGGAGTGAAGCACCTTTGGTAGGTGGAATTTGGTAAGGAAAAAATTATATAGTGTGCTGAAATTTAATGCCACTTGTTACTATGGAACACAATCCTTTGAGGGGCTTGTTCGGGGTATCTTCACCCCGACTAGTGGAGCAAATAGTTGCTCCTCAACCTACTGAACCTAGTGAAAATGTTTACTTTGAAATTCCTTTGGGTATGATAGAGAAACTGCTAGCTAACCCTTTCACAGGTGATGGAACATTACATCCCGATTTGCACCTAATCTATGTGGATGAAGTTTGTGGATTATTTAAGCTTGCAGGTATGCTCGAGGATGTTATCAAGAAGAAGGTCTTCCCTTTATCTTTGAAGGGAAAGGCATTGACATGGTTTAGGCTAGGCGATGATATGGGATCATGGAACTACAACGGATTGAAATTGGAATTTCATCAGAAGTTTTATCCTATGCATCTTGTTCATCGTGATCGTAATTATATATATATATAATTTTTGGCCTCGTGAAGGAGAAAGCATCGCTCAAGCTTGGGGGAGGCTTAAGTCAATGTTATATTCATGCCCCAATCATGAGCTCTCAAGAGAATTATTATTCAAAAATTTTATGCTCGACTTTCTCTCGATAATCGCTCCATGCTCGATACTTCTTGTACTGGATCTTTTGTGATGAAGACTATTGAATTCAAATGGGATTTATTGGAAATAGTTAAACGCAACTCTGAATACTGGGATCTCGAGAAGGTAAGGAGTCAGGTATAACCCCTAAGTTTGATTGTGTTAAATCTTTTATGGATACCGATGCTTTCCGTGAATTTAGCACTAAATATGGACTTGACTCTGAGATAGTAGCTTCTTTCTGCGAATCCTTTTCTACTCATGTTGATCTCCCTAAGGAGAAGTGGTTTAAATATAATCCTCCCATTGAAGTAAAAGTAGTTGCACCTATTAAAGTTGAAGAAAAGACTATCACTTATAATGATCCAGTTGTTCCTACTGCTTATATTGAGAAACCAACTTTCCCTGTTAGAATAAAGGATCACGCTAAAGCTTCAACTGTGGTTCGTAAGAGTAATACTAGAACACCTACACCCTTTGAGCAAATTAAATTTGAACCAAGTGTTGCTATGGTTAAAGATCTCTTGGCTAATAATATTGATGGGCATGTTATTTACTTCTGTGATGAAGCTGCTAGAATTGCTAGACATGATACTAAACATAAACATAGACCTATTGTAGGCATGCCTATTATTTCAGTTAAAATAGGAGATCATTGCTATCATGGCTTATCTAGTATGGGTTCTAGTGCAATACCCCATTCCTTATACAAAGAAATTATGCATGATGTTGCACCTGCTGAGATAGAGGAAATTGATGTTACAATTAATCTTGCTAATAGAGACACTATTTCACCAGTTGGGATTGTTAGAGATGTTGAAGTCTTATGTGGGAAAGTTAAATATTCTGCTGATTTTCTTGTTCTTGGTTCCCCACAAGATAACTTTTGTCCCATTATATTTGGTAGACCCTTCTTGAATACTGTTAATCCTAAGATAGATTGCAATGAGTATATTGTTTCTGTTGATTTAGGGGATATGTCTCATGAATTTAACTTTGCTAAATTTCATAGACAACCCCATGATAAAGAATTGCCTAGTAAAGATGAAATTATTGGTCTTGCTTCTATTGCCGTGCCTCCTAATGATCCTTTAGAACAATATTTGCTAGACCATGAAAATGATATGTTTATGGATGAAAGAAGGGAAATAGATGAAGTATTCTTTAAACAGGGACCTATTTTGAAACACAACTTGCCTGTTGAAATCCTAGGGGATCCTCCTCCACCCAAGGGTGATCCCGTGTTTGAGCTTAAACCTTTACCTGATACTCTTAAATATGCTTATCTTGATGAGAAAGAGATATATCCTGTTATTATTAGTGCTAACCTTTCAGAGCATGAAGAAAAGAAATTATTGAAAACTCTGAAGAAGCACCGTGCCGATATTGGGTATACTCTTGATGATCTTAAGGGCATTAGTCCCACTCCATGCCAGCACAAAATAAAATTGGAGAAAGACGCGAAACCGGTTGTTGATCACCAACGACGGTTAAATCCTAAGATGAAGGAAGTGGTAAGAAAAGAAATACTAAAGCTTCTGGAGGCATGTATAATTTATCCCGTTGCTGATAGTCAATGGGTAAGTCCTGTCCATTGTGTCCCTAAGAAGGGAGGAATTACTATTGTTCCTAATGATAAAGATGAATTGATTCCACAAAGAATTGTTACAGGTCATATAATGGTAATTGATTTCCGCAAATTAAATAAAGCTACGAGAAAGGATCATTACCCTATACCTTTTATTGATCAAATGCTAGAAAGATTATCGAAACATACACATTTTTGCTTTCTAGATGGTTATTCCAGTTTCTCTCAAATACCTGTGTCAAAATAGGATCAAGAAAAGACAACTTTTACTTGCCCTTTCGGTACCTTTGCTTATAGACGTATGCCTTTTGGTTTATGCAATGCACCTGCTACCTTTCAAAGATATATGACTGCTATATTGTCTGACTTTTGTGAAAACATTGTTGAGGTTTTCATGGATGATTTCTCCGTATATGGAACTTCTTTTGATGATTGCTTAAGCAACCTTGATCGAGTTTTGCAGAGATGTGAAGAAACTAATCTTGTCTTGAATTGGGAGAAGTGCCACTTTATGGTTAATGAAGGTATTGTCTTGGGGCATAAAATTTCCGAAAGAGGTATTGAAGTCGATAAAGCTAAGGTAGATGCTATTGAAAAGATGCCGTGTCCTAAGGACATCAAAGGTATAAGAAGTTTCCTTGGTCATGCCGGTTTTTATAGGAGGTTCATTAAGGACTTCTCTAAAATTTCTCGGCCTCTGACTAATCTCTTACAAAAAGATGTTACTTTTGTCTTTGATGATGATTGTGTAGAAGCATTTGAAATACTACTTAAGAAAGCTTTGATTTCTGTGCCTATTGTTCAGCCACCTGATTGGAATTTACCATTTGAAAATATGTGTGATGCTAGTGATTATGCTGTAGGGGTTGTTCTAGGACAAAGAGTTGATAAGAAATTAAATGTTATCCAATATGCTAGTAAAACTCTAGACAGTGCTCAGAGAAATTATGCTACTACTGAAAAGGAGTTTTTAGTAGTTGTATTTTCTTGTGATAAGTTCAGACCCCATATTGTTGATTCTAAAGTAACTGTTCACACTGATCATGCTGCTATTAAATATCTTATGGAAAAGAAAGATGCTAAACCTAGACTTATTAGATGGGTTCTCTTGCTACAAGAATTTGATTTGCATATTATTGATAGAAAGGGAGCTGAGAACCCTGTTGCAGACAACTTGTCTAGGCTAGAGAATGTTCTTGATGACCCACTACCTATTGATGATAGCTTTCCTGATGAACAATTAGCTGTCATAAATGCTTCTCGTACTGCTCCATGGTATGTTGATTATGCTAATTATATTGTTGCTAAGTTTATACCACCTAGTTTCACATACCAGCAAAAGAAAAAGTTCTTGATTTAATGCATTACTTCTGGGATGACCCACATCTTTATAAAGAAGTAGTAGATGGTGTTATTAGACGTTGTGTACCTGAGCATGAACAGGAACAGATCCTACACAAGTGTCACTCCGAGGCTTATGGAGGACACCATGCTGGAGATAGAACTGCACATAAGGTATTGCAATCCGGTTTTTATTGGCCTACTCTCTTCAAGGATGCCCGTAAGTTTGTATTGTCTTGTGATGAATGTCAAAGAATTGGTAATATTAGTAGACGTCAAGAAATGCCTATGAATTATTCACTTGTTATTGAACCATTTGATGTTTGGGGTTTTGATTATATGGGACCGTTTCCTTCCTCTAATGGGTATACACATATTTTAGTTGTTGTTGATTACGTTACTAAGTGGGTAGAAGCTATTCCAACTAGTAGCGCTGATCATAACACCTCTATTAAGATGATTAAAGAAGTTATTTTTCCGAGGTTTGGAGTCCCTAGATATTTAATGACTGATGGTGGTTCACATTTTATTCATGGTGCCTTTCGTAAAATGCTTGCTAAGTATGATGTTAACCACATAATTGCATCTCAATACCACCCACAATCTAGTGGCCAAGTATAATTGAGTAATAGAGAGCTTAAATTAATTTTGCAAAAGACTGTTAATAGATCTAGAAAGAATTGGTCCAAGAAACTTGATGATGCATTATGGTCTTATAGAACTGCATATAAAAATCCTATGGGTATGTCTCCGTATAAAATGGTTTATGGTAAAGCATGTCACTTACCTCTCGAACTAGAACATAAGGCATATTGGGCCATTAAAGAGCTCAATTATGATTTCAAACTTGCCGGTGAGAAGAGGTTATTTGACATTAGCTCACTTGATGAATGGAGAACCCAGGCCTATGAAATTGCCAAACTGTTTAAAGAAAAAGTTAAAAGATGGCACGACAAAAGGATACAAAAATGCGAGTTTAATGTAGGTGATTATGTATACAAATCTCGTTTAAGATTTTTTGCAGACAAACTCCTCTCAAAATGGGAAGGTCCTTACATTATCGAGGAGGACTATCATTCCGGTGCCATAAAAATCAACAACTTCGAAGGCACTAATCCGAGGGTGGTGAATGGTCAAAGAATCAAACATTATATCTCAGGTAATCCCATAAATTTTAAAACTAATGTTATTGAAATCGTAACCCCGGAGGAATACATAAAGAACACTTTCCAGAAGGTTTTAGACTCTGAAAAGGAATAAGTATGAGGTACGGTAAGTAAACCGACTCCAAAACAGTTCTAATAGCAATTTTTCTCCGTTTTGGAATATTTAAGAAAATAGGAAAATTAGAAGCAGTCCGAGAAGGACACGAGGCGTCCACGAGGGTGGAGGGCGCACCCCCTGCCTCGTGGGCACCTCATGTGCTCTCCAGACTCCGTTTTCTTGCACGATACTTCTTTTGGTCGATAAATATTCATTATATAATCTCCCAAAGGTTTTGACCACCGTATCACGCAAATATCCTCTGTTTTTTGTTTCGAGCTATTTCTCCCGCGGATTTAGAGCTAGATGTCTTCTCAAGAGTTAGTCGGGGAGAGTCGGGTGTCTCATCCGACAACTAGGCCAAGAGCAAACAGCAGTACTGACCACTTTGGGCCATCAATTGAGGAAGAGATGGGGGCCGACTTGAAAAGGATAGATGCAATGGAGGAGGATCAAGAATTTATATCTCGTTTCCGAGCCGGATTCACAATGGGGGAACTGCAGAGCTCAGCTATTCCAAACTCGGTCATACCTTCCAATCTTAGGTTTCTTTCTTATGAAAATATGAAAAAGAGTGTTACTTCTCCCGCAGCCATGCAACATCCTTGGGTGAAAGGAGCTTTAGCCATTACGGGTAAGCTCCGTAAGGAAATAATGGACCTCAAGCAGCAAGTCAATAAGCTCGAGGAAGAGAATCGTATCCCGAGGGGCATCATCGCCAAGAATATCACATCACCACCCCAGAAGAAGGAGGCATGAACACACGGGTATGGGCACTCCCCTTGGCAACTGCTAAGCTTGGGGGAGTGCCCCGGTATCATATCACCATTTTTCTTGATCTAGTAGAATAAAGTTTTAGTATGATCTAGTTTTGAGTTTTGCTTTATGATCCTTCTATGTAATCGAGTCCGTGAGCTATATATAATAAAGATTAGTGTTGAGTCAAGGGCTTGATTATCTTGCTATGATCTTGAGAAAAATAAAATAAAAGAGAAAGAATAGAAAGAATTAAAGAGATCATATGGATTTTATGGAGAGTAATGACTTCACATATAAAAAGTATGATGAATAAAAGTGGTTGAGAGTTGACAAACATAGTTTTGGTCATCGTTGCAATTAATAGGAAGTAATAAAGAAAGAGAGTTTTTCACATATAAATATACTATCTTGGACATCTTTTATGATTGTGAGCACTCATTAAAATATGACATGCTAAAGAGTTGATGTTGGACAAGGAAGACAACGTAATGGGTTATGTTTTCTTACATCTGAAATAAATTATATTTTCATGGATCATCCAACATGTTGAGCTTGCCTTTCCCTCTCATGCTAGCCAAATTCTTTGCACCAAGTTGAAAGTGCAACTATCCCTAGGTGGTTTTGGTAATTCATAACAACATATAGCTCATTGAGCTAATGCTATTCCAAGATGATTATTTCAGGAAAGCTCAATGATTGGCATGGCATGGATGTGAAAGTGGAACCCTCAAAATGCTAAGGACAAAAGTTTGGCTCAAGCTCAAAAGCTCAAGACTCTTCATTTTATATTTTAGTGATCCAAGATCACATTGAGTCTTTAAGAAAAGCCAATACTATCAAGGAGGGATGAGGTGTTGCTTAATGAGCCTCTTGCTTCATGTGCTTAGTGATATGCTCCAAAACCCTCAACTACTTTCCCATATCCACATATGACCTAAACCCTAAGCCAAACTCGGTCCTACTGATTCTTTCTATCTGGCGCCACCGAGTTTCACTTGTCATAAGCCACTGCCAAACCCTAGCAATTCGGTTCTACCGATAGGGATCTCGGTCTCACCGAGATGGGATTGCAAACTCTCTATTTCCCTTTCGTAACTTTTCGGTCTCACCGAAAGAGCGGATCGGTCCCACTGAGATTGCAATGTAAATTCAGTGTTTCCTTTTTGTAACTTTTCGGTCTCACCGAAAGAGCAAATCGGTCCCACCGAGTTTGCCTGACCAACTCTCTGGTTAGCTAATTACCAAAATCGGTCTCACCGAGTTTGTGTAATCGGTCTCACCGAGATTACGTTATGCCCAAACCCTAACCATATCGGTCCTACCGAGTTGCATGTCAGTCCCACCGAAAATCTCTAACGGTCACTAGGTTTACCTTTTCGGTCCGACCGAGTTTGTTGATTCGGTCCCACCGAGATTGGAAAACTGTGTGTAATGGTTGGATTTTATGTGGAGGCTATATATACCCCTCCACCTCCTCTTCATTCGGAGAGAGAGCCATCAGAACACATATACAATTCCAACTCATATGTTCTGAGAGAGAACCAGCTACTCATGTGTTGAGACCAAGATATTCCATTCCTACCATATGAATCTTGATCTCTAGCCTTCCCAAGTTGCTTTCCACTCAAATCTTCTTTCCACCAGATCCAAATCCTATGAGAGAGAGTTGAGTGTTGGGGAGACTATCATTTGAAGCAGAAGAGCAAGGAGTTCATTACCTACACACCATTTGTTACTTCTTGGAGAGTGGTGTCTCCTAGATTGGCTAGGTGTCACTTGGGAGCCTCCGACAAGATTGTGGAGTTGAACCAAGGAGTTTGTAAGGGCAAGGAGATCGCCTACTTCGTGAAGATCTACCGCTAGTGAGGCAAGTCCTTTGTGGGCGATGGCCATGGTGGGATAGACAAGGTTGCTTCTTCATGGACCCTTTGTGGGTGGTTGCTTCTTTGTGGACCCTTCGTGGGTGGAGCCCTCCGTGGACTCGCGCAACCGTTACCCTTTGTGGGTGGAGCCCTTCGTGGACTCGCGCAACCGTTACCCTTTGTGGGTTGAAGTCTCCATCAACGTGGATGTAGGATATCACCACCTATCCGAACCACGGGAAAAACATCCGTGTCTCCAATTGCGTTTGAATTCTCCAAACCCTTCCCTTTACATTCTTGCAAGTTGCATGCTTTACTTTCCGCTTCCAATATACTCTTTGCATGCTTGCTTGAATTGTGTGATGATTGCTTGACTTGTCCTACAATAGCTAAAATCTGCCAAGAACTAAAATTGGGAAAAGGTTAAGTTTTTATTTGGTCAAGTAGTCTAATCACCCCCCCTCTAGACATACTTTCGATCCTACACAAGTAGAGATACAACTTGTGCTTCCAAATACCTTTAAAACCAGTTTTGCCATGAGAGTCCACCATATGTACCTATGGATTGAGTAAGATCCCTCAAGTAAGTTGTCATCGTTGCAAGCAATAAAAATTGCTCTCTAAATATGTATGATTTACTAGTGTGGAGAAAATAAGCTTTATACGATCTTGTGACGTGGAAGGAATAAAAGCGACAGACTGCATAATAAAGGTCCATATCACAAGTGGCAATATAAAGTGATGTTCTTTTGCACTAAGACTTCGTGCATCCAACCATAAAAGCACATGACAACCTCTGATTCCCTCTGCGATGGGCCTATCTTTTATTCTTGGCTTATACTTCATGCAAAGAGTCACGGTGATCTTCACCTTTCCTTTTTACATTTTATCCTTTGGCAAGCACAACGTGTTGCAAAGATCCAGATATATATATAGCTAATTGGATGTGAGTTTTCATGAACTATTATTGTTGACATTACCCTTGAGGTAGAAGGTTGGGAGGCAATACTATAAGCTCCTATCTTTCTCTATGTCCGATTAAAACTTCATACCCATAAATATTGTGTGAGTGTTAGCAATCGTGAAATACTAAATGATAGTTGAGTATGTGGACTTGCTGAAAAGCTCTTATATTGACTCTTTCCGATGTTATGATAAATTGCAATTGCTTCAATGACTGAGATTATAGGTTGTTAGTTTTCAATGAAGTTTATGATTCATACTTGAAACTGTGAATGAATTGTTAGTCTAGCGTAAGAGATCATATGGCAATATATATATATATGTGTGTGTGTGTGTGTGTGTGTGTGTTGCTGTTATAATAATGATCATGATGCCCTCATGTCCATATTTTATTTTATCGACACCTCTATCTCTAAACATGTGGACATATTTTTCGATATCGGCTTTCGCTTGAGGACAAGCGAGGTCTAAGCTTGGGGGAGTTGATACATCCATTTTGCATCATGCTTTTATATCGATATTTATTGCATTATGGGATGTTATTACACATTATGTCACAATACTTATGCCTATTCTTTCTTATTTTATAAGGTTTACATGAAGAGGGAGAATGCCGACAGCTGGAATTCTAGGCTGGAAAAGGAGCAAATATTAGAGACCTATTCTACACCACTCCAAAAGTCCTGAAACTTCACGGGAGCAAGTTTCAGAATATATAAAAAATATTGGGCGAAAGAAGTACCAGAGGGGGGCCACCGACCATCCACGAGGGTGGGGGCGCGCCCTACCCCCCTGGGCACGCCCCCTGCCTTGTGGGCCCCTGGCAGCCCTCTGATGCCCATCTTTGGATATATGGAGTCTTTCGTCAAGGAAAAAATCATAAGCTAGCTCACGGGATGAAACTCCGCCGCCACGAGGCAGAACCTTGGTGGAACCAATCTAGGGCTCCGGCGGGGCTGTTCTGCCGGGGAAACTTCCCTCCGGTAGTGGGAAATCATCACCATCGTCATCACCAACGATCCTCTCATCCGGAGGGGGTCAATCTCCATCAACATCTTCACCAGCACCATCACATCTCAAACCCTAGTTCATCTCTTGTATCCAATCTTTGTCTCAAAACCTCAGATTGGTACCTGTGGGTTGCTAGTAGTGTTGATTACTCCTTGTAGTTGATGCTAGTTGGTTTATTCGGTGGAAGATCATATGTTCAGATCCTTTATGCATATTAATACCCCTCTGATTATGAACATGAATATGATTTGTGAGTAGTTACATTTGTTCCTGAGGACATGGGAGAAGTCTTGCTATAAGTAGTCATGTGAATCTGGTATTCGTTTGATATTTTAATGAGATGCATGTTGTCTTTCCTCTAGTGGTGTGATGACCCACAAGTATAGGGGATCTATCGTAGTCCTTTCGATAAGTAAGAGTGTCGAACCCAACGAGGAGCAGAAGGAAATGATAAGCGGTTTTCAGCAAGGTATTCTCTGGAAGTACTGAAATAAGTGCTAACAGATAGTTTTGTGATAAGGTAAATTGTAACGAGCAACAAGTAACAAAAGTAAATAAAGTGCAGCAAGGTGGCCCAATCCTTTTTGTAGCAAAGGACAAGCCGAAACAAACTCTTATAATAGGAAAAGCTCTCCCGAGGACACATGGGAATATCGTCAAGCTAGTTTTCATCACGTTCATATGATTCGCGTTCGATACTTTAATAATTTGATATGTGGGTGGACCGGTGCTTGGGTGCTGTTCTTACTTGAACAAGCATCCCACTTATGATTAACCTCTATTGCAAGCATCCACAACTACAACAAAAGTATTAAGGTAAACCTAACCATATCATGAAACATGTGGATCCAAATCAGCCCCTTACGAAGCAACGCATAAACTAGGGTTTAAGCTTCTGTCACTCTAGCAACCCATCATCTACTTATTACATCCCAATGCCTTCCTCTAGGCCCAAATAATGGTGAAGTGTCATGTAGTCGACGTTCACATAACACCACTATAGGCTAGACAACATACATCTTATCAAAATATCAAACGAATACCAAATTCACATGACTACTAATAGCAAGACTTCTCCCTTGTCCTCAGGAACAAACGTAATTACTCACAAAGCATATTCATGTTCATAATCAGAGGGGTAATAATATGCATATAGGATCTGAACATATGATCTTCCACCAAATAAACCAATGAGCATCAACTACAAGGAGTAATCAACACTACTGGCAACCTACTAGCACCAATCCCGGACTTTGAGACAAGAATTGGATACAAGAGATGAACTAGGGTTTGGAGATGAGATGGTGCTGGTGAAGATGTTGATGGAGATTGCCCTCTCCCAATGAGAGGAGCGCTGGTGATGACGATGGTGATGATTTCCCCCTCCCGGAGGGAAGTATCCCCGGCAGAACAACTCTGCCGGAGCTCTAGATTGGTTCCGCCAAGGTTCCGCCTCGTGGCGGCGGAGTCTCGTCCCAAAAAGTTCCCCCTGATTTTTTCTCATCGAAAGACTTTATATAGCAGAAGATGGACGTCAGAGACCCACCAGGGGGCCCACGAGGTAGGGGGGCGCGCCCTAGGAGGGGGGGGGGGGCGCCCCACCCTCGTGAGCAGGGTGTGGGCCCCCTGGCCTTCATCTTTGGCGAGGATTTTTCTTTATTTATTTTAAGATGTTTCGTGGAGTTTCAGGACTTTTGGAGTTGCGCAGAATAGGT
This sequence comes from Triticum urartu, assembly GCF_056163025.1. NCBI lineage: Eukaryota > Viridiplantae > Streptophyta > Magnoliopsida > Poales > Poaceae > Triticum > Triticum urartu. The sequence continues at coordinate 748,302,722 of NC_141879.1, read as the reverse complement.
CTCTAATATTTGCTCCTTTTCCAGCCCAGAATTCCAACTGCCGGCATTCTCCCTCTTCATGTAAACCTTGTAAAATAAGAGAGAATAGCCATAAGTATTGTGACATAAAGTGAAATAACAGCCCATAATGCAATAAATATCGATATAAAAGCATGATGCAAAATGGACGTATCAAGTCCCCCAAGCTTAGACCTCGCTTGTCCTCAAGCGAAAAGACGATAACAATAAATATGTCCTCATGTTTAGAGGTAGAGGCGTTGATAAAAATAAAATACGGACATGAAGGCATCATGATTAATCTCATAACAGCAACATATATAGATTTTGTCATATGATTTATGTTCAAGTGATGATCTATTCACAATGCAAGAGTATAAATCATAAACCTTATTGGCTCCGACAAACTATAATCTCAGTCATTGAAGCAATTTCAATTTATCATAACATCGGAAAGAGTCTATGTCAGAGCTGAAAAGCAAGTCCACATACTCAACTATCATTTAGTCCTCCATAATTGCTAACACTCACGCAATACTTGTGGTTACGGAGTTTTAGTCGGACACAGAGAAAGATAGGGGCTTATAGTTTTGCCCCACAACCTTTTACCTCAAGGGTAATGTCAACAATAATGGTTCATGCTCCCCTACATCCAATTAGATATATATATATATATATCATGTTCTTTCCAACATGCTGAGCTTGCCAAAGGATAAAATGAAAAAGAAAAGGTGAAGATCACCATGACTCTTGCATAAGGTAGAAGATAATAATAAAAGATAGGCCCTTCGCAGAGGGCAGCAGAGGTTGCCATGCGCTTTTATGGTTGGATGCACAAAATCTCAATGCGAAAGAACGTCACTTTATATTGCCCCTTATGATATGAACCTTTATTATGCAGTCCGTCGCTTTTATTACTTCCACATCACAAGATCGTATAAAGCTTATTTCTCCCACACCAATCAATCATACAAATTTAGAGCAATTTTTATTGCTTTGCACCAATGACAACTTACTTGAAGGATCTTACTCAATCCATAGGTAGATATGGTGGACTCTGATGGCAAAACTGGTTTAAGGGTATTTGGAAGCACAAGTAGTATTTCTACTTGGTGCTGAGAATTTGGCTAGCATGAGGGGGAAAGGCAAGCTCAACAAGTTAGAGGATCCATGACAACATACTTTATCTCAGATATAAGAAAGACATAACTCATTATGTTGTCTTCCTTGTCCAACATCAACCCTTTAGCATGTCATATTTTAATGAGTGCTCCCAATCATAAAAGATGTTAATGATAATATATCTATATGTGAAAACCTCTCTTTCCTTATTACTTCCTATTAATTGCAACAATGACCAAAGCTATGTCTACCAACTCCCAACAACTTTTAATCATCATACTCTTTCTATGTGAAGTCATTACTCTCAATAAGATCAATATGAACTTTTTGTTTCTTTTATTCTTTTCTTCTTTCTTTTATTCACCAAAGATCATGGAAAAATAATCAAGCCCTTGACTCAACACTAATATTTATTATATATAGCTCACGGACTCGATTACAAAGAGAGATCATAAAGCAAACTCAAAACTAGATCATGCCATAAACTTTATTCTACTAGATCAAGATACTACTAATAGGATCGAACTAAAAAACGGTAAAGATAGGAGTTGTGATTGTGATACAATACCGGGGCACCTCCCCCAAGCTTGGCAATTGCCAAGGGGAGTGCCCATACCCATGTGATTATATCTCCTTTGTCGGTGAAGAAGGTGGAGGTGTTGTAGATGATGCGGGCCTTGCGTCCATCTTCCAAGGCATAGGTCTCCATCATAGAAAGATGATCGAGTCTCCGGGATCCTCAAATATGCAGCCAAACTCATCCTTTTGAATCTATATTCATACTCACAGTTTTGGTTTTGCAGGTCATAGATTTGGGCTTGGAGGTGCTCGATCTTCTCATGAAGCTTGAAGATAGTCTCCCCGATGTTGTCAGCATCCAACTTGTGGTTGCTAGTGAACTCCGCGATCATCATGTGGTTAGAGTTGAGTCCATGTTCCACCATCCCTTGGCACTTGAAAACTTGTTGCTCCACTGCTTCGAGCCTCGTCTCCATGCTCCCGGTCCCCTTTGGTCCCTCTTCATCGCGGATGTGCAGCAACCCATCATGCAACTCAATGGTTTGAGGGTGTCGCAGCACCTCCGCGAGGTAAGGGTTGATGACATTCTCGAAGAACTTGTCCTTGGAGGTGCTTGGGGCCGTCATGATCACCTAGATCTGTCAGAAAATAGCTCGAAACAAGAACAGAGGAGGTTTGCGTGATACGGGAATCAAAACCTTCGGGAGGTTATATAATGAATTTCTACCGACCAAAATACGTAACGTGCAAGAAAATGGAGTCCGGAAGGCACACGAGGTGCTCACGAGGTAGGGGGGGTGCGCCCACCACCCTCGTGGGACCCTCGTGTCCTTCCCGGACTGCTACTTATTTTTCTATTTTTCTAAATATTCCAAAACGGAGAAATATTGCCTTAAAAATTGATTTGGAGTCGGTTTAGTTACCGTACCACATAGCTATTCCTTTTCGGAGTCTGAAACGGTCTGTAAGGTGTCCCTTATGTATTCCTCCGGGGTTACGGTTTCAATAATATTGGTTTCAACATTTACGGGATTACCTGAGATATAATGTTTGATTCTTTGACCGTTTATCACCTTCGGATTTGTGCCCTCGAAGTTGTTGATTTTTATGGCACCGGAACGATAGACCTCTTCGGTAACATAGGGGCCTTCCCATTTAGAGAGAAGTTTTCCTGCAAAAAAATCTTAAACGAGAGTTGTATAGCAATACATAATCACCTACATTAAACTCACGCTTTTGTATCCTTTTCTCATGCCATCTTTTAACTTTTTCTTTAAACAACTTGGCATTTTCATAAGCTTGGGTTCTCCATTCATCAAGTGAGCTAATATCAAATAACCTCTTCTCACCGGCAAGTTTAAAATCATAGTTGAGCTCTTTAATAGCCCAATATGCCTTATGTTCCAGTTCGAGAGGTAAGTAACATGCTTTTCCATAAATCATTTTATACGGAGACATACCCATAGGATTTTTATATGCAGTTCTATAAGCCGATAATGCATCATCAAGTTTCTTGGACCAATTCTTTCTAGACCTATTAACAGTCTTTTGCAAAATTAATTTGAGCTCTCTATTGCTCAACTCTACTTGACCACTAGACTGAGGGTGATAAGGAGATGCAATTCTATGATTAACATCATATTTAGCAAGCATTTTATGGAAAGCACCATGAATAAAGTGTGAACCACCATCAGTCATTAAATATCTAGGGACTCCAAACCTCGGAAAAATAACTTCCTTAAGCATTTTAATAGAAGTGTTATGATCAGCACTACTAGTTCGAATAGCTTCTACCCACTTAGTAACATAATCAACAGCAACTACAATATGTGTGTATCCATTAGAGGCAGGAAAAGGTCCCATATAATCAAAGCCCCAAACATCAAATGGTTCAATAACAAGTGAATAATTCATAGGCATTTCTTGACGTCTACTAATATTGACAATTCTTTGACATTCATCACAAGACAAGACAAACTTACGAGCATCCTTGAAGAGAGTAGGCCAATAAAAACCAGATTGCAATACCTTATGTGCAGTTCTATCTCCAGCGTGGTGTCCTCCATAAGCCTCGGAGTGACACTTGCATAGGATCTGTTCCTGTTCATGCTCAGGTACACAACGTCTAATAACACCATATACTCCTTCTTTATAAAGATGTGGATCATCTCAAAAGCAATGTCTTAAATCATAGAAAAACTTTTTCTTTTGCTGGTATGTGAAGCTAGGTGGTATAAACTTAGCAACAATATAATTAGCATAATCAGCATACCATGGAGTACTACGAGAAGTAATTATAACATTTAATTGTTCATCAAGAAAGCTATCATTAATGGGTAGTGGGTCATCAAGAACATTCTCTAACCTAGACAAGTTGTCTGCAACAGGGTTCTCAGCTCCCTTTCTATCAACAATATGCAAATCAAATTCTTGTAGCAAGAGAACCCATCTAATAAGTCTAGGTTTAGCATCTTTCTTTTCCATAAGGTATTTAATAGCAGCATGATCAATGTGAATAGTTACTTTAGAATCAACAATATAAGGTCTGAACTTATCACAAGCAAATACAACTGCTAGAAGCTCTTTTTCAGTAGTAGCATAATTTCTTTGAGCATTGTCTAGAGTCTTACTAGCATAATGAATAACATTTAATTTCTTATCAACTCTTTGCCCTAGAACAGCACCTACAGCATAATCACTAGCATCACACATAATTTGAAAGGGTAAATTCCAATCGGGTGGCTGAACAACAGGTGCAGAGACTAATGCTTTCTTAGGTATTTCAAATGCTTCTACACAATCATCATCAAACACAAATGGTATATCTTTTTGCAATAAATTAGTCAAAGGCCGAGAAATTTTTGAGAAGTCCTTAATGAACCTCCTATAAAATCCAGCATGACCAAGGAAACTTCTTATACCTTTGATGTCCTTGGGACATGGCATCTTTTCAATAGCATCAACCTTGGCTTTATCAACTTCAATAACTCTTTCAGAAACTTTGTGCCCCAAGACAATACCTTCATTAACCATAAAGTGGCACTTTTCCCAATTCAAGACAAGATTAGTTTCTTCACATCTCTGCAAAACTCGATCAAGATTGCTCAAGCAATCATCAAAAGAGGAACCATAGACAGAAAAGTTGTCCATGAAAACCTCACAAATCTTTTCACAAAAGTTAGAGAATATAGCCATCATGCATCTTTGAAAGGTAGCAGGTGCATTACATAAACCAAAAGGCATACATCTATAAGCAAAAGTACCAAAAGGGCATGTAAAAGTAGTCTTTGATTGATCTCTAGACGACACAGGTATTTGAGAGAAACCAGAATAACTATCTAGAAAGCAATAGTGTGTATGTTTGCATAATATTTCTAGCATTTGATCAATAAAAGGTAAGGGGTAATGATCTTTCTTAGTAGCTTTATTTAATTTGCGGAAATCAATTACCATCCTATAACCTGTGATAATTCTTTGTGGAATCAATTCATCTTTATCATTAGGAACAACAGTAATACCTCCCTTCTTAGGGACACAATGGACAGGACTTACCCACTGACTATCAGCAACGGGATAAATTATACCTGCCTCCAGAAGCTTGAGTATTTCTTTTCTTACCACTTCTTTCATTTTAGGATTCAGACGTCGTTGAGGATCACGAACTGGTTTGGCGCCCGCCTCCAAATTTATTTTATGTTGACATAGAGTGGGACTAATGCCCTTAAGATCATCAAGAATATATCCAATAGCAGCACGATGCTTCTTCAGAGTTTTCAATAATCTTTCTTCTTCATGCTCTGAAAGGTTAGCACTAATAATAACAAGATATATCTTCTTTTCATCAAGATAGGCATATTTAAGATTATCAGGCAAAGGTTTAAGCTCAAACACGGGATCACCCTTGGGTGGAGGAGGATCCCCTAAAATTTCAACAGGCAAGTTGTGTTGCAGAATAGGTTCCTGTTTAAAGAATACTTCATCTATTTCCATTCTTTCATTCATGAACATATCATTTTCATGGTCTAGCAAATAGTGTTCTAAAGGATCACTAGGAGGTACGGCAATAGAAGCAAGACCAATAATTTCTTCCTTACTAGGTAATTCTTCCTCATGATGTTGTTTACTAAATTTAGAGAAATTAAACTCATGAACCATATCATCCAAGCCAATAGTAACAACATTCTTTTCGCAATCTATCCTAGCATTAACAGTTTTCAAGAAGGGTGTACCAAATATAATGGCACAAAAGCTATCTTGCGGAGAAGTACGAACAAGAAAATCAGCAAGATATTTAGTTTTCCCACACAAGACTTCAACATCTCTAACAATTCCAATTGGTGAAATAGTATCTCTATTGGCAAGTTTAATTGTGACATCAATACCTTCTAACTCAGGAGGTGCAATTTCATTCTTAATTTCTTCGTATAAAGTATGCGGTATAACACTAGCACTCGCACCCATATCACATAAGCCATGATAACAATGATCTCCTATTTTAACAGAAATAACAGGCACGCCTACCACAGGTCTATGTTTATCTTTAGCACAAGGTTTAGCAATTCTAGCAGTTTCACCTTCGAACTGAATAACATGCCCATCAATATTATCAGACAAGAGATCTTTAACAATAGCAATATTAGGTTCTACTTTAACTTGCTCAGGGGGTGTATAAGTTCTAATATTGCTTTTACGAACAACAGTTGAAGCTTTAGCATGATCCTTTACTCTAACAGGGAAAGGTGGTTTCTCAACATAAGAAGTAGGAACAATAGGATCATTATAAGCGACAGTCTTTTCTTCAACTTTAATAGGTGCAGCTACTTTTACTTCTATGGGAGGATGATATTTAAACCACTTCTCCTTAGGGAGATCAACATAAGTAGCAAAAGATTCACAGAAAGAAGCTACTATCTCAGAGTGAAGTCCATACTTAGTGCTAAACCTATGGTAAATATCGGTGTCCATAAAAGATTTAACACAATCAAACTTAGGTGTCATACCTGACTCCTTACCTACGTCGAGGTCCCAATCTTCAGAGTTGCGTTTAATTCTATCCAATAAATTCCATCTGAATTCAATAGTCTTCATCATAAAAGAGCCAGCACAAGAAGTATCGAGCATGGTTTGATTATTATGAGAAAGCCGAGCATAAAAACTTTGCATAATTATTTCTCTTGAGAGCTCATGATTGGGGAATGAATATAACATTGATTTAAGCCTCCCCCAAGCTTGAGCGATGCTTTCTCCTTCGCGAGGCCAGAAATTATATATATAATTGTGATCACGATGAACGAGATGCATAGGGTAATACTTTTGATGAAATTCCAACCTCAATCTTTTATAGTTCCATGATCTCATATCATCACATAGCCTATACCATATCAATGCATCTCCCTTCAAAGATAAAGGGAAGACCTTCTTCTTAGCAACATCATCGGGTATACCTGCAACCATAAATAATCCACAAACTTCATCCACATATATTAAGTGCTCATCAGGTTGCTTTGTTCCATCTCCTGTAAAAGGGTTAGCTAGCAGTTTTTCCATCATACCCGAAGGAAATTCAAAAGGAGTTTCATTTTCAATAGGTTCAGTAGGTTGAGGAGCAACTATTTGCTCTACTGGACGGGGTGAAGATACCCCGAACAAGCCCCTCAGAGAATTACTTTCCATAGTAACAAGTGACAGTAAATTTCAGCACACTATATAAATTTTTCCTTACCAAATCCCACCTACCAAAGGCGCTACACTCCCCGGCAACGGCGCCAGAAAAGAGTCTTGATGACCCACAAGTATAGGGGATCTATCGTAGTCCTTTCGATAAGTAAGAGTGTCGAACCCAACGAGGAGCAGAAGGAAATGATAAGCGGTTTCCAGCAATGTATTCTCTGCAAGTACTGAAATAAGTGATAACAGATAGTTTTGTGATAAGGTAAATTGTAACGAGCAACAAGTAACAAAAGTAAATAAAGTGCAGCAAGGTGGCCCAATACTTTTTGTAGCAAAGGACAAGCCGGAACAAACTCTTATAACAGGAAAAGCGCTCCCAAGGACACATGGGAATATCGTCAAGCTAGTTTTCATCACGTTCATATGATTCGCGTTCGATACTTTGATAATTTGATATGTGGGTGGACCGGTGCTTGGGTGCTATTCTTACTTGAACAAGCATCCCACCTATGATTAACCTCTATTGCAAGCATCCGCAACTACAACAAAAGTATTAAGGTAAATGAAGGAAATATGCCCTAGAGGCAATAATAAAGTTATTATTTATTTCCTTATATCATGATAAATGTTTATTATTCATGCTAAAATTGTATTAACCGGAAACATAATACATGTGTGAATACATAGACAAACAAAGTGTCACTAGTATGCCTCTACTTGACTAGCTCATTAATCAAAGATGGTTATGTTTCCTAACCATGAACAATGAGTTGTCATTTGATTAACGGGATCACATCATTAAGTGAATGATCTGATTGACATGACCCATTCTATTAGCTTAGCACCCGATCGTTTAGTATGTTGCTATTGCTTTCTTCATGACTTATACATGTTCCTATAACTATGAGATTATGCAACTCCCGTTTACCGGAGGAACACTTTGGGTGCTACCAAACGTCACAACGTAACTGGGTGATTATAAAGGAGTACTACAGGTGTCTCCAAAGGTACATGTTGGGTTGGCCTATTTCGAGATTAGGTTTTGTCACTCCGATTGTCGGAGAGGTATCTCTGGGCCCTCTTGATAATGCACATCACTTAAGCCTTGCAAGCATTGCAACTAATGAGTGAGTTGCGGGATGATGTATTATAGAACGAGTAAAGAGACTTGCCGGCAACGAGATTGAACTAGGTATTGGAATACTGATGATCGAATCTTGGGCAAGTAACATACCGATGACAAAGGGAACGATGTATGTTGTTATGCGGTCTGACCGATAAAGATCTTCGTAGAATATGTAGGAGCCAATATGGGCATCCAGGTCCCGCTATTGGTTATTGACCGGAGACATGTCTCGGTCATGTCTACATTGTTCTCGAACCCGTAGGGTCCGCACGCTTAAGGTTACGATGACAGTTATATTATGAGTTTATGCATTTTGATGTACCGAAGGTTGTTCGGAGTCCCGGATGTGATCACGGACATGACGAGGAGTCTCGAAATGGTCGAGACATAAAGATTGATATATTGGAAGCCTATGTTTGGACATCGGAAGTGTTCCGGGTGAAATCGGGATTTTATCGGAGTACCTGGAGGTTACCGGAACCCCCCCGGGAGCTATATGGGCCATGATGGGCCTTAGTGGAAAGAGAAGAGGCAGCCCCTCATGGGCCGCGCGCCCCTCCCCTCCCTTGGTCCGAATAGGACAAGGAGAGGGGGCCGGCCCCTCTCTCTCTTTTCCCCCCTCCGCGAATCCTATTCCAACTAGGATTGGGGGGGGGAATCCTACTCCCAGAGGGAGTAGGACTCTCCTGGAGCGCCCTCCTTGGCCAGCCAGCCTCCCCCTTTAGTCCTTTATATACGGAGGCAGGGGCACCCCAGAGACACACAAGTTGATCCACGTGATCTATTCCTTAGCCGTGTGCGGCGCCCCAGCCACCATAGTCCTCAATAATATTGTAGCGGTGCTTAGGCGAAGCCCTGCAGTAGTAGTACATCAAGATCGTCACCACGCCGTCGTGCTGACAGAACTCTTCCCCGACACTTTGCTGGATCGGAGTCCGGGGATCGTCATCGAGCTGAATGTGTGCTAGAACTCGGAGGTGCCGTAGTTTCGGTGCTTGATCGGTCGGATCGTGGAGACGTACGACTACATAAACCAAACGCTTCCGTTGTCGATCTACTAGGTATGTAGATCACACTCCCCCCTCCCGTTTCTATGCATCACATGATCTTGCGTGTGCGTAGGAATTTTTTTGAAATTACTACGTTCCCCAACAGTGGCATCCGAGCCTAGGTTTTATGTGTTGATGTTATATGCACGAGTAGAACACAAGTGAGTTGTGGGCGATATAAGTCATACTGCTTACCAGCATGTCATACTTTGGTTCGGCGGTATTGTTGGACGAAGCGGCCTGGACCGACATTACGCATACGCTTACGCGAGACCGGTTCTCCCGACGTGCTTTGCACAAAGGTGGCTAGCGGGTGACAATTTCTCCAACTATAGTTGAACCGAGTGTGGCTACGCCCGGTCCTTGCGAAGGTTAAAACAACACCAACTTGACAAACTATCGTTGTGGTTTTGATGCGTAGGTAAGATTGGTTCTTGCTTAAGCCCGTAGCAGCCACGTAAAACTTGCAACAACAAAGTAGAGGACGTCTAACTTGTTTTTGCAGGGCATGTTGTGATGTGATATGGTCAAGACATGATGCTAAATTTTATTATATGAGATGATCATGTTTTGTAACCGAGTTGTCGGCAACTGGCAGGAGCCATATGGTTGTCGCTTTATTGTATGCAATGCAATCGCGATGTAATGCTTTACTTTATCACTAAACGGGAGCGATAGTCGTGGAAGCACAAGCTTGGCGAGACGACAACGACGCTATGATGGAGATCAAGGTGTCACACCGGTGACGATGGTGATCACGACGATGCTTCGGAGATGGAGATCACAAGCACAAGATGATGATGGCCATATCATATCACTTATATTGATTGCATGTGATGTTTATCTTTTATGCATCTTATCTTGCTTTGATTGACGGTAGCATTATAAGATGATCTCTCACTAATTATCAAGAAGTGTTCTCCCTGAGTATGCACCGTTGCGAAAGTTCTTCGTGCTGAGACACCACGTGATGATCGGGTGTGATAGGTTCTACGTTCAAATACAACGGGTGCAAAACAGTTGCACACGCGGAATACTCAGGTTATACTTGATGAGCCAAGCATATACAGATATGGCCTCGGAACACGGAGACCGAAAGGTCGAGCGTGAATCATATAGTAGATATGATCAACATAATGATGTTCACCAATGAAACTACTCCATCTCACGTGATGATCGAACATGGTTTAGTTGATTTGGATCACGTAATCACTTAGAGGATTAGAGGGATGTCTATCTAAGTGGGAGTTCTTTAAGTAAATTAACTGAACTTAAATTTATCATGAAACCTAGTACCTGATAAGTATCTTGCTCGTTTATGCTTGTTTGTAGATTGATGGCTCGTGCTGTTGTTCCGTTGAATTTTAATGCGTTCCTTGAGAAAGCAAAGTTGAAAGATGATGGTAGCAATTACACGGACTGGGTCCGTAACTTGAGGATTATCCTCATTGCTGCACAGAAGAATTACGTCCTGGAAGCACCGCTGGGTGCCAGGCCTGCTGCAGGAGCAACGCCGGATGTTATGAACGTCTGGCAGAGCAAAGCTGATGACTACTCGATAGTTCAGTGTGCCATGCTTTACGGCTTAGAATCGGGACTTCAACGATGTTTTGAACGTCATGGAGCATATGAGATGTTCCAGGAATTGAAGTTAATATTTCAAGCAAATGCCCGGATTGAGAGATACGAAGTCTCCAATAAGTTCTATAGCTGCAAGATGGAGGAGAACAGTTCTGTCAGTGAGCATATACTCAAAATGTCTGGGTATAATAATCACTTGATTCAGTTGGGAGTTAATCTTCCAGATGACTGCGTCATTGACAGAATTCTCCAATCACTGCCACCAAGCTACAAGAGCTTCGTGATGAACTATAATATGCAAGGGATGAATAAGACTATTCCCGAGCTCTTCGCGATGCTGAAAGCTGTGGAGGTAGAAATCAAAAAGGAGCATCAAGTGTTGATGGTCAACAAGACCACTAGTTTCAAGAAAAAGGGCAAAGGGAAGAAGAAGGGGAACTTCAAAAAGAACGGCAAGCAAGTTGCTACTCAAGAGAAGAAACCCAAACCTGGACTTAAGCCTGAAACTGAGTTCTTCTACTGCAAGCAGACTGGTCACTGGAAGTGGAACTGCCCCAAGTATTTGGTGGATAAGAAGGATGGCAAGGTGAACAAAGGTATATGTGATATACATGTTATTGATGTGTACCTTACTAATGCTCGCAGTAGCACCTGGGTATTTGATACTGGTTCTGTTGCTAATATTTGCAACTCGAAACAGGGACTACGGATTAAGCGAAGATTGGCTAAGGACGAGGTGACGATGCACGTGGGAAACGGTTCCAAAGTCGATGTGATCGCAGTCGGCACGCTACCTCTACATCTACCTTCGGGATTAATATTAGACCTAAATAATTGTTATTTGGTGCCAGCGTTAAGCATGAACATTATTTCTGGATCTTGTTTGATGCGAGACGGTTATTCATTTAAATCAGAGAATAATGGTTGTTCTATTTATATGAGTAATATCTTTTATGGTCATGCACCCTTGAAGAGTGGTCTATTCTTGTTGAATCTCGATAGTAGTAACATACATATTCATAATGTTGAAGCCAAAAGATGCAGAGTTGATAATGATAGTGCAACTTATTTGTGGCACTGCCGTTTAGGTCATATCGGTGTAAAGCGCATGAAGAAACTCCATACTGATGGACTTTTGGAACCACTTGATTATGAATCACTTGGTACTTGCGAACCGTGCCTCATGGGCAAGATGACTAAAACGCCGTTCTCCGGTACTATGGAGAGAGCAACAGATTTGTTGGAAATCATACATACAGATGTATGTGGTCCGATGAATATTGAGGCTCGTGGCGGATATCGTTATTTTCTCACCTTCACAGATGATTTAAGCAGATATGGGTATATCTACTTAATGAAACATAAGTCTGAAACGTTTGAAAAGTTCAAGGAATTTTAGAGTGAAGTTGAAAATCATCGTAACAAGAAAATAAAGTTTCTACGATCTGATCGTGGAGGAGAATATTTGAGTTACGAGTTTGGTGTACATTTGAAAAATTGTGGAATAGTTTCGCAACTCACGCCACCCGGAACACCACAGCGTAATGGTGTGTCCGAACGTCGTAATCGTACGTTACTAGATATGGTGCAATCTATGATGTCTCTTACTGATTTACCGCTATCGTTTTGGGGGTACGCTCTAGAGACGGCCCCATTCACGTTAAATAGGGCACCATCAAAATCCGTTGAGACGACGCCTTATGAACTGTGGTTTGGCAAGAAACCAAAGATGTCGTTTCTGAAAGTTTGGGGTTGCGATGCTTATGTGAAAAAGCTTCAACCTGATAAGCTTGAACCCAAATCGGAGAAATGTGTCTTCATAGGATATTCAAAGGAGACTATTGGATACACCTTCTATCACAGATCCGAAGGCAAGACTTTTGTTGCTAAATTCGGAAACTTTCTAGAGAAGGAGTTTCTCTCGAAAGAAGTGAGTGGGAGGAAAGTAGAACTTGATGAGGTAACTGTACCTACTCCCTTATTGGAAAGTAGTACATCACAGAAAACTGTTTCTGTGACACCTACACCAGTTAGTGAGGAAGCTAATGATGACGATCATGAAACTCCAGAACAAGATACTACTGAACCTCGTAGATCAACCGGAGTAAGATCCGCACTAGGGTGGTACGGTAATCCCGTTCTGGAAGTCATGCTACTAGATCATGATGAACCTACGAACTATGAAGAAGCGATGGTGAGCCCAGATTCCGCAAAGTGGCTTGAAGCCATGAAATCTGAGATGGGATCCATGTATGAGAACAAAGTATGGACTTTGGTTGACTTGCCCGATGATCGGCGAGCAATTGAAAATAAATGGATCTTCAAGAAGAAGACTGACGCTGACGGTAATATTACTGTCTACAAAGCTTGACTTGTCGCAAAAGGTTTTTGGCAAGTTCAAGGGATTGACCACGATGAGACCTTCTCACCCGTAGCGATGCTTAAGTCTGTCCGAATCATGTTAGCAATTGCCGCATTTTATGATTATGAAATTTGGCAGATGGATGTCAAAACTGCATTCCTGAATGGATTTCTGGAAGAAGAGTTGTATATGATGCAACCAGAAGGTTTTGTCGATCCAAAGGGAGCTAACAAAGTGCGCAAGCTCCAGCGATCCATTTATGGACTAGTGCAAGCCTCTCGGAGTTGGAATAAACGTTTTGATAATGTGATCAAAGCATTTGGTTTTATACAGACTTTTGGAGAAGCCTGTATTTACAAGAAAGTGAGTGGGAGCTCTGTAGCATTTCTGATATTATATGTGGATGACATATTACTAATTGGAAATGATGTAGAATTTCTGGATAGCATAAAGGGATACTTGAATAAGAGTTTTTCAATGAAAGACCTCGGTGAAGCTGCTTACATATTAGGCATTAAGATCTATAGAGATAGATCAAGACGCTTAATTGGACTTTCACAAACCACATACCTTGACAAAGTTTTGAAGAAGTTCAAAATGGATCAAGCAAATAAAGGGTTCTTGCCTGTGTTACAAGGTGTGAAGTTGAGTAAGACTCAATGCCCGACCACTGCAGAAGATAGAGAGAATATGAAAGATGTTCCCTATGCATCAGCCATAGGATCTATCATGTATGCAATGTTGTGTACCAGACCTGATGTGTGCCTTGCTATAAGTCTACCAGGGAGGTACCAAAGTAATCCAGGAGTGGATCATTGGACAGCGGTCAAGAACATCCTGAAATACCTGAAAAGGACTAAGGATATGCTTCTCGTATATGGAGGTGACAAAGAGCTCATCTTAAAAGGTTACGTTGATGCAAGCTTTGACACTGATCCGGACGATTCTAAATCGCAAAACGGATACGTGTTTACATTAAACGGTGGGGCTGTAAGTTGGTGCAGTTCTAAACAAAGCGTTGTAGCGGGATCTACATGTGAAGCGGAGTACATAGCTGCTTCGGAAGCAGCAAATGAAGGAGTCTGGATGAAGGAGTTCATATCCGATCTAGGTGTCATACCTAGTGCATCGGGTCCAATGAAAATCTTTTGTGACAATACTGGTGCAATTGCCTTGGCAAAGGAATCCAGATTTCACAAGAGAACCAAGCACATCAAGAGACGCTTCAATTCCATCCGGGATCTAGTCCAGGTGGGAGACATAGAGATTTGCAAGATACATACGGAGCTGAATGTTGCAGACCCGTTGACTAAGCCTCTTCCACGAGCAAAACATGATCAGCACCAAGGCTCCATGGGTGTGAGAATCATTACTGTGTAATCTAGATTATTGACTCTAGTGCAAGTGGGAGACTGAAGGAAATATGCCCTAGAGGCAATAATAAAGTTATTATTTATTTCCTTATATCATGATAAATGTTTATTATTCATGCTAAAATTGTATTAACCGGAAACATAATACATGTGTGAATAGATAGACAAACAAAGTGTCACTAGTATGCCTCTACTTGACTAGCTCATTAATCAAAGATGGTTATGTTTCCTAACCATGAACAATGAGTTGTTATTTGATTAACGGGATCACATCATTAAGTGAATGATCTGATTGACATGACCCATTCCATTAGCTTAGCACCCGATCGTTTAGTATGTTGCTATTGCTTCCTTCATGACTTATACATGTTCCTATAACTATGAGATTATGCAACTCCCGTTTACCGGAGGAACACTTTGGGTGCTACCAAACGTCACAACATAACTGGGTGATTATAAAGGAGTACTACAGGTGTCTCCAAAGGTACATGTTGGGTTGGCGTATTTCGAGATTAGGTTTTCTCACTCCGATTGTCGGAGAGGTATCTCTGGGCCCTCTCGGTAATGCACATCACTTAAGCCTTGCAAGCATTGCAACTAATGAGTGAGTTGCGGGATGATGTATTACAGAACAAGTAAAGAGACTTGCCGGCAACGAGATTGAACTAGGTATTGGAATACCAACGATTGAATCTCGGGCAAGTAACATACCGATGACAAAGGGAACGACGTATGTTGTTATGCGGTCTGACCGATAAAGATCTTCGTAGAATATGTAGGAGCCAATATGGGCATCCAGGTCCCGCTATTGGTTATTGACCGGAGACGTGTCTCGTTCATGTCTACATTGTTCTCGAACCCGTAGGGTCCGCACGCTTAAGGTTACGATGACAGTTATATTATGAGTTTATGCATTTTGATGTACCGAAGGTTGTTCGGAGTCCCGGATGTGATCACGGACATGACGAGGAGTCTCGAAATGGTCAAGACATAAAGATTGATATATTGGAAGCCTATGTTTGGATATCGGAAGTGTGCCGAGTGAAATCGGGATTTTACCGGAGTACGGGAGGTTACCGGAACCCCCCGGGAGCTATATGGGCCATGATGGGACTTAGTGGAAAAGAGAAGAGGCAGCCGCTCATGGGCCGCTCGCCCCTCCCCTCCCTTGGTCCGAATAGGACAAGGAGAGGGGGCCGGCCCCTCTCTCTCTTTTCCCCCCTCCGCGAATCCTATTCCAACTAGGATTGGGGGGGGGGGGAATCCTACTCCCAGAGGGAGTAGGACTCTCCTGGCGCGCCCTCCTTAGCCGGCCAGCCTCCCCCCTTTAGTCCTTCATATACGGAGGCAGGGGCACCCCAGAGACACACAAGTTGATCCACGTGATCTATTCCTTAGCCGTGTGCGGCGCCCCAGCCACCATAGTCCTCGATAATATTGTAGCGGTGCTTAGGCGAAGCCCTGCAGCAGTAGTACATCAAGATCGTCACCACTCCGTCGTGCTGACGGAACTCTTCCCCGACACTTTGCTGGATCGGAGTTCGGGGATCGTCATCGAGCTGAACGTGTGCTAGAACTCGAAGGTGCCGTAGTTTCGGTGCTTGATCGGTCGGATCATGGAGACGTACGACTACATCAACCAAACACTTCCGTTGTCGATCTAGTAGGTATGTAGATCACACTCCCCCCTCTCGTTGCTATGCATCACATGATCTTGCGTGTGCGTAGGAAATTTTTTGAAATTACTACGTTCCCCAACAGTAAACCTAACCATAGCATGAAACATGTGGATCCAAATCAGCCCCTTACGAAGCAACGCATAAACTAGGGTTTAAGCTTCTGTCACTCTAGCAACCCATCATCTACTTATTACTTCTCAATGCCTTCCTCTAGGCCCAAATAATGGTGAAGTGTCATGTAGTCGACGTTCACATATCACCACTAGAGGCTAGACAACATACATCTTATCAAAATATCAAACGAATACCAAATTCACATGCCTACTAATAGCAAGACTTCTCCCTTGTCCTCAGGAACAAACGTAATTACTCACAAAGCATATTCATGTTCATAATCAGAGGGCTAATAATATGCATATAGGATCTGAACATATGATCTTCCACCAAATAAACCAACTAGCATCAACTACAAGGAGTAATCAACACTACTGGCAACCTACCAGCACCAATCCCGGACTTTGAGACAAGAATTGGATACAAGAGATGAACTAGGGTTTGGAGATGAGATGGTGCTGGTGAAGATGTTGATGGAGATTGCCCTCTCCCGATGAGAGGAGCGCTGGTGATGACGATGTTGATGATTTCCCCCTCCCGGAGGGAAGTATCCTGGCAGAACAGCTTTGCCGGAGCTCTAGATTGGTTCCGCCAAGTTCCGCCTCGTGGAGGCGGAGTCTCGTCCCAAAAAGTTCCCCCTGATTTTTTTCTCATCGAAAGACTTCATATAGCAGAAGATGGACGTCGGAGACCCACCAGGGGGCCCACGAGGTAGGGGCGTGCCCTAGGAGGTGGGG
Organism: Triticum urartu; assembly: GCF_056163025.1. Classification (NCBI taxonomy): domain Eukaryota; kingdom Viridiplantae; phylum Streptophyta; class Magnoliopsida; order Poales; family Poaceae; genus Triticum; species Triticum urartu. The sequence continues at coordinate 748,285,393 of NC_141879.1, read as the reverse complement.
CGCGCCCCCACCCTCGTGAGCAGGGTGTGGGCCCCCTGGCCTTCATCTTTGGCGAGGATTTTTCTTTATTTATTTTAAGATGTTCCGTGGAGTTTCAGAACTTTTGGAGTTGCGCAGAATAGGTCTTTAATATTTCTCCTTTTCTAGCCCAGAATTCTAGCTACCGGCATTCTCCCTCCATGTAAACCTTGTAAAATAAGAGAGAATATCCATAAGTATTGTGACATAAAGTGAAATAGCAGCCCATAAGGCAATAAATATCGATATAAAAGCATGATGCAGAATGGACGTATCATGGTGTCATGTGAACGTCGACTACATGAAACTTCACCATTGTTTAGGCCTACGGGAAGGCATTGGGAAGTAATAAGTAGATGATGGGTTGCTAGAGTGACAGAAGCTTAAACCCTAGTTTATGCGTTGCTTCGTAAGGGGCTGATTTGGATCCATATGTTTCATGCTATGGTTAGGTTTACCTTAATACTTCTGTTGTAGTTGCGGACGCTTGCAATAGGGGTTAATCATAAGTGGGATGCTTGTCCAAGGAAGGACATTACCCAAGCACCGGTTCACCCACATATCAAATTATCAAAGTACCGAATGTGAATCATATGAGCGTGATGAAAACTAGCTTGACGATAATTCCCATGTGTCCTCGGGAGCGCTTTCCTTTATATAAGAGTTTGTCCAGGCTTGTCCTTTGCTACAATAAGGATTGGGCCATCTTGATGCACCTTATTTACTTTTATTACTTGCTACCCGTTACAAATTACCTTATCACAAAATTATCTGTTACCGATAATTCCAGTGCTTGTAGAGAATACCTTACTGAAAACTGCTTATCATTTCCTTCTGCTCGTTGTTGGGCTCAACACTCTTACTTATCGAAAGGACTACGATAGATCCCCTACACTTGTGGGTCATCAATAACATTGTTTACCATTCCAAGATTCACCCTTGTCGACAATATTAGATCATTTGAACAAACTACGCCATGAATGTGGCCAGAAGATTGATCATTTGGCTTGAAAGCCATGAATCTCCACAAATGATAGCTCATTTATGAGAACACTTTTTTTAAAATAATTGATGTATTACAAGTTTATTATTTTTCCTGTTAACTTGGTCACATATAATGACACAATACGAAGGTTTTCCAAATTTTTTTTTGAAATTTTTATGCCCGTTTCAAAATGCGGTCAAAACGGCGGGCATGACCGTTCCTAGCTAGTTGTTGAATCTTGGATTTTTTTTCTATTTCTCTAATTAAATAGATACTCATGTACCTAGAAATGATTTTTTGAAAAAATAAAGAGAAAACTATGAGGCAGCTGCAGTTCAAATTTGACCCCCTTCCTACTGAATCAGCGGAAATTTGTCTTTTTCACGAGAGGTGGATCAAAACTTTTGACACCCAACCATTTGGTCAATTGTGCATGAAATATGGCCTATTATTTTAGAAAAAATTTGGTACGATTTTGCAACATATATATGGTAGGTCCTTCACAAAAAAACTCATTTTAGGCACTCAAAAAATGATAAAAAATAGCTAGAAAGATAAAATGCATGCAAATTTGTGATCATCCATAAAATGTGGTCTAACTTGAGTGATAAAACTAGTTGTGCCATTTTGCAAAATATTTTTGATAGCTGCTTCACAAAACCTCCTAGTTTTAGTACTTAGAAACTATTTTAAATCATAAAATTTCTGAACCAATTAGGGCTCCTCCCATGGATCACTCCAATGTAGCCGATCTGAACCTTCCAGATCCGACGGATCCAACGGCTCTCACTCACCTCTTGATACGTCTCCAGCGTATCTACTTTTCCTAACGCTTTTCCTCTTGTTTTGCACTCTAATTTGTATGATTTGAATGAAACTAACCCCGGACTGACGCTGTTTTTAGCAGAACTACCATGATGTTGTTTTTGTGCAGAAATAAAAGTTCTAGGAATGGAACGAAACTTTGCGGGGATTTTTCATACCAAATAAAAGATTTTCTGGAGCCAAGACCTATCGGAGGGGGGCACCTGGGTGGGAACAACCCACCAGGTCACCTCCCCCTCACCAGGCGCGCCCAGGTGGGTTGTCCCCACCTGGTGGCCCCGCAGACGATCCCTCAGATACTATAAAATCCTATTTTTCTAGAAAAAATCAAGGAGAAAGAATTATCGCGATCCACGAGATGGAGCCGCCGCCACCTCCTGTTCTTCATCGAGATGCCAGATCTGGAGCCCGTCTGGGGCTCCAGAGAGGGGGATCTTCGATCTTCTTCATCATCAACCTATCTCCATCGCCAATTCCATGATGCTCCCTACCGGGAGTGAGTAATTCCTTCGTAGGCTCGCTGGTCGGTGAGGAGTTGGATGAGATTCATCATGTAATCGAGTTAATTTTGTTAGGGCTTGATCCCTAGTATCCACTATGTTCTAAGATTGATGTTGCTATGACTTTGCTATGCTTAATGCTTGTCACTTTGGGCCCGGGTGCCATGATTTCAGATCTGAACCGTTTATGTTATCACCATTATATCCATGTTCTAGATCTGATCTTGCAAGCTATAGTCACCTACTACGTGTTATGATCCGGCAACCCCGGAGTGACAATAGTCGGGCCCACTTCCGGTGATGACCGTAGTTTGAGGAGTTCATGTATTCATCGTGTGTTAATGCTTTGTTCCGGTACTCTATTAAAAGGAGGCCTTAATATCCCTTAGTTTCCAATATGGACCCCGCTGCCACGGGAGGGTAGGACAAAAGATGTCATGCAAGTTCTTTCCATAAGCACGTATGACTATTTACGGAATACATGCCTACATTATATTGATGAACTGGAGCTAGTGTCGTATTGCCCTAGATTACAACTGTCTCATGATGAATATCATCCAACAAGTCATCGATCCAATGCCTACGAATTTATCCTATATTGTTTCTGCTAAGTTACTACTGCTATCATTGTTGTTACACTTGCTATAAAATTACTGCTATCACTGTTACTGTTAATATTGCTGCTGTCACTACTATCAAAACTATCATACTACTTTGCTAATGATCACTTTGCTGCATATAATTAATCTCCAGGTGTGGTTGAATTGACAACTCAGCTGCTAATACCTTCAAATATTCTTTGGCTCCCCTTGTGTCGAATATATAAATTTGGGTTGAAAATTATACCCTCGAAAACTATTGCGATCCCCTATACTTGTGGGTTATCAATAACTAATGTTGGGTGCGTCATGACCGGATCTTTTCTACTATGAATTACAATGTTTAGTCGCTGCTCAGACTTTAGAGGTGCTCTGCATTTATGTTTTGCGGTCTCAGAAAGGGCTAACAAGATACCACTATTGTCATATTATATCATGGTTGTTTTGATAACGTGTTGCTGTTTGAGATACCTTATTATTGCTAGCTAGATGATTATGTCATTGATATGAGTCAATACAAATTTTAAGAGTTATTGTTGACATGGTTAGTTATAATGATTGGCTGAAAACCTGGGTGCTGTTTAAGCCTATTTATGCAAACAAGAGCAAAAGAGTTCGTAAAAGTTTTTCTTTTTCACTTTCAGTTTATCAACTGAATTGCTTGAGGACAAGCAAAGGTTTAAGCTTGGGGGAGTAGATACGTCTCCAGCATATCTACTTTTCCTAACGCATTTCCGCTTGTTTTGAACTCTAATTTGCATGATTTGAATGAAACTAACCCCGGACTGACGTTGTTTTCAACAGAATTACCATGGTGTTGTTTTTGTGCAGAAATAAAAGTTCTCGGAATGGAGCGAAACTTTGCGAGGATTTTTTATACAAAATAAAAGAATTTCTGGAGCCAAGACCCACCGGAGGGGGGCACCTAGGTCGGCACAACCTACCAGGGCGCAGGCTCCTCACCAGGCGCGCCCAGGTGGGTTGTCTTTGAAGGAAATATGCCCTGGAGGCAATAATAAAGTTATTATTTATATCCTTATTTCATGATAAATGTTTATTATTCATGCTAGAATTGTATTAACCGGAAACATAATACATGTGTGAATACATAGACAAACAGAGTGTCACTAGTATGCCTCTACTTGACTAGCTCGTTAATCAAAGATGGTTATGTTTCCTAACCATAGACATGAGTTGTCATTTGATAAACGGGATCACATCATTAGGAGAATGATGTGATTGACTTGACCCATTCTGTTAGCTTAGCACTTGATCGTTTTAGTTTACTGCTATTGCTTTCTTCATGACTTATACATGTTCCTATGACTATGAGATTATGCAACTCCCGATTACCGAAGGAACACTTTGTGTGCTACGAAACGTCACATCGTAACTGGTTGATTATAAAGGTGCTCTACAGGTGTCTCCGATGGTACTTGTTGAGTTGGCATAGATCGAGATTAGGATTTGTCACTCCGATTGTCGGAGAGGTATCTCTAGGCCCTCTCGGTAATGCACATCACTATAAGCCTTGCAAGCACTGCAACTAATGAGTTAGTTGCGGGTTAGTGCATTACTGAACGAGTAAAGAGACTTGCCGGTAACAAGATTGAACTAGGTATTGAGATACCGACAATCGAATCTCGGGCAAGTAACATACCGATAACAAAGGAACAACGTATGTTGTTATGCGGTTTGACCGATAAAGATCTTCGTAGAATATGTAGGAGCCAATATGAACATCCAGGTTCCGCTATTGGTTATTGACTAGAGACGTGTCTCGGGCATGTCTACATAGTTCTCGAACCCGTAGGGTCCGCACGCTTAACGTTCGGTGACGATCAGTATTATGAGTTTATGTGATTTGATGTACCGAAGGTAGTTCGGAGTCCCGGATGAGATCGGGGACATGACAAGGTGTCTCCAAATGGTCGAGACATAAAGATCGATATATTGGACGACTATATTCGGAAATTGGAAAGGTTCCGAGTGATTCGGGTATTTTTCGGAGTACCGGGGAGTTATGGGAATATGGGGAAGAAGTATTGGGCCTCATGGGCCAAGTGGTGGAAGAGAGGAGGCAGGGCGCGCGGCCCCCTAGCCCAAACCGAATTGGACTAGGTGGCCGGCCCCCTTTCCTCCTTTCCCCCCTCTCCTTCCTTCTCCCCTTCCCCCTTCCTTTCCTCCTCCTAGTAGGAGTAGGAAAGGGGACTAGGAGGAGGAAAGGGGAGTTCTACTCCTACTAGGAGGAGGAGGACTCCTCCTGGCGCGCCCTACATGGGCCGGCCGGCCTCCCCACTTGCTCCTTTATATACGGGGGCAGGGGGGCACCCTATAACACACAAGTTGATCATTGATCCCTTAGCCATGTGCGGTGCCCCCTCCACCATAATCCATCTCGATCATATTGTAGCGGTGCTTAGGCGAAGCCCTGCGTCGGTAGCAACATCATCACCGTCATCATGCCGTCGTGCTGACGGAACTCTCCCGTGAAGCTCTGTTGGATCGGAGTTCGTGGGACGTCATCGAGCTGAACGTGTGCTGAACTCGGAGGTGCCGTGCGTTCGGTACTTGGATCGGTTGGATCGTGAAGACGTTCGATTACATCAACCATGTTCTCATAATGCTTCCGCTTACGGTCTACGAGGGTACGTGGACGATACTCTTCCCTGTCGTTTCTATGCATCACCATGATATTGCGTGTGCGTAGATTTTTTTTTGAAATTACTACGTTCCCCAACAGTGGCATCCGAGCCAGGTTTATGCGTAGATCTTATATGCAACAGTAGAACACAAGTGAGTTGTGAGCGATACAAGTCATACTGCTTACCAGCATGTCATACTTTGGTTCGGCGGTATTGTTGGATGAAGCAGCCCGGACCGACATTATGCGTACGCTTATGCGAGACTGGTTCTACCGACGTGCTTCACACACAGGTGGCTGGCGGGTGTCAGTTTCTCCAACTTTAGTTGAACCGAGTGTGACTACACCTGGTCCTTGTTAAAGGTTAAAAACAGCACATACTTGACGAAATATCGTTGTGGTTTTGATGCGTAGGTAAGAATGGTTCTCGCTCAGCCTCTAGCAGCCGCGTAAAACTTGCAACAACAAAGTAGAGGACGTCTAACTTGTTTTTGTAGGGCATGTTGTGATGTGATATGGTCAAGACATGATGCTAAATTTTATTGTATGAGATGATCATGTTTTGTAACACAGTTATCAGCAACTGGCAGGAGCCATATGGTTGTCGCTTTATTGTATGAAATTCAATCGCCATGTAATTGCTTTACTTTATCACTAAGTGGTAGCGATAGTCGTGGAGGCAATAGTTGGTGTGACGACAATGATGCTTTGATGTAGATCAAGGTGTCAAGCCGGTGACGATGGTGATCATGACGGTGCTTTGGAGATGGAGATCACAGGCACAAGATGATGATGGCCATATCATATCACTTATATTGATTGCATGTGATGTTTATCCTTTATATATCTTATTCTGCTTGATTGACGGTGGCATTATAAGAAAATCTCTCACTAAATTTCAAGGTACAAGTGTTCTCCCTGAGTATGCACCGTTGCCAAAGTTCGTCGTGCCGAGACACCACGTGATGATCGGGTGTGATAAGCTCTACGTTCATTACAGCGGGTGCAAGCCAGTTTCTGCACACGCAGAAATACTCGGGTTAAACTTGACGAGCCTAGCATATGCAGATATGGCCTCAGAACACTGAGACCAAAAGGTCGAGCGTGAATCATATAGTAGATATGATCAACATAGTGATGTTCACCATTGAAAACTACTCCATCTCACGTGATGATCGGACATGGTTTAGTTGATATGGATCACGTGATTACTTAGATGATTAGAGGGATGTCTATCTAAGTGGGAGTTCTTAAATATGATTAATTGAACTTAAATTTATCATGAACTTAGTACCTGCTAGTATTTTGTTTGTCTATGTTGTTGTAGATAGATGGCCTGTGCTGTTGTTCCGTTAAATTTTAATGCGTTCCTTGAGAAACCAAAGTTGAAAGATGATGGTAGAAATTACACGGACTGGGTCCGTAACTTCAGGATTATCCTCATTGTTGCACAGAAGAATTACGTCCTGGAAGCACTGTTGGGTGCCAAACCCGCTGCAGGAGCAACGCCAGATGTTATGAACGTCTGGCAGAGCAAAGCTGATGACTACTCGATAGTTCAGTGTGCCATGCTTTACGGCTTAGAACCGGGACTTCAACGACGTTTTGAACGTCATGGAGCATATGAGATGTTCCAGGAGTTGAAGGTAATATTTCAAGCAAATGCCCAGATTGAGAGATATGAAGTCTCCAATAAGTACTATAGCTGCAAGATGGAGGAGAATAGTTCTGTTAGTGAACATATACTCAGAATGTCTGGGTACCATAACCACTTGACTCAACTGTGAGTTAATCTTCCTGTTGATAGTGTCATTGACAGAGTTCTTCAATCACTGCCACCATGCTACAAGAGCTTCGTGATGAACTATAATATGCAAGGGATGGATAAGACGATTCCCGGGCTCTTCGCAATGCTAAAAGCTGCAGAGGTAGAGATCAAGAAGGAGCATCAAGTGTTGATGGTCAATAAGACCACCAGTTTCAAGAAAAAGGGTAAAGGGAAGAAGAAAGGGAACTTCAAGAAGAACAGCAAACAAGTTGTTGCTCAAGAGAAGAAACCCAAGTCTGGACCTAAGCCTGAGAAGGAGTGCTTCTACTTCAAAAAAACTGGTCACTGGAAGCGGAACTGCCCCAAGTATTTGACGGATAAGAAGGATGGCAAGGTGAACCAAGGGACTACGGATTAAGCAAAGATTGGCTAAGGACGAGGTGACGATGCACGTGGGAAATGGTTCCAAAGTTGATGTGATCGCCGTCGGCACGCTACCTCTACATCTACCTTCGGGATTAGTTTTAGACCTGAATAATTGTTATTTGGTGCCAGTGTTGAGCATGAACATTATATCTGGATCTTGTTTGATGCGAGATGGTTATTCATTTACATCAGAGAATAATGGTTGTTCTATTTATATGAGTAATATCTTTTATGGTCACGCACCCTTAAAGAGTGGTCTATTTTTGATGAATCTCGATAGTAGTGATACACATATTCATAATGTTGAAACCAAAAGATGCATAGTTGATAATGATAGTGCAACTTATTTGTGGCACTGCCATTTAGGTCATATTGGTGTAAAGCGCATGAAGAAACTCCATTCTGATGGACTTTTGGAATCACTTGATTATGAATCACTTGGTACTTGCGAACCATGCCTCATGGGCAAGATGACTAAAAGGCCGTTCTCCGAAACTATGGAGCGAGCAACAGATTTGTTGGAAATCATACATACTGATGTATGTGGTCTGATGAATATTCAGGCTCGCGACGGGTATTGTTATTTTCTTACCTTCATAGATGATTAGAGCAGATATGGGTATATCTACTTGATGAAACATAAGTCTGAAACATTTGAAAAGTTCAAAGAATTTCAGAGTGAAGTGGAAAATCATCGTAACAAGAAAATAAAGTTTCTACGATCTGATCGTGGAGGAGAATATTTGAGTTACGAGTTTGGTCTTCATTTGAAACAATGCGGAATAGTTTCGCAACTCACGCCACCCGGAACACCACAGTGTAATGGTGTGTCCGAACGTCGTAATCGTACTTTACTAGATATGGTGCGATCTATGATGTCTCTTACTGATTTACCGCTATCGTTTTGGGGTTACGCTTTAGAGACAGCTACATTCACATTAAATAGGGCACCATCTAAATTCGTTGAGATGACGCCTTATGAACTATGGTTTGGAAAGAAACAAAGTTGTCGTTTCTTAAAGTTTGGGGCTGCGATGCTTATGTGAAAAAGCTTCAACCTGATAAGCTCGAACCCAAATCAGAGAAATGTGTCTTCATAGGATACCCAAAGGAGACTGTTGGGTACACCTTCTATCACAGATCCGAAGGCAAGACATTTGTTGCTTAGAATGGATACTTTCTAGAGAGGGAGTTTCTCTCGAAAGAAGTGAGTGGGACGAAAGTAGAATTTGATGAGGTAACTGTACCTGCTCCCTTATTGGAAACTGGTCCATTACAGAAACCGGTTCCTGTGACACCTACACCAATTAGTGAGGAAGCCAATGATGATAATCATGAAACTTCAGATCAAGTTACTACCAAACCTCGTAGGTCAACCAGAGTAAGATCCGCACCAAAGTGGTACGGTAATCCTGTTCTGGAGGTCATGTTACTTGACCATGATGAACCTACGAACTATGAGGAAGCGACGATGAGCCCAAATTCTGCAAAATGGCTTGAGGCCATGAAATCTGGGATGGGATCCATGTATGAGAACAAATTGTGGACTTTGGTTCACTTGCCCGATGATCGGCAAGCCATCGAGAATAAATGGATCTTCAAGAAGAAGACTGACGCTGACGGTAACGTTACTGTCTACAAAGCTCGACTTGTTGTGAAAGGTTTTCGATAAGTTCAATGAGTGGACGATGATGAGACCTTCTCACCCGTAGTGATGCTTAAGTCCATCCGAATCATGTTAGCAATTGCCGCATTTTATGATTATGAAATTTGGCAAATGGATGTAAATACTGCATTCCTGAATGGATTTCTGGAAGAAGAGTTGTATATGATGCAACCTGAAGGTTTTATTGATCCAAAGGATGCTAACAAAGTGCGCAAGCTCCAGCAATCCATTTATGGACTGGTGCAAGCCTCTCGGAGTTGGAATAAACATTTTGATAGTGCGATCAAAGCATATGGTTTTATACAGACTTTTGGAGAAGCCTGTATTTACAAGAAAGTGAGTGGGAGCTCTGTAGCATTTCTAATATTATATGTGGATGACATATTGTTGATTAGAAATGATATAGAATTTCTGGATAGCATAAAAGGATACTTGAATAAGAGTTGTTCAATGAAAGACGTCGGTGAAGCTGCTTATATATTGGGCATCGAGATCTATAGAGATAGATCAAGATGCTTAATTAGACTTTCACAAAGCACATACCTTGATAAAGTTTTGAAGAAGTTCAAAATGGATCAAGCTAAGAAAGGGTTCTTGCCTGTGTTACAAGGTGTGAAGTTGAGTAAGACTCAATGCCCGACCACTGCAGAAGATAGAGAGAAAATGAAAAGTGTTCCCTATGCTTCAGCCATAGGCTCTATCATGTATGCAATGCTATGTACCAGACCTGATGTGTGCCTTGCTATTAGTTTAGCAGGGAGGTACCAAAGTAATCCAGGAGTAGATCACTAGACAGCGGTCAAGAACATCCTGAAATACCTGAAAAGGACTAAGGATATGTTTCTCGTTTATGGAGGTGACAAAGAGCTTGTCGTAAATGGTTACGTCGATGCAAGCTTCGACACTGATCCGGACGATTCTAAATCGCAAAACGGATACGTGTTTACATTAAACGGTGGGGCTGTAAGTTGGTGCAGTTCTAAACAAAGCGTTGTAGCGGGATCTACGTGTGAAGCGGAGTACATAGCTGCTTCGGAAGCAGCAAATGAAGGAGTCTGGATGAAGGAGTTCATATCCGATCTAGGTGTCATACCTAGTGCATCGGGTCCAATGAAAATCTTTTGTGACAATACTGGTGCAATTGCCTTGGCAAAGGAATCCAGATTTCACAAGAGAACCAAGCACATCAAGAGACGCTTCAATTCCATCCGGGATCTAGTCCAGGTGGGAGACATAGAGATTTGCAAGATACATACGGAGCTGAATGTTGCAGACCCGTTGACTAAGCCTCTTCCACGAGCAAAACATGATCAGCACCAAGGCTCCATGGGTGTGAGAATCATTACTGTGTAATCTAGATTATTGACTCTAGTGCAAGTGGGAGACTGAAGGAAATATGCCCTAGAGGCAATAATAAAGTTATTATTTATTTCCTTATATCATGATAAATGTTTATTATTCATGCTAAAATTGTATTAACCGGAAACATAATACATGTGTGAATAGATAGACAAACAAAGTGTCACTAGTATGCCTCTACTTGACTAGCTCATTAATCAAAGATGGTTATGTTTCCTAACCATGAACAATGAGTTGTTATTTGATTAACGGGATCACATCATTAAGTGAATGATCTGATTGACATGACCCATTCCATTAGCTTAGCACCCGATCGTTTAGTATGTTGCTATTGCTTCCTTCATGACTTATACATGTTCCTATAACTATGAGATTATGCAACTCCCGTTTACCGGAGGAACACTTTGGGTGCTACCAAACGTCACAACGTAACTGGGTGATTATAAAGGAGTACTACAGGTGTCTCCAAAGGTACATGTTGGGTTGGCGTATTTCGAGATTAGGTTTTCTCACTCCGATTGTCGGAGAGGTATCTCTGGGCCCTCTCGGTAATGCACATCACTTAAGCCTTGCAAGCATTGCAACTAATGAGTGAGTTGCGGGATGATGTATTACAGAACAAGTAAAGAGACTTGCCGGCAACGAGATTGAACTAGGTATTGGAATACCAACGATTGAATCTCGGGCAAGTAACATACCGATGACAAAGGGAACGACGTATGTTGTTATGCGGTCTGACCGATAAAGATCTTCGTAGAATATGTAGGAGCCAATATGGGCATCCAGGTCCCGCTATTGGTTATTGACCGGAGACGTGTCTCGTTCATGTCTACATTGTTCTCGAACCCGTAGGGTCCGCACGCTTAAGGTTACGATGACAGTTATATTATGAGTTTATGCATTTTGATGTACCGAAGGTTGTTCGGAGTCCCGGATGTGATCACGGACATGACGAGGAGTCTCGAAATGGTCAAGACATAAAGATTGATATATTGGAAGCCTATGTTTGGATATCGGAAGTGTGCCGAGTGAAATCGGGATTTTACCGGAGTACGGGAGGTTACCGGAACCCCCCGGGAGCTATATGGGCCATGATGGGACTTAGTGGAAAAGAGAAGAGGCAGCCGCTCATGGGCCGCTCGCCCCTCCCCTCCCTTGGTCCGAATAGGACAAGGAGAGGGGGCCGGCCCCTCTCTCTCTTTTCCCCCCTCCGCGAATCCTATTCCAACTAGGATTGGGGGGGGGGGGGAATCCTACTCCCAGAGGGAGTAGGACTCTCCTGGCGCGCCCTCCTTAGCCGGCCAGCCTCCCCCCTTTAGTCCTTCATATACGGAGGCAGGGGCACCCCAGAGACACACAAGTTGATCCACGTGATCTATTCCTTAGCCGTGTGCGGCGCCCCAGCCACCATAGTCCTCGATAATATTGTAGCGGTGCTTAGGCGAAGCCCTGCAGCAGTAGTACATCAAGATCGTCACCACTCCGTCGTGCTGACGGAACTCTTCCCCGACACTTTGCTGGATCGGAGTTCGGGGATAGTCATCGAGCTGAACGTGTGCTAGAACTCGAAGGTGCCGTAGTTTCGGTGCTTGATCGGTCGGATCATGGAGACGTACGACTACATCAACCAAACACTTCCGTTGTCGATCTAGTAGGTATGTAGATCACACTCCCCCCTCTCGTTGCTATGCATCACATGATCTTGCGTGTGCGTAGGAAATTTTTTGAAATTACTACGTTCCCCAACAGTAAACCTAACCATAGCATGAAACATGTGGATCCAAATCAGCCCCTTACGAAGCAACGCATAAACTAGGGTTTAAGCTTCTGTCACTCTAGCAACCCATCATCTACTTATTACTTCTCAATGCCTTCCTCTAGGCCCAAATAATGGTGAAGTGTCATGTAGTCGACGTTCACATATCACCACTAGAGGCTAGACAACATACATCTTATCAAAATATCAAACGAATACCAAATTCACATGCCTACTAATAGCAAGACTTCTCCCTTGTCCTCAGGAACAAACGTAATTACTCACAAAGCATATTCATGTTCATAATCAGAGGGCTAATAATATGCATATAGGATCTGAACATATGATCTTCCACCAAATAAACCAACTAGCATCAACTACAAGGAGTAATCAACACTACTGGCAACCTACCAGCACCAATCCCGGACTTTGAGACAAGAATTGGATACAAGAGATGAACTAGGGTTTGGAGATGAGATGGTGCTGGTGAAGATGTTGATGGAGATTGCCCTCTCCCGATGAGAGGAGCGCTGGTGATGACGATGTTGATGATTTCCCCCTCCCGGAGGGAAGTATCCTGGCAGAACAGCTTTGCCGGAGCTCTAGATTGGTTCCGCCAAGTTCCGCCTCGTGGAGGCGGAGTCTCGTCCCAAAAAGTTCCCCCTGATTTTTTTCTCATCGAAAGACTTCATATAGCAGAAGATGGACGTCGGAGACCCACCAGGGGGCCCACGAGGTAGGGGCGTGCCCTAGGAGGTGGGGCGCGCCCCCACCCTCGTGAGCAGGGTGTGGGCCCCCTGGCCTTCATCTTTGGCGAGGATTTTTCTTTATTTATTTTAAGATGTTCCGTGGAGTTTCAGAACTTTTGGAGTTGCGCAGAATAGGTCTTTAATATTTCTCCTTTTCTAGCCCAGAATTCTAGCTACCGGCATTCTCCCTCCATGTAAACCTTGTAAAATAAGAGAGAATATCCATAAGTATTGTGACATAAAGTGAAATAGCAGCCCATAAGGCAATAAATATCGATATAAAAGCATGATGCAGAATGGACGTATCATGGTGTCATGTGAACGTCGACTACATGAAACTTCACCATTGTTTAGGCCTACGGGAAGGCATTGGGAAGTAATAAGTAGATGATGGGTTGCTAGAGTGACAGAAGCTTAAACCCTAGTTTATGCGTTGCTTCGTAAGGGGCTGATTTGGATCCATATGTTTCATGCTATGGTTAGGTTTACCTTAATACTTCTGTTGTAGTTGCGGACGCTTGCAATAGGGGTTAATCATAAGTGGGATGCTTGTCCAAGGAAGGACATTACCCAAGCACCGGTTCACCCACATATCAAATTATCAAAGTACCGAATGTGAATCATATGAGCGTGATGAAAACTAGCTTGACGATAATTCCCATGTGTCCTCGGGAGCGCTTTCCTTTATATAAGAGTTTGTCCAGGCTTGTCCTTTGCTACAATAAGGATTGGGCCATCTTGATGCACCTTATTTACTTTTATTACTTGCTACCCGTTACAAATTACCTTATCACAAAATTATCTGTTACCGATAATTCCAGTGCTTGTAGAGAATACCTTACTGAAAACTGCTTATCATTTCCTTCTGCTCGTTGTTGGGCTCAACACTCTTACTTATCGAAAGGACTACGATAGATCCCCTACACTTGTGGGTCATCAATAACATTGTTTACCATTCCAAGATTCACCCTTGTCGACAATATTAGATCATTTGAACAAACTACGCCATGAATGTGGCCAGAAGATTGATCATTTGGCTTGAAAGCCATGAATCTCCACAAATGATAGCTCATTTATGAGAACACTTTTTTTAAAATAATTGATGTATTACAAGTTTATTATTTTTCCTGTTAACTTGGTCACATATAATGACACAATACGAAGGTTTTCCAAAATTTTTTTTGAAATTTTTATGCCCGTTTCAAAATGCGGTCAAAACGGCGGGCATGACCGTTCCTAGCTAGTTGTTGAATCTTGGATTTTTTTTTCTATTTCTCTAATTAAATAGATACTCATGTACCTAGAAATGATTTTTTGAAAAAATAAAGAGAAAACTATGAGGCAGCTGCAGTTCAAATTTGACCCCCTTCCTACTGAATCAGCGGAAATTTGTCTTTTTCACGAGAGGTGGATCAAAACTTTTGACACCCAACCATTTGGTCAATTGTGCATGAAATATGGCCTATTATTTTAGAAAAAATTTGGTACGATTTTGCAACATATATATGGTAGGTCCTTCACAAAAAAACTCATTTTAGGCACTCAAAAAATGATAAAAAATAGCTAGAAAGATAAAATGCATGCAAATTTGTGATCATCCATAAAATGTGGTCTAACTTGAGTGATAAAACTAGTTGTGCCATTTTGCAAAATATTTTTGATAGCTGCTTCACAAAACCTCCTAGTTTTAGTACTTAGAAACTATTTTAAATCATAAAATTTCTGAACCAATTAGGGCTCCTCCCATGGATCACTCCAATGTAGCCGATCTGAACCTTCCAGATCCGACGGATCCAACGGCTCTCACTCACCTCTTGATACGTCTCCAGCGTATCTACTTTTCCTAACGCTTTTCCTCTTGTTTTGCACTCTAATTTGTATGATTTGAATGAAACTAACCCCGGACTGACGCTGTTTTTAGCAGAACTACCATGATGTTGTTTTTGTGCAGAAATAAAAGTTCTAGGAATGGAACGAAACTTTGCGGGGATTTTTCATACCAAATAAAAGATTTTCTGGAGCCAAGACCTATCGGAGGGGGGCACCTGGGTGGGAACAACCCACCAGGTCACCTCCCCCTCACCAGGCGCGCCCAGGTGGGTTGTCCCCACCTGGTGGCCCCGCAGACGATCCCTCAGATACTATAAAATCCTATTTTTCTAGAAAAAATCAAGGAGAAAGAATTATCGCGATCCACGAGATGGAGCCGCCGCCACCTCCTGTTCTTCATCGAGATGCCAGATCTGGAGCCCGTCTGGGGCTCCAGAGAGGGGGATCTTCGATCTTCTTCATCATCAACCTATCTCCATCGCCAATTCCATGATGCTCCCTACCGGGAGTGAGTAATTCCTTCGTAGGCTCGCTGGTCGGTGAGGAGTTGGATGAGATTCATCATGTAATCGAGTTAATTTTGTTAGGGCTTGATCCCTAGTATCCACTATGTTCTAAGATTGATGTTGCTATGACTTTGCTATGCTTAATGCTTGTCACTTTGGGCCCGGGTGCCATGATTTCAGATCTGAACCGTTTATGTTATCACCATTATATCCATGTTCTAGATCTGATCTTGCAAGCTATAGTCACCTACTACGTGTTATGATCCGGCAACCCCGGAGTGACAATAGTCGGGCCCACTTCCGGTGATGACCGTAGTTTGAGGAGTTCATGTATTCATCGTGTGTTAATGCTTTGTTCCGGTACTCTATTAAAAGGAGGCCTTAATATCCCTTAGTTTCCAATATGGACCCCGCTGCCACGGGAGGGTAGGACAAAAGATGTCATGCAAGTTCTTTCCATAAGCACGTATGACTATTTACGGAATACATGCCTACATTATATTGATGAACTGGAGCTAGTGTCGTATTGCCCTAGATTACAACTGTCTCATGATGAATATCATCCAACAAGTCATCGATCCAATGCCTACGAATTTATCCTATATTGTTTCTGCTAAGTTACTACTGCTATCATTGTTGTTACACTTGCTATAAAATTACTGCTATCACTGTTACTGTTAATATTGCTGCTGTCACTACTATCAAAACTATCATACTACTTTGCTAATGATCACTTTGCTGCATATAATTAATCTCCAGGTGTGGTTGAATTGACAACTCAGCTGCTAATACCTTCAAATATTCTTTGGCTCCCCTTGTGTCGAATATATAAATTTGGGTTGAAAATTATACCCTCGAAAACTATTGCGATCCCCTATACTTGTGGGTTATCAATAACTAATGTTGGGTGCGTCATGACCGGATCTTTTCTACTATGAATTACAATGTTTAGTCGCTGCTCAGACTTTAGAGGTGCTCTGCATTTATGTTTTGCGGTCTCAGAAAGGGCTAACAAGATACCACTATTGTCATATTATATCATGGTTGTTTTGATAACGTGTTGCTGTTTGAGATACCTTATTATTGCTAGCTAGATGATTATGTCATTGATATGAGTCAATACAAATTTTAAGAGTTATTGTTGACATGGTTAGTTATAATGATTGGCTGAAAACCTGGGTGCTGTTTAAGCCTATTTATGCAAACAAGAGCAAAAGAGTTCGTAAAAGTTTTTCTTTTTCACTTTCAGTTTATCAACTGAATTGCTTGAGGACAAGCAAAGGTTTAAGCTTGGGGGAGTAGATACGTCTCCAGCATATCTACTTTTCCTAACGCATTTCCGCTTGTTTTGAACTCTAATTTGCATGATTTGAATGAAACTAACCCCGGACTGACGTTGTTTTCAACAGAATTACCATGGTGTTGTTTTTGTGCAGAAATAAAAGTTCTCGGAATGGAGCGAAACTTTGCGAGGATTTTTTATACAAAATAAAAGAATTTCTGGAGCCAAGACCCACCGGAGGGGGGCACCTAGGTCGGCACAACCTACCAGGGCGCAGGCTCCTCACCAGGCGCGCCCAGGTGGGTTGTCTTTGAAGGAAATATGCCCTGGAGGCAATAATAAAGTTATTATTTATATCCTTATTTCATGATAAATGTTTATTATTCATGCTAGAATTGTATTAACCGGAAACATAATACATGTGTGAATACATAGACAAACAGAGTGTCACTAGTATGCCTCTACTTGACTAGCTCGTTAATCAAAGATGGTTATGTTTCCTAACCATAGACATGAGTTGTCATTTGATAAACGGGATCACATCATTAGGAGAATGATGTGATTGACTTGACCCATTCTGTTAGCTTAGCACTTGATCGTTTTAGTTTACTGCTATTGCTTTCTTCATGACTTATACATGTTCCTATGACTATGAGATTATGCAACTCCCGATTACCGAAGGAACACTTTGTGTGCTACGAAACGTCACATCGTAACTGGTTGATTATAAAGGTGCTCTACAGGTGTCTCCGATGGTACTTGTTGAGTTGGCATAGATCGAGATTAGGATTTGTCACTCCGATTGTCGGAGAGGTATCTCTAGGCCCTCTCGGTAATGCACATCACTATAAGCCTTGCAAGCACTGCAACTAATGAGTTAGTTGCGGGTTAGTGCATTACTGAACGAGTAAAGAGACTTGCCGGTAACAAGATTGAACTAGGTATTGAGATACCGACAATCGAATCTCGGGCAAGTAACATACCGATAACAAAGGAACAACGTATGTTGTTATGCGGTTTGACCGATAAAGATCTTCGTAGAATATGTAGGAGCCAATATGAACATCCAGGTTCCGCTATTGGTTATTGACTAGAGACGTGTCTCGGGCATGTCTACATAGTTCTCGAACCCGTAGGGTCCGCACGCTTAACGTTCGGTGACGATCAGTATTATGAGTTTATGTGATTTGATGTACCGAAGGTAGTTCGGAGTCCCGGATGAGATCGGGGACATGACAAGGTGTCTCCAAATGGTCGAGACATAAAGATCGATATATTGGACGACTATATTCGGAAATTGGAAAGGTTCCGAGTGATTCGGGTATTTTTCGGAGTACCGGGGAGTTATGGGAATATGGGGAAGAAGTATTGGGCCTCATGGGCCAAGTGGTGGAAGAGAGGAGGCAGGGCGCGCGGCCCCCTAGCCCAAACCGAATTGGACTAGGTGGCCGGCCCCCTTTCCTCCTTTCCCCCCTCTCCTTCCTTCTCCCCTTCCCCCTTCCTTTCCTCCTCCTAGTAGGAGTAGGAAAGGGGACTAGGAGGAGGAAAGGGGAGTTCTACTCCTACTAGGAGGAGGAGGACTCCTCCTGGCGCGCCCTACATGGGCCGGCCGGCCTCCCCACTTGCTCCTTTATATACGGGGGCAGGGGGGCACCCTATAACACACAAGTTGATCATTGATCCCTTAGCCATGTGCGGTGCCCCCTCCACCATAATCCATCTCGATCATATTGTAGCGGTGCTTAGGCGAAGCCCTGCGTCGGTAGCAACATCATCACCGTCATCATGCCGTCGTGCTGACGGAACTCTCCCGTGAAGCTCTGTTGGATCGGAGTTCGTGGGACGTCATCGAGCTGAACGTGTGCTGAACTCGGAGGTGCCGTGCGTTCGGTACTTGGATCGGTTGGATCGTGAAGACGTTCGATTACATCAACCATGTTCTCATAATGCTTCCGCTTACGGTCTACGAGGGTACGTGGACGATACTCTTCCCTGTCGTTTCTATGCATCACCATGATATTGCGTGTGCGTAGATTTTTTTTTGAAATTACTACGTTCCCCAACAGTGGCATCCGAGCCAGGTTTATGCGTAGATCTTATATGCAACAGTAGAACACAAGTGAGTTGTGAGCGATACAAGTCATACTGCTTACCAGCATGTCATACTTTGGTTCGGCGGTATTGTTGGATGAAGCAGCCCGGACCGACATTATGCGTACGCTTATGCGAGACTGGTTCTACCGACGTGCTTCACACACAGGTGGCTGGCGGGTGTCAGTTTCTCCAACTTTAGTTGAACCGAGTGTGACTACACCTGGTCCTTGTTAAAGGTTAAAAACAGCACATACTTGACGAAATATCGTTGTGGTTTTGATGCGTAGGTAAGAATGGTTCTCGCTCAGCCTCTAGCAGCCGCGTAAAACTTGCAACAACAAAGTAGAGGACGTCTAACTTGTTTTTGTAGGGCATGTTGTGATGTGATATGGTCAAGACATGATGCTAAATTTTATTGTATGAGATGATCATGTTTTGTAACACAGTTATCAGCAACTGGCAGGAGCCATATGGTTGTCGCTTTATTGTATGAAATTCAATCGCCATGTAATTGCTTTACTTTATCACTAAGTGGTAGCGATAGTCGTGGAGGCAATAGTTGGTGTGACGACAATGATGCTTTGATGTAGATCAAGGTGTCAAGCCGGTGACGATGGTGATCATGACGGTGCTTTGGAGATGGAGATCACAGGCACAAGATGATGATGGCCATATCATATCACTTATATTGATTGCATGTGATGTTTATCCTTTATATATCTTATTCTGCTTGATTGACGGTGGCATTATAAGAAAATCTCTCACTAAATTTCAAGGTACAAGTGTTCTCCCTGAGTATGCACCGTTGCCAAAGTTCGTCGTGCCGAGACACCACGTGATGATCGGGTGTGATAAGCTCTACGTTCATTACAGCGGGTGCAAGCCAGTTTCTGCACACGCAGAAATACTCGGGTTAAACTTGACGAGCCTAGCATATGCAGATATGGCCTCAGAACACTGAGACCAAAAGGTCGAGCGTGAATCATATAGTAGATATGATCAACATAGTGATGTTCACCATTGAAAACTACTCCATCTCACGTGATGATCGGACATGGTTTAGTTGATATGGATCACGTGATTACTTAGATGATTAGAGGGATGTCTATCTAAGTGGGAGTTCTTAAATATGATTAATTGAACTTAAATTTATCATGAACTTAGTACCTGCTAGTATTTTGTTTGTCTATGTTGTTGTAGATAGATGGCCTGTGCTGTTGTTCCGTTAAATTTTAATGCGTTCCTTGAGAAACCAAAGTTGAAAGATGATGGTAGAAATTACACGGACTGGGTCCGTAACTTCAGGATTATCCTCATTGTTGCACAGAAGAATTACGTCCTGGAAGCACTGTTGGGTGCCAAACCCGCTGCAGGAGCAACGCCAGATGTTATGAACGTCTGGCAGAGCAAAGCTGATGACTACTCGATAGTTCAGTGTGCCATGCTTTACAGCTTAGAACCGGGACTTCAACGACGTTTTGAACGTCATGGAGCATATGAGATGTTCCAGGAGTTGAAGGTAATATTTCAAGCAAATGCCCAGATTGAGAGATATGAAGTCTCCAATAAGTACTATAGCTGCAAGATGGAGGAGAATAGTTCTGTTAGTGAACATATACTCAGAATGTCTGGGTACCATAACCACTTGACTCAACTGTGAGTTAATCTTCCTGTTGATAGTGTCATTGACAGAGTTCTTCAATCACTGCCACCATGCTACAAGAGCTTCGTGATGAACTATAATATGCAAGGGATGGATAAGACGATTCCCGGGCTCTTCGCAATGCTAAAAGCTGCAGAGGTAGAAATCAAGAAGGAGCATCAAGTGTTGATGGTCAATAAGACCACCAGTTTCAAGAAAAAGGGTAAAGGGAAGAAGAAAGGGAACTTCAAGAAGAACAGCAAACAAGTTGTTGCTCAAGAGAAGAAACCCAAGTCTGGACCTAAGCCTGAGAAGGAGTGCTTCTACTTCAAAAAAACTGGTCACTGGAAGCGGAACTGCCCCAAGTATTTGACGGATAAGAAGGATGGCAAGGTGAACCAAGGGACTACGGATTAAGCAAAGATTGGCTAAGGACGAGGTGACGATGCACGTGGGAAATGGTTCCAAAGTTGATGTGATCGCCGTCGGCACGCTACCTCTACATCTACCTTCGGGATTAGTTTTAGACCTGAATAATTGTTATTTGGTGCCAGTGTTGAGCATGAACATTATATCTGGATCTTGTTTGATGCGAGATGGTTATTCATTTACATCAGAGAATAATGGTTGTTCTATTTATATGAGTAATATCTTTTATGGTCACGCACCCTTAAAGAGTGGTCTATTTTTGATGAATCTCGATAGTAGTGATACACATATTCATAATGTTGAAACCAAAAGATGCATAGTTGATAATGATAGTGCAACTTATTTGTGGCACTGCCATTTAGGTCATATTGGTGTAAAGCGCATGAAGAAACTCCATTCTGATGGACTTTTGGAATCACTTGATTATGAATCACTTGGTACTTGCGAACCATGCCTCATGGGCAAGATGACTAAAAGGCCGTTCTCCGAAACTATGGAGCGAGCAACAGATTTGTTGGAAATCATACATACTGATGTATGTGGTCTGATGAATATTCAGGCTCGCGACGGGTATTGTTATTTTCTTACCTTCATAGATGATTAGAGCAGATATGGGTATATCTACTTGATGAAACATAAGTCTGAAACATTTGAAAAGTTCAAAGAATTTCAGAGTGAAGTGGAAAATCATCGTAACAAGAAAATAAAGTTTCTACGATCTGATCGTGGAGGAGAATATTTGAGTTACGAGTTTGGTCTTCATTTGAAACAATGCGGAATAGTTTCGCAACTCACGCCACCCGGAACACCACAGTGTAATGGTGTGTCCGAACGTCGTAATCGTACTTTACTAGATATGGTGCGATCTATGATGTCTCTTACTGATTTACCGCTATCGTTTTGGGGTTACGCTTTAGAGACAGCTACATTCACATTAAATAGGGCACCATCTAAATTCGTTGAGATGACGCCTTATGAACTATGGTTTGGAAAGAAACAAAGTTGTCGTTTCTTAAAGTTTGGGGCTGCGATGCTTATGTGAAAAAGCTTCAACCTGATAAGCTCGAACCCAAATCAGAGAAATGTGTCTTCATAGGATACCCAAAGGAGACTGTTGGGTACACCTTCTATCACAGATCCGAAGGCAAGACATTTGTTGCTTAGAATGGATACTTTCTAGAGAGGGAGTTTCTCTCGAAAGAAGTGAGTGGGACGAAAGTAGAATTTGATGAGGTAACTGTACCTGCTCCCTTATTGGAAACTGGTCCATTACAGAAACCGGTTCCTGTGACACCTACACCAATTAGTGAGGAAGCCAATGATGATAATCATGAAACTTCAGATCAAGTTACTACCAAACCTCGTAGGTCAACCAGAGTAAGATCCGCACCAAAGTGGTACGGTAATCCTGTTCTGGAGGTCATGTTACTTGACCATGATGAACCTACGAACTATGAGGAAGCGACGATGAGCCCAAATTCTGCAAAATGGCTTGAGGCCATGAAATCTGGGATGGGATCCATGTATGAGAACAAATTGTGGACTTTGGTTCACTTGCCCGATGATCGGCAAGCCATCGAGAATAAATGGATCTTCAAGAAGAAGACTGACGCTGACGGTAACGTTACTGTCTACAAAGCTCGACTTGTTGTGAAAGGTTTTCGATAAGTTCAATGAGTGGACGATGATGAGACCTTCTCACCCGTAGTGATGCTTAAGTCCATCCGAATCATGTTAGCAATTGCCGCATTTTATGATTATGAAATTTGGCAAATGGATGTAAATACTGCATTCCTGAATGGATTTCTGGAAGAAGAGTTGTATATGATGCAACCTGAAGGTTTTATTGATCCAAAGGATGCTAACAAAGTGCGCAAGCTCCAGCAATCCATTTATGGACTGGTGCAAGCCTCTCGGAGTTGGAATAAACATTTTGATAGTGCGATCAAAGCATATGGTTTTATACAGACTTTTGGAGAAGCCTGTATTTACAAGAAAGTGAGTGGGAGCTCTGTAGCATTTCTAATATTATATGTGGATGACATATTGTTGATTAGAAATGATATAGAATTTCTGGATAGCATAAAAGGATACTTGAATAAGAGTTGTTCAATGAAAGACGTCGGTGAAGCTGCTTATATATTGGGCATCGAGATCTATAGAGATAGATCAAGATGCTTAATTAGACTTTCACAAAGCACATACCTTGATAAAGTTTTGAAGAAGTTCAAAATGGATCAAGCTAAGAAAGGGTTCTTGCCTGTGTTACAAGGTGTGAAGTTGAGTAAGACTCAATGCCCGACCACTGCAGAAGATAGAGAGAAAATGAAAAGTGTTCCCTATGCTTCAGCCATAGGCTCTATCATGTATGCAATGCTATGTACCAGACCTGATGTGTGCCTTGCTATTAGTTTAGCAGGGAGGTACCAAAGTAATCCAGGAGTAGATCACTAGACAGCGGTCAAGAACATCCTGAAATACCTGAAAAGGACTAAGGATATGTTTCTCGTTTATGGAGGTGACAAAGAGCTTGTCGTAAATGGTTACGTCGATGCAAGCTTCGACACTGATCCGGACGATTCTAAATCGCAAAACGGATACGTGTTTACATTAAACGGTGGGGCTGTAAGTTGGTGCAGTTCTAAACAAAGCGTTGTAGCGGGATCTACGTGTGAAGCGGAGTACATAGCTGCTTCGGAAGCAGCAAATGAAGGAGTCTGGATGAAGGAGTTCATATCCGATCTAGGTGTCATACCTAGTGCATCGGGTCCAATGAAAATCTTTTGTGACAATACTGGTGCAATTGCCTTGGCAAAGGAATCCAGATTTCACAAGAGAACCAAGCACATCAAGAGACGCTTCAATTCCATCCGGGATCTAGTCCAGGTGGGAGACATAGAGATTTGCAAGATACATACGGAGCTGAATGTTGCAGACCCGTTGACTAAGCCTCTTCCACGAGCAAAACATGATCAGCACCAAGGCTCCATGGGTGTGAGAATCATTACTGTGTAATCTAGATTATTGACTCTAGTGCAAGTGGGAGACTGAAGGAAATATGCCCTAGAGGCAATAATAAAGTTATTATTTATTTCCTTATATCATGATAAATGTTTATTATTCATGCTAAAATTGTATTAACCGGAAACATAATACATGTGTGAATAGATAGACAAACAAAGTGTCACTAGTATGCCTCTACTTGACTAGCTCATTAATCAAAGATGGTTATGTTTCCTAACCATGAACAATGAGTTGTTATTTGATTAACGGGATCACATCATTAAGTGAATGATCTGATTGACATGACCCATTCCATTAGCTTAGCACCCGATCGTTTAGTATGTTGCTATTGCTTCCTTCATGACTTATACATGTTCCTATAACTATGAGATTATGCAACTCCCGTTTACCGGAGGAACACTTTGGGTGCTACCAAACGTCACAACGTAACTGGGTGATTATAAAGGAGTACTACAGGTGTCTCCAAAGGTACATGTTGGGTTGGCGTATTTCGAGATTAGGTTTTCTCACTCCGATTGTCGGAGAGGTATCTCTGGGCCCTCTCGGTAATGCACATCACTTAAGCCTTGCAAGCATTGCAACTAATGAGTGAGTTGCGGGATGATGTATTACAGAACAAGTAAAGAGACTTGCCGGCAACGAGATTGAACTAGGTATTGGAATACCAACGATTGAATCTCGGGCAAGTAACATACCGATGACAAAGGGAACGACGTATGTTGTTATGCGGTCTGACCGATAAAGATCTTCGTAGAATATGTAGGAGCCAATATGGGCATCCAGGTCCCGCTATTGGTTATTGACCGGAGACGTGTCTCGTTCATGTCTACATTGTTCTCGAACCCGTAGGGTCCGCACGCTTAAGGTTACGATGACAGTTATATTATGAGTTTATGCATTTTGATGTACCGAAGGTTGTTCGGAGTCCCGGATGTGATCACGGACATGACGAGGAGTCTCGAAATGGTCAAGACATAAAGATTGATATATTGGAAGCCTATGTTTGGATATCGGAAGTGTGCCGAGTGAAATCGGGATTTTACCGGAGTACGGGAGGTTACCGGAACCCCCCGGGAGCTATATGGGCCATGATGGGACTTAGTGGAAAAGAGAAGAGGCAGCCGCTCATGGGCCGCTCGCCCCTCCCCTCCCTTGGTCCGAATAGGACAAGGAGAGGGGGCCGGCCCCTCTCTCTCTTTTCCCCCCTCCGCGAATCCTATTCCAACTAGGATTGGGGGGGGGGGAATCCTACTCCCAGAGGGAGTAGGACTCTCCTGGCGCGCCCTCCTTAGCCGGCCAGCCTCCCCCCTTTAGTCCTTCATATACGGAGGCAGGGGCACCCCAGAGACACACAAGTTGATCCACGTGATCTATTCCTTAGCCGTGTGCGGCGCCCCAGCCACCATAGTCCTCGATAATATTGTAGCGGTGCTTAGGCGAAGCCCTGCAGCAGTAGTACATCAAGATCGTCACCACTCCGTCGTGCTGACGGAACTCTTCCCCGACACTTTGCTGGATCGGAGTTCGGGGATCGTCATCGAGCTGAACGTGTGCTAGAACTCGAAGGTGCCGTAGTTTCGGTGCTTGATCGGTCGGATCATGGAGACGTACGACTACATCAACCAAACACTTCCGTTGTCGATCTAGTAGGTATGTAGATCACACTCCCCCCTCTCGTTGCTATGCATCACATGATCTTGCGTGTGCGTAGGAAATTTTTTGAAATTACTACGTTCCCCAACAGTAAACCTAACCATAGCATGAAACATGTGGATCCAAATCAGCCCCTTACGAAGCAACGCATAAACTAGGGTTTAAGCTTCTGTCACTCTAGCAACCCATCATCTACTTATTACTTCTCAATGCCTTCCTCTAGGCCCAAATAATGGTGAAGTGTCATGTAGTCGACGTTCACATATCACCACTAGAGGCTAGACAACATACATCTTATCAAAATATCAAACGAATACCAAATTCACATGCCTACTAATAGCAAGACTTCTCCCTTGTCCTCAGGAACAAACGTAATTACTCACAAAGCATATTCATGTTCATAATCAGAGGGCTAATAATATGCATATAGGATCTGAACATATGATCTTCCACCAAATAAACCAACTAGCATCAACTACAAGGAGTAATCAACACTACTGGCAACCTACCAGCACCAATCCCGGACTTTGAGACAAGAATTGGATACAAGAGATGAACTAGGGTTTGGAGATGAGATGGTGCTGGTGAAGATGTTGATGGAGATTGCCCTCTCCCGATGAGAGGAGCGCTGGTGATGACGATGTTGATGATTTCCCCCTCCCGGAGGGAAGTATCCTGGCAGAACAGCTTTGCCGGAGCTCTAGATTGGTTCCGCCAAGTTCCGCCTCGTGGAGGCGGAGTCTCGTCCCAAAAAGTTCCCCCTGATTTTTTTCTCATCGAAAGACTTCATATAGCAGAAGATGGACGTCGGAGACCCACCAGGGGGCCCACGAGGTAGGGGCGTGCCCTAGGAGGTGGGGCGCGCCCCCACCCTCGTGAGCAGGGTGTGGGCCCCCTGGCCTTCATCTTTGGCGAGGATTTTTCTTTATTTATTTTAAGATGTTCCGTGGAGTTTCAGAACTTTTGGAGTTGCGCAGAATAGGTCTTTAATATTTCTCCTTTTCTAGCCCAGAATTCTAGCTACCGGCATTCTCCCTCCATGTAAACCTTGTAAAATAAGAGAGAATATCCATAAGTATTGTGACATAAAGTGAAATAGCAGCCCATAAGGCAATAAATATCGATATAAAAGCATGATGCAGAATGGACGTATCATGGTGTCATGTGAACGTCGACTACATGAAACTTCACCATTGTTTAGGCCTACGGGAAGGCATTGGGAAGTAATAAGTAGATGATGGGTTGCTAGAGTGACAGAAGCTTAAACCCTAGTTTATGCGTTGCTTCGTAAGGGGCTGATTTGGATCCATATGTTTCATGCTATGGTTAGGTTTACCTTAATACTTCTGTTGTAGTTGCGGACGCTTGCAATAGGGGTTAATCATAAGTGGGATGCTTGTCCAAGGAAGGACATTACCCAAGCACCGGTTCACCCACATATCAAATTATCAAAGTACCGAATGTGAATCATATGAGCGTGATGAAAACTAGCTTGACGATAATTCCCATGTGTCCTCGGGAGCGCTTTCCTTTATATAAGAGTTTGTCCAGGCTTGTCCTTTGCTACAATAAGGATTGGGCCATCTTGATGCACCTTATTTACTTTTATTACTTGCTACCCGTTACAAATTACCTTATCACAAAATTATCTGTTACCGATAATTCCAGTGCTTGTAGAGAATACCTTACTGAAAACTGCTTATCATTTCCTTCTGCTCGTTGTTGGGCTCAACACTCTTACTTATCGAAAGGACTACGATAGATCCCCTACACTTGTGGGTCATCAATAACATTGTTTACCATTCCAAGATTCACCCTTGTCGACAATATTAGATCATTTGAACAAACTACGCCATGAATGTGGCCAGAAGATTGATCATTTGGCTTGAAAGCCATGAATCTCCACAAATGATAGCTCATTTATGAGAACACTTTTTTTAAAATAATTGATGTATTACAAGTTTATTATTTTTCCTGTTAACTTGGTCACATATAATGACACAATACGAAGGTTTTCCAAATTTTTTTTTGAAATTTTTATGCCCGTTTCAAAATGCGGTCAAAACGGCGGGCATGACCGTTCCTAGCTAGTTGTTGAATCTTGGATTTTTTTTCTATTTCTCTAATTAAATAGATACTCATGTACCTAGAAATGATTTTTTGAAAAAATAAAGAGAAAACTATGAGGCAGCTGCAGTTCAAATTTGACCCCCTTCCTACTGAATCAGCGGAAATTTGTCTTTTTCACGAGAGGTGGATCAAAACTTTTGACACCCAACCATTTGGTCAATTGTGCATGAAATATGGCCTATTATTTTAGAAAAAATTTGGTACGATTTTGCAACATATATATGGTAGGTCCTTCACAAAAAAACTCATTTTAGGCACTCAAAAAATGATAAAAAATAGCTAGAAAGATAAAATGCATGCAAATTTGTGATCATCCATAAAATGTGGTCTAACTTGAGTGATAAAACTAGTTGTGCCATTTTGCAAAATATTTTTGATAGCTGCTTCACAAAACCTCCTAGTTTTAGTACTTAGAAACTATTTTAAATCATAAAATTTCTGAACCAATTAGGGCTCCTCCCATGGATCACTCCAATGTAGCCGATCTGAACCTTCCAGATCCGACGGATCCAACGGCTCTCACTCACCTCTTGATACGTCTCCAGCGTATCTACTTTTCCTAACGCTTTTCCTCTTGTTTTGCACTCTAATTTGTATGATTTGAATGAAACTAACCCCGGACTGACGCTGTTTTTAGCAGAACTACCATGATGTTGTTTTTGTGCAGAAATAAAAGTTCTAGGAATGGAACGAAACTTTGCGGGGATTTTTCATACCAAATAAAAGATTTTCTGGAGCCAAGACCTATCGGAGGGGGGCACCTGGGTGGGAACAACCCACCAGGTCACCTCCCCCTCACCAGGCGCGCCCAGGTGGGTTGTCCCCACCTGGTGGCCCCGCAGACGATCCCTCAGATACTATAAAATCCTATTTTTCTAGAAAAAATCAAGGAGAAAGAATTATCGCGATCCACGAGATGGAGCCGCCGCCACCTCCTGTTCTTCATCGAGATGCCAGATCTGGAGCCCGTCTGGGGCTCCAGAGAGGGGGATCTTCGATCTTCTTCATCATCAACCTATCTCCATCGCCAATTCCATGATGCTCCCTACCGGGAGTGAGTAATTCCTTCGTAGGCTCGCTGGTCGGTGAGGAGTTGGATGAGATTCATCATGTAATCGAGTTAATTTTGTTAGGGCTTGATCCCTAGTATCCACTATGTTCTAAGATTGATGTTGCTATGACTTTGCTATGCTTAATGCTTGTCACTTTGGGCCCGGGTGCCATGATTTCAGATCTGAACCGTTTATGTTATCACCATTATATCCATGTTCTAGATCTGATCTTGCAAGCTATAGTCACCTACTACGTGTTATGATCCGGCAACCCCGGAGTGACAATAGTCGGGCCCACTTCCGGTGATGACCGTAGTTTGAGGAGTTCATGTATTCATCGTGTGTTAATGCTTTGTTCCGGTACTCTATTAAAAGGAGGCCTTAATATCCCTTAGTTTCCAATATGGACCCCGCTGCCACGGGAGGGTAGGACAAAAGATGTCATGCAAGTTCTTTCCATAAGCACGTATGACTATTTACGGAATACATGCCTACATTATATTGATGAACTGGAGCTAGTGTCGTATTGCCCTAGATTACAACTGTCTCATGATGAATATCATCCAACAAGTCATCGATCCAATGCCTACGAATTTATCCTATATTGTTTCTGCTAAGTTACTACTGCTATCATTGTTGTTACACTTGCTATAAAATTACTGCTATCACTGTTACTGTTAATATTGCTGCTGTCACTACTATCAAAACTATCATACTACTTTGCTAATGATCACTTTGCTGCATATAATTAATCTCCAGGTGTGGTTGAATTGACAACTCAGCTGCTAATACCTTCAAATATTCTTTGGCTCCCCTTGTGTCGAATATATAAATTTGGGTTGAAAATTATACCCTCGAAAACTATTGCGATCCCCTATACTTGTGGGTTATCAATAACTAATGTTGGGTGCGTCATGACCGGATCTTTTCTACTATGAATTACAATGTTTAGTCGCTGCTCAGACTTTAGAGGTGCTCTGCATTTATGTTTTGCGGTCTCAGAAAGGGCTAACAAGATACCACTATTGTCATATTATATCATGGTTGTTTTGATAACGTGTTGCTGTTTGAGATACCTTATTATTGCTAGCTAGATGATTATGTCATTGATATGAGTCAATACAAATTTTAAGAGTTATTGTTGACATGGTTAGTTATAATGATTGGCTGAAAACCTGGGTGCTGTTTAAGCCTATTTATGCAAACAAGAGCAAAAGAGTTCGTAAAAGTTTTTCTTTTTCACTTTCAGTTTATCAACTGAATTGCTTGAGGACAAGCAAAGGTTTAAGCTTGGGGGAGTAGATACGTCTCCAGCATATCTACTTTTCCTAACGCATTTCCGCTTGTTTTGAACTCTAATTTGCATGATTTGAATGAAACTAACCCCGGACTGACGTTGTTTTCAACAGAATTACCATGGTGTTGTTTTTGTGCAGAAATAAAAGTTCTCGGAATGGAGCGAAACTTTGCGAGGATTTTTTATACAAAATAAAAGAATTTCTGGAGCCAAGACCCACCGGAGGGGGGCACCTAGGTCGGCACAACCTACCAGGGCGCAGGCTCCTCACCAGGCGCGCCCAGGTGGGTTGTCTTTGAAGGAAATATGCCCTGGAGGCAATAATAAAGTTATTATTTATATCCTTATTTCATGATAAATGTTTATTATTCATGCTAGAATTGTATTAACCGGAAACATAATACATGTGTGAATACATAGACAAACAGAGTGTCACTAGTATGCCTCTACTTGACTAGCTCGTTAATCAAAGATGGTTATGTTTCCTAACCATAGACATGAGTTGTCATTTGATAAACGGGATCACATCATTAGGAGAATGATGTGATTGACTTGACCCATTCTGTTAGCTTAGCACTTGATCGTTTTAGTTTACTGCTATTGCTTTCTTCATGACTTATACATGTTCCTATGACTATGAGATTATGCAACTCCCGATTACCGAAGGAACACTTTGTGTGCTACGAAACGTCACATCGTAACTGGTTGATTATAAAGGTGCTCTACAGGTGTCTCCGATGGTACTTGTTGAGTTGGCATAGATCGAGATTAGGATTTGTCACTCCGATTGTCGGAGAGGTATCTCTAGGCCCTCTCGGTAATGCACATCACTATAAGCCTTGCAAGCACTGCAACTAATGAGTTAGTTGCGGGTTAGTGCATTACTGAACGAGTAAAGAGACTTGCCGGTAACAAGATTGAACTAGGTATTGAGATACCGACAATCGAATCTCGGGCAAGTAACATACCGATAACAAAGGAACAACGTATGTTGTTATGCGGTTTGACCGATAAAGATCTTCGTAGAATATGTAGGAGCCAATATGAACATCCAGGTTCCGCTATTGGTTATTGACTAGAGACGTGTCTCGGGCATGTCTACATAGTTCTCGAACCCGTAGGGTCCGCACGCTTAACGTTCGGTGACGATCAGTATTATGAGTTTATGTGATTTGATGTACCGAAGGTAGTTCGGAGTCCCGGATGAGATCGGGGACATGACAAGGTGTCTCCAAATGGTCGAGACATAAAGATCGATATATTGGACGACTATATTCGGAAATTGGAAAGGTTCCGAGTGATTCGGGTATTTTTCGGAGTACCGGGGAGTTATGGGAATATGGGGAAGAAGTATTGGGCCTCATGGGCCAAGTGGTGGAAGAGAGGAGGCAGGGCGCGCGGCCCCCTAGCCCAAACCGAATTGGACTAGGTGGCCGGCCCCCTTTCCTCCTTTCCCCCCTCTCCTTCCTTCTCCCCTTCCCCCTTCCTTTCCTCCTCCTAGTAGGAGTAGGAAAGGGGACTAGGAGGAGGAAAGGGGAGTTCTACTCCTACTAGGAGGAGGAGGACTCCTCCTGGCGCGCCCTACATGGGCCGGCCGGCCTCCCCACTTGCTCCTTTATATACGGGGGCAGGGGGGCACCCTATAACACACAAGTTGATCATTGATCCCTTAGCCATGTGCGGTGCCCCCTCCACCATAATCCATCTCGATCATATTGTAGCGGTGCTTAGGCGAAGCCCTGCGTCGGTAGCAACATCATCACCGTCATCATGCCGTCGTGCTGACGGAACTCTCCCGTGAAGCTCTGTTGGATCGGAGTTCGTGGGACGTCATCGAGCTGAACGTGTGCTGAACTCGGAGGTGCCGTGCGTTCGGTACTTGGATCGGTTGGATCGTGAAGACGTTCGATTACATCAACCATGTTCTCATAATGCTTCCGCTTACGGTCTACGAGGGTACGTGGACGATACTCTTCCCTGTCGTTTCTATGCATCACCATGATATTGCGTGTGCGTAGATTTTTTTTTGAAATTACTACGTTCCCCAACAGTGGCATCCGAGCCAGGTTTATGCGTAGATCTTATATGCAACAGTAGAACACAAGTGAGTTGTGAGCGATACAAGTCATACTGCTTACCAGCATGTCATACTTTGGTTCGGCGGTATTGTTGGATGAAGCAGCCCGGACCGACATTATGCGTACGCTTATGCGAGACTGGTTCTACCGACGTGCTTCACACACAGGTGGCTGGCGGGTGTCAGTTTCTCCAACTTTAGTTGAACCGAGTGTGACTACACCTGGTCCTTGTTAAAGGTTAAAAACAGCACATACTTGACGAAATATCGTTGTGGTTTTGATGCGTAGGTAAGAATGGTTCTCGCTCAGCCTCTAGCAGCCGCGTAAAACTTGCAACAACAAAGTAGAGGACGTCTAACTTGTTTTTGTAGGGCATGTTGTGATGTGATATGGTCAAGACATGATGCTAAATTTTATTGTATGAGATGATCATGTTTTGTAACACAGTTATCAGCAACTGGCAGGAGCCATATGGTTGTCGCTTTATTGTATGAAATTCAATCGCCATGTAATTGCTTTACTTTATCACTAAGTGGTAGCGATAGTCGTGGAGGCAATAGTTGGTGTGACGACAATGATGCTTTGATGTAGATCAAGGTGTCAAGCCGGTGACGATGGTGATCATGACGGTGCTTTGGAGATGGAGATCACAGGCACAAGATGATGATGGCCATATCATATCACTTATATTGATTGCATGTGATGTTTATCCTTTATATATCTTATTCTGCTTGATTGACGGTGGCATTATAAGAAAATCTCTCACTAAATTTCAAGGTACAAGTGTTCTCCCTGAGTATGCACCGTTGCCAAAGTTCGTCGTGCCGAGACACCACGTGATGATCGGGTGTGATAAGCTCTACGTTCATTACAGCGGGTGCAAGCCAGTTTCTGCACACGCAGAAATACTCGGGTTAAACTTGACGAGCCTAGCATATGCAGATATGGCCTCAGAACACTGAGACCAAAAGGTCGAGCGTGAATCATATAGTAGATATGATCAACATAGTGATGTTCACCATTGAAAACTACTCCATCTCACGTGATGATCGGACATGGTTTAGTTGATATGGATCACGTGATTACTTAGATGATTAGAGGGATGTCTATCTAAGTGGGAGTTCTTAAATATGATTAATTGAACTTAAATTTATCATGAACTTAGTACCTGCTAGTATTTTGTTTGTCTATGTTGTTGTAGATAGATGGCCTGTGCTGTTGTTCCGTTAAATTTTAATGCGTTCCTTGAGAAACCAAAGTTGAAAGATGATGGTAGAAATTACACGGACTGGGTCCGTAACTTCAGGATTATCCTCATTGTTGCACAGAAGAATTACGTCCTGGAAGCACTGTTGGGTGCCAAACCCGCTGCAGGAGCAACGCCAGATGTTATGAACGTCTGGCAGAGCAAAGCTGATGACTACTCGATAGTTCAGTGTGCCATGCTTTACGGCTTAGAACCGGGACTTCAACGACGTTTTGAACGTCATGGAGCATATGAGATGTTCCAGGAGTTGAAGGTAATATTTCAAGCAAATGCCCAGATTGAGAGATATGAAGTCTCCAATAAGTACTATAGCTGCAAGATGGAGGAGAATAGTTCTGTTAGTGAACATATACTCAGAATGTCTGGGTACCATAACCACTTGACTCAACTGTGAGTTAATCTTCCTGTTGATAGTGTCATTGACAGAGTTCTTCAATCACTGCCACCATGCTACAAGAGCTTCGTGATGAACTATAATATGCAAGGGATGGATAAGACGATTCCCGGGCTCTTCGCAATGCTAAAAGCTGCAGAGGTAGAGATCAAGAAGGAGCATCAAGTGTTGATGGTCAATAAGACCACCAGTTTCAAGAAAAAGGGTAAAGGGAAGAAGAAAGGGAACTTCAAGAAGAACAGCAAACAAGTTGTTGCTCAAGAGAAGAAACCCAAGTCTGGACCTAAGCCTGAGAAGGAGTGCTTCTACTTCAAAAAAACTGGTCACTGGAAGCGGAACTGCCCCAAGTATTTGACGGATAAGAAGGATGGCAAGGTGAACCAAGGGACTACGGATTAAGCAAAGATTGGCTAAGGACGAGGTGACGATGCACGTGGGAAATGGTTCCAAAGTTGATGTGATCGCCGTCGGCACGCTACCTCTACATCTACCTTCGGGATTAGTTTTAGACCTGAATAATTGTTATTTGGTGCCAGTGTTGAGCATGAACATTATATCTGGATCTTGTTTGATGCGAGATGGTTATTCATTTACATCAGAGAATAATGGTTGTTCTATTTATATGAGTAATATCTTTTATGGTCACGCACCCTTAAAGAGTGGTCTATTTTTGATGAATCTCGATAGTAGTGATACACATATTCATAATGTTGAAACCAAAAGATGCATAGTTGATAATGATAGTGCAACTTATTTGTGGCACTGCCATTTAGGTCATATTGGTGTAAAGCGCATGAAGAAACTCCATTCTGATGGACTTTTGGAATCACTTGATTATGAATCACTTGGTACTTGCGAACCATGCCTCATGGGCAAGATGACTAAAAGGCCGTTCTCCGAAACTATGGAGCGAGCAACAGATTTGTTGGAAATCATACATACTGATGTATGTGGTCTGATGAATATTCAGGCTCGCGACGGGTATTGTTATTTTCTTACCTTCATAGATGATTAGAGCAGATATGGGTATATCTACTTGATGAAACATAAGTCTGAAACATTTGAAAAGTTCAAAGAATTTCAGAGTGAAGTGGAAAATCATCGTAACAAGAAAATAAAGTTTCTACGATCTGATCGTGGAGGAGAATATTTGAGTTACGAGTTTGGTCTTCATTTGAAACAATGCGGAATAGTTTCGCAACTCACGCCACCCGGAACACCACAGTGTAATGGTGTGTCCGAACGTCGTAATCGTACTTTACTAGATATGGTGCGATCTATGATGTCTCTTACTGATTTACCGCTATCGTTTTGGGGTTACGCTTTAGAGACAGCTACATTCACATTAAATAGGGCACCATCTAAATTCGTTGAGATGACGCCTTATGAACTATGGTTTGGAAAGAAACAAAGTTGTCGTTTCTTAAAGTTTGGGGCTGCGATGCTTATGTGAAAAAGCTTCAACCTGATAAGCTCGAACCCAAATCAGAGAAATGTGTCTTCATAGGATACCCAAAGGAGACTGTTGGGTACACCTTCTATCACAGATCCGAAGGCAAGACATTTGTTGCTTAGAATGGATACTTTCTAGAGAGGGAGTTTCTCTCGAAAGAAGTGAGTGGGACGAAAGTAGAATTTGATGAGGTAACTGTACCTGCTCCCTTATTGGAAACTGGTCCATTACAGAAACCGGTTCCTGTGACACCTACACCAATTAGTGAGGAAGCCAATGATGATAATCATGAAACTTCAGATCAAGTTACTACCAAACCTCGTAGGTCAACCAGAGTAAGATCCGCACCAAAGTGGTACGGTAATCCTGTTCTGGAGGTCATGTTACTTGACCATGATGAACCTACGAACTATGAGGAAGCGACGATGAGCCCAAATTCTGCAAAATGGCTTGAGGCCATGAAATCTGGGATGGGATCCATGTATGAGAACAAATTGTGGACTTTGGTTCACTTGCCCGATGATCGGCAAGCCATCGAGAATAAATGGATCTTCAAGAAGAAGACTGACGCTGACGGTAACGTTACTGTCTACAAAGCTCGACTTGTTGTGAAAGGTTTTCGATAAGTTCAATGAGTGGACGATGATGAGACCTTCTCACCCGTAGTGATGCTTAAGTCCATCCGAATCATGTTAGCAATTGCCGCATTTTATGATTATGAAATTTGGCAAATGGATGTAAATACTGCATTCCTGAATGGATTTCTGGAAGAAGAGTTGTATATGATGCAACCTGAAGGTTTTATTGATCCAAAGGATGCTAACAAAGTGCGCAAGCTCCAGCAATCCATTTATGGACTGGTGCAAGCCTCTCGGAGTTGGAATAAACATTTTGATAGTGCGATCAAAGCATATGGTTTTATACAGACTTTTGGAGAAGCCTGTATTTACAAGAAAGTGAGTGGGAGCTCTGTAGCATTTCTAATATTATATGTGGATGACATATTGTTGATTAGAAATGATATAGAATTTCTGGATAGCATAAAAGGATACTTGAATAAGAGTTGTTCAATGAAAGACGTCGGTGAAGCTGCTTATATATTGGGCATCGAGATCTATAGAGATAGATCAAGATGCTTAATTAGACTTTCACAAAGCACATACCTTGATAAAGTTTTGAAGAAGTTCAAAATGGATCAAGCTAAGAAAGGGTTCTTGCCTGTGTTACAAGGTGTGAAGTTGAGTAAGACTCAATGCCCGACCACTGCAGAAGATAGAGAGAAAATGAAAAGTGTTCCCTATGCTTCAGCCATAGGCTCTATCATGTATGCAATGCTATGTACCAGACCTGATGTGTGCCTTGCTATTAGTTTAGCAGGGAGGTACCAAAGTAATCCAGGAGTAGATCACTAGACAGCGGTCAAGAACATCCTGAAATACCTGAAAAGGACTAAGGATATGTTTCTCGTTTATGGAGGTGACAAAGAGCTTGTCGTAAATGGTTACGTCGATGCAAGCTTCGACACTGATCCGGACGATTCTAAATCGCAAAACGGATACGTGTTTACATTAAACGGTGGGGCTGTAAGTTGGTGCAGTTCTAAACAAAGCGTTGTAGCGGGATCTACGTGTGAAGCGGAGTACATAGCTGCTTCGGAAGCAGCAAATGAAGGAGTCTGGATGAAGGAGTTCATATCCGATCTAGGTGTCATACCTAGTGCATCGGGTCCAATGAAAATCTTTTGTGACAATACTGGTGCAATTGCCTTGGCAAAGGAATCCAGATTTCACAAGAGAACCAAGCACATCAAGAGACGCTTCAATTCCATCCGGGATCTAGTCCAGGTGGGAGACATAGAGATTTGCAAGATACATACGGAGCTGAATGTTGCAGACCCGTTGACTAAGCCTCTTCCACGAGCAAAACATGATCAGCACCAAGGCTCCATGGGTGTGAGAATCATTACTGTGTAATCTAGATTATTGACTCTAGTGCAAGTGGGAGACTGAAGGAAATATGCCCTAGAGGCAATAATAAAGTTATTATTTATTTCCTTATATCATGATAAATGTTTATTATTCATGCTAAAATTGTATTAACCGGAAACATAATACATGTGTGAATAGATAGACAAACAAAGTGTCACTAGTATGCCTCTACTTGACTAGCTCATTAATCAAAGATGGTTATGTTTCCTAACCATGAACAATGAGTTGTTATTTGATTAACGGGATCACATCATTAAGTGAATGATCTGATTGACATGACCCATTCCATTAGCTTAGCACCCGATCGTTTAGTATGTTGCTATTGCTTCCTTCATGACTTATACATGTTCCTATAACTATGAGATTATGCAACTCCCGTTTACCGGAGGAACACTTTGGGTGCTACCAAACGTCACAACGTAACTGGGTGATTATAAAGGAGTACTACAGGTGTCTCCAAAGGTACATGTTGGGTTGGCGTATTTCGAGATTAGGTTTTCTCACTCCGATTGTCGGAGAGGTATCTCTGGGCCCTCTCGGTAATGCACATCACTTAAGCCTTGCAAGCATTGCAACTAATGAGTGAGTTGCGGGATGATGTATTACAGAACAAGTAAAGAGACTTGCCGGCAACGAGATTGAACTAGGTATTGGAATACCAACGATTGAATCTCGGGCAAGTAACATACCGATGACAAAGGGAACGACGTATGTTGTTATGCGGTCTGACCGATAAAGATCTTCGTAGAATATGTAGGAGCCAATATGGGCATCCAGGTCCCGCTATTGGTTATTGACCGGAGACGTGTCTCGTTCATGTCTACATTGTTCTCGAACCCGTAGGGTCCGCACGCTTAAGGTTACGATGACAGTTATATTATGAGTTTATGCATTTTGATGTACCGAAGGTTGTTCGGAGTCCCGGATGTGATCACGGACATGACGAGGAGTCTCGAAATGGTCAAGACATAAAGATTGATATATTGGAAGCCTATGTTTGGATATCGGAAGTGTGCCGAGTGAAATCGGGATTTTACCGGAGTACGGGAGGTTACCGGAACCCCCCGGGAGCTATATGGGCCATGATGGGACTTAGTGGAAAAGAGAAGAGGCAGCCGCTCATGGGCCGCTCGCCCCTCCCCTCCCTTGGTCCGAATAGGACAAGGAGAGGGGGCCGGCCCCTCTCTCTCTTTTCCCCCCTCCGCGAATCCTATTCCAACTAGGATTGGGGGGGGGGGGGAATCCTACTCCCAGAGGGAGTAGGACTCTCCTGGCGCGCCCTCCTTAGCCGGCCAGCCTCCCCCCTTTAGTCCTTCATATACGGAGGCAGGGGCACCCCAGAGACACACAAGTTGATCCACGTGATCTATTCCTTAGCCGTGTGCGGCGCCCCAGCCACCATAGTCCTCGATAATATTGTAGCGGTGCTTAGGCGAAGCCCTGCAGCAGTAGTACATCAAGATCGTCACCACTCCGTCGTGCTGACGGAACTCTTCCCCGACACTTTGCTGGATCGGAGTTCGGGGATAGTCATCGAGCTGAACGTGTGCTAGAACTCGAAGGTGCCGTAGTTTCGGTGCTTGATCGGTCGGATCATGGAGACGTACGACTACATCAACCAAACACTTCCGTTGTCGATCTAGTAGGTATGTAGATCACACTCCCCCCTCTCGTTGCTATGCATCACATGATCTTGCGTGTGCGTAGGAAATTTTTTGAAATTACTACGTTCCCCAACAGTAAACCTAACCATAGCATGAAACATGTGGATCCAAATCAGCCCCTTACGAAGCAACGCATAAACTAGGGTTTAAGCTTCTGTCACTCTAGCAACCCATCATCTACTTATTACTTCTCAATGCCTTCCTCTAGGCCCAAATAATGGTGAAGTGTCATGTAGTCGACGTTCACATATCACCACTAGAGGCTAGACAACATACATCTTATCAAAATATCAAACGAATACCAAATTCACATGCCTACTAATAGCAAGACTTCTCCCTTGTCCTCAGGAACAAACGTAATTACTCACAAAGCATATTCATGTTCATAATCAGAGGGCTAATAATATGCATATAGGATCTGAACATATGATCTTCCACCAAATAAACCAACTAGCATCAACTACAAGGAGTAATCAACACTACTGGCAACCTACCAGCACCAATCCCGGACTTTGAGACAAGAATTGGATACAAGAGATGAACTAGGGTTTGGAGATGAGATGGTGCTGGTGAAGATGTTGATGGAGATTGCCCTCTCCCGATGAGAGGAGCGCTGGTGATGACGATGTTGATGATTTCCCCCTCCCGGAGGGAAGTATCCTGGCAGAACAGCTTTGCCGGAGCTCTAGATTGGTTCCGCCAAGTTCCGCCTCGTGGAGGCGGAGTCTCGTCCCAAAAAGTTCCCCCTGATTTTTTTCTCATCGAAAGACTTCATATAGCAGAAGATGGACGTCGGAGACCCACCAGGGGGCCCACGAGGTAGGGGCGTGCCCTAGGAGGTGGGGCGCGCCCCCACCCTCGTGAGCAGGGTGTGGGCCCCCTGGCCTTCATCTTTGGCGAGGATTTTTCTTTATTTATTTTAAGATGTTCCGTGGAGTTTCAGAACTTTTGGAGTTGCGCAGAATAGGTCTTTAATATTTCTCCTTTTCTAGCCCAGAATTCTAGCTACCGGCATTCTCCCTCCATGTAAACCTTGTAAAATAAGAGAGAATATCCATAAGTATTGTGACATAAAGTGAAATAGCAGCCCATAAGGCAATAAATATCGATATAAAAGCATGATGCAGAATGGACGTATCATGGTGTCATGTGAACGTCGACTACATGAAACTTCACCATTGTTTAGGCCTACGGGAAGGCATTGGGAAGTAATAAGTAGATGATGGGTTGCTAGAGTGACAGAAGCTTAAACCCTAGTTTATGCGTTGCTTCGTAAGGGGCTGATTTGGATCCATATGTTTCATGCTATGGTTAGGTTTACCTTAATACTTCTGTTGTAGTTGCGGACGCTTGCAATAGGGGTTAATCATAAGTGGGATGCTTGTCCAAGGAAGGACATTACCCAAGCACCGGTTCACCCACATATCAAATTATCAAAGTACCGAATGTGAATCATATGAGCGTGATGAAAACTAGCTTGACGATAATTCCCATGTGTCCTCGGGAGCGCTTTCCTTTATATAAGAGTTTGTCCAGGCTTGTCCTTTGCTACAATAAGGATTGGGCCATCTTGATGCACCTTATTTACTTTTATTACTTGCTACCCGTTACAAATTACCTTATCACAAAATTATCTGTTACCGATAATTCCAGTGCTTGTAGAGAATACCTTACTGAAAACTGCTTATCATTTCCTTCTGCTCGTTGTTGGGCTCAACACTCTTACTTATCGAAAGGACTACGATAGATCCCCTACACTTGTGGGTCATCAATAACATTGTTTACCATTCCAAGATTCACCCTTGTCGACAATATTAGATCATTTGAACAAACTACGCCATGAATGTGGCCAGAAGATTGATCATTTGGCTTGAAAGCCATGAATCTCCACAAATGATAGCTCATTTATGAGAACACTTTTTTTAAAATAATTGATGTATTACAAGTTTATTATTTTTCCTGTTAACTTGGTCACATATAATGACACAATACGAAGGTTTTCCAAAATTTTTTTTGAAATTTTTATGCCCGTTTCAAAATGCGGTCAAAACGGCGGGCATGACCGTTCCTAGCTAGTTGTTGAATCTTGGATTTTTTTTTCTATTTCTCTAATTAAATAGATACTCATGTACCTAGAAATGATTTTTTGAAAAAATAAAGAGAAAACTATGAGGCAGCTGCAGTTCAAATTTGACCCCCTTCCTACTGAATCAGCGGAAATTTGTCTTTTTCACGAGAGGTGGATCAAAACTTTTGACACCCAACCATTTGGTCAATTGTGCATGAAATATGGCCTATTATTTTAGAAAAAATTTGGTACGATTTTGCAACATATATATGGTAGGTCCTTCACAAAAAAACTCATTTTAGGCACTCAAAAAATGATAAAAAATAGCTAGAAAGATAAAATGCATGCAAATTTGTGATCATCCATAAAATGTGGTCTAACTTGAGTGATAAAACTAGTTGTGCCATTTTGCAAAATATTTTTGATAGCTGCTTCACAAAACCTCCTAGTTTTAGTAC
The DNA here is from genome assembly GCF_056163025.1 of Triticum urartu. Lineage (NCBI taxonomy): Eukaryota > Viridiplantae > Streptophyta > Magnoliopsida > Poales > Poaceae > Triticum > Triticum urartu. The sequence continues at coordinate 748,243,789 of NC_141879.1, read as the reverse complement.
TTAGAAACTATTTTAAATCATAAAATTTCTGAACCAATTAGGGCTCCTCCCATGGATCACTCCAATGTAGCCGATCTGAACCTTCCAGATCCGACGGATCCAACGGCTCTCACTCACCTCTTGATACGTCTCCAGCGTATCTACTTTTCCTAACGCTTTTCCTCTTGTTTTGCACTCTAATTTGTATGATTTGAATGAAACTAACCCCGGACTGACGCTGTTTTTAGCAGAACTACCATGATGTTGTTTTTGTGCAGAAATAAAAGTTCTAGGAATGGAACGAAACTTTGCGGGGATTTTTCATACCAAATAAAAGATTTTCTGGAGCCAAGACCTATCGGAGGGGGGCACCTGGGTGGGAACAACCCACCAGGTCACCTCCCCCTCACCAGGCGCGCCCAGGTGGGTTGTCCCCACCTGGTGGCCCCGCAGACGATCCCTCAGATACTATAAAATCCTATTTTTCTAGAAAAAATCAAGGAGAAAGAATTATCGCGATCCACGAGATGGAGCCGCCGCCACCTCCTGTTCTTCATCGAGATGCCAGATCTGGAGCCCGTCTGGGGCTCCAGAGAGGGGGATCTTCGATCTTCTTCATCATCAACCTATCTCCATCGCCAATTCCATGATGCTCCCTACCGGGAGTGAGTAATTCCTTCGTAGGCTCGCTGGTCGGTGAGGAGTTGGATGAGATTCATCATGTAATCGAGTTAATTTTGTTAGGGCTTGATCCCTAGTATCCACTATGTTCTAAGATTGATGTTGCTATGACTTTGCTATGCTTAATGCTTGTCACTTTGGGCCCGGGTGCCATGATTTCAGATCTGAACCGTTTATGTTATCACCATTATATCCATGTTCTAGATCTGATCTTGCAAGCTATAGTCACCTACTACGTGTTATGATCCGGCAACCCCGGAGTGACAATAGTCGGGCCCACTTCCGGTGATGACCGTAGTTTGAGGAGTTCATGTATTCATCGTGTGTTAATGCTTTGTTCCGGTACTCTATTAAAAGGAGGCCTTAATATCCCTTAGTTTCCAATATGGACCCCGCTGCCACGGGAGGGTAGGACAAAAGATGTCATGCAAGTTCTTTCCATAAGCACGTATGACTATTTACGGAATACATGCCTACATTATATTGATGAACTGGAGCTAGTGTCGTATTGCCCTAGATTACAACTGTCTCATGATGAATATCATCCAACAAGTCATCGATCCAATGCCTACGAATTTATCCTATATTGTTTCTGCTAAGTTACTACTGCTATCATTGTTGTTACACTTGCTATAAAATTACTGCTATCACTGTTACTGTTAATATTGCTGCTGTCACTACTATCAAAACTATCATACTACTTTGCTAATGATCACTTTGCTGCATATAATTAATCTCCAGGTGTGGTTGAATTGACAACTCAGCTGCTAATACCTTCAAATATTCTTTGGCTCCCCTTGTGTCGAATATATAAATTTGGGTTGAAAATTATACCCTCGAAAACTATTGCGATCCCCTATACTTGTGGGTTATCAATAACTAATGTTGGGTGCGTCATGACCGGATCTTTTCTACTATGAATTACAATGTTTAGTCGCTGCTCAGACTTTAGAGGTGCTCTGCATTTATGTTTTGCGGTCTCAGAAAGGGCTAACAAGATACCACTATTGTCATATTATATCATGGTTGTTTTGATAACGTGTTGCTGTTTGAGATACCTTATTATTGCTAGCTAGATGATTATGTCATTGATATGAGTCAATACAAATTTTAAGAGTTATTGTTGACATGGTTAGTTATAATGATTGGCTGAAAACCTGGGTGCTGTTTAAGCCTATTTATGCAAACAAGAGCAAAAGAGTTCGTAAAAGTTTTTCTTTTTCACTTTCAGTTTATCAACTGAATTGCTTGAGGACAAGCAAAGGTTTAAGCTTGGGGGAGTAGATACGTCTCCAGCATATCTACTTTTCCTAACGCATTTCCGCTTGTTTTGAACTCTAATTTGCATGATTTGAATGAAACTAACCCCGGACTGACGTTGTTTTCAACAGAATTACCATGGTGTTGTTTTTGTGCAGAAATAAAAGTTCTCGGAATGGAGCGAAACTTTGCGAGGATTTTTTATACAAAATAAAAGAATTTCTGGAGCCAAGACCCACCGGAGGGGGGCACCTAGGTCGGCACAACCTACCAGGGCGCAGGCTCCTCACCAGGCGCGCCCAGGTGGGTTGTCTTTGAAGGAAATATGCCCTGGAGGCAATAATAAAGTTATTATTTATATCCTTATTTCATGATAAATGTTTATTATTCATGCTAGAATTGTATTAACCGGAAACATAATACATGTGTGAATACATAGACAAACAGAGTGTCACTAGTATGCCTCTACTTGACTAGCTCGTTAATCAAAGATGGTTATGTTTCCTAACCATAGACATGAGTTGTCATTTGATAAACGGGATCACATCATTAGGAGAATGATGTGATTGACTTGACCCATTCTGTTAGCTTAGCACTTGATCGTTTTAGTTTACTGCTATTGCTTTCTTCATGACTTATACATGTTCCTATGACTATGAGATTATGCAACTCCCGATTACCGAAGGAACACTTTGTGTGCTACGAAACGTCACATCGTAACTGGTTGATTATAAAGGTGCTCTACAGGTGTCTCCGATGGTACTTGTTGAGTTGGCATAGATCGAGATTAGGATTTGTCACTCCGATTGTCGGAGAGGTATCTCTAGGCCCTCTCGGTAATGCACATCACTATAAGCCTTGCAAGCACTGCAACTAATGAGTTAGTTGCGGGTTAGTGCATTACTGAACGAGTAAAGAGACTTGCCGGTAACAAGATTGAACTAGGTATTGAGATACCGACAATCGAATCTCGGGCAAGTAACATACCGATAACAAAGGAACAACGTATGTTGTTATGCGGTTTGACCGATAAAGATCTTCGTAGAATATGTAGGAGCCAATATGAACATCCAGGTTCCGCTATTGGTTATTGACTAGAGACGTGTCTCGGGCATGTCTACATAGTTCTCGAACCCGTAGGGTCCGCACGCTTAACGTTCGGTGACGATCAGTATTATGAGTTTATGTGATTTGATGTACCGAAGGTAGTTCGGAGTCCCGGATGAGATCGGGGACATGACAAGGTGTCTCCAAATGGTCGAGACATAAAGATCGATATATTGGACGACTATATTCGGAAATTGGAAAGGTTCCGAGTGATTCGGGTATTTTTCGGAGTACCGGGGAGTTATGGGAATATGGGGAAGAAGTATTGGGCCTCATGGGCCAAGTGGTGGAAGAGAGGAGGCAGGGCGCGCGGCCCCCTAGCCCAAACCGAATTGGACTAGGTGGCCGGCCCCCTTTCCTCCTTTCCCCCCTCTCCTTCCTTCTCCCCTTCCCCCTTCCTTTCCTCCTCCTAGTAGGAGTAGGAAAGGGGACTAGGAGGAGGAAAGGGGAGTTCTACTCCTACTAGGAGGAGGAGGACTCCTCCTGGCGCGCCCTACATGGGCCGGCCGGCCTCCCCACTTGCTCCTTTATATACGGGGGCAGGGGGGCACCCTATAACACACAAGTTGATCATTGATCCCTTAGCCATGTGCGGTGCCCCCTCCACCATAATCCATCTCGATCATATTGTAGCGGTGCTTAGGCGAAGCCCTGCGTCGGTAGCAACATCATCACCGTCATCATGCCGTCGTGCTGACGGAACTCTCCCGTGAAGCTCTGTTGGATCGGAGTTCGTGGGACGTCATCGAGCTGAACGTGTGCTGAACTCGGAGGTGCCGTGCGTTCGGTACTTGGATCGGTTGGATCGTGAAGACGTTCGATTACATCAACCATGTTCTCATAATGCTTCCGCTTACGGTCTACGAGGGTACGTGGACGATACTCTTCCCTGTCGTTTCTATGCATCACCATGATATTGCGTGTGCGTAGATTTTTTTTTGAAATTACTACGTTCCCCAACAGTGGCATCCGAGCCAGGTTTATGCGTAGATCTTATATGCAACAGTAGAACACAAGTGAGTTGTGAGCGATACAAGTCATACTGCTTACCAGCATGTCATACTTTGGTTCGGCGGTATTGTTGGATGAAGCAGCCCGGACCGACATTATGCGTACGCTTATGCGAGACTGGTTCTACCGACGTGCTTCACACACAGGTGGCTGGCGGGTGTCAGTTTCTCCAACTTTAGTTGAACCGAGTGTGACTACACCTGGTCCTTGTTAAAGGTTAAAAACAGCACATACTTGACGAAATATCGTTGTGGTTTTGATGCGTAGGTAAGAATGGTTCTCGCTCAGCCTCTAGCAGCCGCGTAAAACTTGCAACAACAAAGTAGAGGACGTCTAACTTGTTTTTGTAGGGCATGTTGTGATGTGATATGGTCAAGACATGATGCTAAATTTTATTGTATGAGATGATCATGTTTTGTAACACAGTTATCAGCAACTGGCAGGAGCCATATGGTTGTCGCTTTATTGTATGAAATTCAATCGCCATGTAATTGCTTTACTTTATCACTAAGTGGTAGCGATAGTCGTGGAGGCAATAGTTGGTGTGACGACAATGATGCTTTGATGTAGATCAAGGTGTCAAGCCGGTGACGATGGTGATCATGACGGTGCTTTGGAGATGGAGATCACAGGCACAAGATGATGATGGCCATATCATATCACTTATATTGATTGCATGTGATGTTTATCCTTTATATATCTTATTCTGCTTGATTGACGGTGGCATTATAAGAAAATCTCTCACTAAATTTCAAGGTACAAGTGTTCTCCCTGAGTATGCACCGTTGCCAAAGTTCGTCGTGCCGAGACACCACGTGATGATCGGGTGTGATAAGCTCTACGTTCATTACAGCGGGTGCAAGCCAGTTTCTGCACACGCAGAAATACTCGGGTTAAACTTGACGAGCCTAGCATATGCAGATATGGCCTCAGAACACTGAGACCAAAAGGTCGAGCGTGAATCATATAGTAGATATGATCAACATAGTGATGTTCACCATTGAAAACTACTCCATCTCACGTGATGATCGGACATGGTTTAGTTGATATGGATCACGTGATTACTTAGATGATTAGAGGGATGTCTATCTAAGTGGGAGTTCTTAAATATGATTAATTGAACTTAAATTTATCATGAACTTAGTACCTGCTAGTATTTTGTTTGTCTATGTTGTTGTAGATAGATGGCCTGTGCTGTTGTTCCGTTAAATTTTAATGCGTTCCTTGAGAAACCAAAGTTGAAAGATGATGGTAGAAATTACACGGACTGGGTCCGTAACTTCAGGATTATCCTCATTGTTGCACAGAAGAATTACGTCCTGGAAGCACTGTTGGGTGCCAAACCCGCTGCAGGAGCAACGCCAGATGTTATGAACGTCTGGCAGAGCAAAGCTGATGACTACTCGATAGTTCAGTGTGCCATGCTTTACAGCTTAGAACCGGGACTTCAACGACGTTTTGAACGTCATGGAGCATATGAGATGTTCCAGGAGTTGAAGGTAATATTTCAAGCAAATGCCCAGATTGAGAGATATGAAGTCTCCAATAAGTACTATAGCTGCAAGATGGAGGAGAATAGTTCTGTTAGTGAACATATACTCAGAATGTCTGGGTACCATAACCACTTGACTCAACTGTGAGTTAATCTTCCTGTTGATAGTGTCATTGACAGAGTTCTTCAATCACTGCCACCATGCTACAAGAGCTTCGTGATGAACTATAATATGCAAGGGATGGATAAGACGATTCCCGGGCTCTTCGCAATGCTAAAAGCTGCAGAGGTAGAAATCAAGAAGGAGCATCAAGTGTTGATGGTCAATAAGACCACCAGTTTCAAGAAAAAGGGTAAAGGGAAGAAGAAAGGGAACTTCAAGAAGAACAGCAAACAAGTTGTTGCTCAAGAGAAGAAACCCAAGTCTGGACCTAAGCCTGAGAAGGAGTGCTTCTACTTCAAAAAAACTGGTCACTGGAAGCGGAACTGCCCCAAGTATTTGACGGATAAGAAGGATGGCAAGGTGAACCAAGGGACTACGGATTAAGCAAAGATTGGCTAAGGACGAGGTGACGATGCACGTGGGAAATGGTTCCAAAGTTGATGTGATCGCCGTCGGCACGCTACCTCTACATCTACCTTCGGGATTAGTTTTAGACCTGAATAATTGTTATTTGGTGCCAGTGTTGAGCATGAACATTATATCTGGATCTTGTTTGATGCGAGATGGTTATTCATTTACATCAGAGAATAATGGTTGTTCTATTTATATGAGTAATATCTTTTATGGTCACGCACCCTTAAAGAGTGGTCTATTTTTGATGAATCTCGATAGTAGTGATACACATATTCATAATGTTGAAACCAAAAGATGCATAGTTGATAATGATAGTGCAACTTATTTGTGGCACTGCCATTTAGGTCATATTGGTGTAAAGCGCATGAAGAAACTCCATTCTGATGGACTTTTGGAATCACTTGATTATGAATCACTTGGTACTTGCGAACCATGCCTCATGGGCAAGATGACTAAAAGGCCGTTCTCCGAAACTATGGAGCGAGCAACAGATTTGTTGGAAATCATACATACTGATGTATGTGGTCTGATGAATATTCAGGCTCGCGACGGGTATTGTTATTTTCTTACCTTCATAGATGATTAGAGCAGATATGGGTATATCTACTTGATGAAACATAAGTCTGAAACATTTGAAAAGTTCAAAGAATTTCAGAGTGAAGTGGAAAATCATCGTAACAAGAAAATAAAGTTTCTACGATCTGATCGTGGAGGAGAATATTTGAGTTACGAGTTTGGTCTTCATTTGAAACAATGCGGAATAGTTTCGCAACTCACGCCACCCGGAACACCACAGTGTAATGGTGTGTCCGAACGTCGTAATCGTACTTTACTAGATATGGTGCGATCTATGATGTCTCTTACTGATTTACCGCTATCGTTTTGGGGTTACGCTTTAGAGACAGCTACATTCACATTAAATAGGGCACCATCTAAATTCGTTGAGATGACGCCTTATGAACTATGGTTTGGAAAGAAACAAAGTTGTCGTTTCTTAAAGTTTGGGGCTGCGATGCTTATGTGAAAAAGCTTCAACCTGATAAGCTCGAACCCAAATCAGAGAAATGTGTCTTCATAGGATACCCAAAGGAGACTGTTGGGTACACCTTCTATCACAGATCCGAAGGCAAGACATTTGTTGCTTAGAATGGATACTTTCTAGAGAGGGAGTTTCTCTCGAAAGAAGTGAGTGGGACGAAAGTAGAATTTGATGAGGTAACTGTACCTGCTCCCTTATTGGAAACTGGTCCATTACAGAAACCGGTTCCTGTGACACCTACACCAATTAGTGAGGAAGCCAATGATGATAATCATGAAACTTCAGATCAAGTTACTACCAAACCTCGTAGGTCAACCAGAGTAAGATCCGCACCAAAGTGGTACGGTAATCCTGTTCTGGAGGTCATGTTACTTGACCATGATGAACCTACGAACTATGAGGAAGCGACGATGAGCCCAAATTCTGCAAAATGGCTTGAGGCCATGAAATCTGGGATGGGATCCATGTATGAGAACAAATTGTGGACTTTGGTTCACTTGCCCGATGATCGGCAAGCCATCGAGAATAAATGGATCTTCAAGAAGAAGACTGACGCTGACGGTAACGTTACTGTCTACAAAGCTCGACTTGTTGTGAAAGGTTTTCGATAAGTTCAATGAGTGGACGATGATGAGACCTTCTCACCCGTAGTGATGCTTAAGTCCATCCGAATCATGTTAGCAATTGCCGCATTTTATGATTATGAAATTTGGCAAATGGATGTAAATACTGCATTCCTGAATGGATTTCTGGAAGAAGAGTTGTATATGATGCAACCTGAAGGTTTTATTGATCCAAAGGATGCTAACAAAGTGCGCAAGCTCCAGCAATCCATTTATGGACTGGTGCAAGCCTCTCGGAGTTGGAATAAACATTTTGATAGTGCGATCAAAGCATATGGTTTTATACAGACTTTTGGAGAAGCCTGTATTTACAAGAAAGTGAGTGGGAGCTCTGTAGCATTTCTAATATTATATGTGGATGACATATTGTTGATTAGAAATGATATAGAATTTCTGGATAGCATAAAAGGATACTTGAATAAGAGTTGTTCAATGAAAGACGTCGGTGAAGCTGCTTATATATTGGGCATCGAGATCTATAGAGATAGATCAAGATGCTTAATTAGACTTTCACAAAGCACATACCTTGATAAAGTTTTGAAGAAGTTCAAAATGGATCAAGCTAAGAAAGGGTTCTTGCCTGTGTTACAAGGTGTGAAGTTGAGTAAGACTCAATGCCCGACCACTGCAGAAGATAGAGAGAAAATGAAAAGTGTTCCCTATGCTTCAGCCATAGGCTCTATCATGTATGCAATGCTATGTACCAGACCTGATGTGTGCCTTGCTATTAGTTTAGCAGGGAGGTACCAAAGTAATCCAGGAGTAGATCACTAGACAGCGGTCAAGAACATCCTGAAATACCTGAAAAGGACTAAGGATATGTTTCTCGTTTATGGAGGTGACAAAGAGCTTGTCGTAAATGGTTACGTCGATGCAAGCTTCGACACTGATCCGGACGATTCTAAATCGCAAAACGGATACGTGTTTACATTAAACGGTGGGGCTGTAAGTTGGTGCAGTTCTAAACAAAGCGTTGTAGCGGGATCTACGTGTGAAGCGGAGTACATAGCTGCTTCGGAAGCAGCAAATGAAGGAGTCTGGATGAAGGAGTTCATATCCGATCTAGGTGTCATACCTAGTGCATCGGGTCCAATGAAAATCTTTTGTGACAATACTGGTGCAATTGCCTTGGCAAAGGAATCCAGATTTCACAAGAGAACCAAGCACATCAAGAGACGCTTCAATTCCATCCGGGATCTAGTCCAGGTGGGAGACATAGAGATTTGCAAGATACATACGGAGCTGAATGTTGCAGACCCGTTGACTAAGCCTCTTCCACGAGCAAAACATGATCAGCACCAAGGCTCCATGGGTGTGAGAATCATTACTGTGTAATCTAGATTATTGACTCTAGTGCAAGTGGGAGACTGAAGGAAATATGCCCTAGAGGCAATAATAAAGTTATTATTTATTTCCTTATATCATGATAAATGTTTATTATTCATGCTAAAATTGTATTAACCGGAAACATAATACATGTGTGAATAGATAGACAAACAAAGTGTCACTAGTATGCCTCTACTTGACTAGCTCATTAATCAAAGATGGTTATGTTTCCTAACCATGAACAATGAGTTGTTATTTGATTAACGGGATCACATCATTAAGTGAATGATCTGATTGACATGACCCATTCCATTAGCTTAGCACCCGATCGTTTAGTATGTTGCTATTGCTTCCTTCATGACTTATACATGTTCCTATAACTATGAGATTATGCAACTCCCGTTTACCGGAGGAACACTTTGGGTGCTACCAAACGTCACAACGTAACTGGGTGATTATAAAGGAGTACTACAGGTGTCTCCAAAGGTACATGTTGGGTTGGCGTATTTCGAGATTAGGTTTTCTCACTCCGATTGTCGGAGAGGTATCTCTGGGCCCTCTCGGTAATGCACATCACTTAAGCCTTGCAAGCATTGCAACTAATGAGTGAGTTGCGGGATGATGTATTACAGAACAAGTAAAGAGACTTGCCGGCAACGAGATTGAACTAGGTATTGGAATACCAACGATTGAATCTCGGGCAAGTAACATACCGATGACAAAGGGAACGACGTATGTTGTTATGCGGTCTGACCGATAAAGATCTTCGTAGAATATGTAGGAGCCAATATGGGCATCCAGGTCCCGCTATTGGTTATTGACCGGAGACGTGTCTCGTTCATGTCTACATTGTTCTCGAACCCGTAGGGTCCGCACGCTTAAGGTTACGATGACAGTTATATTATGAGTTTATGCATTTTGATGTACCGAAGGTTGTTCGGAGTCCCGGATGTGATCACGGACATGACGAGGAGTCTCGAAATGGTCAAGACATAAAGATTGATATATTGGAAGCCTATGTTTGGATATCGGAAGTGTGCCGAGTGAAATCGGGATTTTACCGGAGTACGGGAGGTTACCGGAACCCCCCGGGAGCTATATGGGCCATGATGGGACTTAGTGGAAAAGAGAAGAGGCAGCCGCTCATGGGCCGCTCGCCCCTCCCCTCCCTTGGTCCGAATAGGACAAGGAGAGGGGGCCGGCCCCTCTCTCTCTTTTCCCCCCTCCGCGAATCCTATTCCAACTAGGATTGGGGGGGGGGGAATCCTACTCCCAGAGGGAGTAGGACTCTCCTGGCGCGCCCTCCTTAGCCGGCCAGCCTCCCCCCTTTAGTCCTTCATATACGGAGGCAGGGGCACCCCAGAGACACACAAGTTGATCCACGTGATCTATTCCTTAGCCGTGTGCGGCGCCCCAGCCACCATAGTCCTCGATAATATTGTAGCGGTGCTTAGGCGAAGCCCTGCAGCAGTAGTACATCAAGATCGTCACCACTCCGTCGTGCTGACGGAACTCTTCCCCGACACTTTGCTGGATCGGAGTTCGGGGATCGTCATCGAGCTGAACGTGTGCTAGAACTCGAAGGTGCCGTAGTTTCGGTGCTTGATCGGTCGGATCATGGAGACGTACGACTACATCAACCAAACACTTCCGTTGTCGATCTAGTAGGTATGTAGATCACACTCCCCCCTCTCGTTGCTATGCATCACATGATCTTGCGTGTGCGTAGGAAATTTTTTGAAATTACTACGTTCCCCAACAGTAAACCTAACCATAGCATGAAACATGTGGATCCAAATCAGCCCCTTACGAAGCAACGCATAAACTAGGGTTTAAGCTTCTGTCACTCTAGCAACCCATCATCTACTTATTACTTCTCAATGCCTTCCTCTAGGCCCAAATAATGGTGAAGTGTCATGTAGTCGACGTTCACATATCACCACTAGAGGCTAGACAACATACATCTTATCAAAATATCAAACGAATACCAAATTCACATGCCTACTAATAGCAAGACTTCTCCCTTGTCCTCAGGAACAAACGTAATTACTCACAAAGCATATTCATGTTCATAATCAGAGGGCTAATAATATGCATATAGGATCTGAACATATGATCTTCCACCAAATAAACCAACTAGCATCAACTACAAGGAGTAATCAACACTACTGGCAACCTACCAGCACCAATCCCGGACTTTGAGACAAGAATTGGATACAAGAGATGAACTAGGGTTTGGAGATGAGATGGTGCTGGTGAAGATGTTGATGGAGATTGCCCTCTCCCGATGAGAGGAGCGCTGGTGATGACGATGTTGATGATTTCCCCCTCCCGGAGGGAAGTATCCTGGCAGAACAGCTTTGCCGGAGCTCTAGATTGGTTCCGCCAAGTTCCGCCTCGTGGAGGCGGAGTCTCGTCCCAAAAAGTTCCCCCTGATTTTTTTCTCATCGAAAGACTTCATATAGCAGAAGATGGACGTCGGAGACCCACCAGGGGGCCCACGAGGTAGGGGCGTGCCCTAGGAGGTGGGGCGCGCCCCCACCCTCGTGAGCAGGGTGTGGGCCCCCTGGCCTTCATCTTTGGCGAGGATTTTTCTTTATTTATTTTAAGATGTTCCGTGGAGTTTCAGAACTTTTGGAGTTGCGCAGAATAGGTCTTTAATATTTCTCCTTTTCTAGCCCAGAATTCTAGCTACCGGCATTCTCCCTCCATGTAAACCTTGTAAAATAAGAGAGAATATCCATAAGTATTGTGACATAAAGTGAAATAGCAGCCCATAAGGCAATAAATATCGATATAAAAGCATGATGCAGAATGGACGTATCATGGTGTCATGTGAACGTCGACTACATGAAACTTCACCATTGTTTAGGCCTACGGGAAGGCATTGGGAAGTAATAAGTAGATGATGGGTTGCTAGAGTGACAGAAGCTTAAACCCTAGTTTATGCGTTGCTTCGTAAGGGGCTGATTTGGATCCATATGTTTCATGCTATGGTTAGGTTTACCTTAATACTTCTGTTGTAGTTGCGGACGCTTGCAATAGGGGTTAATCATAAGTGGGATGCTTGTCCAAGGAAGGACATTACCCAAGCACCGGTTCACCCACATATCAAATTATCAAAGTACCGAATGTGAATCATATGAGCGTGATGAAAACTAGCTTGACGATAATTCCCATGTGTCCTCGGGAGCGCTTTCCTTTATATAAGAGTTTGTCCAGGCTTGTCCTTTGCTACAATAAGGATTGGGCCATCTTGATGCACCTTATTTACTTTTATTACTTGCTACCCGTTACAAATTACCTTATCACAAAATTATCTGTTACCGATAATTCCAGTGCTTGTAGAGAATACCTTACTGAAAACTGCTTATCATTTCCTTCTGCTCGTTGTTGGGCTCAACACTCTTACTTATCGAAAGGACTACGATAGATCCCCTACACTTGTGGGTCATCAATAACATTGTTTACCATTCCAAGATTCACCCTTGTCGACAATATTAGATCATTTGAACAAACTACGCCATGAATGTGGCCAGAAGATTGATCATTTGGCTTGAAAGCCATGAATCTCCACAAATGATAGCTCATTTATGAGAACACTTTTTTTAAAATAATTGATGTATTACAAGTTTATTATTTTTCCTGTTAACTTGGTCACATATAATGACACAATACGAAGGTTTTCCAGAAAAATTTTTGAAATTTTTATGCCCGTTTCAAAATGCGGTCAAAACGGCGGGCATGACCGTTCCTAGCTAGTTGTTGAATCTTGGATTTTTTTTCTATTTCTCTAATTAAATAGATACTCATGTACCTAGAAATGATTTTTTGAAAAAATAAAGAGAAAACTATGAGGCAGCTGCAGTTCAAATTTGACCCCCTTCCTACTGAATCAGCGGAAATTTGTCTTTTTCATGAGAGGTGGATCAAAACTTTTGACACCCAACCATTTGGTCAATTGTGCATGAAATATGGCCTATTATTTTAGAAAAAATTTGGTACGATTTTGCAACATATATATGGTAGGTCCTTCACAAAAAAACTCATTTTAGGCACTCAAAAAATGATAAAAAATAGCTAGAAAGATAAAATGCATGCAAATTTGTGATCATCCATAAAATGTGGTCTAACTTGAGTGATAAAACTAGTTGTGCCATTTTGCAAAATATTTTTGATAGCTGCTTCACAAAACCTCCTAGTTTTAGTACTTAGAAACTATTTTAAATCATAAAATTTCTGAACCAATTAGGGCTCCTCCCATGGATCACTCCAATGTAGCCGATCTGAACCTTCCAGATCCGACGGATCCAACGGCTCTCACTCACCTCTTGATACGTCTCCAGCGTATCTACTTTTCCTAACGCTTTTCCTCTTGTTTTGCACTCTAATTTGTATGATTTGAATGAAACTAACCCCGGACTGACGCTGTTTTTAGCAGAACTACCATGATGTTGTTTTTGTGCAGAAATAAAAGTTCTAGGAATGGAACGAAACTTTGCGGGGATTTTTCATACCAAATAAAAGATTTTCTGGAGCCAAGACCTATCGGAGGGGGGCACCTGGGTGGGAACAACCCACCAGGTCACCTCCCCCTCACCAGGCGCGCCCAGGTGGGTTGTCCCCACCTGGTGGCCCCGCAGACGATCCCTCAGATACTATAAAATCCTATTTTTCTAGAAAAAATCAAGGAGAAAGAATTATCGCGATCCACGAGATGGAGCCGCCGCCACCTCCTGTTCTTCATCGAGATGCCAGATCTGGAGCCCGTCTGGGGCTCCAGAGAGGGGGATCTTCGATCTTCTTCATCATCAACCTATCTCCATCGCCAATTCCATGATGCTCCCTACCGGGAGTGAGTAATTCCTTCGTAGGCTCGCTGGTCGGTGAGGAGTTGGATGAGATTCATCATGTAATCGAGTTAATTTTGTTAGGGCTTGATCCCTAGTATCCACTATGTTCTAAGATTGATGTTGCTATGACTTTGCTATGCTTAATGCTTGTCACTTTGGGCCCGGGTGCCATGATTTCAGATCTGAACCGTTTATGTTATCACCATTATATCCATGTTCTAGATCTGATCTTGCAAGCTATAGTCACCTACTACGTGTTATGATCCGGCAACCCCGGAGTGACAATAGTCGGGCCCACTTCCGGTGATGACCGTAGTTTGAGGAGTTCATGTATTCATCGTGTGTTAATGCTTTGTTCCGGTACTCTATTAAAAGGAGGCCTTAATATCCCTTAGTTTCCAATATGGACCCCGCTGCCACGGGAGGGTAGGACAAAAGATGTCATGCAAGTTCTTTCCATAAGCACGTATGACTATTTACGGAATACATGCCTACATTATATTGATGAACTGGAGCTAGTGTCGTATTGCCCTAGATTACAACTGTCTCATGATGAATATCATCCAACAAGTCATCGATCCAATGCCTACGAATTTATCCTATATTGTTTCTGCTAAGTTACTACTGCTATCATTGTTGTTACACTTGCTATAAAATTACTGCTATCACTGTTACTGTTAATATTGCTGCTGTCACTACTATCAAAACTATCATACTACTTTGCTAATGATCACTTTGCTGCATATAATTAATCTCCAGGTGTGGTTGAATTGACAACTCAGCTGCTAATACCTTCAAATATTCTTTGGCTCCCCTTGTGTCGAATATATAAATTTGGGTTGAAAATTATACCCTCGAAAACTATTGCGATCCCCTATACTTGTGGGTTATCAATAACTAATGTTGGGTGCGTCATGACCGGATCTTTTCTACTATGAATTACAATGTTTAGTCGCTGCTCAGACTTTAGAGGTGCTCTGCATTTATGTTTTGCGGTCTCAGAAAGGGCTAACAAGATACCACTATTGTCATATTATATCATGGTTGTTTTGATAACGTGTTGCTGTTTGAGATACCTTATTATTGCTAGCTAGATGATTATGTCATTGATATGAGTCAATACAAATTTTAAGAGTTATTGTTGACATGGTTAGTTATAATGATTGGCTGAAAACCTGGGTGCTGTTTAAGCCTATTTATGCAAACAAGAGCAAAAGAGTTCGTAAAAGTTTTTCTTTTTCACTTTCAGTTTATCAACTGAATTGCTTGAGGACAAGCAAAGGTTTAAGCTTGGGGGAGTAGATACGTCTCCAGCATATCTACTTTTCCTAACGCATTTCCGCTTGTTTTGAACTCTAATTTGCATGATTTGAATGAAACTAACCCCGGACTGACGTTGTTTTCAACAGAATTACCATGGTGTTGTTTTTGTGCAGAAATAAAAGTTCTCGGAATGGAGCGAAACTTTGCGAGGATTTTTTATACAAAATAAAAGAATTTCTGGAGCCAAGACCCACCGGAGGGGGGCACCTAGGTCGGCACAACCTACCAGGGCGCAGGCTCCTCACCAGGCGCGCCCAGGTGGGTTGTCTTTGAAGGAAATATGCCCTGGAGGCAATAATAAAGTTATTATTTATATCGTTATTTCATGATAAATGTTTATTATTCATGCTAGAATTGTATTAACCGGAAACATAATACATGTGTGAATACATAGACAAACAGAGTGTCACTAGTATGCCTCTACTTGACTAGCTCGTTAATCAAAGATGGTTATGTTTCCTAACCATAGACATGAGTTGTCATTTGATAAACGGGATCACATCATTAGGAGAATGATGTGATTGACTTGACCCATTCTGTTAGCTTAGCACTTGATCGTTTTAGTTTACTGCTATTGCTTTCTTCATGACTTATACATGTTCCTATGACTATGAGATTATGCAACTCCCGATTACCGAAGGAACACTTTGTGTGCTACGAAACGTCACATCGTAACTGGTTGATTATAAAGGTGCTCTACAGGTGTCTCCGATGGTACTTGTTGAGTTGGCATAGATCGAGATTAGGATTTGTCACTCCGATTGTCGGAGAGGTATCTCTAGGCCCTCTCGGTAATGCACATCACTATAAGCCTTGCAAGCACTGCAACTAATGAGTTAGTTGCGGGTTAGTGCATTACTGAACGAGTAAAGAGACTTGCCGGTAACAAGATTGAACTAGGTATTGAGATACCGACAATCGAATCTCGGGCAAGTAACATACCGATAACAAAGGAACAACGTATGTTGTTATGCGGTTTGACCGATAAAGATCTTCGTAGAATATGTAGGAGCCAATATGAACATCCAGGTTCCGCTATTGGTTATTGACTAGAGACGTGTCTCGGGCATGTCTACATAGTTCTCGAACCCGTAGGGTCCGCACGCTTAACGTTCGGTGACGATCAGTATTATGAGTTTATGTGATTTGATGTACCGAAGGTAGTTCGGAGTCCCGGATGAGATCGGGGACATGACAAGGTGTCTCCAAATGGTCGAGACATAAAGATCGATATATTGGACGACTATATTCGGAAATTGGAAAGGTTCCGAGTGATTCGGGTATTTTTCGGAGTACCGGGGAGTTATGGGAATATGGGGAAGAAGTATTGGGCCTCATGGGCCAAGTGTTGGAAGAGAGGAGGCAGGGCGCGCGGCCCCCTAGCCCAAACCGAATTGGACTAGGTGGCCGGCCCCCTTTCCTCCTTTCCCCCCTCTCCTTCCTTCTCCCCTTCCCCCTTCCTTTCCTCCTCCTAGTAGGAGTAGGAAAGGGGACTAGGAGGAGGAAAGGGGAGTCCTACTCCTACTAGGAGGAGGAGGACTCCTCCTGGCGCGCCCTACATGGGCCGGCCGGCCTCCCCACTTGCTCCTTTATATACGGGGGCAGGGGGGCACCCTATAACACACAAGTTGATCATTGATCCCTTAGCCATGTGCGGTGCCCCCTCCACCATAATCCATCTCGATCATATTGTAGCGGTGCTTAGGCGAAGCCCTGCGTCGGTAGCAACATCATCACCGTCATCATGCCGTCGTGCTGACGGAACTCTCCCGTGAAGCTCTGTTGGATCGGAGTTCGTGGGACGTCATCGAGCTGAACGTGTGCTGAACTCGGAGGTGCCGTGCGTTCGGTACTTGGATCGGTTGGATCGTGAAGACGTTCGATTACATCAACCATGTTCTCATAATGCTTCCGCTTACGGTCTACGAGGGTACGTGGACGATACTCTTCCCTGTCGTTTCTATGCATCACCATGATATTGCGTGTGCGTAGATTTTTTTTTGAAATTACTACGTTCCCCAACAGTGGCATCCGAGCCAGGTTTATGCGTAGATCTTATATGCAACAGTAGAACACAAGTGAGTTGTGAGCGATACAAGTCATACTGCTTACCAGCATGTCATACTTTGGTTCGGCGGTATTGTTGGATGAAGCAGCCCGGACCGACATTATGCGTACGCTTATGCGAGACTGGTTCTACCGACGTGCTTCACACACAGGTGGCTGGCGGGTGTCAGTTTCTCCAACTTTAGTTGAACCGAGTGTGACTACACCTGGTCCTTGTTAAAGGTTAAAAACAGCACATACTTGACGAAATATCGTTGTGGTTTTGATGCGTAGGTAAGAATGGTTCTCGCTCAGCCTCTAGCAGCCGCGTAAAACTTGCAACAACAAAGTAGAGGACGTCTAACTTGTTTTTGTAGGGCATGTTGTGATGTGATATGGTCAAGACATGATGCTAAATTTTATTGTATGAGATGATCATGTTTTGTAACACAGTTATCAGCAACTGGCAGGAGCCATATGGTTGTCGCTTTATTGTATGAAATTCAATCGCCATGTAATTGCTTTACTTTATCACTAAGTGGTAGCGATAGTCGTGGAGGCAATAGTTGGTGTGACGACAATGATGCTTTGATGTAGATCAAGGTGTCAAGCCGGTGACGATGGTGATCATGACGGTGCTTTGGAGATGGAGATCACAGGCACAAGATGATGATGGCCATATCATATCACTTATATTGATTGCATGTGATGTTTATCCTTTATATATCTTATTCTGCTTGATTGACGGTGGCATTATAAGAAAATCTCTCACTAAATTTCAAGGTACAAGTGTTCTCCCTGAGTATGCACCGTTGCCAAAGTTCGTCGTGCCGAGACACCACGTGATGATCGGGTGTGATAAGCTCTACGTTCATTACAGCGGGTGCAAGCCAGTTTCTGCACACGCAGAAATACTCGGGTTAAACTTGACGAGCCTAGCATATGCAGATATGGCCTCAGAACACTGAGACCAAAAGGTCGAGCGTGAATCATATAGTAGATATGATCAACATAGTGATGTTCACCATTGAAAACTACTCCATCTCACGTGATGATCGGACATGGTTTAGTTGATATGGATCACGTGATTACTTAGATGATTAGAGGGATGTCTATCTAAGTGGGAGTTCTTAAATATGATTAATTGAACTTAAATTTATCATGAACTTAGTACCTGCTAGTATTTTGTTTGTCTATGTTGTTGTAGATAGATGGCCTGTGCTGTTGTTCCGTTAAATTTTAATGCGTTCCTTGAGAAACCAAAGTTGAAAGATGATGGTAGAAATTACACGGACTGGGTCCGTAACTTCAGGATTATCCTCATTGTTGCACAGAAGAATTACGTCCTGGAAGCACTGTTGGGTGCCAAACCCGCTGCAGGAGCAACGCCAGATGTTATGAACGTCTGGCAGAGCAAAGCTGATGACTACTCGATAGTTCAGTGTGCCATGCTTTACGGCTTAGAACCGGGACTTCAACGACGTTTTGAACGTCATGGAGCATATGAGATGTTCCAGGAGTTGAAGGTAATATTTCAAGCAAATGCCCAGATTGAGAGATATGAAGTCTCCAATAAGTACTATAGCTGCAAGATGGAGGAGAATAGTTCTGTTAGTGAACATATACTCAGAATGTCTGGGTACCATAACCACTTGACTCAACTGTGAGTTAATCTTCCTGTTGATAGTGTCATTGACAGAGTTCTTCAATCACTGCCACCATGCTACAAGAGCTTCGTGATGAACTATAATATGCAAGGGATGGATAAGACGATTCCCGGGCTCTTCGCAATGCTAAAAGCTGCAGAGGTAGAAATCAAGAAGGAGCATCAAGTGTTGATGGTCAATAAGACCACCAGTTTCAAGAAAAAGGGTAAAGGGAAGAAGAAAGGGAACTTCAAGAAGAACAGCAAACAAGTTGTTGCTCAAGAGAAGAAACCCAAGTCTGGACCTAAGCCTGAGAAGGAGTGCTTCTACTTCAAAAAAACTGGTCACTGGAAGCGGAACTGCCCCAAGTATTTGACGGATAAGAAGGATGGCAAGGTGAACCAAGGGACTACGGATTAAGCAAAGATTGGCTAAGGACGAGGTGACGATGCACGTGGGAAATGGTTCCAAAGTTGATGTGATCGCCGTCGGCACGCTACCTCTACATCTACCTTCGGGATTAGTTTTAGACCTGAATAATTGTTATTTGGTGCCAGTGTTGAGCATGAACATTATATCTGGATCTTGTTTGATGCGAGATGGTTATTCATTTACATCAGAGAATAATGGTTGTTCTATTTATATGAGTAATATCTTTTATGGTCACGCACCCTTAAAGAGTGGTCTATTTTTGATGAATCTCGATAGTAGTGATACACATATTCATAATGTTGAAACCAAAAGATGCATAGTTGATAATGATAGTGCAACTTATTTGTGGCACTGCCATTTAGGTCATATTGGTGTAAAGCGCATGAAGAAACTCCATTCTGATGGACTTTTGGAATCACTTGATTATGAATCACTTGGTACTTGCGAACCATGCCTCATGGGCAAGATGACTAAAAGGCCGTTCTCCGAAACTATGGAGCGAGCAACAGATTTGTTGGAAATCATACATACTGATGTATGTGGTCTGATGAATATTCAGGCTCGCGACGGGTATTGTTATTTTCTTACCTTCATAGATGATTAGAGCAGATATGGGTATATCTACTTGATGAAACATAAGTCTGAAACATTTGAAAAGTTCAAAGAATTTCAGAGTGAAGTGGAAAATCATCGTAACAAGAAAATAAAGTTTCTACGATCTGATCGTGGAGGAGAATATTTGAGTTACGAGTTTGGTCTTCATTTGAAACAATGCGGAATAGTTTCGCAACTCACGCCACCCGGAACACCACAGTGTAATGGTGTGTCCGAACGTCGTAATCGTACTTTACTAGATATGGTGCGATCTATGATGTCTCTTACTGATTTACCGCTATCGTTTTGGGGTTACGCTTTAGAGACAGCTACATTCACATTAAATAGGGCACCATCTAAATTCGTTGAGATGACGCCTTATGAACTATGGTTTGGAAAGAAACAAAGTTGTCGTTTCTTAAAGTTTGGGGCTGCGATGCTTATGTGAAAAAGCTTCAACCTGATAAGCTCGAACCCAAATCAGAGAAATGTGTCTTCATAGGATACCCAAAGGAGACTGTTGGGTACACCTTCTATCACAGATCCGAAGGCAAGACATTTGTTGCTTAGAATGGATACTTTCTAGAGAGGGAGTTTCTCTCGAAAGAAGTGAGTGGGACGAAAGTAGAATTTGATGAGGTAACTGTACCTGCTCCCTTATTGGAAACTGGTCCATTACAGAAACCGGTTCCTGTGACACCTACACCAATTAGTGAGGAAGCCAATGATGATAATCATGAAACTTCAGATCAAGTTACTACCAAACCTCGTAGGTCAACCAGAGTAAGATCCGCACCAAAGTGGTACGGTAATCCTGTTCTGGAGGTCATGTTACTTGACCATGATGAACCTACGAACTATGAGGAAGCGATGATGAGCCCAAATTCTGCAAAATGGCTTGAGGCCATGAAATCTGGGATGGGATCCATGTATGAGAACAAATTGTGGACTTTGGTTCACTTGCCCGATGATCGGCAAGCCATCGAGAATAAATGGATCTTCAAGAAGAAGACTGACGCTGACGGTAACGTTACTGTCTACAAAGCTCGACTTGTTGTGAAAGGTTTTCGATAAGTTCAATGAGTGGACTATGATGAGACCTTCTCACCCGTAGTGATGCTTAAGTCCATCCGAATCATGTTAGCAATTGCCGCATTTTATGATTATGAAATTTGGCAAATGGATGTAAATACTGCATTCCTGAATGGATTTCTGGAAGAAGAGTTGTATATGATGCAACCTGAAGGTTTTATTGATCCAAAGGATGCTAACAAAGTGTGCAAGCTCCAGCAATCCATTTATGGACTGGTGCAAGCCTCTCGGAGTTGGAATAAACATTTTGATAGTGCGATCAAAGCATATGGTTTTATACAGACTTTTGGAGAAGCTTGTATTTACAAGAAAGTGAGTGGGAGCTTTGTAGCATTTCTAATATTATATGTGGATGACATATTGTTGATTAGAAATGATATAGAATTTCTGGATAGCATAAAAGGATACTTGAATAAGAGTTGTTCAATGAAAGACTTCGGTGAAGCTGCTTATATATTGGGCATCGAGATCTATAGAGATAGATCAAGATGCTTAATTAGACTTTCACAAAGCACATACCTTGATAAAGTTTTGAAGAAGTTCAAAATGGATCAAGCTAAGAAAGGGTTCTTGCCTGTGTTACAAGGTGTGAAGTTGAGTAAGACTCAATGCCCGACCACTGCAGAAGATAGAGAGAAAATGAAAAGTGTTCCCTATGCTTCAGCCATAGGCTCTATCATGTATGCAATGCTATGTACCAGACCTGATGTGTGCCTTGCTATTAGTTTAGCAGGGAGGTACCAAAGTAATCCAGGAGTAGATCACTAGACAGCGGTCAAGAACATCCTGAAATACCTGAAAAGGACTAAGGATATGTTTCTCGTTTATGGAGGTGACAAAGAGCTTGTCGTAAATGGTTACGTCGATGCAAGCTTTGACACTGATCCGGATGATTCTAAATCGCAAACCGGATATGTGTTTATATTGAACGGTGGAGCTGTCAGTTGGAGCAGTTCTAAACAAAGCGCCGTGGCGGGATCTACGTGTGAAGTAGAGTATATAGCTGCTTCGGAAGCAGCAAATGAAGGAGTCTGGAAGAAGGAGTTCATATCCGATCTAGGTGTCATACCTAGTGCATCGGGTCCAATGAAAATCTTTTGTGACAATACTAGTGCAATTGCCTTGGCAAAGGAATCCAGATTTCACAAGAGAACCAAACACATCAAGAGACGCTTCAATTCCATCCGTGATCAAGTCCAGGTGGGAGACATAGAGATTTGCAAGATACATACAAATCTGAATGTTGCAGACCCATTGACTAAGCCTCTCTCACGAGCAAAACATGATCATCACCAAGGCTCCATGGGTGTTAGAATCATTACTGTGTAATCTAGATTATTGACTCTAGTGCAAGTGGGAGACTGAAGGAAATATGCCCTAGAGGCAATAATAAAGCTATTATTTATTTCCTTATTTCATGATAAATTTTTATTATTCATGCTAGAATTGTATTAACCGGAAACATAATACATGTGAATACATAGACAAACAGAGTGTCACTAGTATGCCTCTACTTGACTAGCTCGTTAATAAAAGATGGTTATGTTTCCTAACCATAGACATGAGTTGTCATTTGATAAACGGGATCACATCATTAGGAGAATCATGTGATTCACTTGACCCATTCCGTTAGCTTAGCACTTGATCATTTTAGTTTACTGATATTGCTTTCTTCATGACTTATACATGTTCCTATGACTATGAGATTATGCAACTCCCGATTACCGGAGAAACACTTTGTGTGCTACCAAACATCACAACGTAACTGGGTGATTATAAAGGTTCTCTACATGTGTCTCCGATGGTACTTGTTGAGTTGGCATAGATCGAGATTAGGATTTGTCACTCCGATTGTCGGAGAGATATCTCTGGGCCCTCTCGGTAATGCACATCACTATAAGCCTTGCAAGCAATGCAACTAGTGAGTTAGTTGTGGGATAGTGCATTACAGAACGAGTAAAGAGACTTGTCGGTAACGAGATTGAACTAGGTATTGAGATACCGACGATCGAAACTCGGGCAAGTAACATACCAATGGCAAAGGGAACATCGTATGTTGTTATGCGGTTTGACCGATAAAGATCTTCGTAGAATATGTAGGAGCCAATATGAACATCTAGGTTCCGCTATTGGTTATTGACCGGAGACGTGTCTCGGTCATGTCTACATAGTTTTCGAACCCGTAGGGTCCGCACGCTTAACGTTCGGTGATGATCGATATTATGAGTTTATGTGATTTGATGTACCGAAGGTAATTCATAGTCCCGGATGAGATCGGGGGCATGACGAGGAGTCTCGAAATGGTCGAGACGTAAAGATCGATATATTGGACGACTACATTCGGACATCGGAAAGGTTTCGAGTGATTCAGGTATTTTTTGGAGTACCAGGGAGTTACGGGAATACGGGGAAGAAGTATTGGGCCTCATGGGCCGAGTGGTGGAAGAGAGGAGGCAGGGCGTGCGCCCCCCTAGCCCAAACCGAATTGGACTAGGGGGCCGGCCCCCCTTTCCTCCTTTCCTCCCTCTCCTTCCTTCTCCCCTTCCCCCTTTGGTTCCTCCTCCTAGTAGGAGTAGGAAAGGGGAGTCCTACTCCTACTAGGAGGAGGACTCCTCCTGGCGCGCCCTACAGGGGCCGGCCGGCCTCCCCCTTGCTCCTTTATATACGGGGGCAGGGGGCACCCTATAACACACAAGCTGATCATTGATCCCTTAGCCGTGTGCGGTGCCCCCCTCCACCATAATCCACCTCGATCATATCATAGCGGTTCTTATGCGAAGCCCCACGTCGGTAGCAACATCATCACCGTCATCACGCCATCGTGCTGACGGAACTCTCCCATGAAGCTCTGCTGGATCGGAGTTCGTGGGACGTCATCGAGCTGAACGTTTGCTGAACTCAGAGGTGCCGTGCGTTCGGTACTTGGATCGGTCGGATCGTTAAGACGTTCGACTACATCAACCGCGTTCTCATAACGCTTCCGCTTACGGTCTACGAGGGTACGTGGACGATACTCTTCCCCGTCGTTGCTATGCATCACCATGATCTTGTGTGTGCGTAAGAATTTTTTTGAAATTACTACGTTCCCCAACAGTCCCCACATGGTGGCCCCACAGACGATCTCCCGGATACTATAAATCCTATTTTTCTAGAAAAAAATGAGGAAGAAAGAATTATCATGTTTTGTGAGATGGAGCCGCTGCCACCTCCTGTTCTTCATCGGGAGGCCAGATCTGGAGCTCGTTTGGGGCTTCGGAGAGGGGGATCTTCGATCTTCATCATCATCAACCTATCTCCATCGCCAATTCCATGATGCTCCCCACCGGGAGTGAGTAATTCCTTAGTAGGTTCACTGGTCGGTGAGGAGTTGGATGAGATTCATCATGTAATCGAGTTAGTTTCGTTAGGGCTTGATCCCTAGTATCCACTATGTTCTAAGATGGATGTTGCTATGACTTTTCTATGCTTAATGCTTGTCACTTTGGGCCCGGGTGCCATGATTTCAGATCTAAACCGTTTATATTATCACCATTATATCCATGTTCTAGATCCGATCTTGCAAGTTATAGTTACCTACTACGTGTTATGATCCGGCAACCCCGGAGTGACAATAGTCGGGACCACTCCGGTGATGACTATAGTTTGAGGAGTTCATGTATTCACTGTGTGTTAATGCTTTATTCCGGTTCTCTATTAAAATGAGGCCTTAATATCCCTTAGTTTCCAATATGGACCCTGATACGTCTCCAAGGTATCTATAATTTTTGATTGTTCCATGCTATTATATTATCTGTTTTGGATGTTTAATGGGCTTTAATATACCTTTTTATATTATTTTTGGGACTAACCTACTAACCAAAGGCGCAGTGCAAATTGCTATTTTTTTGCCTATTTCAGTGTTTCGCAGAAAAGGAATATCAAACGGAATCCAAAAGGAATGAAACCTCCGGGAGATTTATTTTTGAAACAAACATGATCCAGGAGACTTGGAATGGACGTCAAGAAAGAAGCGAGGAGGCCACGAGGCAGGAGGGCGCACCCAGGGGGGCCAGGCACGCCCCCACCCTCATGGGCCCCTCGCAGCTCCACCGACGTACTTCTTCCTCCTATATATATATATGAAGGAAATATGCCCTAGAGGCAATAATAAAGTTATTATTTATTTCCTTATATCACGATAAATGTTTATTATTCATGCTAAAATTGTATTAACCGGAAACATAATACATGTGTGAATACATAGACAAACAAAGAGTCACTAGTATGCCTCTACTTGACTAGCTCATTAATCAAAGATGGTTATGTTTCCTAACCATGAACAATGAGTTGTTATTTGATTAACGGGATCACATCATTAAGTGAATGATCTGATTGACATGACCCATTCCATTAGCTTAGCACCCGATCGTTTAGTATGTTGCTATTGCTTTCTTCATGACTTATACATGTTCCTATAACTATGAGATTATGCAACTCCCGTTTACCGAAGGAACACTTTGGGTGCTACCAAACGTCACAACGTAACTGGGTGATTATAAAGGAGTACTACAGGTGTCTCCAAAGGTACATGTTGGGTTGGCGTATTTCGAGATTAGGTTTTGTCACTCCGATTGTCGGAGAGGTATCTCTGGGCCCTCTCGGTAATGCACATCACTTAAGCCTTGCAAGCATTGCAACTAATGAGTGAGTTGCGGGATGATGTATTACAGAACGAGTAAAGAGACTTGCCGGCAACGAGATTGAACTAGGTATTGGAATACCGACGATCGAATCTCGGGCAAGTAACATACCGATGACAAAGGGAACGACGTATGTTGTTATGCGGTCTGACCGATAAAGATCTTCGTAGAATATGTAGGAGCCAATATGGGCATCCAGGTCCCGCTATTGGTTATTGACCAAAGACGTGTCTCGGTCATGTCTACATTGTTCTCGAACCCGTAGGGTCCGCACGCTTAAGGTTACGATGACAGTTATATTATGAGTTTATGCATTTTGATGTACCGAAGGTTGTTCGGAGTCCCGGATGTGATCACGGACATGACGAGGAGTCTCGAAATGGTCGAGACATAAAGATTGATATATTGGAAGCCTATGTTTGGATATCGGAAGTGTTCCGGGTGAAATCGGGATTTTACCGGAGTACCGGGAGGTTACCGGAACCCCCCGGGAGCTATATGGGCCATGATGGGCCTTAGTGGAAAAGAGAAGAGGCAGCCCCTCATGGGCCGCGTGCCCCTCCCCTCCCTTGGTCCGAATAGGACAAGGAGAGGGGGCCGGCCCCTCTCTCTCTTTTCCCCCCTCAGCGAATCCTATTCCAACTAGGATTGGGGGGGGGGGGAATCCTACTCCCAGAGGGAGTAGGACTCTCCTGGCGCGCCCTCCTTGGCCGGCCAGCCTCCCCCTTTAGTCCTTTATATACGGAGGCAGGGGCACCCCAGAGACACACAAGTTGATCCACGTGATCTATTCCTTAGCCGTGTGCGGCGCCCCCAGCCACCATAGTCCTCGATAATATTGTAGCGGTGCTTAGGCGAAGCCCTGCAGCAGTAGTACATCAAGATCCTCACCACGCCGTCGTGCTGACGGAACTCTTCCCCGACACTTTGCTGGATCGGAGTCCGGGGATCGTCATCGAGCTGAACGTGTGCTAGAACTCGGAGGTGCCGTAGTTTCGGTGCTTGATCGGTCGGATCATGGAGACGTACGACTACATCAACCAAACGCCTCCGTTGTCGATCTACTAGGTATGTAGATCACACTCCCCCCCTCGTTGCTATGCATCACATGATCTTGCGTGTGCGTAGGAATTTTTTTGAAATTACTACGTTCCCCAACAGTGGCATCCGAGCCTAGGTTTTATATGTTGATGTTATATGCACGAGTAGAACACAAGTGAGTTGTGGGCGATATAAGTCATACTGCTTACCAGCATGTCATACTTTGGTTTGGCGGTATTGTTGCATGAAGCGGCCCAGACCGACATTACGCGTACGCTTACGCGAGACCGGTTCTCCCGACGTGCTTTGCACAGAGGTGGCTTGTGGGTGACAGTTTTGCCAACTTTAGTTGAACTGAGTGTGGTTACGCCCGGTCCTTGCGAAGGTTAAAACAGCACCAACTTGGCAAACTATCATTGTGGTTTTGATGCGTAGGTAAGATTGGTTCTTTCTTAAGCCCGTAGCAGCCACGTAAAACTTGCAACAACAAAGTAGAGGACGTCTAACTTGTTTTTGCAGGGCATGTTGTGATGTGATATGGTCAAGACATGATGCTGATTTTTATTGTATGAGATGATCATGTTTTGTAACCGAGTTATCGGCAACTGGCAGGAGCCATATGGTTGTCGCTTTATCGTATGCAATGCAATCGCGATGTAATGCTTTACTTTATCACTAAACGGTAGCGATAGTCGTGGAAGCACAAGCTTGGCGAGACGACAACGACGCTACGATGGAGATCAAGGTGTCACGCCGGTGACGATGGTGATCACGACGATGCTTCGGAGATGGAGATCACAAGCACAAGATGATGATGGCCATATCATATCACTTATATTGATTGCATGTGATGTTTATCTTTTATGCATCTTATCTTGCTTTGATTGACGGTAGCATTATAAGATGATCTCTCACTAATTATCAAGAAGTGTTCTCCCTAAGTATGCACCATTGCGAAAGTTCTTCGTGCTGAGACACCACGTGATGATCGGGTGTGATAGGTTCTACATTCAAATACAACGGGTGCAAAACAGTTGCACACGCGGAATACTCAGGTTATACTTGACGAGCCAAGCATATACAGATATGGCCTCGGAACACGGAGACCAAAAGGTCGAGCGTGAATCATATAGTAGATATGATCAACATAATGATGTTCACCAATGAAACTACTCCATCTCACGTGATGATCGGACATGGTTTAGTTGATTTGGATCACGTAATCACTTAGAGGATTAGAGGGATGTCTATCTAAGTGGGAGTTCTTTAAGTAAATTAACTGAACTTAAATTTATCATGAAACTTAGTACCTGATAAGTATCTTGCTCGTTTATGCTTGTTTGTAGATAGATGGCTCGTGCTGTTGTTCCGTTGAATTTTAATGCGTTCCTTGAGAAAGCAAAGTTGAAAGATGAGTTCTTCTACTGCAAGCACACTGGTCACTGGAAGCGGAACTGCCCCAAGTATTTGGCGGATAAGAAGGATGGCAAGGTGAACAAAGGTATATGTGATATACATGTTATTGATGTGTACCTTACTAATGCTCGCAGTAGCACCTGGGTATTTGATACTGGTTCTGTTGCTAATATTTGCAACTCGAAACAAGGACTACGGATTAAGCGAAGATTGGCTAAGGACGAGGTGACGATGCGCGTGGGAAACGGTTCCAAAGTCGATGTGATCGCAGTCGGCACGCTACCTCTACATCTACCTTCGGGATTAATATTAGACCTAAATAATTGTTATTTGGTGCCAGCGTTAAGCATGAACATTATTTTTGGATCTTGTTTGATGCGAGACGGTTATTCATTTAAATCAGAGAATAATGGTTGTTCTATTTATATGAGTAATATCTTTTATGGTCATGCACCCTTGAAGAGTGGTCTATTCTTGTTGAATCTCGATAGTAGTAACATACATATTCATAATGTTGAAGCCAAAAGATGCAGAGTTGATAATGATAGTGCAACTTATTTGTGGCACTGCCATTTAGGTCATATCGGTGTAAAGCGCATGAAGAAACTCCATACTGATGGACTTTTGGAACCACTTGATTATGAATCACTTGGTACTTGCGAACCGTGCCTCATGGGCAAGATGACTAAAACGCCGTTCTCCGGTACTATGGAGAGAGCAACAGATTTGTTGGAAATCATACATACAGATGTATGTGGTCCGATGAATATTGAGGCTCGTGGCGGATATCGTTATTTTCTCACCTTCACAGATGATTTAAGCAGATATGGGTATATCTACTTAATGAAACATAAGTCTGAAACGTTTGAAAAGTTCAAGGAATTTCAGAGTGAAGTTGAAAATCATCGTAACAAGAAAATAAAGTTTCTACGATCTGATCGTGGAGGAGAATATTTGAGTTACGAGTTTGGTGTACATTTGAAAAATTGTGGAATAGTTTCGCAACTCACGCCACCCGGAACACCACAGCGTAATGGTGTGTCCGAACGTCGTAATCGTACTTTACTAGATATGGTGCGATCTATGATGTCTCTTACTGATTTACCGCTATCGTTTTGGGGGTACGCTCTAGAGACGGCCCCATTCACGTTAAATAGGGCACCATCAAAATCCGTTGAGACGACGCCTTATGAACTGTGGTTTGGCAAGAAACCAAAGTTGTCGTTTCTGAAAGTTTGGGGTTGCGATGCTTATGTGAAAAAGCTTCAACCTGATAAGCTTGAACCCAAATCGGAGAAATGTGTCTTCATAGGATATTCAAAGGAGACTATTGGATACACCTTCTATCACAGATCCGAAGGCAAGACTTTTGTTGCTAAATTCGGAAACTTTCTAGAGAAGGAGTTTCTCTCGAAAGAAGTGAGTGGGAGGAAAGTAGAACTTGATGAGGTAACTGTACCTACTCCCTTATTGGAAAGTAGTACATCACAGAAAACTGTTTCTGTGACACCTACACCAGTTAGTGAGGAAGCTAATGATGACGATCATGAAACTCCAGAACAAGATACTACTAAACCTCGTAGATCAACCAGAGTAAGATCCGCACCAGGGTGGTACGGTAATCCCGTTCTGGAAGTCATGCTACTAGATCATGATGAACCTACGAACTATGAAGAAGCGATGGTGAGCCCAGATTCCGCAAAGTGGCTTGAAGCCATGAAATCTGAGATGGGATCCATGTATGAGAACAAAGTATGGACTTTGGTTGACTTGCCCGATGATCGGCGAGCAATTGAAAATAAATGGATCTTCAAGAAGAAGACTGACGCTGACGGTAATATTACTGTCTACAAAGCTCGACTTGTCGCAAAAGGTTTTTGGCAAGTTCAAGGGATTGACCACGATGAGACCTTCTCACCCGTAGCGATGCTTAAGTCTGTCCGAATCATGTTAGCAATTGCCGCATTTTATGATTATGAAATTTGGCAGATGGATGTCAAAACTGCATTCCTGAATGGATTTCTGGAAGAAGAGTTGTATATGATGCAACCAGAAGGTTTTGTCGATCCAAAGGGAGCTAACAAAGTGCGCAAGCTCCAGCGATCCATTTATGGACTAGTGCAAGCCTCTCGGAGTTGGAATAAACGTTTTGATAATGTGATCAAAGCATTTGGTTTTATACAGACTTTTGGAGAAGCCTGTATTTACAAGAAAGTGAGTGGGAGATCTGTAGCATTTCTGATATTATATGTGGATGACATATTACTAATTGGAAATGATGTAGAATTTCTGGATAGCATAAAGGGATACTTGAATAAGAGTTTTTCAATGAAAGACCTCGGTGAAGCTGCTTACATATTAGGCATTAAGATCTATAGAGATAGATCAAGACGCTTAATTGGACTTTCACAAACCACATACCTTGACAAAGTTTTGAAGAAGTTCAAAATGGATCAAGCAAATAAAGGGTTCTTGCCTGTGTTACAAGGTGTGAAGTTGAGTAAGACTCAATGCCCGACGACTACAGAAGATAGAGAGAATATGAAAGATGTTCCCTATGCATCAGCCATAGGATCTATCATGTATGCAATGCTGTGTACCACACCTGATGTGTGCCTTGCTATAAGTCTAGCAGGGAGGTATCAAAGTAATCCAGGAGTGGATCACTGGACAGTGGTTAAGAACATCCTGAAATACCTAAAAAGGACTAAGGATATGCTTCTCGTATATGGAGGTGACAAAGAGCTCATCATAAAAGGTTACATTGATGCAAGCTTTGACACTGATACGGACGATTCTAAATCGCAAACCGGATACGTGTTTACATTAAACGGTGGGGCTATAAGTTGGTGCAGTTCTAAACAAAGCGTTGTAGCAGGATCTACATGTGAAGCGGAGTACATAGCTGCTTCGGAAGCAGCAAATGAAGGAGTCTGGATGAAGGAGTTCATATCCGATCTAGGTGTCATACCTAGTGCATCGGGTCCAATGAAAATCTTTTGTGACAATACTGGTGCAATTGCCTTGGCAAAGGAATCCAGATTTCACAAGAGAACCAAGCACATCAAGAGACGCTTCAATTCCATCCGGGATCTAGTCCAGGTGGGAGACATAGAGATTTGCAAGATACATACGGATCTGAATGTTGTAGACCCGTTGACTAAGCCTCTTCCACGAGCAAAACATGATCAGCACCAAGGCTCCATGGGTGTGAGAATCATTACTGTGTAATCTAGATTATTGACTCTAGTGCAACTGGGAGACTGAAGGAAATATGCCCTAGAGGCAATAATAAAGTTATTATTCATTTCCTAATATCATGATAAATGTTTATTATTCATGCTAAAATTGTATTAACCGGAAACATAATACATGTGTGAATACATAGACAAACAAAGTGTCACTAGTATGCCTCTACTTGACTAGCTCATTAATCAAAGATGGTTATGTTTTCTAACCATGAACAATGAGTTGTTATTTGATTAACGGGATCACATCATTAAGTGAATGATCTGATTGACATGACCCATTCCATTAGCTTAGCACCCGATCGTTTAGTATGTTGCTATTGCTTTCTTCATGACTTATACATGTTCCTATAACTATGAGATTATGCAACTCCCGTTTACCGGAGGAACACTTTGGGTGCTACCAAACGTCACAACGTAACTGGGTGATTATAAAGGAGTACTACAGGTGTCTCCAAAGGTACATGTTGGGTTGGCGTATTTCGAGATTAGGTTTTGTCACTCCGATTGTCGGAGAGGTATCTCTGGGCCCTCTCGGTAATGCACATCACTTAAGACTTCCAAGCATTGCAACTAATGACTGAGTTGCGGGATGATGTATTACAGAACGAGTAAAGAGACTTGCCGGCAACGAGATTGAACTAGGTATTGGAATACCGACGATCGAATCTCGGGCAAGTAACATACCGATGACAAAGGGAACGATGTATGTTGTTATGCGGTCTGACCGATAAAGATCTTCGTAGAATATGTAGGAGCCAATATGGGCATGCAGGTCCCGCTATTGGTTATTGACCGAAGACGTGTCTCGGTCATGTCTACATTGTTCTCGAACCCATAGGGTCCGCACGCTTAAGGTTACGATGACAGTTATATTATGAGTTTATGCATTTTGATGTACCGAAGGTTGTTCGAAGTCCCGGATGTTATCACGGACATGACGAGGAGTCTCGAAATGGTCGAGACATAAAGATTGATATATTGGAAGCCTATGTTTGGATATCGGAAGTGTTCCGGGTGAAATCGGAATTTTACCGGAGTACCGGGAGGTTACCGGAACCCCCCGGGAGCTATATGGGCCATGATGGGCCTTAGTGGAAAAGAGAAGAGGCAGCCCCTCATGGGCCGCGTGCCCCTCCCCTCCCTTGGTCCGAATAGGACAAGGAGAGGGGGCCGGCCCCTCTCTCTCTTTTCCCCCCCTCCGCGAATCCTATTCCAACTAGGATTGGGGGGGGGGGGAATCCTACTCCCAGAGGGAGTAGGACTCTCCTGGAGCGCCCTCCTTGGCCGGCCAGCCTCCCCCCTTTAGTCCTTTATATACGGAGGCAGGGGCACCCCAGAGACACACAAGTTGATCCACGTGATCTATTCCTTAGCCGTGTGCGGCGCCCCCAGCCACCATAGTCCTCGATAATATTGTAGCGGTGCTTAGGCGAAGCCCTGCAGCAGTAGTACATCAAGATCATCACCACGCCATCATGCTGACGGAACTCTTCCCCGACACTTTGCTGGATCGGAGTCCGGGGATCGTCATCGAGCTGAACGTGTGCTAGAACTCGGAGGTGCCGTAGTTTCGGTGCTTGATCGGTCAGATCGTGGAGACGTACGACTACATCAACCAAACGCTTCCGTTGTCGATCTACTAGGTATGTAGATCACACTCCCCCCCCCCCCTCGTTGCTATGCATCACATGATCTTGCGTGTGCGTAGGAAATTTTTTGAAATTACTACGTTCCCCAATAATATATATATATATATATAGCCCAAAAACATCTAGGAGGACCATGAAACCCTATTTCCACCGTCGCAACCTTCTGTACCCGTGAGATCCCATCTTGGGGGCTTTTCCGGCGCTCCGCCGGAGGGGGAATCGATCATGGAGGGCTTCTGCATCAACACCATAGCCTCTCCGATGATGTGTGAGTAGTTTACCATCTATTTGCATGATTTAATATCTTTGCAAGTCTCTTTGAATTATCTATTTGGTTTGGCCTACTAGATTGATATTTCTTGCAATGGGAGAAGTGCTTAGCTTTGGGTTCAATCTTGCGGTGTCCTTTCCCAGTGACAGCAGGGGCAGCAAGGCACGTATTGTATTATTGCCTTCGAGGATAAAAGATGGGGTTTATATCATATTGCTTGAGTTTATCCCTCTACATCATGAAATCTTGCCTAATGCGTTACTCTGTTCTTATGAACTTAATACTCTAGATGCATGCTAGATAGTGGCCGATGTGTGGAGTAATAGTAGTAGATGCAGAATCGTTTCGGTCTACTTGTCGCTGACGTGATGCCTATATACATGATCATGCCTAGATATTCTCATAACTATGCGCTTTTCTATCAATTGCTCGACAGTAATTTGTTCACCCACCGTAGAATTTGCTATCTTGAGAGAAGCCACTAGTGAAACCTATGGCCCCCGGGTCTATCTTCCATCATATTATTTTGCTATCTACTTGCTATTTTTATCATTGTTTATTTTGCAATCTTTACTTTCCAATCTATATCACAAAAATATTTATCTTATTATCTCTATCATATCTCACTTTCGTAAGTGACCGTGAAGGGATTGACAACCCCTTTATCGCGTTGGTTGCGAGGTTCTTGTTTGTTTGTGCAGGTACTAGGCGACTTGCGTGCTCCCTCCTACTGGATTGATACCTTGGTTCTCAAAACTGAGGGAAATACTTACGCTACTTTGCTGCATCACCCTTTCCTCTTCAAGGGAAAACCAACGCATGCTCAAGAGGTAGCAGACCCCGTTGCCACGGGAGGGTAGGACAAAAGATGTCATGCAAGTTCTTTCCATAAGCACGTATGACTATTTACGGAATACATGCCTACATTATATTGATGAATTGGAGCTAGTGCCGTATTGCCCTAGGTTATAACTGTCTCATGATGAATATCATCCAATAAGTCACCGATCCAATGCCTACGAATTTATCCTATATCGTTTCTGCTAAGCTACTACTGCTGTCATTGTTGTTGCACTTGCTAAAAAAATACTGCTATCACTATTGCTGTTACTATTGCTGTTGTCACTACTATCAAAACTATCATACTACTTTGCTATTGATCACTTTGTTGCAGATAATTAATCTCCATGTGTGGTTGAATCGACAACTCAGTTGCTAATACCTTCAAATATTCTTTGGCTCCCCTTGTGTCGAAAACTGTTGCGATCCCCTATACTTGTGGGTTATCACCTCTCAGGTCTCTTTCCCCAACCCAAACCCTAGCAGCCCCCTCTGTTCGCTCCATCCAGATCTCTCTCCCCTCTCCCCGAGAACCCACCCGCCGTCGTCTGTCTCTCCTCCTCCCTCGTCCTCATCTCCTCACTGCGGCTGCCACCTCCTCCCCGTCCCCGGCCTCCTTCCACGACGCCCCCATCGATCCCGATCCCCTCTCCTCCTCCTTTGTCCTCATCTCCTCGCCCGCACCGCTCCCACCAACCGAACCGATCCCGATCCCTTCCAGACCGAGAGAGAGTGAGAGCTCGCCTCCTCCCTTCCATATCACCGCCGCCACCTCCCTCCGGCGGAGCTCGCCGCCGTCCATGGCCTCCCCCACGCCCGAGGTCCTCCGCTCCGCCAGATCCGGCCTCCTCCTCGGTCCTACCCGACACGCTCGACCGGGGCTCCGACACCTACGCCCGCAATGCCGCCACCGTCGGTGGCCTCCTCTCAGACTTGCGCTCCACGCCCGAGGTCCTCCACTCCGTCTTGATGTTTGACTCGGTGCACGTGCGAACCTGCCTCCACCACGCGGCATACTACGGCCACGTCGACTGCCTGGACGTCATCCTCTCCACGGTGCGGACCACGCTGTTGGCCAACTCATGGTGAGACCTCGCTTCAGTCCTTGGCTGCTCAGATCTTGCCGGATTGGTTGTTACTGTAGTTGGCAAGACTGCTCACCGGCTGCTGTTGAAGCTTCGCAGGGGGTTTGCCCAGTTCGTCAACGTCAGCGACGACCACGGAGCCACACCGCTGCACCTCGCGGCCAGGCAGGGCCGGTTGGGCTGCGTGCAGGTGCTGCTGGAGAACGGTGCCATCGTGTTAGCACTGACCGTATCATATGGGTAATGTGCCGATCCGTGCCAGCCTCGTCAGTTTTGGGGATCAGCTCCATTGGTTGTTTTGATTGTGCGAAATGCTAATCTTCATGTGTTGCTGCTGCAGCTTCCCTGGTAGCACGTCGTTGCATTTGGCGCCTCGCAGTGGGGAGTTGGATTGCATCCGGAAGCTGCTTGCGTGTGGAGCTGATCGGCTCCAAAGGGACTCTGCTGGGTGAGAACTAGATCCCTGTCATGGTCTTGCCTTACACATTGTTGGTCTGCTGAATTTTATGCTATGAGGTCGCTGCCAATAGTTTCTCTTGCCCAACGCATGATCACATTATCTCAGTCTTGTACAAATGCTAGCAGGTACTGGGTCATCTGTTCATTTGCATTTCACGCGGGTTCATATTCTGCATAGTGCGAGACTGGCATCTTTCATTTGGTTTGCTGGAACATTGCACAAATGAACTTCTTTACAAAGAAAACATTACAACAACAACAACAAAGCCTTTAGTCCCAAACAAGTTGGGGTAGGCTAGAGATGAAACCCATAAGATCTCGCAACCAACTCATGGCTCTGGCACATGGATAGCAAGCTTCCACGCACCCCTGTCCATAGCTAGCTCTTTGGTGATACTCCAATCCTTCAGGTCTCTCTTAACGGACTTCTCCCATGTCAAATTCGGTCTACCCCGCCATCTCTTGACATTCTCCGCACGCTTTAGCCGTCTACTATGCACCGGAGCTTCTGGAGGCCTGCGCTGAATATGCCCAAACCATCTCAGACCATGTTGGACAAGCTTCTCTTCAATTGGTGCTACCCCAACTCTATCTCGTATATCATCATTCTGGACTCGATCCTTCCTCGTGTGGCCACACATCCATCTCAACATACGCATCTCCGCCACCTAACTGTTGAACATGTCGCCTTTTAGTCGGCCAACACTCAGCGCCATACAACATTGCGGGTCGAACCGCCGTCCTGTAGAACTTGCCTTTTAGCTTTTGTGACACTCTCTTGTCACATAGAATGCTAGAAGCTTGGCGCCACTTCATCCATCCGGTTTTGATTCGATGGTTCACATCTTCATCAATACCCCCATCCTCCTGCAGCATTGACCCCAAATACCGAAAGGTGTCCTTCTGAGGTACCACCTGACCATCAAGGCTAACCTCCTCCTCACACCTAGTAGTACTGAAACCGCACATCATGTACTCGGTTTTAGTTCTACTAAGCCTAAACCCTTTCGATTCCAAGGTTTGTACTCGGTTTTACAAAGAAAACATTGCAAAAATAAAATGTGCGGAAATCTTGAACGGGTTTGGGTATGTTTTCAGCATCTCTGTATTGCCGAGTAATTCACGAATGATTCTTAAGTTCTACCTGTGAGCACCAAATGTTTGGGAACTCTTTTGTAATTTGGTTAATCAGCATTTGTATTGTACAACTTCCTGGCTGCCATATCAAATATTATACCATTGCACTATTTAGTTACTTTTCAAAGTTGTGATAAATATAGTTCTTTTTTACTTTCAATATAGCATCAAATTCATGTCTTCCATTTTTCTCATCTACGCTGCGTGTCTATATATAGCAACACAGTTTTAGTTGCTCTGTAGGTTATCAGTAGAACTCAACTAGCCAATTAACAAGTGAACTCACTATGCATTTGCTGAATCAATATTTGGAAAGTTCACTGACCCTGCTACTATAACAAACTACTGGTGGTGGCTCTTTCCCAGGTAGTACGTGCATCATCAGTCCTATATAGCTGCTGCTCATGTACTCATTTTTTCTAGGAAAGTGGGAGGGCAGGGCCCCTTGATTTTCTTTTGCTGATTCATATCCCCTTTCAGGAATCAGACTAGACTAGAGTTCAGAGATTGATAAAATTGAATTCTGACATATGATGGCTAAATTTAGGATTCAGCAATAAATTTATGCACAGTACATGTTTTCTCCTTGTGCACAGGAGTTCTGACATGATTTTTTGAAATCCTGATATAGCTTTGGTTTATGTCACAGCAGTAAACTTGAGATTAAGTCAGTCTATCAAGTGTCAACAAACAGTTGAACATTCGTTGCACACGTTCTTGCATAATTTCGCAAAATTTGTGGTAAATTGCAAAGACAATTTCTCACTCCGGCTACCTCTGTTTTTAGTTTAGGGCTTTAATTGGAAATGGAGCCTTTTACTTTCAGTTTAAATTTTTAATTGCAAGGATGGGAGGTGGATGCCCGCATGGATCCGGCGTCACCCGACCTCGGCATCCACAAGGAGGAGCGGCGACAACCCCGGACCCATCTGTTGGTGCTGTTGATCCTGCTTGGACGGACATGTTGTCTCTTCCATGTCGGCTACATGACAGCCATGGTGAGCTCTCTGCTCCCTGCATCTTACAGTAGTTGGCCTGAAATTACAGTTGGGCTGGAAATGAACTTCTTCAGTTCGATTTGTAAGATATAATACCAGTCTAATCAGTGGATCATGGGTGATATGAGATTCTAACTAATTCCTTAAGTTTGTTTCTTTAACCATATGTGTAAGTAAAATCCTGGTTCATTGCATTTTAACAATGCAAGTTGTACCATGAGTCATTCAACAATTACATGATATTGTGACTTTATGGATATTATGGTGCGATCTGTAACTCACTAAGCAAAGATAGTACCATATTACAGGATTACTGTACAAATGCTGTAATCCTGGAGAGAACCTAGCTCCATTTTTTGTTATATAAGATGAACAAATGAGATGTATATAATGTGAGCTGACTTGTAATCCTAGAGAGAACCTAGCTAGCTCCATTTTTGCAAATGTATGTTTAGACATTATATGGTTTCTTTTGCTATGCGATGCAACATACTTTATATTCTTTCATTATATGTTGAAACAAGGTGGAAGGATGGAGTTTATATTCTTTCAGCGTGCCATGTCTATACTTGGTTTGGTTCCCTGATGCGTGCACTTCCTAACACGTGCAGGTGCAAGACAGCCACGCCAGATTCTCCTTCCACTCTGAACGCCCCCCTCCGGTCGCTCTTCTTCCGTTCCGACATAGCTGCTAAGCGAGCAACCACACCTCTGCTCTGCTCTATTTCGAGCTCATGCTCTATGTGTGTCCATGGCCATCGAGACCTTGTTTTGCTGCTTCTAATCTTCCAGTGGCAAAGAATTATTCTTGTCCTTGTTTCGATTCCTTGCTGTCAAATTCATTCTTGCCCCTTGTTTCATACTAGTACTCTATATTATATGCTCCTGTGCATCTTCTTTTGAAGAATTACATGGTTCCAAACATGTGCAGGAACCAAATTCATGGGTGATTAGACAAGAGGATCTAGGCATGGCAAGACTGTGAATAGCCATCTAGTATTACACTTTTGGAGCTTGTAACTGTGATTGCCATACTTGAAACTGCTATTACACTTCTAGATGCTTGTAAAGTACTCCCTCCGTTCCTAAATATTTGTCTTTCTAAACATTTCAAATGGTTACAACATACGGATGTATGTAGACATATTTTTGAGTGTAGATTCACTCATTTTGCTTCGTATGTAGTCACTTGTTGAAATATTTAAAAAGACAAATATTTAGGAACGGAGGGAGTATATGTTACGAGCTTGTATCATGTGTTATTTGTACAACCAGGCTGATATTATTTGAAGTATTACGTGGTCTGTGCCAATGTAAATACTGGTTATTTATTTACTTTTAAATTGAAATATGAAGAATATGACTCTGACAGCTAGGACCCAGTTACCAGAACCTGACAACGAGGACGCATTGTACTAGTTGACCCATTTTATATAGAAATTGAAAAATGAAACTGTTGAGAAAAAAGGCCATGACCCAAAAATAAAAATGCTGCAATGTTGGGCTTGGCCCATGTGTCTGACCATAATTAACAGGATTTTTTTTATTAAATTGGTTGAATTGTTGGCCTTGGCCCATGTAAAACACCGAAATGGACCGGGCTGATTCTTATCAACAACCTTTTCATTTGGTCGCAATTTTGCCACGTCAGCTTGCCACGTCGGATCCGACATGGTCTGGGCAGACAACTAACGACTAAAACAAAATGTCATTGAACCAACGGCCTTTTGTTTTGGTCGTTGCCTTCTACGACCTTCTCACAAAAAAGGTTGTTAATTTCCATTAAAGACGGTCAGCTTTTGATCATCTATTTTTGGTTACAAAAAGGTCGCAAATGAAAAACAATGACCTTTCAGCGACCAATAGTGATGGTCGCAAGTTGACATATTTCTTATAGTGCACCCCATCGATTGGATCGGATAGGATCGGGAGGAGGAAGATGCAGAGGCGGCAGATTGTATCGGAAATTGAAATTCAGATGCAGAGGCGGGGGGAGGGAGATGCAGATGCAAAGGCGGCAGCACCCGCAGCCTGCGCAAGTTTTTCTTCTTCTTTTG
The DNA here is from genome assembly GCF_056163025.1 of Triticum urartu. NCBI lineage: Eukaryota > Viridiplantae > Streptophyta > Magnoliopsida > Poales > Poaceae > Triticum > Triticum urartu. The sequence continues at coordinate 748,203,825 of NC_141879.1, read as the reverse complement.
AAGCAAGCGTGCGTAGATGGAACGAAGCCCGTTTCATATAAAAACGAACAAATCAGGCCCATCCGTGCAGAGGCCCGTCTCCACATAGGTTTGTCCAATTCGGTCCAAAGCTATAAGAGCATCTACAGCCAGAAAGCATTAGCTCTCGCACAGGAATTATCGTTATCACATGTTATAATATTCTCTGATTGTCAGCGAGTGATCATTGACATACTCAGAGATACAAACATTTGTCTGATCGAGGCTTACGAACTGACATATTCTTGTAAATATTAAGTCGAAAAAGAGGAACCATGTAAAGATTTCTGGCTGAAAAGAAGAATCATATGAACGCTTCTTTAATTGCTGAACTGTTCCTGGTCCGAGTGTATTCTCTCTTTCCCTTCTCATTTTCCAGGATGTACGGAAGTGTTGCCTGAATCCAGTCAGTGTAATGATTAAAACGGAGCATGTATTTCCATGTATTCCCGATGATTTCGATGTTAAAGATTTTGCGGCTTGTCTGCCCCCTTCTGTTTGCCTTACAACAGTGAATACGTTACCTGAGCTCCAACTGAATGCATCGTTAATGTTTTGTAGAAACCCCCCTTTACCTTTGGGATCCAGTACTGCAGATCTGGAGCAAGCCATGGGAAGACTTGTTCGAGTAATCCAAACATCATGTTTGTTAGTGTGGTTACTATTCGTGATCAGCATTGCCGTGTGCTTAGACTAGGAAGGTTGAGTCAAGCTAGGATCAGTTAATTCAGCACGTACATGTGGTAGTAATGTTTGTCCGTGTAATACTAGGCTGTGTTGGCTTACATGCCATGTCCGATTTGTAATCTAAGTCTAGTACGTCTAGGTCTAGGAGTTTTCGTTAGGGCCGGTAGCTCCTCGTCCGGTCGACGCTATATATATATATATATATATATATATATATATATATATATATATATATATATATATATATATATATATATATATGCACAACAAGGTGCGTGAGTTTCGTAACACCATGGAGAAAACCAGACAAGGAAGATAAAAGAGGAAAACCAAAGGGCACGACAAAGGCCCTGGCTATCAGTTTTTTGTGCATGTGTGTTTGTCGTGTTTTGATGTGATCGATCCGTGGGCGAAACCCAACAAAGACCTGACTTGAGTTAGAGCATGAACAGAGCTGAATTCTGCTACCGAGGAAAAAAAAGGTACTCCCCCGTCGCACTAGTGTAAAAGGCAGAGAATTAAGGGACGAGCATGGAGACCTGCCGATGAGGGGCGGCGGGGGCGGCCGGTGTGTGCAAGGTTGACGGTGGTTACTCCCACGGGCCGAGAATGTATTGTGTGTGAAAGCTTGGGAGGAGGCCTGGAGCTTTTCATTGCGCCCAGCTCACCACGTTCAAAAGTGAGAAGAAAAACACATCGCAGATCAGGTAATATACAATGCATGAATCGAGACAATACTCAACGTTTGACTGAAGAGAGACCGCTAAAAAGTCTGTGTGTGGTTCTTGTTGTGATGATCCTGAAAACATGGCTTGTGTTCTTCTTCTTCTATTATGTACTGACACGACATTCAACTGTTTGGGTTATTCTCAGTGATCTGAATTGGCAATGAAAGTGCCGATTCAGGTTGTACGTAGTCTTTAATAAGGTTGTTGGCCAAAAAGAAGTGTGTTGCACTTGACTGAGGATGTCAGCTTGTAAGCATCAGACCAGTACTCCATTCAGGCAAGCACTGTATAAATGAATCAGGGTAGTATTTTGCTGCATCAACATATTGCGAGCAACTACCGTGGAGCTAACTAGCTCCTCATATTGCACATACTTCCATAGTTCCATTCTCTTTACAGTTTGTGAGACTGAAAGTAAACAAAGGGGACATATGAGTCTGGAACTTTGTGCCGAGTAACTACCATTACAAGAGAGACCATCACAACGTGCATGCCAATTGCCAAACCAGAAACCACGGTACAAACAAATTATCCTCTCAAAGCCCACTTTACAGACACACATTACATGAGGAGTTGATAACAGTGAGTGCTCTGCTCACCATGAAAAGAGAGCATGAAAGAAATACACGAACTTGCAAGGCATGCCATTGCAGAAATCGGAAATACAGGCACAATAATCGTCTTGAAGGCAGCACATGTTAGGGTAGACCAATGCCCCATTCTTATTTGTTACAATAATCGGAAATACAGGCACAATAATCGTCTTAAAGACAACATATAGGCCTATTTCATCAAACGAACACATAGACAGACTGACAGATACATGCAGGCCCGATATAACACATTCATCTCTTGCAGTCGAAGAATGCCTTCGGAATTAGGGAACAGTAACAATTAAACATGTGCGCTGCTCGTAGTTAAGCTCCATAACCACCAGACTGTTTATCCTCCAGTCACCTGCAAGAGCACCTAAGAGAATATCATTCCAGACAAACAAGGCAGTTGTGAAAGATAGAGCACAACCCACGAACAAGTTAAACAAAACAACACGTAATTAATTACGAGCATCTCGGTCCCTCCTTGTATGAAATGAAACACGGATAGCAGAAGTAAAATCAAATAAAATAAAATTAACGAGAACAGGAGGGTAGGGGAGGGACTGAGGGAATATATGGTTACCTTGCATCCTTTCTGCTTCAGCTCCTTCGATGCGTGCTGTCTTCTCCAACAGAAATCAAGGGCATACCATTTAGTTCCAGCAGATTGAGTGACGGAAGGTGCAGCAACGCCTCGGGGGCCTTTCTCATCTTACTGAACTCATCGAGTATCATGTGGGAGAGCTTTGGCATGGACCCAGCCTCGATCTTCCATTCCTTAGTGTTATGAAAGCTAGTAAGCCATAAGTTCTGGAGACGAGGAAAACCCCCGTCAGAGCATGATATGGTTTGGCCAGTGTACCCACTCAACCTCAGCACCACAAGACATGGGAGCTTCTCCAACACCGGCATCGGGTCTTGTTGAATGGAATCAGCTTCTAGAGAGAATCTTCGTAGGCTTTGTGGGAAGTGATGGCTCTCAGGAAACTTATCAAGCACATCGAATCTATGGAGCTCAACATCAACTAGGTGAGGCATGTTTGCTAATATATTCACCATTTCCGAAGGCATGCGTGACCTTGTGACCCACACCTTAGGCTCGCATCTCAATGACAAGTCTGTTAGTTGAGTCATTTGGCCCAAAAACATCATCATATCAAGATTGAAGACTTTCCCCATAGTGGCAAAAGTAGCATTTTCAACTGTAAGCTTTAACCGGAAGGTCTTGAGCTCATTTTGATGCACACCCCTTGGTGGAAAAAATTCATCAGAGAGGTAAACATGCCTTAGAGAAGGGATATTCCACATAGATTTTGGTACCAGTGCATGTGTGTTCCTCATATCAATAGTTCGCAAGTAAAGGAGTTGTCCAATTGATGAAGGGAGGGTCACACGTCTACATCTTATCAACTTGAGGCATCTTAGATGAATGCACCCACCTATTGCCCTAGAGGAATCCCTTAGGCTTGAGTCTTCAATGTGAAGAACACGAAGAAATCTGAGTTTAGGAAGGGATATTGATCGAAGATGAAACCCAATTAGAGCTCGGAGATTACGTGATGCCTGCAAATTCTGACCATTGAAGTGCTGATAACAGTAACGATATGATATCGTGATATCAGTTGATATTGCACCAACTTGGCCTGCAAAATTTTGTATGCCATTTGTCAGCAAGAGGCCACATGATTGCGCTGTATCAAAGAGAGATTCATCCACATGCCAATTCTAAGGAGCCAATTCCCCCATACCACTGGTTACTTACTTATTTCTCCCTCGGCACCATAAAATGTGTAAAAATACCATTTTGGTCCCAAAGGCAAAAAAAATGTTCTCTTTATACCACTAGACTGCTGCATATAAAAATGCATCTTTAGGTAGTACGGTTTCTTTGATTTGAGACACACACACGCGCGCGCGCACACACACACAGAGAGAGAGAGAGAGATGTAAAGTAAATAAAGTTTAAGGACGGTAAAACATTGGCTTCTAGTGTGTAAATTTTGACAAAATCTTTGCAAGCATTTGTCTTCTAGGCAAGATTTCTCTGCAAGGATGATTTAAGTGGTTTTCTACAACAACAACAACAAAAACTAACAACTCATATGTGAGATAATGGAGCTCCTCTAACTGAAAGTAAAAAAAATGAATAGAGAAAATTAAAAGACTTTATGCAGTGATAGGTAAGGAATAAGCTTTGATTTTACTAGTGGCATAAATGAAATTAGGCTATTTAGGAGTGACATGTAGGAGTTTTAGTACTATTAAATACAAAATAAAACTATATGAAAAGAGATGAAGGGCAACATGACCTGAAGTTTTGTCGATGACAACAAGAAAACTATCTTTTCTTGCCTCTTCTATGCACCAATCACGTAAAATATCATGAACCCTTATTTTCTCAATCCATCCATGTGCCTCACTTCTACCAGTAACCTGCACAAGGCTTCTCTGGGCCAACTCGGCTACATACTTGCGTGCTGTTTCTTCTAGTTTATGATTTCGTGTGTGTGGAATGAAGCCTTCTGCTATCCATAATTCCATAAGATCCGACACATAAATTTCGTAATCCTCAGGAAAAGCAGCAATATAGAGAAAACAGGATCGTAAATAATGATTTGGCAGGTCCTTGTAACTACGAGCTAGTATGTTTTGCATCATCTCTCCATTTTTTGTTGCAGGCCAATCCAACAGTATATCAGTCCATGCTTGTTTATTTAGGTTTTTATATAGATAACCCCCCAAAATTGCAAGTGCAAGTGGCAATCCGTCACATTTCTTTGCAAGCTTTCTTCCAAGTTTTTCAAACTCATCCACATGAGCTATAGCAGACCTTTTATACAATGGTAAAGCTTTTCTACTAAAGAGTTCCCAACTCCTCTCTTCATCTAACTTCTTCAAAGAATGAACATAGGTTGGCATCTGAACATGACGTGCAACATCTTCTTTCCGTGTGGTTAATAGTATCCTACTACCATTAGTTGCATCTGGAAAGGCAGTAATGGTTCTGTTTAATTGCTCCCATGTATCTGTTTCCCACACATCGTCAAGAACTACTAAGTATCTTTTTTTGAACAAAAGATTATGGATCTTCTTTCCCACCTCGTACTCATCCATTTTATCAATTGACTCATCTCTCCTCTCCATTATTTGTTTTAGAATATCCTTTAGTAAATCAATGACCTTGTACTTTTGAGATACAGTAACCCAAGCAATTGTATCAAAGTGTAGTTTGACTCTATCTGAAGTGTAGACTTTTCTAGCAAGTGTTGTTTTTCCTGCCCCACCCATAGCAACGATGGAGATAGCACTAAGGCTCTTCTCTGCCTCCACTAACTTCCCCGCTATTTCTTTGTACTCACCCTCAAAGCCAACAACTACAATTTCTTCAATGTTTTGATGCATAGGGCCATAATCTAGTTGGAACTCATCATCAAGATGAACATTTTCTATTGAAGTATTCCCCAAATCAACTATTTTCAGACGGTTTGCACTTTCAAATATATCAGAAATCTTCCTTTTGATCCGTTGGATTTCGACACCAATTTCGTGAAGGGTAGTCAAATCACTTGGTAGGCGAGCATACCTTGCAATGGCACCCATGAATCCCTTCTTCAATCTGTTTCTCTTCTGCATGTTCTCAGCGGCTTCAATGGCATTGTCGGCCTCATACGCCACATCTCTGATCTGGCTGACCAAGACAACAATACTTTCATCTCCCCGCCTCCGTTTGTTGTTGGCGTCTCGGAGGAAGCCTTGCAGCCGCTTGAGCTCATCCTTGAGGAACTCCACTTCTAGGCTAACTCCACATAGGAGCGTGGTCTCCTGAACCGCAAGGGTGCTGACATTGCCGAGCACGGCGCCGACGGCCGACTCGGCCATTACTTCTCCTTGTCTCCGGGTATTTGCTCGGTGTCGCAAATGGAATGCTAAGTTGGTATATCAAAGATGAGTGGATGGAAGAATAATGCATGTGTGCTTTAGGAAGGCATGGTGTTTGGCTTTGTATTGCTTCTGGTCTCCATCTTGATGATGGTATATGTGTACGTGATAGAACAATGAATCTGAGAAAGGAGCACGACAAGAATGCCTTGTTGTTCCGAGGAGGGTTAACCAATTGATAGATTGGTTTTTAGAATAGAATCTTCCTTTACTCCACCATCACGGCACGAATGATTAGGATGCAAGTTAAAGCAAAGAAGGCTCCCCTGTACACACGGTATGCCTTGCTTGAGATGGGGTCTTAGCATCACCTCACGAAGGACCCTTTGCTACTCTAATTTATTTAATCCCTGACTATATTCAGGGTACCCTGGTCAGGCTCAAACAAGCGTAAACGTCGATAAATAGTTAACCATGATTCAGGATACGGAGTACTCTGCAGTTGATATGTTCTGTTGGTCTGCAGAAGCAAATGCCATGGAGCTTGTATTTCTCATACAACATGATTCAAATGGTTCGTCCAGTATCTGCAACCCCCACAGTTCGACAGCTCAGATCAATTATATGCTCTTATCTCTCATGTGAAAAGAAAAGGTAAGAGGGAACATGTTAAAACTACTCCTGTTGTAATGAGAATACACTGTATTAAATTAGGGGTAAGTGAATACATGATGTGTTTGGTTCATGCAAGGGAATAGGAAGCCGTGGAGTACAGTCACTGGCCTTGTAGAAGAAGCCGGAGGTCTGGAGGACAGATGGCTCATGACGGAAAATGAGATCACCAGCCATTCACAACAACGCTACTGTTCATGGCGGCGAAGCAAGATCGGCGGCACTGCCCACGGCGGCCGTGGTGGCGGCAGCGGTAAGAGAGATCGATGGCGCTACCCACGGCGGCAGTGGCGGCGGCGGTGAAGAGAGATCAGCGGCCCTCGAGGTGGAGAAACAGTCGCTGCTTGGCCCTCGTGGCGAAGAAAACGATCAGCACAAGCAGTGTTATTCGATACCAGGCTTTATCGGGTGTTTTCGATTATGTGAACACTAGTAGAAAAAGAACCATTTGTTTCGGTTCTAGAGGACCTTTAGTACCGGGACTAAAGGCCGTCCAGGTGGCCGCTGTCTGGAGCTTCACTTTTAGTCCCAGTTGGTAACACCAACCGGTACTAAAGGTATTTTTACGAAAGAAAATTTTGAATTTTTTTTTTTAAAATGGATTTTCAAATTTTTAAATTAATTTTCAATTTAATCTCTAATCACCCCTTATCACTGCTCTATTTAACCTCTAATCTCTAATCACCCATTATCATTTCAAATCATCTAACTTCCCGACCGGTCACCCATCCTCTCACTACTCCAGCCCGAACACGCTTAACTTTTGGGTTCTATTCCCCCCTTGTTTCCAAGTCTGCACTTGTTGTTTTCCTGACAATACACTATTAGGGAAAAAAGGCTAGCAGCAGCGCGGGTTTTAGGCCTATCAGCAGCGCGGGTGCCCGCGCTACCAATAAGGCGCTACAGCTAACTCTTAGTAGTAGCGCTGCCTGTATCCGCGCTACCACTATTGACTATAACAGCAGCGCTTTTCAGTAACGCGCTGCTATTACTTAGCTGTAGCGATTTCCCAGTCCAGCGCTACTGTTATATCTTTCACCATTTCCCCATTCCAGCTTCGATAAACTGCAATTTCCAGATACTAGGTACTACTAGATATCAATTTCATAAAGCATTATAGGTACTAGGTAGTACTCCCTCGGTTCGAAATTACTCGTCGTGGTTTCAGTTCAAATTTGAACTCAAACCACGACGAGTAATTTGGAACCGAGGGAGTACTAGATAACAATTTCATATATACTCAACATGCATCCTCAAGCAGTACAAGGTGACATCGACGACAATCATCATATTTAGTTCTAGATGATATCGACGACGATCATCATATGTAGTTCTACATGATATCGACGACGATCATCATATGTAGTTCTAGATGATATAGCCACACACACATATGTAGTTCTAGATGATATCGACGACGATCATCATCCTCAAGCCTGGGCGGTGGGTGTTCCTGATAGTAATTAGGATGGCCTGTCCAGCACGAAGATTCTTGCCAACGAGGAATCTCTTCCACCCAACCGAGTTCAAGTGTGTGCGACCATGTGTGTCCATGCGGTAAGTACATGTGGTGACGGAGCCCCTTGCGGTAAGGCGTAGTCCAACTGAGCCTTCTTCATCAGGCTCGATACCACAACTCACAGATAGGTTCTTTGGCAATCTCTGAATAAGAAAAACATATCAATTAATAAATAGCCTCACACATACTCTTGCAAATATATTTCTATTAAGTCTAGATTTCTACACTATCAAAAGACACAGTACTACGCATTTGTACTAATTAATCATGAGTTCTACTAATAAGTATATATATGGATTATCTACACTATTAATAGTTCCTTGGATTCTACACTAATAAGCATGTGATCAGACTCTACACTAAAGTATATCATCGACTAGATTCCACAAAGCATATCATTGGATTCACTAAGCATATAATCAGATAATTTGCATTTGTAAGTATAACAATAAAGCATATATATATCATCAAATTACTACATGCAGCACGTATAACATACCATTTCATGCCGATCGACCATGGTACTTGTCAGGCGGGTCACGAATGGCACCCCGACAAAGTCATCACGTGGCGGAATTATGTCCCATAGGTTGCACACCTCCTCCTCGCTCAGCCTCATTCTTTGAGCTATGATGGCTTCATGAAGTGGGTTCTCATCATCTTCATTGAGTGGGTCCTCATTATCTTCATCATCTTCGTCATCTTCATCATCTTCCACCAGGTTGATATAAATGACAACCAGCTTGGGTCTTTCTGCTCTGAAGGAGAATCTAATCAACTCACCACCAGTAAGACGCATGCGAGCGAGGAAACGGGCCCATCCATCTCCTCCAATCTGCGACATATTGCGTCCTTTCTCGACCTCCATAGTGTACGGCCCCCTAGGAGCCTCAAATGTCACAGTGTCTCCTGTCAGCTTGTTGAATTTCAACCTCACATTGCATGGGACGATCTGTGTAAGAAAAGCAAAATGACACAATGCAGTAATGCCAACACTAAAAATAAAATAGTTGTTACATTTCATCTAATTTCTTACCGCCGCATGACGAAAACTCGGATGGAAGTAGATGCCGAACAGCTTGCCAGTTGCAAGGCTGCTGACGCACCTTGACTTGCACAGTCGACATAATGGTGCTGGTGGTGGCGCCATTTTCCTAAAGCAATATGAGCAAAGGATTAACGATTCACTTCACAGGAAACAAGTGACAAATTTAACTAAATTGGCACCTACATTTTGCCAAAAAATAACTTATTACAAAAAAACTAAATCGAGCATACTAAATCAACTAAATCAACTAGCATACTAAATCCACTAGCATACTAAATCCACTAGCATACTAAATCAACTAAATCAAAATGTTCTAAATCAACTAGCCTACTAAATCAACTAAATCAACTAGCCTACTAAATAAACTAAATCAAAATGTTCTAAATCAACTAAATCAACTAGCCTACTAAATCAACTGAATCATATCAACTAAATCAAAATGTTACATATGAAAGCCTACTAAATCAAAATGTATCAGGGAGGAGGGACAAGGAGGGGCGACTCGAGGAGGGAGAAGATAGTAGGACGGAGGAGGAAGGCAGAGCGAGGAGGGGCCGGCCGGCGGCGAGTGGAGGGAGGATGGATCGAGGAGGAAGGCGGAGCGAGGAGGGGGCGCCAGCGGCGAGTGGAGGGAGGACGGAGGAGGAGGCCGGTACCGAGTCCAGCGAGGAGGATGAGGCGACAGCGGCGCAGATCGGGGGAGGGGCGACAGGGGAGGACCGGCGGCGCGGGAGGCGAGGAGGAGACCGTGAGTGTGTGTGAGTGTGATCTGTGGATGAGGCTAGTGAGTGGGGGGAGATGGAATGGAATAGCAGTAGCGCGCTATAGGTAAACGCGCTACTGCTAAACTACCTATCAGTAATGCCTTTCGGCCTGAACACGCTACTGCTATGTGTCAGTATGTAAAAATAGACATAGACATAAAAAATACGCTGCTGCTACGTTACGCTGAATGCGCTGAATGCTCATTGATTTTTGTAGTTAATTTAGCAGTAGCGATTATTGCCTAAATGCGCTGCTGCTACATTACGTAGCAGTAGCGCTGTTTATTTTAACGCGCTGCTGCTATAACTGGCCTTGCGGCGGCGGCGTGTGAATTTTAGCAGTAGCGCTTCTTGGAGTGCATGCGCTACTGATAAACTTGTTTCAGCAGCGAGTTTCCATGGCCCGCGCTACTGCTACTTAGCAGCAGCGCCTGATTTTAAAGCGCGCTGCTGGTAAGATTCTGTGTATAGGCTTTTCCTAGTAGTGATAATAAGATGTCAATCCTATTAATCCTCAGGAGTTTAGCTTGAGCATGAAGTCACATGATTCACTGTTTGAGTTTGAAACTATTATTCTAAAAAAACAATAATTATTTGACCAAAATTATTATAGTAATATTTCTTAAATAAGTAGTTTGACCAGATTTGATCAAAATTCAAAAAATTGAAATAATTATTTAGTAACACTAATATTCTTGAATAATTATGTAGTAACATTAATATTTCTTGAATAAGTAGTTTGACCACAGTTTGATCAGATTTGACCAAAATTCAAAAAACTGTAATAATTATTTAGTAACACTAATATTCTTGAATAATTATTTAGTAACACTAATACTTCTTGAATAAGTAGTTTGACCTGATTTAACCAAAATTCAAATAGAAAAACTAAAATTTGAGCATAACTTTTTTTCTTTTTAGAATTTGAGGATTCTAAAAATTTACAAACAGGCCGTAGGCATCATTTTCTTTTGCTTTTTACAAAACTGAAAAGGCAATCCACGGGAGGGGGGTTACAATTTGAAAATCCGGAACTAAAGGGCGGTTCGTGTCTCAAACCGGGACTAAAAGTCTAATATTTAGTCCCGGTTTAAGATACGAACCGGGACTAAAGGGCATCGCACCCTTTAGTGGCAGTTCGTGTCTCAAACCGGGACTAAAGGGCTCATTTGAACCGGGACTAATGCCTTTAGCCGCATGAACCGGGACCAATGCTCACATTAGTCCCGGTTCGTGACTGAATTGGGACTAATGGGCTTATCTGGCCCGAACGAAAGCCCTATTTTCTACTAGTGAAAGGATGGTTTGCGATTACATGGGACCTGAAACCGACGCGGCCGAAACAAATGCAGGTAATGTAATCGCTAACCAGTGCTTTCGCGAGACATCGAAAATGTCACGAACCAAACGCGTCGTAATTTTTAATGGCTGCATCCGCTTTTAGCACTGTTCTTGGGAATGTGACCAGTCTTGCAGTTCAGGAGGCCAAATTCTTGTATGGAATCTCCCCTGAAGTAGGGCTCTTAAAAGATGATCACATGCGGCTACAGGGCTACCTTAGAGATGCTAACAAGAAACAAAGGCTGGGAAATGATAGAGTTGATATCCTGGTCAGCCAGATTAAGGCAGCATCATATGAGGCGGAGAATGTCATCGAAACCGCGGATCACATGGATAAGAGAAACCGGCTCAAGACGGGCTTCATGGGTACTATTTTTCCCTTGACTGGAGATATCGCTACAAGATTAAGGATTTCCTTCGCTACAAGATTTAGAACTTCTCAAGTGTGTTTCCCTTGACTACATGATGGAAGAGGGGACACTGCCAAAGCTCTCAACCCTGGGGACTTGCTGGGTGCACAAGAATCAGCAGACTCCCTGAGGGTTTGTTGCATATTCCACACCCCATCGGTTTAAGACTGATTTATATGTCAAAGATTTCACAAAATGACGACACGTGGAAGGAGTTGTCCTGGAAAGGATGAGAGGTACACCCAGTACATAGCTTAAGGAAATATTATTGTTTGGAAGCAATCAGTTAATGCTAGTTAGTTTCAGGGTCAGCTCACTTTGTTAAGTTATTTTATGTTGTACATGTGTCATTTTGTGCAGGTCCATGAGTGTCTCTGTTAATAACGAGTAAATTACACAAAACCATCACTTTGAGGGCTAGGTTTGCAGAAAACACTAGATTACTTTTTTTGCAAAAAACACCATGTCTACCGTAAATATTTTGCAAAAGACACTGATCGACGAATTTGGCTCAATTAAACACGTTTATGACAGTTGGGTCCCTCTTTTCACTAACGTGGCATAACGTTTTGCTAAAGACAGTGCTAGATGGGTCAAAAAGCAAAAACACCCCAACATTCTTCAACGTGCCGCCCAGGCCCCCGTGTCCTTGGACTTTATCCAGCCACTGGTCAGCCACGCGCCCGCAGCCGCCCAAGTTAACCGGACCTCCAATCCATGGACCTCGTTTGTCGCGCCGCCGCCGCCATGGTTGAAGACCGGCACCGCTTGACCTCCTCAACTTCTGGCCAATGAGCTCCAAGCACCCCACGCACCCGGATCCGACCAGAGCACCACCACCTCATCCGGATCCGGCAAGGGATACCACGCCCCCGCACCGGTTTGGCATCCTACGCCAAGGAGATGCCTAGCGCTGCCAACGTTGACCGCCCCAGCCAGCGTCGCGCAGTGCAGATCCGACAGCCCTTGGTCGCAGCGGCCCTCGCGCAATGCAGATCCGACGACCCTCCATCTGGTGGCCTCCTTGATGAGCTCATGGCCGTCAGGCGCGATCGACGATAGGCAGGTAGGGGTCGCAACGAGGGAACCCGAGCTTCCTGACGAGCCGCCGCTCGGGTGTGGCCTCCTGCGCGAAGGAGAAGGCAAGCGCCGCCAGCGTTGACTGCACCAACCAGCAGCATGGGATGCACATTGCTTTTTTACTTTTTGATCCAGGGGTGCAGATGAAAAATCTAAGGACTAATTTGTAAATTTGGATTAAAATTTATCTCACACGAAATGTTATGCCACGCAGGCAAAAATGGGCCCCAATTGTCATAAACGTGCTCAACCGAGTTAAATCCGCCGATCAGTGTTATTTGCAAAATGTTTACGATAGATATGGTGTTTTTTGCAAAAAAAAAATATAACGTAGTGTTTTCTGCAAACCTAGTCCTTAAAGTGATGATTTTGTGCAATTTACTCGTTAATAACGGAGGAGGGCGGACATGTTTCCCAGTTCCCATGGTAATTCTCAGATGTTATTCACCCACGGTATACATACGACACAAGATTATCGGAAGAAGAATCTTTCTCGGATGGGTCAATCCGTCGACTCTAGCGACATACATACTATCAGATATATATTCTCGGATGCTAATTCCAAGACTGAATGTAATATCGAACTATCGATAGTAAAAATGCCTTGTACATTTAAACGTACTATGTCATGATCACCTTTGTATTTATTTATTATCCAGATTCAATAGTGTTGTTTAATTGTATGTATGCTTGCAAGTTGATCAACTGAAGCATAGCACCCTTCCCGCGACAAGGCCGTTACTAGTTGACGTCGATCTTCTCGATCCACAGTTCCACACCCTTGGTCCGGAAACGCAATGCAAGATTAAGGAGTCCAACGAGGTTGTTGAGCTCACGTGGGCGACCCATTGTCGGCTCATAGAAAGATACAACCCCATTTGCACTTACAAAAACATCCACTTGTAAATCTTGAGAATTGAGCATCATAGTATTCTTCAAGACATACGTTAGGCCCTTTCTAATGTTTCATCTTGTACGGGTGCTAAGGTTGCCAACTAAGCAAAAAAATAATATGGCATGCTAGTTAAGAGGAGAGAGAGTAGTATGGTGACCCGAAAAAACAATGCTAAGTACGTGTATCTTAGTGGAAGCACAATCCTCTGTCTACAATTAATTAAATGCATGAAGTTTAGCGTTCAAAAGCTTAACACCTTTGCATTGGGATCTTGATTTGCTAAGGCATTTAATATACTTAGCACCTCATCTAAGCACCTTTGTATTGGAAGAGGTCTTATGATCGCTGGACCGCTGGTACCAAGATAGTATATAATATTTTACGCTAGAAACAGGCAAGAGGGAATCAATGACTACTCGATGCATGTCGTGTGGATGCTGCAGAATACAATAGAAACATGTGCAGAAGGCACGCAGCAGCAGCCGCAGCAGGTAGAGGCGCGCCAAGCTCCTCGATCTGAACATAGCTTTGACTCAAGTCTTCACACCAGCAGACACACTCGCCCACCCAGCTAGCTAGCTACTCTGCATGCTCCGGCCACCGCTCGACGATGATCTGAGCGGCCTTGATCGAGCTTAACCAGGTCGAAAACCCTCCGGCCCACAGGCGGAGCTCTCGGTAGGGCGAGGACGGGCGCCCGCCCTACCTTGATTTGCCGGGGAAGAAAATTACGTATAGGTATACGTATGTGTAGTTGTGTACTCGCTCTGATTCATCGATAGTTCCTGAAAAAATCGTTGTCTTGTTGGGTCGTGAGTCAGTGAGCAGCGATTCTGTCCTCCAAGGTTCCAGCCGTCCAATGCAGCGAGGCTGGCGGCCGGCTGGAGCGGCGAGGGCGGCGGTCAGCGTCTACACCCGGCCTGCAGCCCCCTCATCGACTCCGTGTTCTTTTTTTCCATCCATGTTCTGTTTTCTCTTTTTGTAGTCGTGTGTACACTAGTGGCTGGAGATTCATAACATATTGACGAAATTTTCTAATTAAAAACAGTGAGAATGTGTGATATGTGATGGTAATTACTCAGTGCTTTACAGTCATTTTTGTATGTGCTATGCTTTGTGATAGAAATTTGTCTGAATATTGATGACAAATTGACAATTGCTGATTAAAAACAGTGAGTGTGTGTGGGTGGCGCAGTGGCGTTGCCAACTTTGTTGGCGAAGGGAAAACATGGATATGAAGGGGAAGGGCTAGCAAAGGCAAAGGGGAGGCGTGTAATTTTTTGAATTTTAGTGGCATTTTCAACTAAAAGTATTTGTGTGCACTACTATTGTCTTTTGAAATTTCTTTTGTGCTTTAGAGTTCACCCCACCTTAGAAAAAATTCATCCTCCGCCACTGCTCCGGCTGGTGACGGTTAGTAACTCTATCCCTTCTTGCTCATCTCCCCTGCTCAAATGCTCATCACTTCTTGCCCCCTCTCCCCTCAGATCCATGCATTTCTAGCTAGTGGTGCTGAAGTTAACTGCCAGCTCATGTTCTTGGATGATACTATCATTACACTGAAGGGAGCTTCATTTGAGTCGAACTATAGAATAAAAAAAGTCTTCTGCCGCCACCCGTGCCTAGTTTTTCTTAGTGGTTCATTGTCGGAGTCGGAGCTGAGATGTCTAGTATTGGTTGTATGGAGTGTTGTGCTGCAGCTTTTAGGCTGTTGTTTTTTCTTTTTACTTTTGATCTTCGGATCCTCTGGTCCTAGGACCTTCACCATCTTGTTGTTTTCCGTTGCTTCTTGCTATTATCAATGAATGCCAGTGATGCTGGATCTTTCAAAAAAAAGTCTTCTGCCGAAGGAGATCTGAGCGGCGTGGATCGAGCTCAAGGAGAAGACCCTCCTTTTTTTCGATAAAGGGCATTCTTTATTGACTCGTAATGTCGCATCATGCGGATGCAAAACATAACGAGTACATATTCGGTCTCTGCATAACTAAGATGCACACAGCCAAAAAGAAGAAAAAAAGACCCAAAGGGTCAATGGGCGAGGCAAACGACACACTGCAACAAAACATCAACTACTACCACTGTCATTGGCAACACCCGGACGACGAGAAGGTTGTCCTAACAGCAACGCCTTCAACAAGGAAATGGTGCATGAACACCATCATCACTGGATCAAACCACATAGGCTAGATCGTGAGTTTTCACCCAGAAGAGAAGGACCAGCTAAGCTCCAAACAGTGCCTTCAACAAGGGAATGGAATCGCCACTGCCAGGTACAACCAGTGAAGGCTGGACCTAGGGTTTTCACCCTGGAACGTAGGACCTGGTATTCAAAGAGCACCACCATAGACGAAGTCCCTATGTTGTCACCACCAACTTGCCATAGAAGAATTCCTGATGCAGTGACCCGATGAGCACTGAAATTTCGGATCAAAGTGAACATCACACATCGGGCATTTACTGAGATGACAGATCTGACAACACAAACAACAACGACTGTGCTAGCACCATGCCGTTGTGAGGGCACACCCCAACCATCACCGGAGAATGATGAATATCTTAGTTGTCCGTCATGAGGATGGGAGGCACTGGGTAGCCTGGCACGTGAAGCCCAATGGCCAAGTGACGCGCACGACCACCAAGCATCCACCACTTCCTGCTCCAATGGATGCACCACCGCATATACCAAGCCGACGAATGACCACCAGAAAGAGGCCTCGGTCACGTCAGCCAGACAGGGACGCCACGAGAGAGCCAACCATCACCGGATCAAGCCAGCCGATATCCGCTTGATCAACACCCAACCAAGACACGGCGCGAATCCCTGTCCAAACGCCCACAAAGGTGGCACATCTCCCGAAAGCCGCATGGTGAAGCAAAATTGAGTTTCAGCCATCCGCCGCCTCAAGCACCTTCGGAGAGGCTAGATCCCGCTGGGTAGAGAGCTTTGTCTCTGGTGGTAGTGTGGCCATAAAAGTTAATGATGACGTTGGCAACTATTTTCAGACAAGGAAGGGGCTTCGTCAAGGCGGCCCCGCATCTCCTATTCTCTTTAATATTGTGGCCGACATGCTAGCTACCCTTGTGGAGCGCAGAGCGGGCTAAGCTGGATGGTCAAATTAGTGGGGTCATTCCACACTTGGTAGAAGATGGTCTATCCATTCTACAATATGCGGATGACACAATTCTATTTATGGATCATGATCTAGATAAGGCAATAAATCTCAAGCTGCTCTTATGTGCCTTTGAGGAACTTTCTGGTCTCAAAATTAATTTTCATAAGAGTGAACTTTTTTGCTTTGGAGATGCTGCAGAATCAGCACCCGAGTATGCCGACATTTTTGGATGCCAGCTCGGGCAGCTTCCGATTAGGTATCTGGGTATCCCGATACACTATCGCGTTTAACTACCGCTGAGTGGAAGCATGTGGAAGAGAGACTTGAGAAACGATTAGCCAGTTGGAAGGCCAAACTCTTGTCTTATGGGGGGCTATTGATCTTGATCAATTATGTCCTAAGCAACATGGTTTTATATATCTTGTCATTCTTCCACCTGCTGAAAGGGGTTGTACAGCGTCTAGACTACTTAAGATCCAGATTTTTTTGTCGGTGTGATAACGAAACCAAGAAATATAGACTGGCTAGGTGGAGCGTATTATGCAGACCTAAAAGTCAAGGGGGCCTAGGAATCCAAGACCTTGAGATTAAAAACATCGCTCTTCTCAGCAAGTGGGTTTATAAACTACTCACTGAGAATGGAGTATAGCAGGAAATCATTCGCAACAAGTATGTGGGATCCAATGTCATTTCTCAAATTCATTGGAAACCTGGGGATTCACATTTTTTGAGTGGTGTCATGAAGGCCAAGGAATTCTTCTTCCAATTTGGGACCTTCTTGGTTAGGGACGGTGCTCAGGTTCGTTTCTGGGAAGATGCTTGGCTAGGGAACACTACACTAATGGTGCAATACCCGAGTTTGTACCGGATCGTCAGACATAAATTTGTCACGATCAAACAAGTCTTAGGACAGGAAAACCCTGATATTTCTTTCCGTAGGGATCTTTTGGGCACTCGTCTGGCAGCATGGAATGAATTACTCACTCGCCTGAAGGACATTCAACTGTCAGATGAGCCGGACACTTTTCGATGGAACTTGCATCAGAATGGTAAATTTTCAGTCAAATCCATGTATGATGCAATGGTTCATTGTGATATTCCAGTAGATAACAGGAAATTGTGGAAGCTAAAAATTCCCCTAAGAGTGAAGATTTTCCTCTGGTTTCTTAACAAAGGAGTCATCCTAACTAAAGATAATCTGGCACGACAAAACTGGCATGGTTCCAAGACATGTGTCTTTTGCCAACATGACGAGTCTATCAAACACTTATTTTTTGAGTGCAAGTTCGCTCGGGCAGTTTGGGCTATGGTCCAAGTAGCTTCGAATTTATACCCACCACGTAGTGCACGGAATATGTTCGGCAACTGGTTGCGGGGTATTGATAAACAATTTTCTGCACATATTTTTGTGGGAGCGGCGGCCTTATGCTGGGCAATGTGGCTTACCAGGAATGATGTGATTTTTAACAATAAATGTGTCTCATCTCTTATGCAGGTTATTCATATTTGTACACGATGGCTCCGTACTTAGTCTATCCTGCAGAAGCCGGAGGCAGGGACCTTTTTATGATGGCGTCTACACGGCTGGAGTGTACAACCAAGGAGGTTTTCTACCCCCATGGATAGCGGTATGATTTACGGATAGGATCTACCGCTCCTTAGGCTGGACACGATTTATTGCTTGGCATTGTATCGAATTATTTTATTTTTAGGGTGTTCTGGACTTTTTGGCTGTGTGCATCTAGCTATGCAGAGGCCGGGTTTTCTTTCGATACGATTGTATTACTTCAATATATCTAGTCAATGAAAAGGCCTTTATCGAAAAAAAGATCCCGCCGGATCCAGCCCATCCGCGACGCCCGCCTTCAGATCTTGGCCGATACAGTTCCAGGCGCCGCACCACACCACCACCAGTACGGATCATCGGAGGACACGACCGGTGGCGCACATGGATGGTCATGCCTTGACGCTGCAGCACCCACAGGGCACGAGATCCAGGCGCAAATGTCCCGTTCTGACGGCAGGAGGAGGCCAGCCAACCCCGGGAAGGGAAGGAGAAAGTTGGACGGGAAGAGCCCCGCCGCCGCCATTAGCTCCGACGGCCTCCTCCGGCGGCGGCGCGGGGAGGGCAGCGATTTAAGGTACCCTAGGGCAGGCGGCAGGGGTGGTCTCCAGAGTCGCCCTAGGAGCGACCCGGGAGGCGTTTTTTCATATCGGAGAAGACCCTCCTGCCGCCCGCTGGTGAGTCCCCATTTCTCTCCCTTCCGCTCCTCAATTCCTCAGCGCAAACTCATGCATGCTCACCTCTTGCATGTCTGCCATGCTATCTAGCTAGTGGTAGCGAGGTCGCAAGCTCAAGTGTAGTGATTACTCGTCACTATAAAAGAAATAAAGCAATATTCATTCTTGTTAATTCTTGTCATCTTTGACCAAGTATATTTTCCATCTGTGAAGAAGGTTAGGCGAGGAGGAGCTAGCAGAGAATGACCGTGTCCGCTGTTAGCACCGT
The DNA here is from genome assembly GCF_056163025.1 of Triticum urartu. Lineage (NCBI taxonomy): Eukaryota > Viridiplantae > Streptophyta > Magnoliopsida > Poales > Poaceae > Triticum > Triticum urartu. The sequence goes on along the minus strand of NC_141879.1, from coordinate 748,184,566 downwards.
GCTTGGTAGCGTGGGCAGGCAACCTTGTCCAGGAGACCACATTCCTGTGTGCACTCATCCTTGAAGTGGGGTTGTTGAAAGATGAGCTCATGAGGTTGCAGGCCTACTTCAAAGATGTGGATAGAAAATGGCGGTCAGGAAATGCAAGAGTTGCCGTCCTGGTGAGCCATCAGAGATGCCGCCTGTGAGGCTCAGAATGCCATCAAAGCTGCAGACTACATGGAGAAAAGAAATGTTATGTTATGCTTCAAATTATAGTTTTAAATAGTCGGCTATAGCTCTGCTATAACCCGCTATAGCCTTTTCAGCACGGTGCCGCTAAATGATCGTCTTCATAAATAGCCTGCTATAACCCGCTTTAGCCCGCTATAACTCCGCTATAGCTTATTTGGAGGCTCGCCGCTATTTTTCATAGGCCGCTATTTGAAACATTGTCCAAATTCAAGTATAAAGAGGGAGGCTAACTTCTGATGAGCGAGCGGAGTGAGGCCTGTCGCCGGTAGGCTTGGCCGAAGCGGATCAGTATTGATCTAGGCACATGTGTTATATATACCTCTCGTAAGCCGCCGCACGGGATAAGTTAATCAGTTGTAAATCCAACCTCCCCTGATATAGTGAAGTTTGGCTGGCTGGCGCCCGTGGTTTTTCCCCCTTCGTGTTGGAGGGGTTTTCCACGTTAAAATCTCGTGTCCCCTGCTTGTTCTTCGTTCTTCGTTGACTTGATTTGCTTGTGGTATCTCTAACAATAAACAGACTCAAGAAGGGATTCATGGGTGCTATTTCAAGGTATGCTCACCTGCCAAGTGACTTGGCACCCTTCGTAAGATTGGTGTGGAAATTCAGTGTGTCAGAAGAAAGCTCGCCGAGATTTTTGCAAGTGCAGAGAATTTGAAAATTGATTTGGGTGAGACCATTGTAGTGGAGGATGAGCTTCCATGGGATTTCAGCGTTATCCACTAGAACTCGGAATATGATACTTTCATGGTTGGTTTTCAGGATGAGCACAATGAAATAGTCGGAAAATTAGTTGACAATGAGAGCATGCTTATTGCTGTGTCGATAGCTGCCATGGGTGGAGCGGGGAAAACAACACTTGCAAGAAAAGTATACACTTCATCCAGAGTCAAAGAGCACTTCAACATAGTGGCTGAAGAAAATATGCCCTAGAGGCAATAATAAAGTTGTTATTTTATATTTTCTTATTCATGATAAATTTTTATTATTCATGCTAGAATTGTATTAACTAGAAATCTAAATACATGTGTGAATACATAGACAAACATTGTGTCCCTAGTGAGTCTCTACTTGACTAGCTCGTTGATCAAAGATGGTTAAGGTTTCTTAGCCATGGACATGAGTTGTCATTTGATAACGGGATCACATCATTAGAAGAATGATGTGATGGGCAAGACCCATCCGTTAGCTTAGCATATTGATCGTTTCGTTCTATTGTTATTGTTTTTTTATGTCAATTACATATTCCTTCGACCATGAGATTATGTAACTCCCGGATATCAGAGGAATGCCTTGTGTGCTATCAAACGTCACAACGTAACTGGGTGATTATAAAGATGCTCTACAGGTATCTCCGAAGGTGTCTGTTGGGTTGGCATAGATCGAGATTAGGATTTGTCACTCCGAGTATCGGAGAGGTATCTCTGGGCCCTCTCGGTAATGCATATCATAAGAAGCGTTGCAAGCAAAGTGACTAATGAGTTAGTTGCGGGATGATGCATTACGTAACGAATAAAGAGACTTCCCGGTAACGAGATTGAACTAGGTATGAAGATATCGATGATCAAATCTCGGGCAAGTAACATACTGATGACAAAGGGGATAACGTATGTTGTCATAACGGTTCGACCGATAAGGATCTTCGTAGAATATGTAGGAGCCAATATGAGCATCCAAGTTCCGGTATTGGTTATTGACCGGAGAAGTGTCTCGGTCATGTCTACATAGTTCTCGAATCCGTAGGGTCCGCATGCTTAATGTTCAATGATGATTTTGTGTTATAGGAGTTATGTGATTTGGTGATCAGATATTGTTTGGAGTCCCGTATGAGATCACAGACATAATGAGGAGTCTCGAAATGGTCGAGAGGTAAAGATTGATATATAGGACGATAGTATTCGGACACCGAAAGTGTTATGGGGTATCGGATACATATCGGGTCATCGGAAGTGGTTCCGGGCACCCGCGGCAAAGATATGGGCCTAATGGGCCAAGAGGGGAAACGCAGCAGCCAGCAGGGGCTGTTGTGCCCCCTATATGGGCTGCACCTAAGGGAAAGGAAAGAGGGGAAGAGAGAAGGATGGGGAGGGATTCGACCTCCCCCTTCCTTCCCTCCTCCCTCCTCCTTCCTTCCCCCTTCGGTACTTATGGAAGGGGGCAGGCCGAATTGGGGGAGGCGCCCAAGTAGGATTCCTCCTACTTGAGGCGCCCCTTGCTGCTCCCCTCCCTCTCCCACCTATATATATGTGGGAGGGGCACCGCTAGAACACACAACATTGATTCCTAGACGTGTGCGGTGCCCCCCTCCACAGTTTACACCCCCGCTCATATTCTCGTAGTGCTTATGCGAAGCCCTACGCGGAACACTGCACCATCACCGTCACCACACTGTCGTGCTAACGGAACTCATCTACCTCCTCGACACTTTGCTGCATCAAGAGTTCGAGGGACGTCATCGAGCTGAACGTGTGCAGAACTCGGAGGTGATGTACGTTCGGTACTTGATCGGTCGGAACGAGAAGAAGTTCAACTACATCAACCGCGTTGTCAAACGCTTCCGCTTTCGGTCTACGAGGGTACGTAGACCCACTCTCCGCCTCTCGTTGCTATGTATCTCCTAGATAGATCTTACGTGGTTGTAGGATTTTTTTAAATTGCATGCTACATTCCCAATAGTGGCTTGGGTGACCGTATCTCAAACGTTCAAGGGCGTTAACTTACTAAGGGACATTATGAAACAAATAATAGAGGGCACAGATTGTTCTACATAAATTGATGAAATGGATGATTTTCTCCTGCAAAAAAGATACCTAGTAGTTCTTGATGATGTGTGGGAAACAGACACATGGGAGCAGTTGAACACAAGAGTTAATGCCTTTCTAGATGCAACTAACGATAGTAGAGTATTGTTAACTACACGGAAAGAAGATGTTGCAAATCATGTTCAGGTGCCAAGCCATGTCCATCCTTTGAAAAAGTTAGATGAAGAGAGGAGTTGGGAACTTGTTAGTAGCAAAGCTCTACCATCATATAAAAGGTCTGTTATAGATGATGTGGATGAGTTTGAAAAACTTGGCAGAAAGCTTGCAAAGAAATGTGATGGATTGCCTCTTGCACGTGCAGTATTGGGGGGGGGGGGGTATCTGTCAAATAATGTAAATACACAAACATGGTCATATGTACTTTTTGGTTGGCCATCAACCAAGGATACACAGATGGGGCAAGACATACTAGCTCGCAGTTACAAAGACCTGTCAAGCCATTATATAAGATCTTGTTTCACTACCGGACTAACCCTCTATGCCGATGGCCGAGGGCCCTTTGCTGTCGGTATAGCTCTATGCCGACGGTCACCGTCGGCATACACCCGTCGGCGTAGGTATCGTCAGCGTCGTCCTGTCAGACCGTCGGCATAGAAAAGCCGTCGGCATAGGCATCTATGCCGACAGCTTTCGTACGGCCATCGGCATAGTTACACCGTCGGCAGAGAAAATCACCAGACGGCAACAGACGGTGCCGTCATCCCCACTAACCAACCAGCGACGGCCACGTGGCACATATAAGCCGACGGTCAGGCCGTCGACTTATATGTGCCACGTGGCAGTCACTGGGCGCTCCTGGCAGTAGAGTATGCCGACGGCCAGGCCGTCGGCATACCCATGCCACGTGTCGCTTCCTGGTTTCTCGTGGACATGGCTATACCGACGGCCACGCCATCAACATAGATCTGTTCTGTTTTTTTATTTGCTCTGTTTTCTCATTTTTTTTATTCAATTTGACAACATTTAAATTCATAAAATATGACAAAGACCATATATAGATAGAAATAAGACAGATCGTCATCTAAAGATACTCTAGATCATCATCTAAAGATACTCAAGATCATCATCATCATCATCTAAAGAGAATCAACATATAAGTATTGCAAGACATGGAACATCATCATCGTCATCTAAAGAACGGTAAGAAGTACGGAACATGGAAAGTATTTCAAGACATGGCACACATCATCTGTCAAGACTAGGACCATCACCGTGAGCAACGCCAAGACCAGCACTACTTCCCCAGATCGGAGTGACTGGGCTCTCTGAAGCAGGAGTCGAGCCACCGGTCCCCTACATGTTTGAAAAGAGATTGTAAGGGTAAATATGATATGATAGTGTTGAATGAACGAAAGCTAGTTTGTCAATAGTTAGGCAAATGTACTAACCGGAGTTTGACTGCCTAGTGCCACCCATTCATCGAACGTGGGCACGTGTGGGGGTTCTCCAGCAGGTGGTGGTGCGGGTCCCATTCGTGGTGGATCCGTGAGGTTAGTCCAAGACGCCAAAGTAGCCTGAATATTAGTTAACCAAGCAAACTAGAAGGTCAGAAGAAATGAAAGTGCAAATTTTAGCTTGGTTCTAAGAGGGCAAAACTAACCGCCATCATCTGACGGTTGTAATCTGTTAGAATTGTGTCGAATATTATTGTATAAAGTAGGTTACAGTTGGACTTGATTTTGGACTGTGTGTTGACAGCGTAGAAGTGGTGTCCTAATAGGACACCTGTATCCTAGACTTCTCATATATAGTAGGGGTAGACACACTTGTAACCTATGCCAACATAATAGCACAAGTACGCGGGGGGAGCCGGCGGCTTGTGCTGTCGCCCGGGTGGTCGGTGTGCGGTATTGTGACGGTGTCACGGGGAGGAGCGCCCAAAGTCAGGCCCCAGGGATGTAGCCATATCGGTGAATCTCGTTAACAAATCTCGGTGTTGCGCTCGTGTGATTGCTTGGTCCATGGTAGATCGACGAAACACCTCAAATTTATTCTAACATAATCCTCGTTTGCCTTTACTCGTTGCAAGTACTCCCGCACCTTAAGATTTCTAAGCTCGACAAAGGCTTTATATGCCTACAAAATTTAGGTTGTTTCTAAGTGGACAATGCTGAAAATTGTTCGACGGTATTTTGTGCATTGCTGCATAAAATAATAATTTTATTTTCAATGAGTTTTAATGCAGGTTATCTGTGCAAAGGTAAGTGGTTAATAATACAAAGGCAAAATGCTATTGCATGGCACATGCCCGCACGTACTTAAACAGGCACATGCATGAAATCATGGTGCAACTACTACATGTGCATGCACACACACGTCCTACGTAGCTTAGCTTAGACACATATAAATAGTTATGTATTTGAATACCGGCAACCTCGCGTTACATATCCGAATACCCGTTTGTATGCATACATCATATAGGTATGTATTTGAGTATCTACGGCCGGTGAGCACGCACGCATACTTCTCCGAATACCCGATATACATGTACTTCGTTTCCTTCTTTTGATATTTGGACAGGTACATGTACGTGACTGGAATCAGATGATAGGCTCACGTGAGCAGCCTATGTACGTATATTTGGTAATCCATCAAAAATTGGAAACGGATACAACCGACCACAGAACCACATAAAAAAAGGTACGCGCCAACTAACATGGTATATATGGGGTTGATCATTTCCTTTTATATGTACAGACTTGGACGTCAAGACAAACAATAGAAGGAAATATTAGGACGGTCCAACCCTACCCGTCCAACACCAGCCTATATAAGCTAGCCAACCAAGACACCAGAAGCGAGGAGGAGCTAGCTAGCATAGCTGGTGCAACAACAAACGCAGCCGAGGAGACGATGGCGCGGCCGTGACCACACGTTCGTAGGCACCAGATGTGATGAGCCCAGAAACGCCAGCCACAACGGCGGCCTGCCCACGGCAAGGATGCAGACGCCCGAGGAGATGATGAAACGGGAGCTGATCAAGCCCCATTGACTAACTTTATTTTTTATTGTGTATTTCATCTATCAGGTGCCGCACATCCATCAAGCAGCAGCAAAGCTACACACACGTCCCTGGCCAGAAACTCACGCACGCACCGGGCAGGGACGTGCTTGTTGGCGGCGTCAAACCCAAGTGCAAAGGAGGACGTGCTCACAGCGGCGTGGTGGCCGGTAGGCCACCGGCCACGGCATGCTAGAGGATGCGTAGAGGACGCCGCTGACAGCAGGTGCACTATGACATGGAGGTGAGCTCGGATGCATGCACGTGCAACAACCCTCTTGGTACGTACAGTATTTTTCTTACCGGGTTCCATGGAGGAGGAGGAGGAGGAGACACGCGCGTGGCGGCGTCGCCAAATTGGAACTCAAGCACGAAGGAGGACGCGCCTGCGATGGCCGCGTAGGCCCTGTCTTGCGGCGATGAGCATGCCGTGGAGATGACAAGACGCACACAAGGAGGAGGCACAGGAGGAGGCAGAAGACGCGCCGTGGCGGCAACATCGAGAACATCAGGAAAGCCGCGCCCATGGCGGCGGCACGCTCGTTGTCCAACATGCACACGGTCTAGCGCTGTCCGGTGGCGGCAGTGCATGCGCCAAGAAGGATCCGCGGAGGCTGGATACGTACATCTATATCTCTTTTTTGTATGCAGGAGCCACAAACACATCTCAACCCGAGGAGGTAGCAGCGATAGAGAGCATGCACCGGCTGGGTTGAAGTCGAGGTCGCCATGTACCCATGCGCCCACATACAACGTTTCGATCACAGACGACGCGCCCATGGCAGTGGCGCGCTCACCGGGCATCAAGCATGCTGCTTGGCTCTGTCCAGTGGTGGTTGTAACGAGGCGGAGCATGCGAGAAGGAAAACACGGATGAACCCACGCGGCCGCAACATCACCTCACGCATCCATCAGGCCGGCTGGTACAAGTGCAAGGAACCCCGGCGGCAGCAACATGAACATGAAGCTCACGTTCCCCTATGGTGAGATGATTGTCTAATTTTTCTTTCTTCTGTTTCTCCCTCACATCCAGCATGCATGCACTATACACGGAGAGTACGTACCCGATCCCTCCATCGTCGTCGGAGGCGATTTCACCGGACCAGGAGTCTACACCGACACCGTCAGACTTTGTCTATGTCAAGCTCTTCGTCTTCAAGCGTCGTGTTCTTGGTTGAAGATGACCCAGGAGCAGCCGGAGCTCGCCAACGAAGCAGCCCAACCGCTAGCCCTGGTGCTCCTACGGCGGCCTATCCGGCCCCGACGAACATGTCGCGATGCACAGATCATGGCGAACAGGTCTCGATGAACAGGTCCATGATGTTCCAATCACGGTGTACAGACTCCGATGCACCGGTCCTCGGCGAACAGGTCACTGGTGCACAGGTCCATGGTGCCCCGAACAGGTCTCGCGCCTTGCTTCCCAGAGGAGACAACATGGCGGAGCCGGAGCTCGCGACGACGTAGCCCGAGACAAGTCCATGACGAACAAGTCTCTCCGGTGCACAGATCCATGGCGTTACGATCACGGTGGACAGGTCCATGGCGCCCCGGACAGGTCTCGCGCCTTGCTTCTTGGAGGGGACGATGTGGCGGAACCGGTGCTCACAACGATGCAGCCCGAGACCGGTCCCACCTATGAAAGTGCACCCACTATCGCGAATAGGTCCTTGGCGTACAGGTCTCGGCGTGCTACTTGTCTCAGTAAATCACCGAATACGGCGTTTAGCCGAGACGAGGCACCCACAGTGGCGGACAGCTCCTCTACGTATAGAACTCGATGTACAGGTCCATGGCGCCCCCGGCGTATGGGTCCCCTTTCGGTGTAGCACCCACCCAAGGCAATGAAACCTCTACAACATCTCTTCACGAGTTCGCAGGGTGGCGTCCTTGACAAAACGGACTGCCATAGACTTGGCATTCAATCAAGTGAGACACACCTATCACGGAGCACAGTTCATTGGTGAACAGCTTCCGGCGTACATGTCCATGGCGTCGCCGGTATACAGGTCCCCTTTCTATGGCCATGTGAGGTGGCATCCTTTTCCTTGGCGGACCGCCGTAAACTCGGCGTCCAACCGAGACGAGGTGCCAACCACACCGGCATTGCAGATATGAGCGAGCGTTGATTTTACACCGACGCCGGTCTCCATAAGAACACTCCCACGAGGCAACCCCTTGCATACCCAATGAAGCCGCTACATCGTCAAGAAGTCCGAGCAGAGCAGGACCCATGCAACTTCAACACCGACTACATCAACGCTGTCAAGACCGACGAGGCGCGACGGCGAGGGCGAACGTGGCCAACACAAAGCCATGTTTTGAGCGACATGTGTACCGACGAGGACACGGGCTTTGCCGCCGCCCACACCATACACTCACACCATCATCATCATGCATGGAGAACGCGAAGCGAAGACGACCACACGGCTTAATCGAAGGTATCTCGCGGAGCAACCCGCGGGAGTAATTAACCGGGAGCTTTTCGAGGCCCCGGCAATCAGGAGACCGCACATCGCCATAGTCAGGCAGGCCGCGCTAGTAGGCCACGGAGCACAACCATTTTTTTATGGGATCTTGTAATTTTATTCATCCAAAGAGATAAATGAAATACTTGTTTTCGGTATCACTTTTCTTTGTGTACTACGGTACACTGGCACGCCAGCATTTTTCTTTTTCCCCGGCGCATGAGAGAAATCAAACATCTCCTCTTCCCTTCTCACGGAGTGCCCTTTAAGATTTTTCTCGTGTCAAACAAAAATAAACTGAGAAAGTGAGAAATAAAGAAGATAAGGGGGAGTAGTTACGAACGCCCGTACTCTTTATTTATTCTGTGATATAAGTGTTTTCTTGCCCCGCATGCTATCGAGGCTGGCTGCAGAAATGTATTTACCTGAGATGCCTGTCCATCTGCTGCAGGTAAAAGCACAAGACTATCCCCACATTCTTGTCACTGCTGGCTTAAATGGTATGGCCCTTGGATTCTGAGTTTCTGTTGGCTACTGTTAGCTGTTAACATCAGATTATCCTCACAGCTAACTACTCCGTGACAAACAGATCCTCGCGTGATGTACTCGGAGCCTGCTAAGTTCGTGGCGAAGCTGAGGGAGCTGAAGACAGACGACAACCTCCTGCTGTTCAAGTGCGAGCTCGGCGCCGGGCACTTCTCCAAGTCGGGGAGGTAAATAAAAAGCAAAGGAGACATTACTCCTTTGCGTTTGATTTCTTCTTTTTTGACGTGGCATGCTGTTATTAGTGCCAAAAAGGAACAAATAAAATTGTGCTTTTCGGCCTAACTGTTGTTGTTTTAACTTGCAGGTTTGAGAAGTTGCCAGAAGACGCCTTCACCTACGCATTCATCCTCAAGGCGCTGGGCATGATTCCTCCTACAACGGCTTCTTCGCTGTGACGTGCACACATAGATTTAATTTTTTAAACACTTCTTCTGATTTGCCCAAAAAGGTGGAGAAAGAATGACACTTGAATAGTCGTGGTCTGTGAGGGAGTGGACTGGCAACTGAATCTGTGACACTAAATTTGGCAAGAATGGGAGGATCGATCCTTTGTTTTGGTATCGTGGTTTGGTCTGATGACAAGGAAGTGCAATCTCTTTCTAACTTGTGCATTAGACGTGCGCTGAAGCACAAGATAGGAAGTGCAATCCTTGTTTTGCTACCATGGTTTGGTTTGATGATGGGAAATCGAACTCATGATTCATTAATCCAGCAGCTAATCCACCTAGGTGTTTCATTAATTGCCTTTTATTTAAACTCTCATTCTGCCCAATTGATGGGCTTGATTGCCCTGTCTGATAGATAATTCATCATGCCATGAATAGTAAATTACACTTGGTAAATGTACATACACATCGCCAGCCACAACTGTTGTGCTTTGGGACATCCTGATTCCTGAGGCAAGTTCTCCTTACAGCCAAAACATGTTGCAAGGCATGAGCTCCAGAAATGAGTGACTGATAAGTAAATGAGCAATGCACATCAATGACAGCCCAAAACTAAAGTGGACTTGGTGCAAGAAAGACGGATTGCACATGATGCAGGTTAACAATAATGATTTCTTTCACTAGAGGGCTTGGTACCTTTACAAGTATAGAATTGTCAGCCAAAACAGTTATACTTCGAACAAAGTCGTCCCAAAGCCAGATCATGGGTATAATCATTTATCTGGCAAGCTCTGAACTCCCAGGAACAAATGCAAAAATTAAAGTGAGCAATGGACACACAGAACAGCCAACAATTAAGGTGCAAATAAGCAGACTTGCACATGATGCAGGATGACAATTATAATTCCTTTCATCAGTGAGCCTGGTTACATCCATTCAGCAGAAAATAAAACTTTGACCTACATAAGTTGGAAAGGTAGACTACAACAGGTAGAGCAAAATTCACAAGAGCAGCAGCTCCAAGCCTCTGTATCATCTTGCTCAACGACATCCGGTGATGCTTGCACTAGATCGCTAGCTTTACAAAAATCATCCCAATCGATTTGTGATCGCCGCTATCTCCTCTCGCTCGTTTTTCTTCTTTTCTTGTTCCTTTGGACAGCCTCTCCATGACGCCTGTATCATACACAAACACACCATAACTGCATCGTAAGGAACCTCGAAAAGAGAAGCAAAGTTCCGAAAACATAGAGCAAGTTTGAGCACAAGATGTAACCGTGCATAATCAATCAGTATGAGCTAAATTTAATTGAACTTCTTCAGCCAAAACCGATCGGATACTCAAATGAGTTACCCATCTTGCATCTGCTTTCGTTTCCTCTTGACACCGGTTGGCTTTATTGCTTGATCTTTGCTGCGCCGCCTGAACGCCTCAGAATCACTACTGCTGAATGAATTCATAGTTGTGTTCAAAATCTGCCCCTTTGGCACACAAATTCATAAATAGCTGAATGTCCTATAATAGGAGCAAGTGTTTGGTACCGAGGGCCCGCAGTGTGCGTAGATCGAAGGCGTCGGCGAGGTGGGGGCGGCCGGCCGTCTCGGCCCGCTTCACGGCCAGCATCTTCAGGCTGATGAGGAGATCCTGCACCACCAACCACCACCACCGCGGCACCATTAAAAACCTGTCGTATTAAAGGCGAGAAATCAAGAGCTGGGAAAGGGGCGGCGTCACCGACGAGCTCGGGCTCGGAGAGGGGTTTCGCCGGCGGCGGGAGGCGCCATGAGGAGGAGGAAGAGGGGTTCGCTTCCCGGTCTTTGGGCCAGTTCTTTTGGGCGATTCTACCAGAATCGTCCCCCTCCCCAGCTTCTCCCATAATCACCACTTCATATGTTTTTTACAATCCTAGCTAATTAGACCTTAACTAGATAGGATTGTAAAAAAAATATGAAGTGGCGATTCTGGGAGAAGCTGGGGAGGGGGGCGATTCTGGGAGAATCACCGAAAAGAACTGGCCTTTCTTCTTCCCTGGGTGTGTGTTGGGCTTTGGTTGGCGAGACCACCAGGCCCGTGGATGGAGACGCCTGGTTCATCATCACAACTATCACTGGCCAACGGGCCTCTGCTACATGTCTTGCATTATCTGAAGCGTTTGGTGTGATCGGGCCAGCCCACTAGCTATTTTTTTGTTTTCATTATAAAGTTTTGTATATGTCAACAACATTTTTGTAGTACACGTTTCACATTTTCCAAAATTAACATTATTAATACATGGTCAATATTTTTCTATTACACATTTTTTCAAATGCTTGATTAGCATTTTTTAAACAATATTAATATTTTCTGAATAATTGGTCAACAATTTACCTTTACAAAATTTTAAAGGTAAATAATTGTTCAACACTTGTTCAAATTTTTTGCAAATTCTTGATTAACATTTTTATACACATGATCACATTTTTTCACATATTTTTAATATATGGTCAAAACAATTCTATACACATTTAACAAGTTTCAAATGTCACATCAACATTTTACAAATACTGTTTTCAAAAATTCTTTCAAACGCTTGATTAATAATTTTGTATACATGGCAAAAAATTCATCATTTTCTTAATACATGGTAAACAATTTTACTATACACATTTAACATTTTCTCAAATGCTTGATCAACATTTGTCAAATACTTGTTCAACATTTCTTCTATACATATTTAACAAATTTCAGATGCTTGATCAACATTTTTCAAATACTTGCACAAGAAAAATTAAAATGCTGGATTAGCATTTTTAAAATACATGATCAATTTTTATACACATTTTTATGCGTTTTCATATATATGATAAAAAGTTTATCTATACACATTTATCAAATGTTTTAATAGAGTTTTTTTATAATATATATGTATTTAGAATATTTTAAAGTATGAACAAAAGCAAAAAACGAAACAGAAAATGTAGAAAAGAAAACAGAAAAAGGAGTCTGTGGCCTCCTGGGCCAGCCCATGTCAGTTTCCACTTCAGCAAGGGTTCCTACTCTCTAGGAGACGGCGAGATATAGGAGTGCCCGAGCGAGAGGGGGATCAAACCTAAGACCTCCAGGCACTTTCGTCACACTGATAGCCAATGAGGCAACATTGAGTTCATGTTAAACTACTTGGGCGCAACCTATTAGAAGGAAAGGAGCCAGTTTAACACAAAATTTCTGGTTTATTTGTTTTTTCTTTCTCAATTATCTTCTGTGTTATTCGGTTTTGTTCCATTTTTTTCTTTTTCTGTACCTTTTTCCATTTTCTGTTTTTCATTCTTTTTAATTTGTTTTGTTTGTTTACAATGTTTTTTCATTTTATTTTGTTATTTTTCTTTTTTCTTCTCCAGTTTTTTTATTCTTTCTACATTTGTTTCATCGTTTCATTTTCCATTTTTTTCTTTTTGGTTTGCTTTGTTTTTGTCTCCGTTTTCATATTTTGGTTTTCTTGCGAAAGACTTAGGCGTACACTCCAAGACGTCTCCTGCCGCCTCCATGCCTACCCGTGTATATAAGCTAGAGGGTTTAGCCTATAGAGGGGATCTAATCACAATTACATTCACCTAGCCCTATAGTCAGGTCTCTCCTTACGATCTCAAGGTAGATCAAGCTTGTACTCGGTACATCATCATCAATACTCACTCCGTTTCAGAATATAAGGTGTATTGGTTTCTGTGTAAGTCAACCATTTAAAAGTTTGACCAAGATTATAGAACAAAATAGAAATATTTGCAATACCTAATACCTTTCATGATCGATCAAATGATATAAATTTCATATTTGTGTATATTGATATATTTTTTCTAGAAACTTGGTCAAACATGCACTCGTTTGACTTTTGAAAAAACAAATACACCTTATATAAAGGAATGGAGGGGGTACAATCAAAGAAGAACATAGGGTATTACATGTTCATCAGGGCCCGAACCTAGGTAAATACTGTCTCCTTCGCTCTTGTTACCACCGATCCGGGATCCACAACTCGGGACCCCCTACCCCGAGGTCTACCGGTTTTACCATCGACATTCATGAATTCAAAAAAGTTTGTGAGATTGATTTTTTTTTTACTAATTTGAGTAAAAAATAACAAATTTGAAATATGATCACAAGTTTGAAAAAAGTTAGCGGATTTGAAAAAGTTCATGAAATTGAAAAAAGTTCACATGTTTGGAAACAAGTTCAAAGCTAAAAGTTCGCAACTTTGAAAAAAAATTCAAGAAATTTCAAGAAGTTCATGAGAAAAAATAATGAACTTTAAAAAAAATCAAGAAGTTGGAAAAGGTTCAGGGCTAAAAGTTCATGCACACGAAAAAAGTTCACAAATTTGGAAAAAAAATCATGGGCTAAAAAAATCATGAATTTGAAAACAAATACATCTTATATAAAGGAATGGAAGGAGTACAATCAAAGCAGAACATAGGGTATTACCTCTTCATCAGGGCCTGAACCTAGGTAAATACTATCTCCTTCGCTCTTGTTACCAACAATCCGGGATCCACAACTCGGGACACTCTACCCCAAGGTCTACCGGTTTTACCATCGACATTCATGAATTCAAAAAGTTTCTGAAATTGATTTTTTTACTAATTTTAGGAAAAATATAAGAAATTTGAAATATGATCACAAGTTGGAAAAAGTTAGCGGATTTGAAAAAGTTCACATGTTTCGAAACAAGTTCAAAGCAAAAAGTTCACGGCTTTGAAAAAATTCAACAAATTTCAAGAATTTCATGATAAAAAAATCATGAAGTTTAAAAAAAAATCAAGAAGTTGAAAAAGGTTCAGGGCTAAAAGTTCATGCACACGAAAAAAGTTCACAAATTTGGAAAATAGTTCACGGGCTAAAAAAATTCATGAATTTGAAACAATTAGATGAATTTGAAAAAAATTCACAGGCTAACAAAATTCATGAATTTGAAAACAAATACACCTTATATAAAGGAATGGAGGGAGTACAATCAAAGCAGAACATATGGTATTACCTCTTCATCAGGGCCCGAACCTAGGTAAATACTGTCTCCTTCGCTCTTGTTACCACCGATCCGGGATCCACAACTCGAGACACCCTACCCCGAGGTCTACCGGTTTTACCATCGACATTCATGAATTCAAAAAAGTTTGTGAGATTGATTTTTTTACTAATTTGAGTAAAACATAACAAATTTGAAATATGATCACAAGTTTGAAAAAAGTTAGCGGATTTGAAAAAGTTCATGAAATTGAAAAAGTTCACATGCTTGGAAACAAGTTCAAAGCTAAAAGTTCACGACTTTGAAAAAAAATCAACAAATTTCAAGAAGTTCATGAGAAAAAAATCATGAAGTTTTTAAAAAAATCAAGAAGTTGAAAAAGGTTCAGGGCTAAAAGTTCATGCACACGAAAAAAGTTCACAAATATGGGAAAAAGTTCACGGGCTAAAAAAATTCATGAATTTGAAAAAAATTCACAGGCTAAAAAAATTCATGAATTTGAAAACAAATACACCTTATATAAAGGAATGGAGGGAGTACAATCAAAGCAGAACATATGGTATTACCTCTTCATCAGGGCCTGATCCTAGGTAAATACTGTCTCCTTCGCTCTTGTTACCACCGATCCGGGATCCACAACTCGAGACACCCTACCTCGAGCTCTACCGGTTTTACCATCGACATTCATGAATTCAAAAAAGTTTGTGAAATTGATTTTTTTACTAATTTGAGTAAAAAAAATAACAAATTTGAAATATGATTACAAGTTTGAAAAAATTTAGTGGATTTGAAAAAGTTCATGAAATTGAAAAAAGTTCACATGTTTGGAAACAAGTTCAAAGCTAAAAGTTCACGGCTTTGAAAAAAAATTCAAGAGATTTCAAGAAGTTCATGAAATTAGAAAAAAATCACGAAGTTTTAAAAAAAATAAAGAAGTTGAAAAAGGTTCGGGGCTAAAAGTTCATGCACACGAAAAAAGTTCACAAATTTGGAAAAAAGTTCACGGGCTAAAAAAATTCATGAATTTGAAAAGAAATACACGAATTTGAAAAAGTTTCAGAAAAGAATGAGAAAAATATTTGAAAAGAAATCCCAAAAAGAAAAAAAAGGAACGAAAAAGAAGAAGAAAACCCGAGTAAAAGAACAACAGAAAATCAGACCGCGCACGCATATATAGAAAAGGAAAAAGAAAAAGCAAAAGGTCACACCAAGTTGGCTGTTCCAAACTCCCAATTGGTTATCCCCTTGACGAATGAATATTTCTTGAAGATTAAAAAAAAAGCTAAATGGGCCGAGGAAATGCCGCAGGTGTAACAGTGTATCAGAATCTTTCGCGTAAGTGATTGAAATAAGAAGAGAAGAAATAAGCTAGTCATTCAACGAATTCTTTCTTATATAGTAGCATTCAAGTTTCTCACACAACTGACTGTAAAGCGTACTCCAAACTTTTAAATAGAAGATAGATGGGTGATAGGTGATTCGAACTCAGTTTTTTCTTTTCTTTTGGACTACCATGTGATTTTAACTGCGGTCCTCAAGGCATATGCATGCACATCAACCTGTGCGTGGCAGACATCACGTGACACCGCTAAAGCACTAGTATTTCCTAGTACTACTTGGCTTCAGATCTCGGGCTGGTGGATGACTAGTGCTGTCGTGGTCTTCAAGGCTCTGCATTCCCAGGCAACGCTGTCCTCTTCAGCCGGTGCGAGACAGACATCATCAGTAGAGAGATTTATATGTATATAATATTTTTCCTAAATCAAACTGCTTAAGGTTTGACCATGTGTATATGGAAAATGCATCATGTGACTAATTTTAATATTGTTATCTTTAGTATTATAAATGTTCATATATCTTAATATGAAGTTTGGTCAAATTTCACGAAAATTGAGACATAACTTATAAGAGGTGTAATCTGTAATAGCATCCTTACACGTCCGAGACCACCATCAATCATGCATTCCTTACTGATTCATTACCTCCAGGATCGTTTGTTCAAATTACCTGCATGTATCCACTAGCGTTAGGCGTGCAAAGTGAACTAAAATAATTCAACCTGGCAGCTAGCTAATTAGGCCCGTCCAATGCAACTGTCTGCTAGTCTTATTGCGTGCTGCACCCACCAGTAGTTAATTAGCTCCCTCCAACGTACCTGTCTGCTAATGTTCAAGTGTAGATTATATATGACGGCCGCGACTAGCGTTTGGCACGGCCCGTCTCTGGTAGATCCGTTGCACCTACGAGGCCTGAGAAAAAAAAAGATATCCCATTTTAGTTTATCATCGAAAGATATATGTCATCTGTACACATAATGAATAAAATTAATGTCGAGTTATTATCAATTTTTTTATATAGAATTTAATGGTGAACACAGCGAAAGAATCATTTGTCACCTTCTAGGGCTACGACGTACTCCTTGGTACCGTTCTTGGTACTCCCTTCTTTCTGTTTATAGGTCTCAATTGAAAAATCCCACTAACCAAGATAGATGGTGAGTGGTGGAATACTTTTTTTAGTTTGCAAAAGCATCAAATTAATGCTCTTGTTTTCCTTAAAAAATTATGTTTACCAATGTATTAATTGCAATGCATGCATGCAGAAAATACATGCATTGGTCAATTTTCTCTTAATACTCCCTCCATCACGGTTTAGAAGGCATTTTTGGAAATTCTCTGGGACCTAAGTGACTATCCATTGGTTGTAAAATAGGCTAAAAAATAGCATTAACACTACGCATGCATATAGAAATTGTATATCGAAGTACTAATAGCTACAAGAAATAAATACAATGGGCCCTAAACCTTGTCTATTATGGAAACGCACGCAAATTTAACTGTGCCTTCTAAACTGTGACGGAGGGAGTACTTGTATGCAATGATTTAATGCACTTTGAAATCTGAATTTATGATGGGGAACAACCAAATTGAGCCTTATAAAATAGGAAAACTAAATTTTAAGATAAGCCTTATAAACCGAAAATGAGGGAGTATATTGTTTCCTTGGCATCCTTCTAGGGCTACAAAAACACAGTACTAGATCGATATGGTACTTGAGCTAGCTAGCAGACTTGAAGGATGCCCGCAAAATATGGTGAACATGACCAGAGTAGTGTCCCGAGGAACCTCCTTGGCCCCCTCGTGAGATAATCTTGAAAACGAATGACGAGGAGTGTCGAAGGTTTATTTTTCTTATAAAGATAGTTGAAATACGAGAAGGCGGAGTAAACTATTTGGCTAGCTAGCATACAAATTTTGCGCAGATCTAGAGAAAATTTGCATGTGTTATATAAAGAACTAATCGCTGCCGGTAAAGCCAAGACTCTAAAATCAATACTCGGCTTGTAGAAGCAAATCTAAGAGTTTTACGGTTTCCCCTCTTTAGTTTTTGGTGTGCTGCCAACGGTGTTCTTTCAGTCTTACGGTTTCCCCTCTTTAGTTTTTTGTTTTCTGCCAAGGCAGTGCTGCTGCTAGCCTTCCCGTGCTTGTAATGGATGTTTTTCTGTAATACTCCGGTTTCGTTGGTAATTGTCTAAAAGTAAAGGGAAAAAACAGATAACGAGTTGTGAAAGGAAAACAACGAGCGGTTGATGAAGACAGAAGACGGGAAGATAACAGAAAGCTCAACAATGCTGATATTATGGAAAACCATCCATTAGAAGGAATTAAGCCAATACAGTAATTGAGCTAATAGAGGATGCTAAACTAATCAATGGTCCAGTAATTAAGCTACTACTAATACAGGCTGCTAAACTAATCGCTACACTATAGTAACAAATAGTACTCACGCGGGTGGCCGACCGGCCGGTCTTCAAAGCGCATTCGCATCAGCTTGCACGCCGGACTGCTTATATTTTACTTAGGCTTCTTTTGGTTAATAGGATAGGATTATCGTAGGAATAGGAATTTTGTAGGAAATGAGATGACATGTATCTCTAATCCTATGAGTAGGAATAGAAAACAAGATGTCATTTGATTGACACCAAAAGAATTTTTTCATTGAGTCTAGACTCATTTTTATTTTCTTATGAAATGTGGAGGATAGGAACCAATCCTATGTAGGAATAAGAATCCATTCCTATGAATCAAAGAGCTCTAAAAAAAATCCTATAAAAATCCTATCCTCTAGAATTCTTATAAAATTCCTCCAAACCAAAAAAGGCCTTAAAGTTTCTCGTGGAGGTAAACTTATCACTGCTAGTAAAGCATCCCATGAAGCTAAACTAATCAACTGCCAGTAAACCATAGCATCCATGGAGGAAGACTAAAATCAAACAAGAAAGTTATGGACTACTTAGTATCTTGTGCTTTCACTCTGGTGGCAAGACCGGTCCTCGAGGCGCATCAAACCTGTGTGTGCCAGACAGCACGTGGCAGCACTAAGCAAAACAAAGCCCCAGATTTGGCGCGTCCCCTTGTCAAGCCTCCTTCACACACCGAGAGCATTTACGGCCGGACCTCCCGTCTCAAATGCCCGGATAGACTTATCGATCAGCGGGTCAAAATAAAATCATCCAACCGGATCTCTCAAACTGTGGACAAACATCTGGTTGACCGGCACCTCTCATATCCGGCCCAAATATAGGGGGAGGGGGGGGGGGGATGGGGCGGCCCGGGGACGCATCCGCCTGACAGGCTTGTCCCACCACTACGAGGAGGAGATGGCTATCCACATTGCGTTGAGCGATCAAAGGTGGAGAGCGGCGGCTGCTCCTGATCTGGAGCGTTGCTGCAGCTCCCGCACCAGCGCAACGCGGATGCTAGAGCTGCACACTCCTAGCGCGCGCACAGCGACGCCAGGACAGCGCACTCCGCACCTCCCCCGCGCTGTCTCCTTTCCCTACCGGCCGCTCCTCCACGCGGGCAGTGGTGGGTGCTAGTGCCCGTTCTGCCTGCCCGCATGCACACTCCAGAAGCACAGGCGCGTGTTGCACACCGCAAGAGGCAGCGTGCACGGGAGAGGGATGCGGCGAAGCAGTCCGCACGCCGCCGCCACAGGATGCAGGCGGACCCCGACGAGGATGCGTGGCTAATTTGCATGGGTCTATGATACGTCTCCAACATATCTATAATTTTTGATTGTTTCATGCTATTATATTATCTGTTTTGAATGTTTTATATTTATTAATATGCTATTTTATATGATTTTTGGGACTAACCTATTAATCTAGAGCCCAATGCCAGTTTCTGTTTTTTTCCTTATTTTAGAGTTTCGCAGAAAAGGAATACCAAATGGAGTCCAAACGGAATAAAACTTTCGCGATGGTTTTTCTTGGACCAGAAGACACCCAGGAGACTTGGAGTGCAAGTCAGAAGAGCCGCGAGGCGGCCACAAGGGTGGAGGGGGCGCACCCCCAACCTTCTGGGCCCCTCGATGACCTCCTGACCTAGATCTTTCTCCTATATATACTCTTATACCCCAAAAACATTCAGGGGAGCCACGAAACCACTTTTTCACCGTCGCAACCTTCTGTACCCGCGAGATCCCATCTTGGGGCCTTTTCCGGCATCCTGCCGGAGGGGGATTCGATCACGGAGGGCTTCTACATCAACACCATTGCCTCTCCGATGAAGCGTGATTAGTTTATCACAGACCTACGGGTCCATAGTTAGTAGCTTGCTGGCTTCTTCTCTCTTTGATTCTCAATACAAAGTTCTCCTCGATGTTCTTGGAGATCTATTCGATGTAATACTCTTTTGCGGTGTGTTTGCCGAGATCCGATGAATTGTGGATTTATGATCAACTTATCTATGAATATTATTTGAATCTCCTTTGAATTCTTTTATGCATGATTTGATATCTTTGCAAGTCTCTTTCAACTATCGATTTGGTTTGGCCAACTAGATTGGTTTTTCTTGCAATGGAAGAAGTTCTTAGCTTTGGGTTCAATCTTGCGGTGTCCTTTTCCAGTGACAGTAGGGGCAGCAAGGCACGTATTGTACTGTTGCCATCAAGGATAAAAAGATGGGGTTTTCATCATATTGCTTGAGTTAATTCCTCTACATCATGTCATCTTGCTTAAGGCGTTACTCCGTTCTTTATAAACTTAATACTCTAGATGCATGCTGGATAACGGTCAATGTGTGGAGTAATAGTAGTAGATGCAAAATCATTTCGGTCTACTTGAAACAGACATGATGCCTATATTCATGATCATTGCCTTAGATATCGTCATAACTTTACGCTTTTCTATCAATTGCTCGGCAGTAATTTGTTCACCCACCGTAATAATTTCTATCTTGAGAGAAGCCTCTAGTGAAACCTATGGCCCCCGTGTCTATTTTCCATCTTATAAGTTTCTACAATTCTAGTTTCCTATTTACTTTCTTTTGCAATCTTTACTTTCCGTTCCATAAACCAAAATACCAAAAAAAATTACTTTACCATTTATCCATCTTTACCAGATATCACTTTGCGAATAACCGTGAAGGGATTGACAACCCCTTTGTCGCGTTGGTTGCAAGTTGGTGTATGTTTGTGCAGGTATTCGGTGGCTTGTTGCGTTGTCTCCTACTAGATTGATACCTTGGTTCTCAAAACTGAGGGAAATACTTACGCTACTTTGCTGCATCACCCTTTCCTCGTCAAGGAAAAAACCAATGCAAGCTCAAGAGGTAGCAAGAAGGGTTTCTGGCACTGTTGCCGGGGAGATCTACGCCAAACCAAGACATACCTAGTACCCATCATAAACTCTCATCCCTCGTATTATATTATTTTCCATGTGCCTCTCGTTTTCCTCTCCCTCACTTCTAAAACGATTTTCGAAAAGATTTTCCTTTTCTTCGCCCTTCTTTCCGTTCGTCTTTTCGTTTGCCTTTATGTCTTACTTGCCTCATTTGCTTGTTTGGTTGGAATAATTGTGTATTTATTGCAAATCAGAGAACCTAAGATTTATGGATCTTCACCCACTTGCAAATATTTTTAAGAGATCCAATTATGATGAACCAATTGCTAGTGAGTTGAGTGCACTAGATTATCTTTATGAGGTTTTGATTGAAATTCGTGAATCTGAAAATTGTGATGAAGTGTTGAAAGAAGAAAATTATAAAGTGATTCATGATAGCTCCTTGAATGAAAAGCATGATTGCAATGATGTTATTATAAATTCTATTAATGTCAATTGTGTTAATGATATGAAAAACCCTAAGCTTGGGGATGCTAGTTTTGCTATGTCCACTATTTGTTGCAATGATCATGATTGGGGTGATTCTTCTTATGATCTTGAAAATTTATTCAAGCCCCATGATGAATATGAGATTGATAATAATGTTTGCAATAATATTGAAAGTGGGTTTGGAAGAGTGTCAACTTTAGATCCCACATATTTGGATAATATTCAATCTTATGAATTTTTTGATAAAAGTGGGTTTGGAGAGGTCATGACTTATGGTTGTAGAAATTTTTATGTTACTAAATTACCTCTCTTCATGTTGAGATTGCTATCGTCTCTTTCTTCTTCCTTGCATATCCTAGTTTTTGCTTGCCTTGATAATTTGTTTGCTTATAGAACACCTATGCATAGGAAGTATGTTAGACTGAAGTGTGTTTGTCACATGTTTTATGATGCTCTCTTTGTGCTTCAATTCTTGTCTTTCATGTGAGCATCATTGAAACCTCATTGCCTAGCTAAAAAGGCTTTAAAGAAAAGCGCTTGTTGGCAGACAACCCAATATTTTTCCTTGTTGTTTTCCAATAAAGTTTTCATCTAGCCTCTGGTTAGATGTGGTTTTGTGTTTTAATTAGTGTTTGTGCCAAGTAATACCTTTGGGATAGCCTACGGTGATAGTTGATTTGATCCTGCTGAAAAACAGAAACTTTTGCGCCCAGGAGATTAGTTTTCATTTTTAGCAGAAGCGCGATAAAATACTGATTCTTTTTGCAGAGGATTAATAAACAAATTTTCTAGGACTTCCTAATTTATCAGGAGTTTTGGAGTTACAGAAGTATTCGAAATCTCCAGATTGCTACAGACTGTTCTGTTTTTGACAGATTCTGTTTTTCGCGTGTTGTTTGCTTATTTTGATGCATCTATGGCTAGTATCGGGGGGTATGAACCATGGAAAAGTTGAAATACAGTAGATATTACACCAATATAAATAAAGAATGAGTTCACAGCAGTACCAAAAGTGGTGATTTATTTTCTTAGACTAACGGAGCTTACGAGATTTTCTGTTGTGAAGTTTTCAAGTTTTGCGTAAGTATAACACAAGTATGTATAACACTAGTATATCTCATAGTATTCAGTGAAGTATGTTGATGAACTCTCATACTTCACTTATATTATTTTGAGAGTCTTTAGAACAACATGGTAATTTGCTGTGGTTATAAAATTAGTCCCAATATGATAGGCATCCAAGAAGGATATAATAAAAACTTTCATATAAAGTGCATTGAATACTATGAGAAGTTTGATTCCTTATGATTGTTTTGAGATATGAAGATGGTGATATTAGAGTAATGCTAGTAAGTAGTTGTGAATTTGAGAAATACTTGTGTTAAGGTTTGTGAGTCCCGTAGCATGCACGTATGGTGAACCGTTATGTAACGAAGTTGGAGCATGAGATGTTTTTTGATTGTCTTCATTATGAGTGGCGGTCGGGGACGAGAGATGGTCTTTTCCTACCAATCTATCCCCCTAGGAGCATGCGCGTAGTACTTTGTTTCGATGACTAATAGATTTTTGCAATAAGTATGTGAGTTCTTTATGACTAATGTTGAGTCCCTGGATTATACGCACTCTCACCTTTCCGCCATTGCTAGCCTCTCTAGTACCGCGCAACCTTCGCCGGTACCATAAACCCACCACATATCCTTCCTCAAAACAGCCACCATACCTATCTATTTTGGCATTTCCATAGCTATTCCAAGTTATATTGCCATGCAACTTTCCACCGTTCCGGTTTTATGACACGTTCCATCATTGTCATATTGCTTTGCATGATCATGTAGTTGGCATCGTATTTGTGGCAAAGCCACCATTCATCATTCTTTTGTACATGTCGCTCTTGATTCATTGCACATCCCGGTACATCGCCGGAGGCATTCACATAGTCATATTTTTGTTCTAGTACCGAGTTGTAATTTTTGAGTTGTAAGTAAATAGAAGTGTGATGATTTTCATTATTAGAGCATTGTCCCATGCGAGGAAATAAAAAAAGAGAAAGGCCAAAAAAAGAGAAGGCCCCAAAAAAGAGAGAAAAGAAAAAAAGAGAAAAGAAAAAAAAGAGAAAAAGAGAGAAGGGACAATGTTACTATCCTTTTTGCCACACTTGTGCTTCAAAGTAGCACCATGATTTTCATGATAGAGAGTCTCCTATGATATCACTTTCGTATACTAGTGGGAATTTTTTATTATAAAACTTGGTTTGTATATTCCAATGGTGGGCTTCCTCAAACGCCCTAGGTCTTCATGAGCAAGCAAGTTGGATGCACACCCACTTAGTTTTCTTTTTTGATCTTTCATAGACTTATAGCTCTAGTGCATCCATTGCATGGCAATCCCTACTCACTCACATTGATATCTATTAATGGGCATCTCCATAGCCCGTTGATACGCCTAGTTGATGTGAGACTATCTCCTTCTTTTTGTCTTCTCCACAACCACCGTCTATTCCACCTATAGTGATATGTCCATGGTTCACGCTCATGTATTGCGTGAGAGTTGAAAAGGTTTGAGAACATCAAAAGTATGAAACAATTGCTTGGCTTGTCATCGGGGTTGTGCATGATTTGAATATTTTGTGTGATGAAGATGGAACATCGCCAGACTATATTATTTTGTAGGGATAAGCTTTCTTTGGCCATGTTATTTTGAGAAGACATAATTATTTTATTAGTATGCTTGAATTATTATTGTTTTTATGTCAATATTAAACTCTTGTTTTGAATCTTACGGATCTGAACATTCATGCCACAATAAAGAGAATTACATGGATAAATATGTTAGGCAACATTCCACATCAAAAATTCTGTTTTTTATTATTTACCTACTCGAGGACGGGCAGAAATTAAGCTTGGGGATGCTTGATACGTCTCCAACGTATCTATAATTTTTGATTGTTCCTTGCTATTATATTATCTATTTTGGATGTTTTATATGCATTAATATGCTATTTTATATGATTTTTGGGACTAACCTATTAACCTAGAGCCCAGTGCCAGTTTCTGTTTTTTTTCCTTGTTTTAGAGTTTCGTAGAAAAGGAATACCAAACGGAATAAAATTTTTGCGACGATTTTTCTTGGACTAGAACATACCCAGGAGACTTGGAGTGCAAGTCAGAAGAGCCGTTAGGCGGCCACAAGGGTGGAGGGCGCGCCCCCAACCTTGTGGGCCCCTTAGAGACCTCCTGACCTAGATCTTCCTCATATATATACTCTTATACCCCAAAAACATTCAGGGGAGCCACGGAACCACTTTTCCACCGCCACAACCTTCTGTACCCGTGAGATCCCAGCTTGAGGCCTTTTTCGGCATCCTGCCGGAGGGGGATTCGATCACGGAGGGCTTCTACATCAACACCATTGTCTCTCCGATGAAGCGTGAGTAGTTCATCACAGACCTACGTGTCCATAGTTAGTAGCTTGATGGTTTCTTCTCTCTCTTTGATTCTCAATACAAAGTTCTCCTTGATTTTCAAGGAGACCTATTCGATGTAATACTCTTTTTTGGTGTGTTTGCCGAGATCCGATGAATTATGGATTTATGATCAGCTTATCTATGAATATTATTTGAATCTCCTCTAAATTCTTTTATGCATGATTTGATATCTTTGCAAGTCTCTTCGAACTATCAATTTGGTTTGGCCAACTAGATTGGCTTTTCTTGCAATGGGAGAAGTGCTTAGCTTTGGGTTCAATCTTGCGGTGTCCTTTCCCAGTGAGAGTAGGGGAAGCAAGGCACATATTGTATTGTTGTCATCGAGGATAGAAAGATGGGGTTTCATCATATTGCGTGAGTTAATTCCTCTACATCATGTCATCTTGCTTAAGGCGTTACCCCGTTCTTTATGAACTTAATACTCTAGATGCATGCTGGACAACGGTCGATGTGTGGAGTAATAGTAGTAGATGCAGAATCGTTTCGGTCTACTTGACACGGACATGATGCCTATATTCATGATCACTGCACTAGTAGAAAACAGGGCTATGGTCCAGGCCGGCTCAGCCCATTAGTCCCGGTTCAGTGTAGAACCGGGACCAATGTGGGCATTGGTCCCGGTTCGTGAGCCTAGGGGGCCGGCCGGGCCACGTGGGCCATTGGTCCCGGTTCGTCTGGACCTTTTGGTCCCGGTTGGTGGGACGAACCGGGACCAATGGGCCTCGCTCCTGGCCCACCACCATTGGTCCCGGTTGGTGGCTTGAACCGGGACCAAAGGCTCCCCTTTAGTCTCGATTCATGCCACCAACCGGGACCAATGAGGTGCCTATATATACCCCCTCGCGCAAGAGCAGAGCACAGTGCTCTGTTTTTTCTGGCCGAGGGGGAGCGGGCTTTGTGGTGCTCTAGCTCACCTCCTATGCACATGAGGTGTTCGATGGAATGCCCGAGCCACACTACTTAAGCTTTCTCCTCTCGAAGCTCGACCTCCAAGCTCCATTTTCCTCGATATTTGTCTAGATTTAGCGGTCCGTCACGCCCCGTCCCCGTCTTCACCGCCGTCGATCACCCGCGCCGATCTCATCACCGACACCACCGTGGTGAGCCTCTTGTTCTTATCTTCTTTCTGAAAGGAAAAATATTCTTACCTGTATGTTTAGATAGATACTTGTATCATTTTCTTACATTTATTATTGCATCTTATATAGTGCGATGGTTTTGGTATCCGCCCCCGTCGGCCCTCGTCCTGTCTATGATTCGGATTTGGTATGTATATTATCTTTATAACTATTGGTTCATTTATTGTTTATGAAAATTATGCCGACCAACGTGACATAGGTTTTATTTATCTAGGATGTATGTGAATCGGAAATGCCAACCGACCCTATTGTCGAGAGGTTAAATTTAGTTGAAGAAGAAAACAATTTGTTGAAGGAAAAAATAAAAAAAATTGAGGAGGAGAAGATGATATTGGAGTTGCATGTTGCGGATGTCGTCGATGATCACAAGATCAAGATGGATGCAATGCGCTTGAAGATTAGAAAGATTAGAAAATATGCCATTCATACCGAGGCTTGGTATCATTATGCCGTTGGATCAATTGTTACCTTGGTTGCGATTATGATCGCATTTGTTTTCGCATTGAAATGTTTTACATAGTTTCAATGTATGGTTTAATTAATTAGATGCTCTGGAGAGCTATATGTTGTTAGATGAGAACTATGTATGCACTTTGGTTTTAATGTGATGATGAACTTCTATTAATTTGGACACTTAATTATATATAATGCACGCAGATGAACCGGCAATGGATGTACAGTGACAGACACACCCGCGAGTACATTAAGGGCGTGCATGAGTTTATCGATGCGGCTGAGGCAAACAAGCAGAATGGTTTTATGTGTTGTCCATGCACTGAATGTGGGAATACGAGGTCTTACTCTAACCGGAAAATCCTTCACTCCCACCTGCTTTACAAGGGTTTCATGCCACACTATAATGTTTGGACGAGGCACGGAGAAATAGGGGTTATGATGGAAGACGGCGAAGAAGAAGAGTACAATGAAAACTATGTGCCCCCTGAATACGGTGATGCTGCAACGGGGGGAGCCGGTGAAGATCAAGAGGAACTAGACGATGTGCCCAATGATGTTGCCACGGGTGAAGCTGCTGAAGGTCAAGAGGAACTAGACGATGTGCCCGATGATGATGATCTCCGCTGGGTAATTGTCGATGCAAGGACGCAATGCATTAGTCAAAAGGAGAAGCTGAAGTTCGATCGCATGTTAGAGGATCACAAAAAAGGGTTATACCCCAATTGCGAAGATGGCAACACAAAGTTCGGTACCGTACTGGAATTGCTGCAGTGGAAGGCAGAGAATGCTGTGGCTGACAAAGGATTTGAGAAGCTACTGAAAATATTGAATAAGAAGCTTCCAAAGGATAACGAATTGCCCGACAGTACATACGCAGCAAAGAAGGTCGTATGCCCTCTAGGATTGGAGGTGGAGAAGATACATGCATGCCCTAATGACTGCATCCTCTACCGCGGTGCATACAAGGATCTGAACGCATGCCCGGTATGCGGTGCGTTGCGGTGATGTTGACGGCGAGCCCCTCGGGAAGAGGGTTCCTGCGAAGGTGATGTGGTATGCTCCTATAATACCACGGTTGAAACGTCTGTTCAGAAAGGAAGAGCATGCCAAGTTGATGCGATGGCACAGTGAGAACCGAAAGAAAGATGGGAAGTTGAGAGCACCCGCTGACGGGTCGCAGTGGAGAAAAATCGAGAGAAAGTACTGGGATGAGTTTGCAAAGGACCCAAGGAATGTATGGTTTGCTTTAAGTGCGGATGGCATTAATCCTTTCGGGGAGCAGATCAGCAATCACAGCACCTGGCCCGTGACTCTATGTATGTATAACCTTCCTCCTTGGATGTGCATGAAGCGGAAGTTCATTATGATGCCAGTTCTCATCCAAGGCCCTAAGCAACCTGGCAACGAAATTGATGTGTACCTAAGGCCATTAGTTGAAGAACTTTTACAGCTGTGGAATGGAAACGGTGTACGTACGTGGGATGAGCACAGACAGGAGGAATTTAACCTTAAGGCATTGCTGTTCGTGACCATCAACGATTGGCCTGCTTTCAGTAACCTTTCAGGACAGACAAACAAAGGATACCACGCATGCACGCACTGTTTAGATGACACTGAAAGTATATACCTGGACAAATGCAGGAAGAATGTGTACCTGGGCCATCGTCGATTTCTTCCGACCAACCATCAATGTCGAAAGAAAGGCAAGCATTTCAAAGGCGAGGCAGATCACCGGAAGAAGCCCGCCATGCGCACCGGTGATCACGTGCTTGCTATGGTCAATGATTTACACTACGTAATCTTTGGAAAGGGTCCCGGTGGACTAGCTGTTCCGAATGACGCTGAGGGACACGCACCCATGTGGAAGAAAAAATCTATATTTTGGGACCTACCCTACTGGAAAGACCTAGAGGTCCGCTCCTCAATCGACGTGATGCACGTGACGAAGAACCTTTGCGTGAACCTGCTAGGCTTCTTGGGCGTGTATGGGAAGACAAAAGATACAACTGAGGCACGAGAGGACCTGCAACGTTTGCACGAAAAAGACGGCATGCCTCCGAAGCAGTATAAAGGTCCTGCCAGCTACGCTCTTACGAAAGAAGAGAAAGAAATCTTCTTTGAATGCCTGCTCAGTATGAAGGTCACGACTGGCTTCTCGTCGAATATAAAGGGAATAATAAATATGCCAGAGAAAAAGTTTCAGAACCTAAAGTCTCATGACTGCCACGTGATTATGACGCAACTGCTTCCGGTTGCATTGAGGGGGCTTCTACCGGAAAACGTCCGATTAGCCATTGTGAAGCTATGTGCATTCCTCAATGCAATCTCTCAGAAGGTGATCGATCCAGAAATCGTACCAAGGCTAAGGAGTGATGTGGCGCAATGTCTTGTCAGTTTCGAGCTGGTGTTCCCACCATCCTTCTTCAATATCATGACACACGTCCTAGTTCATCTAGTCGACGAGATTGTCATCCTGGGGCCCGTATTTCTACACAATATGTTCCCCTTTGAGAGGTTCATGGGAGTCCTAAAGAAATATGTCCGTAACCGCGCTAGGCCAGAAGGAAGCATCTCCATGGGCCATCAAACAGAGGATGTTATCGGGTTTTGTGTTGACTTCATTCCTGGCCTTAACAAGATAGGTCTCCCTAAATCGCGGTATGAGGGGACACTGACTGGAAAAGGCACTCTTGGAAGAGACTCAATAATATGCAGGGACGGATATTCTTGGTCTCAAGCACACTACACAGTTCTACAGAACTCTACCTTGGTGACCCCGTATGTCGATGAACACAAGAACAGTCTGCGCTCCAAACACCCGGAGCAGTGCGACGACTGGATTACATGTGAACACATCACGACTTTCAGCAGTTGGTTGGAAACACGTCTCAGAGGTGACAACACTGT
Source organism: Triticum urartu (assembly GCF_056163025.1). Lineage (NCBI taxonomy): Eukaryota > Viridiplantae > Streptophyta > Magnoliopsida > Poales > Poaceae > Triticum > Triticum urartu. The sequence continues at coordinate 748,155,012 of NC_141879.1, read as the reverse complement.
TTCTGATGAGTTGTACTTGTTGTCCAGGGGACCATCTTTGACTGTATTGACTTACAAAGGATACGAGATAAATGGGAATACATTTTACACGATCGCCCAAGATCAAAAGAGCACCAACCAAAACAGCGGTGTCCGCTTTGATGCAGCAACCGAGAGCGGAAAGGACACATATTATGGTTACATAGTGGACATATGGGAACTTGACTACGGACCTGATTTTAAGGTCCCTTTGTTTAAGTGCAAATGGGTCAATCTGTTAGGCGGCGGGGTACAGGTAGACCTACAATATGAAATGACAACAGTGGATCTGAAAAATCTTGGGTACACTGACGAACCGTTCGTCCTAGCCAATGATGTGGCACAGGTTATCTATGTGAAGGACATGCCTACCAAACTGAGAAAAAGAAAAGATAAGGAAGCGAATACATCATACGATGAGCCAAAGCGCCACATAGTTCTTTCAGGAAAAAGGGACATCCTGGGAGTGGACGGCAAGACAGACATGTCTGAAGATTATGAAAAGTTTCATGAAATTCCTCCCTTCAATGTCAAGGCTGACCCAAGCATCCTGATAAACAATGAAGATTATCCATGGTTACGGCGCAATAAGCAAATGACACAAGCGAAGAAAAAGTGAAGACTTTCTCCCGCAATAAGCAAATGCTATGTGGGTGAAATTATGATACCATCCCAACTTTCAACTTTTTCAGAGTTCATTTGAAATGCTTTCATGTCTTATGGTTCGAAACTTTGATACTTCGAAAGTGATTGTCCATTTTGTACACGAAGTGCATCAAGTTTTTGTCGTAACCCTCTCTACTTTTTGGAACATGCTATGTGGGTGAAATGATGATACCATGCCAACTTTCAACCTTTTCAGAGTTCATTTTGAAATGCTTTCCAATTTCAGAGTCATTTAGCTCAAAGAATGAATTAATAGCAAACAGAATGAACTACAAAACTTTTATGAAAATAAAAACAATCAATTAAAATATTATGTTATGATCAACTAAAATAAAACTATAATATTCTTCAATACCAAAAAGAATATAATTTTTGTGACCTAAAATCAAACTATATGTATTTAATTGTAAGTATAAATAAAAAATAAATAGCAAAGAAGAAAAAAAATTCTATTTTTATAGTAAAGTTATTCATAAACTAGTGATTCACACAAATTTTATAAAATTCCAATTTAAACTATTCAAAATTTTAAAACTAATGACACTAACAGAAAGTTTATAATTTTTGTGACCTAAAAGCAAAAAGAAATCACTAAAAAACTATAAGTATTTAGTTGTAAGTATAAATAAAAAATAAATAGAAAAAAAATTCTATTTTTATAGTAAAGTTATTCATAAACTAGTGATTCACACAAATTTTTAAAAATTCAAATTTAAACTATTCAAAATTTAAAACTAATGGCACTAACAGAAAGTTTATAATTTTTGTGACCTAAAAGCAAAAAGAAATCACTAAAAAACTATAAGTATTTAGTTTTAAAGAGAAATAAAAAAAATAAAAAACCAAAAAAATGTAGAAATAAAAAAGAAAAAACCAAAAAAAAGCCTCCTACTCGGCCTCCACGGCCTGAATACGACTAGAAACCCTACATGGGCCAGGATTCAGGCCCGCAGAAGGCCCAATAGGCCCACAGGCAGTAGCAAGTTTAGGCCCGAAAGCCTGCATTAGAGAGGAGCTCGAGTGGGTAGGAAACACCAGCGCTTATAAACCAGTGCCGGCGCCCTTCAGCTAGCGATGTGGGACTAAACTTTTGGGCTCGGGGCAGCAAAGGCCATTGGTCCCGGTTGGTGGCACCAACCGGGACTAAAGGGGGCATTGGTCACGGTTCGTGAAACCAACCGTGACCAATGCCCCCCTTTAGTCCCGGTTGGTGCCACCAACCGGGACCAAAGGTCGCCGCTTCCCGCCCTTTGGGCTACTGAAAATTGGCCTTTGGTCCCGGTTGGTGGCACCAACCGGGACTAAAGGGGGGCATTGGTCACGGTTGGTTTCACGAACCGGGACCAATGCTCTGGCTATATAAGCCAACACTTGTGAAATTCTCGATTCAGTTCGATCGATCTCCTCGTCCTCTCCTCCGACGACGCCGCCAGGCTGCTCCTCGTCCTCGTCGCCGCTGAGCCCTCCGTGAGCCCGCGCCGTCCTCGTCGCCGGCATCCCTGAGCCCGCCGCCCTCGTCCCCGTCGCCGCGTGCCTCCCCGAGCCCGCCTCCTTGTCCCCGGCCGTCACCGCGTGCCGCCCGGCCCGAGGCTGCCGTCCCCGTCACCGCGTGCCGCCCCGAGCCCGCCGTCCTCGTCGCCGGACTCCAGCCGTCGCCGCCCCCCTCAAAGTGAGCCCCCCTCTCGAGTGCCACTCTTGCGCCCCTGCTCCATGGTCGCCGCCGGCCCCGATGCATTCAAGAGTAGAAGGAGAGGAGAAGTAGAGGAGAGGAGAAGTGGAGCAGCAGCAACGCGCTGTCCACTTTTCTGAATTTTTTGGAATTTCTGAATTTTTTTGTCCATATAGAAGGTGTTTGATGAAATGCTAGATGGCTTTGGGCATTTTTGGAATTTTAAAAAAATTTTGTGGTGAGGTACTGATGCAAGACAAAGGCGATGGCAAAATTTCAGAATTTTTGGAGAGGTTTAGAATAGGTTTTCAACAAGTTATTTGAATCCGATTCAAATTTCATTTGAATGAAATTTGAAAATTTTGAACTATGGATCAGAATATGCTAAATATGTCAAAAATGTTTTTTTATATGATGTTTTTTTTTCATATATGTATTCATTTTTTTATTTAGGTTGTTAATTAGTAGATATCGATTTTAGGTTAGTGTAGAGGAAAAAGTAAAATAAGGAAAAGGAAGAAAAGAGGAAGAAGGAAGAAGAAGAAGAAGAAGAAAAGGAAGGAGTGGAAAAAGGAAAATAAGAAGAGGAAGACTTCTTTTTTTTTTCTTCGATCTTCTCCTCTATTTTGTTCATGGATATATTCTAAAGAAAACGAGGGGGTGATAGATGATGATGAGGGGTCGAGAGTGGGACGAGAGGTCGAGAGGTGTCGAGGGGAGAAAAAATATGTTATCAGGGACGAGGGTCATCAAGGGGTTGAGAGAGGGACGAGGGGTGGAGAGAACTAAATAAGAAGAAGAAGAGGAGAGGAAGACGAGGAGAAATAAATAAGAAGAAGAAAAAAGAAGAAAAAGAAGAGGAGAAGAAGAAAGGAATAGTGGAGAAGAAGAGAAAATAAAATATATTCTATTTTCTCTTCTTCTCCACTATTCCTTTCTTCTTCTCCTCTTTTTTTTTCTTCTTTTTTTTCTTCGACACGTGGGGGGGGGGTCGAGAACGTCGGACATTCATGAGAGAGGCGAGGAAGAAGGGGAAGAAGAGGGAGAAGAAGAGGAGAGGAAGAAGAGGAAGTCTTCTCCTCTATTCTTTCTTCTCTTCTTTTTTCTTCTTCTTCTTCCTCTTTATTTTATCGGGAACGAGGGTCGTCGAGAGGGTCGCCGAGCGGTAGAGGAGAAACCCTAAATAGAAAGTATCGTCGGTGTGAGATACATGTACCGTCGGTGTCGGACACTACACCCGCATCCCACAAGTGGCGCGGGCTTCGACGCCCATGTCACTTGTGGGACGTGGATGTAGTGTCCGACACCGAAGGCCACATGTATCTCACACCCACGATACTTGCTAGCTATTTAGGGTTTCTGTTGGGTTTCGTAGTAATTTCAAAAATTTCCTACGCACACGCAAGATCATGGTGATGCACAACAACGAGAGGGGAGAGTGTTGTCTACGTACCCACGCAGACCGACTGCGGAAGCGATCACACAACGTAGAGGAAGTAGTCGTACGTCTTCCCGATCCGACCGATCCAAGCACTGTTACTCCGGCACCTCCGAGTTCTTAGCACACGTACAGCTCGATGACGATCCCCGGGCTCCGATCCAGCAAAGCTTTGGGGAGGAGTTCCGCCAGCACGACGGCGTGGTGACGATCTTGATGTTCTACTGTCGCAGGGCTTCGCCTAAGCACCGCTACAATATGACTGAGGTGGAATATGGTGGCAGGGGGCACCGCACGCGGTAAGGAACGATCACGTGGATCAACTTGTGTGTCTATGGGGTGCCCCCTGCCCCTGTATATAAAGGATGGAGGAGGAGGAGGCCGACCAAGGCCATTGGTGCGGCCAGGATGGGAGTCCTACTAGGACTCCAAGTCCTAGTAGGAGTCCATCAAGAGGGGAGGAAGGGAGAAGGAAGTGGAGGAGTAGGAAAGGTGGCCGGCCCCCTTTTCCCTAGTCCAATTCGGACTAGAGGGGAGGGGGGGCGCAGCAGCCTTTTTCCTCTTCCCACTAAAGCCCATCAAGGCCCATTACTTCTCCCGTAACTACCCGGTACTCCGAAAAATACCCGAATCACTCGGAACCTTTCCGATGTCCGAATATAGTCGTCCAATATATCGATCTTTATGTCTCGACCATTTCGAGACTCCTCGTCATGTCCCCGATCTCATCCGGGACTCCGAACTCCTTCGGTACATCAAAACTCATAAACTCATAATATAACTGTCATCGAAACCTTAAGCGTGCGGACCCTACGGTTCGAGAACAATGTAGACATGACCGAGACATGTCTCCGGTCAATAACCAATAGCGGGACCTGGATGCCCATATTGGCTCCTACATATTCTACGAAGATCTTTATCGGTCAGACCGCATAACAACATACGTTGTTCCCTTTGTCATCGGTACGTTACTTGCCCGAGATTCGATCGTCGGTATCCAATACCTAGTTCAATCTCGTTACCGGCAAGTCTCTTTACTCGTTCCGTAATACATCATCTCACAACTAACATCTTAGTTATAATGCTTGCAAGGCTTATGTGATGTGCATTACCGAGAGGGCCCAGAGATACCTCTCCGACAATCGGAGTGACAAATCCTAATCTCGAAATACGCCAACCCAACATCTACCTTTGGAGTCACCTGTAATGCTCCTTTATAATCACCCAGTTACGTTGTGACGTTTGGTAGCACCCAAAGTGTTCCTCCGGTAAACGGGAGTTGCATAATCTCATAGTCATAGGAACATGTATAAGTCATGAAGAAAGCAATAGCAACATACTAAACGATCGGGTGCTAAGCTAATGGAATGGGTCATGTCAATTAGATCATTCAACTAATGATGTGACCTCGTTAATCAAATAACAACTCTTTGTTCATGGTTAGGAAACATAACCATCTTTGATTAACGAGCTAGTCAAGTAGAGGCATACTAGTGACACTCTGTTTGTCTATGTATTCACACATGTATTATGTTTCCGGTTAATACAATTCTAGCATGAATAATAAACATTTATCATGATATAAGGAAATAAATAATAACTTTATTATTGCCTCTAGGGCATATTTCCTTCAGTCTCCCACTTGCACTAGAGTCAATAATCTAGATCACATCACCATGTGATTAACATCGATAGTTCACATCATCATGTGATTAACACCCATAGTTCACATCGCTATGTGACCAACACCCAAAGGGTTTACTACATTCAGTAATCTAGTTCACATCGCTATGTGATTAACACCCAAGGAGTACTAAGGTGTGATCATGTTTTGCTTGTGAGAGAATCTTAGTCAACGGGTCTGCCACATTCAGATCCGCATGTATTTTGCAAATTTTTATGTCAACAATGCTCTGCATGGAGCTACTCTAGCTAATTGCTCCCACTTTCAATATGTATCTAGACCGAGATTTAGAGTCATCTAGATTAGTGTCAAACTTGCATCGGCGTAACCCTTTACGACGAACCTTTTTTTTCACTTCCATAATCGAGAAACATATCCTTATTCCACTAAGGACAATTTTGACCGCTGTCCAGTGATCTACTCCTAGATCACTATTGTACTCCCTTGCCAAACTCAGTGGTAGGGCATACAATAGATCTGGTATACAGCATGGCATACTTTATAGAACCTATGGCCAAGGCATAGGGAATGACTTTCATTCTCTTTCTATCTTCTGCCGTGGTCGGGCTTTTGAGTCTTACTCAACTTCTCACCTTGTAATACATGCAAGAACTCTTTCTTTGACTGCTCCATTTTGAACTACTTCAAAATCTTGTCAAGGTATGTACTCATTGAAAAAACTTACCAAGCGTCTTGATCTATCTCTATAGATCTTGAAGCTCAATATGTACGCAGCTTTACCGAAGTCTTTCTTTGAAAAACTCCTTTCAAACACTCCTTTATGCTTTACAGAATAATTCTACATTATTTCCGATCAACAATATGTCATTCACATATACTTATCAGAAATGCTGTAGTGCTCCCACTCACTTTCTCGTAAATACAGACTTCACCGTAAGTCTGTATAAAACTATATGCTTTGATCAACTCATCAAAGCGTATATTCCAACTCCGAGATGCTTGCACCAGTCCACAGATGGATTGCTGGAGTTTGCACATTTTGTTAGCACCTTTCGGATTGACAAAACCTTCTGGTTGCATCGTATACAACTCTTCTTTAGTAAATCCATTAAGGAATGTAGTTTTGTTTATCCATTTGCCAGATTTCATAAAACGCGGCAATTGCTAACATGATTCGGACAGACTTAAGCATAGATACGAGTGAGAAACTCTCATCGTAGTCAACACCTTGAACTTGTCGAAAACCTTTTGCGACAATTCTAGCTTTGTAGATAGTAACACTACTATCAGCGTCCATCTTCCTCTTGAAGATCCATTTATTCTCAATTGCTTGCCGATCATCGGGCAAGTCAACCAAAGTCCATACTTTGTTCTCATACATGGATCCCATCTCAGATTTCATGGCTTCAAGCCACTTTGCGGAATCTGGGCTCACCATCGCTTCTTCATAGTTCGTAGGTTCATCATGATCTAGTAGCATGACTTCCAGAACAGGATTACCGTACCACTCTGGTGCGGATCTTACTCTGGTTGATCTACGAGGTTCAGTAGTATCTTGATCTGAAGTTTCATGATCATTATCATTAGCTTCCTCACTAACTGGTGTAGGTGTCACTAAAACAGTTTTCTGTGATGTACTACTTTCCAGTAAGGGAGCAGGTACAGTTACCTCGTCAAGTTCTACTTTCCTCCCACTCACTTCTTTCGAGAGAAACTCCTTCTCCAGAAAGTTTCCGAATTTAGCAACAAAAGTCTTGCCTTCGGATCTGTGATAGAAGGTGTATCCAATAGTTTCCTTTGGATATCCTATGAAGACGCACTTCTCCGATTTGAGTTTGAGCTTATCAGGATGAAACTTTTTCATATAAGCATCGCAACCCCAAACTTTAAGAAACGACAGCTTAGGTTTCATGCCAAACGATAGTTCACATGGTGTCGTCTCAACGGATTTAGATGGTGCCCTATTTAACGTGAATGCAGCTGTCTCTAATGCATAACCCCAAAACGATAGTGGTAGATCGGTAAGATACATCATAGATTGCACTATATCCAATAAAGTACGGTTATGACGTTCGGACACACCATTATGCTGTGGTGTTTCAGGTGGCGTGAGTAGTGAAACTGTTTCACATTGTTTTGACTGAAGACCAAACTCGTAACTCAAATATTTTACCTCTGCGATCATATCGTAGAAACTTTTATTTTCTTGTCACGATGATTTTCCACTTCACTCTGAAATTCTTTGAACTGTTCAAATGTTTCAGACTTATGTTTCATCAAGTAGATATCCCCATATCTGCTCAAATCATCTTGTGAAGGTCAGAAAATAATGATACCTGCTGTAAGCCTTAATATTCATCGGACCACATACATCAGTATGTATGATTTCCAACAAATCTGTTGCTTGCTTCATTGTTCCGGAGAACGGTGTTTTAGTCATCTTGCCCATAAGGCATGGTTCGCAAGCATCAAGTGATTCATAATCAAGTGATTCCAAAATCCCATCAGCATGGAGTTTCTTCATGCGTTTTACACCAATATGACCTAAACGGCAGTGCCACAAATAAGTTGCACTATCATTATTAACTTCACATCTTTTGGTTTCAATATTATGAATATGTGTATCACTAAGATCGAGATCCAATGAACTGTTTTCATTGGGTGTGTAACCATATAAGGTTTTATTCATGTAAACAGAACAACAATTTATTCTCTTACTTAAATGAATAACCGTATTACAATAAACATGATCAAATCATATTCATGCTCAACGCAAACACCAAATAACACTTATTCAGGTTCAACACTAATCCCGAAAGTATAGGGAGTGTGCGATGATGATCATATCAATCTTGGAACCACTTCCAACACACAACGTCACTTCACCCTTAACTAGTCTCTGTTCATTCTGCAACTCCCGTTTCGAGTTACTAATCTTAGCAACTGAACTAGTATCAAATACTGAGGGGTTGCTATAAACACTAGTAAAGTACACATCAATAACATGTATATTAAATATACTTATGTTCACTTTGCCATCCTCTTTATCTACCAATCACTTGGGGTAGTTCCGCTTCCAGTGACCAGTCCCTTTGCAGTAGAAACACTTAGTCTCAGGCTTAGGACCAGACTTGGGCTTCTTCACTTGAGCAGCAACTTGCTTGCCGTTCTTCTTGAAGTTCCCCTTCTTCCCTTTGCCCTTTTCTTGAAACTAGTGATCTTGTCAACCATCAACACTTGATGTTCTTTCTTGATTTCTACCTTCATCAATTTCATCATCATGAAAACCTCGGGATTCGTTTCCATTATCCCTTGCATATCATAGTTCATCACGAAGTTTTACTAACTTGGTGATGGTGACTAGAGAATTCTGTCAATCACTATCTTATCTGGAAGATTAACTCCCACTTGATTCAAGTGATTGCAGTACTCAGACAATCTGGGCACATGCTCACTAGTTGAGCGATTCTCCTCCATCTTTTAGCTATAGAACTTGTTGGAGACTTCATATCTCTCAACTCGGGTATTTGCTTGAAATATTAACTTCAATTCCTGGAACATCTCATATGGTCCATGACGTTCAAAACGTCTTTGAAGTCCCGATTCTAAGCCTTTAAGCATGGTGCACTAAACTATCAAGTAGTCATCATATTGAGCTAGCCAAACGTTCATAACGTCTGCATCTGCTCCTGCAATAGGTCTGTCACCTAGCGGTGCATCAAGGACATAATTATTCTGTGCAGCAATGAGGATAAACCTCAGATCACGGATCCAATCCGCAACATTGCTACTAACATCTTTCAACACAATTTTCTCTAGGAACATATCAAAATAAGCATATGAAAGCAACAACGCGAGCTATTGATCTACAACATAGATATGCTAATACTACCAGGACTAAGTTCATGATAAATTAAAGTTCAATTAATCATATTACTTAAGAAATCCCACTTAGATAGACATCCCTCTAATCCTCTAAGTGATCACGTGATCCAAATCAACTAAACCATGTCCGATCATCACGTGAGATGGAGTAGTTTCAATGGTGAACATCACTATGTTGATCATATCTACTATATGATTCACGCTCGACCTTTCGGTCTCCGTGTTCCGAGGCCATATCTGCATATGCTAGGCTCGTCAAGTATAACCCGAGTATTCTGCGTGTGCAAAACTGGCTTGCACCCGTTGTAGATGGACATAGAGCTTATCACACCCGATCATCACGTGGTGTCTGGGCACGACGAACTTTGGCAACGGTGCATACTCAGGGAGAACACTTCTTGATAATTAGTGAGAGATCATCTTATAATGCTACTGTCAATCAAAGCAAGATAAGATGCATAAAAGGATAAACATAACATGCAATCAATATAAGTGATATGATATGGCCATCATCATCTTGTGCTTGTGATCTCCATCTCCGAAGCACCGTCATGATCACCATCGTCACCGGCGCGACACCTTGATCTCCATCGTAGCATCGTTGTCGTCTCGCCAATCTTATGCTTCCACGACTATCACTACCGCTTAGTAATAAAGTAAAGCATTACATCGCGATTGCATTGCATACAATAAAGCGACAACCATATGGCTCCTGCCAGTTGCCGATAACTCGGTTACAAAACATGATCATCTCATACAATAAAATTTAGCATCATGCCTTGACCATATCACATCACAACATGCCCTGCAAAAACAAGTTAGACGTCCTCTACTTTGTTGTTGCAAGTTTTACGTGGCTGCTATGGGCTTTAAGCAAGAACCAATCTCACCTACGCATCAAAACCACAACGATAGTTTGTCAAATAGACTCCGTTTTAACCTTCGCAAGGACCGGGCGTAGCCATACTTGGTTCAACTAAAGTTGGAGAGACAATCGCCCGCAAGCCATCTATGTGCAAAGCACGTCGAGGGAACCGGTCTCGCGTAAGCGTACGCGCAAGGTTGGTCCGGGTCGTCTCGTCCAACAATACCGCCGAACCAAAGTATGACATGCTGGTAGGCAGTATGACTTGTATTGTCCACAACTCACTTGTGTTCTACTCGTGCAAATAACATCAAACCATAAAAACCTAGGCTCTGATACCACTGTTGGGTTTCGTAGTAATTTCAAAAATTTCCTACGCACACGCAAGATCATGGTGATGCACAGCAACGAGAGGGGAGAGTGTTGTCTACGTACCCACGCAGACCGACTGCGGAAGAGATCACACAACGTAGAGGAAGTAGTCGTACGTCTTCCCGATCCGACCGATCCAAGCACCGTTACTCCGGCACCTCCGAGTTCTTAGCACACGTACAGCTCGATGACGATCCCCGGGCTCCGATCCAGCAAAGCTTTGGGAAGGAGTTCCGCCAGCACGACGGCGTGGTGACGATCTTGATGTTCTACTGTCGCAGGGCTTCGCCTAAGCACCGCTACAATATGACCGAGGTGGAATATGGTGGCAGGGGGCACCGCACACGGCTAAGGAACGATCACGTGGATCAACTTGTGTGTCTATGGGGTGCCCCCTGCCCCTGTATATAAAGGATGGAGGAGGAGGAGGCCGGCCAAGGCCATTGGTGCGGCCAGGATGGGAGTCCTACTAGGACTCCAAGTCCTAGTAGGAGTCCATCAAGAGGGGAGGAAGGGAGAAGGAAGTGGAGGAGTAGGAAAGGTGGCCGGCCCCCTTTTCCCTAGTCCAATTCGGACTAGAGGGGAGGGGGGGCGCAGCAGCCTTTTTCCTCTTCCCACTAAAACCATCAAGGCCCATTACTTCTCCCGTAACTACCCGGTACTCCGAAAAATACCCGAATCACTCGGAACCTTTCCGATGTCCGAATATAGTCGTCCAATATATCGATCTTTACGTCTCGACCATTTCGAGACTCCTCGTCATGTCCCCGATCTCATCCGGGACTCCGAACTCCTTCGGTACATCAAAACTCATAAACTCATAATATAACTGTCATCGAAACCTTAAGCGTGCGGACCCTACGGTTCGAGAACAATGTAGACATGACCGAGACATGTCTCCGGTCGATAACCAATAGCGGGACCTGGATGCCCATATTGGCTCCTACATATTCTACGAAGATCTTTATCGGTCAGACCGCATAACAACATACGTTGTTCCCTTTGTCATCGGTATGTTACTTGCCCGAGATTCGATCGTCGGTATCCAATACCTAGTTCAATCTCGTTACTGGCAAGTCTCTTTACTCGTTCCGTAATACATCATCTCACAACTAACATCTTAGTTATAATGCTTGCAAGGCTTATGTGATGTGCATTACCGAGAGGGCCCAGAGATACCTCTCCGACAATCGGAGTGACAAATCCTAATCTCGAAATACGCCAACCCAACATCTACCTTTGGAGTCACCTGTAATGCTCCTTTATAATCACCCAGTTACGTTGTGACGTTTGGTAGCACCCAAAGTGTTCCTCCGGTAAACGGGAGTTGCATAATCTCATAGTCATAGGAACATGTATAAGTCATGAAGAAAGCAATAGCAACATACTAAACGATCGGGTGCTAAGCTAATGGAATGGGTCATGTCAATTAGATCATTCAACTAATGATGTGACCTCGTTAATCAAATAACAACTCTTTGTTCATGGTTAGGAAACATAACCATCTTTGATTAACGAGCTAGTCAAGTAGAGGCATACTAGTGACACTCTGTTTGTCTATGTATTCACACATGTATTATGTTTCCGGTTAATACAATTCTAGCATGAATAATAAACATTTATCATGATATAAGGAAATAAATAATAACTTTATTATTGCCTCTAGGGCATATTTCCTTCAGTTTCCTCTACCGAAAAGAAGAGGAGAAATAAATAAGAAGAAGAAAAAAGAAGAAAAAGAAGAGGAGAAGAAGAAAGGAATAGTGGAGAAGAAGAGAAAATAGAATATATTCTATTTTCTCTTTTCTCCACTAGTCCTTTCTTCTTCTCCTCTTTTTTTTCTTCTTTTCTTCTTCTTCTTCTTCTTCTTATTCTTATTAGCCGGAAGTAGAGAGAGGTTTCCTAGTGTCAAAGTATTGAAGAAATCCATGCCTTCATCATTAGCCGGAAGTAACCAGGGCATGTTGGTACGAAGTTCTGCAAAGTTGTTCTGGAATGGAGTCCCGGATAGAATAATCCGCCTTTTGGTACGAATTCAGCAAAGGCCTTCCAAATAGCGATATTCGGAAGGCTCTTGCTGAACTTTGTACCAAAAAGCGAATTATCCTATCTGGGACTCCGTTCCAGAACAACTTTGAAGAGCTTCGTACCATCATGCACATGTTACTTTCGCCTAATGATGAAGACATGGTTTTGTTGAATCCCTTGACACTAGGCAACCTCCCGACCCCTCGGCGATCCTATCGAACATGAGAGGAAGAAGAGGATAAAAAAAGAAGAGGAAGAAGAAAAAAAAGAGGAGAAGAAAGAATAGAGGAGATCTTCTCCTCTTATTTTTCTTCTTCTTCCTCTTTTTTTATCGGGAACGAGGGTCGTCGAGGGACATAGATGTAGTGTCGTCGTTGTCGATATATACCCCCTCTCGATAGCTTACTATGATTAGGTAGCTAGTTCTACGTTTGGCACTAATATATCCATCTGTCATGTTTGAATAATAATTGCCATGTTGTAAATATTTGTAGAAACTATGGACACCGCCCTAGACGAAGCAACAAAAGAAGCGTTGTTGAGGGACATAATCGCAGAAGGAAGTGATGCCATCTCGTTGTTTCTCAACGAAGCCGATGGTCTGGAAGGAGAGGGTGAACAAGCTGGCTACGGTGACCTAATGCCGGTGCAAGAAGAAGAACATGAGGACGGCTCCGGTGACCCAATGCCGGTGCAAGAAGGAGACCGTGATGACGGCTCCGGTGACCGAACCGAGTCCGGCCAGGTATATATATTAGTTAAGCCTATGCTGACTAGCTGATTGATGCATTCATTGTTTGGGTATGTACACATATTAATTAAGTCTTTGTTCTTTTTTCTAGCCCTCCGAATCGAGCACAACTTCGTTAAAGAGACGAGGCCTGAAGAAAAAGTTGAGCTCGGATGAAAAGTTTGAGATCATAGCAATCGCGCCCGACGGCCAACCTATTGAACCCCTCCGGACAAAGAGCGCATTTGTTGCTTAGTGCGGGGTTCTGGTTAGGGACAAGATCCCGATAAGCATCCAGCAATGGTTTAAGCCGGCTACAGAAGACCCTGAGGTGTCTTATGTCAATGATATGCAGAAAAATGATCTTTGGACTGAGCTGAAGTCAAATTTCACCCTACCGCCTGAGGATAATCCAGAGAACCCAGTTAAAGAGAAATTAATCAAGTCTTTTGCTCTGAAGAGGATGGCAGAACTATTCAGGAGGTGGAAGAAAGAGTTGAATAAGTTTGTCGAAAATAATGAGACACCAGAATTCAAGGGCAGATATGAGAAGAGATCACTGGCCCGCATTTGTGGCCCACAAGACATCAGAAAAGAGTAAGAAGATGTCGGCGACAAACAAGAAAAATGCTGCGAAGAAGAAGCTTCACCATCGCACGGGGTCAGGTGGCTACCTCGTAGCCCGGCCTAAGTGGTCCAAGACTGAGAATGATCTGGTTCATAAAGGGATCGAACCAGAGACAATTAACTGGCCAGACCGTTGCCGGACTTGGTTCTTCGGGGCTGGCGGAACACTGGACCCTGTAACAGGGAAGTGCATTTGGACGAACGATCAAATGGACATACCAGTCAGTAAGCTTAAGCAGTATATCGAAGCAGCGCAGGAAGGGACTTTCTTTCCAGACAGAGAGAAAGACGAGCTCACAATGGCCCTCGGGAATCCTGAGCACCCTGGACGGACACGAGGCACGCCAGGCTCCATTCCGTGGAAGGTTGTGTTTCTGGACGCAGGCGGTTACAAATCCCATGAGAGGAGGAAAAAAGTGCAGCAGACCCAAATGCAGACGCTGCAAGCAAGGGTAGACGCGATAGAGGAACGAGAAGCAAATCGCAGCAAACGTACTGCCGAAGCCTCCCCCGAAGCTACCCCGCCATCTCAGCGCAGAAGCAGCGTGGCTTCCACCGAGCTGCTTCAGCCGGAGCATGCCTTGACGGCTCCTGCCAGCTATCCCGTGGATGCTATAATGGAGTCTCAAAATTGCCACCTTATGACGCAATGGATGAATTTGAAGGTCAAGGTGGCTGTTGGCTCTGTTTATCCTACTGAACCCGGCGCAACTTTTCACTACCGGCCGATTCCAGAAGGATATGCTAGGGTGATGGTGGATGAGATAACGGAGGGATTTGAGGACCTCCAGCTTGACCACCCTACCGGTGAAGGGAGACTCGGCTGGGGTCTGCTCTGAAGACTCCATGCCTATGGCGGAAGGAGCTCATCAACCTTCCTAACTGGACGCCACCGCCTCCTCCTCCTCCTCCGGCGAGTCAGGGCACTCTGCCTCCACCGCCTCCTCCTCCGGCGAGTGACGATCAGGGCCCTCGGCCGGCTCCTTCTCCGGCGCGTGGCGGCACTCCACCTCCTTCTCCGCCTGCGCCGACGCGCCCGAGCAGCCAGCCTCCTCCTTCTCCGCCTCGTCAGCAAGGGCGGAAGAGACCTGCCGCCGCTCCAGCTGCTCCGGCGCGTCGTAGTCCTTCTCCTCCGCCTCTTAAGCAAGTAAAGAAGACAACCGCTACGTCTGCTCGGTCGGCGTCTAGCAGTACAACCAGAGGCGGGAGCACATACAGATTCGGTCCTTCTCTAAAGACTCCAGAGAAGTTACCATATGAGAGGACCCAGGAGGAGAACGCCGAGATCGCGCGAGAAGAAGTGAAGAAATTATTTGAAGGGGTGAAAGCAAAGAAACATCCACCTCCGGAGGAGAAGGTAGATCGGGTGAAAGTGAAGTGCACTCTGGCTGCCCTAACAAAACCACCGAAGTCTGATCCGCCGAAAGGAAACTATGACCGCATTATTGGAAAGGAATTTGCCGAAGCGGAGCGGTCGGGAAGTACTGTCAGTGATCAAAGGCTGAAAGAACGATGAGCTGGGAAACAAATTGCCCAGCTCGGCGAACAAGCGAAGCAATCGTGCCACCCGCTCAAGGTGCCTAGCCACAACGTCGATAATGATCCGAGGATGGTGCCCGGTTATAGCAATCTTGCAGATTACCTGCCCGACGAAGTACATTATGAACCCATGGAGGTGCAGATACAAAGATACGAGTACGGGAAGCCTCTCGTCAAAGATGAAAGATCTCTATCAACGATGATGCGAAGATTGCATGATTGGTACTTGAAAATCTGCAGAGACTCTGGGGGGAGGAGTACTTTGTATGTGAAAGTTAAAAAGGAGCATGACCTCGTTGGAATTGATCTGTTGCCTGTTCCATTTGAGGAGTTCTATCAATTTTTCAATCAATTGGCCCTCGATAAAACAACGGTCACCTGCTACTGTCTGTAAGTAGTACTACTTCTGTCATTAAGTTTCTCTATATAGCTTAGCTCTTTCATTGCATGTATTTATAATCATCCTCACTATATTATGCAGATTGAAGATCGCCGAATTGAAGAAAAGACAAGTCGGTGATATTGGGTTCATTAACACATATCTCATAGATGCAACTCAGGTTAAACTTCATGCCGCAGCTACCGAGGCCAGCTTGCTACGATCGTTCGTAATAAATCAAAACAAAGATATAATACTCTTTCCTTACAACTTCAGGTGAGTGTTACTGTCTTGTGCGTATTCGGTTTCCCTTCACTAGTAGAAAACAGGGCTATGGTTCAGGCCGGCTCAGCCCATTAGTCCCGGTTCAGTCTAGAACCGGGACTAATGTCAGCATTGGTCCCGGTTCGTGCGGCTAAGGCATTAGTCCCGGTTCATCTAGACCTTTTGGTCCCGGTTGGTGGAATGAACCGGGACCAATAGGCCTCGCTCCTCGCCCACAACCATTGGTCCCGGTTCGTGCCACAAACCGGGACTAAAGATTAGACCTTTAGTCCCGGTTTGAGGCACGAACCGGGACTAATGGGGATGAGACCTTTAGTCCCGGTTCGTGCCACGAACCGGTACTAAAGGTCCCATTTTCAAACTATACCCCCCCCTCGTGGATCGCCTTTTCAGTTTTTTAAAAAATAAAAGAAAATGATGGAAATGTCAAAAAAATAAAAGAAAATAAGTTTCACATGTGATATGAGGTCTAGTTGTTGGGAAAATTTACAAATATGAATTTCGACTTTATTTACAAAATCTCTCTGGAATTTGTAAAATGGGCATAACTTTTGCATACGAACTCGAATGAAAAAGTTTTTTATATGAAAAATCATCTACTCGAAAAGTTACATCCGATGGAGACGGCCTATGGCCTGTTTGCAAATTTCTAGAATCCTCAAATTCAAAAAGGAAAAAAAGTTATGCTCAAATTTCAGTTTTTTTAAATTTTTAGTAAATCTGGTCAAACTATGGTCAAACTACTTATTCAAGAAGTATTAGTGTTACTAAATAATTATTCAAGAATATTAGTGTTACTAAATAATTATTCAAGAATATTAGTGTTATTAAATAATTATTTCACCTTTTTTGAATTTTGGTCAAATCTGGTCAAACTATGGTCAAACAATGGTCAAACTACTTATTCAAAAATATTAGTGTTACTAAAAAATTATTGTTTCTTAGAACAATAGTTTTAAACTTAAACAGTGAAATATGTGACTTCATGCTCAAGCTAAATTCCTGAGGGTTAATAGGATTGACATCTTACTATTGTCAGGAAAACAACAAGTGCAGACTTGGAAACGAGGAAGAATAGAACCCGGAAGTTAAGCGTGCTCAGGCTGGAGTAGTGAGAGGATGGGTGACCGTTCGGGAAGTGAGATGATTTGGAATGATGAGGGGTGATTAGAGATTAAATTGAGCAGTGATGAGGGGTGATTAGAGATTAGAGGTTAAAATAATTCAGAAATTTGAAAATAAAAAAAATTCAAAAAAAATTAAAAAAAATTCAAAAAAAATCAGGAAATTTCCTTTAGTACCGGTTGGTGTTACCAACCGGGACTAAAGGTGGACCGGCCACGTGGAGGGCCTTTAGTCCCGGTTCTGGATTGAACCGGGACTAAAGGGTCAGGGCATTAGTACCGACACTTTAGTCCCGGTTCCAGAACCGGGACTAAAGGCCCTTACGAACCGGGACTAAAGGCCCTTTTTCTACCAGTGCTTATATATTAGTCAAGGTTATAGTAATGTAATTCATGAGTTATGCATGTGTGTGCAGTTTCCACTTTATTCTCCTAGAGATTAAGCTTGAGCAGGGAGTAGTAACCGTCTTGGACTCTAAACGAAAAGATCCCAAGGAGTATGCGGACATGACTGAAATCCTCAAGAAGTAAGTTAAATCGATCATTATCCACCATATCAGCAACTTTGTTCATTTCCTGATATCAAGTAATTGTTTTCTTTGTCCGGCAGGGTTTGGAAAAAATTCACCAAAACAGTTCCGGGACTGCCGAAGGAGCTGGAATTTAGACATCCGAAAGTAAGTACTATAGTAGCATATTCCGCGCATCTCCTAGTGATTCAAGCGCTAGTTTCATCAATACCATTTAGCATTCTTGCTTATCAGTTTGATTGACCTCTATTTCTTGTAAAGTGGTTGTGGCAGGAACAAGGGAATGATTTCTGTGGATACTACATCTGCGAGTCCATCCGCCACACGACCTGTGAGCGGGGCGGGTACTCTAACGAACAATATGAAGTACGTAAATAACAACATTCACAATTTTATTTTATTACCATCATTTGTGTTGAGTTTCATTCATTTATATATATATATATATATATGTATTGACCCCCTTCTTCAAATTAGATGTTTCGGAAGCGGGATGAACTCCTAGCACCAGCTCGCATGCGAGCAATTCAAGAGGAATTGGCGGCATTCTTTCTTGACCACGTGATCCCTGAAGACGAAGAATTCTATGTGGACCCTGAGTCCGTATGATTATATTTGTAAGAGATAATTATTGTATATATGTAGCCGGTAGTGTCAGATAGATATACGAGAACTTGTTGTTCGACCAATCTCTCGGAGAAGGAGAGGTGGTCGATATCACTTCTCTCTGTATATATGCATATATGTTCATGACGATCTTCTGTTTCCTTCGTTTGCTTACTAGCTAGCTAGCGTGTCTAGTCCTCTCTATATACGTATGTATAGTACGTAGCGTCGACCAAGCACGGACATAAGAGAGGACACTTCTCTCTATTAATTATAACTAGCTAACACAATATATGAAACACCTAAATTAACCCCCCAAAACCCCCAACCCCCCCCCCCCCCCCCTTTCAAAAAAAAACAAAAACCCCAGCCACAGAAGTGCTGACACGTGGATGCCTATTGGTCCCGGTTGGTGCCACCAACCGGGACCAAAGGGTCTCCTGACTGGGCTCTGCGCACTGCCCACGTGGAGGGCCTTTAGTCCCGGTTCTGGATTGAACCGGGACTAAAGGGGGGAGGTATTAGTACCGACACTTTAGTCCCGGTTCCGGAACCGGGACTAAAGGCCCTTACGAACCGGGACTATAGGCCCTTTTTCTACCAGTGCTTGTTGTGCTCGAGGGGCCTCCCGATATGAATCATTCCTATAGTCATCAGATCATCTAGACAAAGGATGGCACAGTTGGTGTCGCCATGATGTCTCATCATCACAATAACATTGAAATGTGGCAGAGGAAGATCAATTGTCATGGTGTTGCCACCTGGGAGCTGTGGAAGACCATTGAAACGGAGTATATTCTTGGGTTACCTCCCCTGGTTGAAGGAGAGACTGTATGCTTGAAATTTATATGCGGATATGTTGAGGATACTGATGAAATATTTTTATGTGTGAAGGACACTGTTTACATGGTTCAACTTAACTCGATGCAATCAAGGAAACTTTGTGAAGCCCGTAATATTAGTTCATGTCATCCTTTCATCAGTTTCTATGCGCCAGGTAGTATACTGTGCAGTAGTTACCTAATATTTTTATGTTTTGCCCGTGGATGCTCGAATATCAATGCTAGATAGACAATCATAGTCATGCTGTTTAGTATATGTTCTCATTTAATATAGCTAGATAGACAAGCATAAGTCATCACTACTTTCTTTTTGAGGAATGTCATCACCACTTCATCGTTTTTTTTTGCATGTGTTAACATTTAATGTGGTTATCTCCATCCTTGAGAGATATAAAACCAAATATCAAATGAGTAATAGTGGAAAAATCAAATGTTGAATGGTTAACTCATTCTTTTAACGATATTGCTCGGAAACCTTTTAATCCCTTGGTGAATGTGTAGATTATTTGGAGAGAAGCTAAGCTGGTTGATAAACCTATTTAACAATGTGTTGGTATTGCCTATTGACTCATTGGCTGTGATATATATCTGATTGATGATAGTGGAAAACCTTGATACGTGGCTTAAACCCAACTCAACTTGATGCATGCATGCATATTCATATACATTATCTCATCCAGTTTAAATCTTGATGTGTGCAGGTTCGAGGAAGACTAGCTAGCCGTCCCTGTTGATGGCCTTCACCCTACTGTTCAGCTTGGTAACACCAAATTGCGTGTGTGCACGTGGATGCAACACAGGTCCTTCATGGCATTGAAAGGGACAACCAAAGACTAAAATATGTGTTGTCATATATCAGTGTGTATCTTATATTGTTGGCAGTAGTAAGCTTTTGTGATTGAGGAAACAATTAATACTGTAGCTGCATGGAGACTAGGATACTATTTGTGGTTTATATCTGCGTGTCGTAACCTGAAGGAAGAATATGTGAACATAATCGCAATGAGGGACAGAATGAGTCGTGTAGGGTCAGGTGTTTGGGCAGAGTGGATTCTCGTAGTCGATTCTCGATTGGAGTTGTTGTTAGGATGTCTCGCTGTGTTGATATTTATAGGAGAAGATAAGAGCAGAGTGGGGACTGGGGAGATGATCAATGAATTGTGTGTGTGTGTGTGCGCGCGCGCGCGTGTGTGTGACAGTAGTTCAAATGATAGGCCTCTTTGTGCTGCATTTTGCATTTTGAGTGATGTCCCAAGCGATTGCTGACCCGCTTTTGGTTGCCTGGACCTAGCTGAGGTAAATTGAATTGGGGCAAGTGTTCCAAAATACTATAGTTTAATTTGCGCAAGTCGGTTTGCTCTGATTCCTAGCTCCAATTGAATTGGGGCAAGTGTTGCCTGGACCCGCTTTTGGTTGATTGGAGTAGCATCGCTTTATAAATTTCCTCGTGTTGGTTCCTCCTCTGAATCTGAAGGTAAACTGTTAATTTCCTCTGAAGGTAAACTGGGCAAGTGCTTCCATGTTTTAATTTGTTCAGGACAAGAGGTTGATCAGTTCAGTTAGCAGTAGATTTTGTAAAATTTACTCATTCCGATTCCCTGCATCTTGAGTTGCCATAATGGTAAGTAATTGTTCGTTTTTCCATTCTCTTGTGTTGGTTCTTTCAATATGCCACTCGTCAGTGAGAATCATATTGTTTCAAATCATTCAGAAAGCAACTAAGTTTGACATCCTTCCTTATCTCCTTAATTTTTTTCCTTTTATCTGTTCTCAACTTTCTAAAAATTTACATTTAAAACAATGTTCACTTCATAAATATTTTTTTGAAATTTAAGAATTCTAAAATTCAATCTTTATTTTGGAAACACATTTTTAATATAATTTAGAATTGTTTTTGAAAAATGCACATTTTAGAAAATTTGGGAATATTTTGAAAATTTGAGGAAATTCTTTAAAATTTGGAGATGGTTTTTAGAACTTTTTTAAATTTGAGAATATTTTATAATTTGTTTTACAAAACTAGCAATGAAACAGACGGCAGGCTTTTTCTAGAAAAAAATGGGAATCTAATGGGGTACATTAGCGATAGGGAGACACGGGCGTAGACTATTCCTAGGTGTAGGATTATTGAAATCTAATTGACGCTTGTAAGTTTGTACTGTATTGCGTAAACCAACGTGCGTGTTCGTCTTTCGAAGCATTCACCAAGAAGCTTCTGGCACTTTTAAGAAAATGTTTTAGTTCATATTTATTTAAATAAAAAATGTAGGCAGTTTTAGAATGTGTGTAATTTTTTTTAAAGAAAAGGAAAATGAAAAAATTATTAAAATTGAAAAAATGGGCAAGACATTTGAAGAGAATGTTCACGCTTCACCTGTGCGACAAATATTGTGAAAATGGATTTCCCATTCCCCTTGTTGAAGCAATGTCACATCTTAAACCTGTCGCACGAGCATGGGATGGCTGATTCCAATTCCTACAAGCCAGCATAGCCACGACAAATAGATGCTGAAGGCAGAACCAACAAAATCGATCACCTATCAAAAGTTGAGCCTCCAAAACTTTAGCAAAATTTACCCCTTTGGTTGAATGTCGGCCTCTCTGGCATTGAGCTTGGCCATGGAAACACAACCTACCTTGTGGTCGAGGAAGAAAGAAAACTTATCAACATTGTGAGCGAATGAAGTTTGCAGGGCAACTGCAAAAGGGCATTGCCACTAAACTATTAGTGTTGAGGTAGAGTAAACTTTAGTGCCGAGGTGTCATATTCCTAGCTCCAAGTTTGTGACGTCGACCTTGTCTGCTGGTGGTGACTAGTAATACATTGGGAGTGCCACAAATAAATTGCATGACACGAAAGTAGTTTTTCTTAGGGATATAAAGAAACTTCTTTTAGGCTAAAAAAAGTTTGTTTGCTTGATGCATCAGGGCTTCTATTTCGTGGGCCTCAAGAAAAAATAAAAAAAGTTTTCCTTTCTCTTCTCTCAGAAAAAAATAAAACAAAACCGCCTCAAGAAAAAACAAAAGGGAAAAAATTGTCGCCGTGAGCAGATCCGGTGCCGCGCCGCCGCCGCCGGTCTGCTGGGATCCCGCGCCACGGCGGAGTGGCCGCCCGGGGGAGCTCTCTCATGGAGCCTGACGGGAGGTGGAGGAGGGAGGCGGAGCCAGAGGAGGCGCCGGCCGGTATAGCGCGGAGCCGGGGGAAGCGCCGGTACTCGCCCCCAATTCTCCACGGCAAAAGAGCGCGGCACGGCATGGCGGCGGCCAAGTAGGCACACATGAGGTCAGTCGCCATTTCCCCTTCCGCCGGCGGTCGTTAAATTCTTCACTTTTCCTGCCCTCCTCTCTTAATTCTCATAGTATGGATCGACACACACAGAGTAGGGGTCTGGAATTTTCTTGTCCTCATTTCGATCGATCCATGATACCAACGCACAGAGTAGAGCTCCCACCATTGCTCTGTACCATTGAACACTAGTACTAGTAGATCTAGCTACCAGATCTCAAGGAAATTGCCTTGCATTTCTCACTACTAGTACTAATGAATAATAATTATTAATATTACTTAAGCAGATTACTAATGTCCATCGTCTCCATCATGGACAGAGCATGGTGCTGTCAACCACATCTATACTACATACTTACCTCACCAACCAAACACGCTCCTGCTCTCTCCCAGCACGTTCCGATGGCGCGCACTTTTCCTGCTTTTCTTGCCTGCCCATTGTACTAAACTAGATATTTCTAGCACATCTCAAGAAAGGCACATCGCATCTCTCACTAACTATCTGCCTTGCCTAATTACTGTATTAGTTAATCCATGCCACAGGCGGTCTTTGTCGTCTCGGATGAATCACATGGTCTGTCTACTAATGCACCCAACAATTGCTTAAGCGACACTCGCAGAAACGTTGCGGGATGATTTGGTCCAGTTTTTTTGTTCTATATCGTTTTCTAAAAATTTCAAAAGAAAATGTTCACAAAGTTAAAGAGGTATGGCCTCTGAATTTTTGGGTGTGACGGTGCACCTAGATCCACCCTGTTGCTACTGATATCTTCCATCTTGATTAGCTAGCTTCTTCCACCTAGATCTACTTTTCTGACTGAATCCTCTTGACCACATTTATTCTGCCTTAGTTGAGTTCTACGACCACCCCTGCACCCTGGTTATTACCATCAGTTGAAGTTAATTTAATGCGCCAGTTTTTATTCCATTAGTTTGCTGCGACACCTGATAATATTAAGTGTACATCAGCTCAAGTCTTGGATGTAATCACGTATGCAATCTGTTTAGTTTTGCCTGACCATGTTCCTTAATGTTGATTTCGCACCGATTCGTTAGTTCATTTTCCAGCGATTCTAGCACCTAATTGCAAAACGTTGATACATGATTTGTCTTGGTGGATAATTGGGTATAGGCCTTGTAGTTTAATTTTTGGTTTCAATCAATGGGAGTTGGAAAATAATGTGATTCAGCATCACTGGAATGATTATCTGAGTCCTGGTTGGAAACTGAATATCGGTTGTGCCATTTGTAAAAACATTACCCACTTGCAATGCCTCCACTAGTATGCATGATCTGAACAACTAATTTTCTGCAGTGCTATACATGTAAAACATAAAAATCTTGATACGTTGTGCATGGTTGTATATGTGATCTGATACCACTTTTGAACTATACCAGTAAGTAATAAGGTTTCATCCAAATTAAACTGTACCGGGCATATACTGGATGGATAGCTCATGCATGGTTTGTTCCTCTACCTCTCTTGCTAAATGGATGGCTCTGTTGTTATGCAAGACAAGCATGCTTCATGTATGCCCATCGTTTGTTGGTTTAGTTCTTCACTGTCCCAGTGTAAATTTATTTAGAAGTTCATGATAAAGTCAAGTTTGTTCTGATGTTGCTATTAAATATTTTTCCAGGTTGAGCTGCAAAGATGCCACTCTTGGAATAAGCGACTCTTCACTAGGCAAGTTTAGGACAACTTGTATTGCACAAATGAACTAGACATTGAAGACTTAGCTAAAAGATGTGTTGTTTCCCACATCCTCCACAGCAAAGAAACGCGCATAGCATGGCGGCGAACTAGGCACGGTCAGTTGTCATTTCCCCATCCACCGGTGATTGTTGAATTCTCTAACTTTCTTACCCTGCCTTCCTGCACCCACCATTGACGAGATTCGTCCGACAGACGCTCTTGTACAGACACTGTATAATCTAAGCAGCTCCTGCCTGCCCCAAGGTTGAGTAATAAACTGGACCTAGCTACCAGATCTCAAGCAAAAGTACACTTGCATTTGTCTCTAGTACTGTAGTAGCTGCCCGCCTAATTACTAATTAATCTTGATCTAAATGGCCAGCTGTGTTAGAGTGTGATTTATGTTCATGTACGTTCAACAAGATCCCACCGCTTTACTATGCCCCAAAGTGGTGGTCGAGGGTGGTGGAGAGGGGGCATTCTCAGGAATACCGACAAATAATTTCCTACTAGATGTCTTTTTTTCGTACTAAACAGAGTAGCAATATATGTATTACAAGCTGAAAATAGGAATTACTGATTTGCAAATATGATTCATGTATATTGTAATAACGACAAGTAGTGGTTGCTGAACTGACCAATGATCATTATGATCCTTCTTACAGAGTTTACACCTGAGATGTGCATGGATTCAGTCGAGGGTATCATAGACAATCATCATCGACGATTAGTTTGACTTAAACCCCACCGGCCTCCGAATTTTCGGTGTGCCGGTGCTCCTAGATCCACCCCACTACTACTTCTCCCGTAACTTTGGGAGAAGGGCTGCCCCCTCACAAGAGGGGGTCGCAGTGACCAGGCCCAGGAGACTATTTACCAAAAACACAGGTCTCCGCAAAGTTGTAAGACCATGTATGGGGGCTGATGCCTGCCCAGTACTTGCTTAGCTCCTTCAAACTGGCAGATCAATCTAGTTTTCGGACTGAATCCTGTATCCTAAGAGCTAGCTAGATAAGACCGTCACATATCGGTGGAGGACTTGATCAATCCTTGCCAGTTCATTGAATGTGCACCACGCAAAGACTGCAGTGCATGTGGATAGATTGATAAGAACGAGAGGCACACAACTACTCCATCTAAGTGTGATGTCGAATCCTAAAATTAATCTAGCATGCATCACCCGGCTTTTGTTTGAATGCTAGTGCAGCTCTGGCACGGTCTTTTGCTTCAGGAATCCAGATAGACTGACTCAACACCAGGGGTGATCTTCCTCATTCTTTCAGTTCTCCTGACTACTCTTGTATCACGTTGAGTGATGGAGTTCTGAATAGATAGCTTCAGTTAGAAAGTTTCTTCTTCTCTTTTCGGCAAAACAGAAGTTACAAATATAGGCAGTAGAAGCCAATAATTACTATGAAAAAAAAGGAGGACAAAAGCAGCCAGGTGTACATCAATAATTGTTGGGCAGGTTCGCATGCCGTAAGCACCACTTAACTAATCAAGACACTAATTAAGCTTAGATCAGTGCTGATGTATCTACAAGACTACCATACATATTTTTTGGAGGGTACCTTGAACTGATCCAAAGCTAAAAATATATAACGTACATTGCATCGTCATATCTTCCATGTCGAGGTATGAACCCTTTCTTTTATAAAGCAGCAGGTGGAACAATACTTTAATCATTCTCTCGCGTGCTACAGAGGGCTTTCATAATCATTGAGATTTGTATGTTTTTTTTTCATGAAACAACCTTTTAGCAAGGGGAATATTAATACCCGAGGATGTTCAGTGTGAATGCGTCCGCACACCTAATTACAATGTTATAGAAAATCGATTCTGTTTCTTGTAAATTACAAAGGTCCTGGTGTTGCCACTAACCGATCATGCGTCATAATTACAATGTCGATGGAAGATCAAAAACTAAGTATATATAAAACATAAATGTGCAATATTCTTCCATGTGGACTTATTTCATTTTGATTTCATGAACCTTTAGTTTCTATTTTATAGAGCGGCAAGTTGAACAATATTACTTTTTTTAATTGGAAGCATGGAACAGTTCAACAATAATCTAAGCACCTTCTCCCTTGATGCAGAGGGCTTTCTCAATCATTGAGATTTCTTAAAAAACATAAAAATAATAAAACACCCGAAGCTGTTGAGGGTGAATGTGATCGAACACCTAACTACAATCATCAAATTTTGATTGTATTTCATGCAATTTACAAGGTTCTGGTATTTCCAACAACTTGAGATGGGTTCTAATTTCTTCTCATCATGTTATGAAGTAACCATGCTCTAGTTCAAAAGTTGTGAGATGATCTACATATATTTAGCAAGACGGATGCCGTCTGGCTAGTTCTTTCTGCTGGCATGGTTGTCCTTAAAGATGCAACTTTTTTTTTTGGATAAAGGGCACCTTTTATTAACTCAAAATGTCACATCAAGTGATACAAGTATAATGAACACACACCTGGCCTCCATAAAACTTTGTCCTATTTAGTGTCTTATCTTTTGTAGGAACACAGCCTTCCATGTGAACGTATGCCACAAACCTCCGTAACATGTTTTCTAGAGCAGCAAGTTGAGCAATACTATTCTCTTTTTGTATGGAGCAGTTGAACAATACTTTAAGCATTCCCTCTTGCGCCGCAGAGGGTTCAATCATTGAGATTTATTAACATAAAGCTCAACATCAACGATAGTAAAATACCCAAAATCTGTTGAATGGGAATGCGATCGAGCACCTAATTGGAATGTTATCAACAGTTTGGTTGTATGATAGTACGTGAGATAGGTCAGTCATCCTAAGAAATTATGAGATACTGTTACAATGTAGACTTCACAAACCTAATCACCATCAATCAAGAAGTAGCTATGAGAAGTACTGACATTGATCGGGGTCCTAATTCGGAAACTCGTTTATTTCATTATTTGATTAGCCTAGCCGATGAATGAATCTCCCGCTTAAAAGATTAAGCGCAGCTGTCTGCTAGTATTATTACGTTCAAGTTGAATCTAGATCCACACCTCTGCTGATTATATCTTCCATCTTGATTACCTTCTTGAAACTGCCAGATCGATATAATTTTCCGATTGAATCCTTATGGCCACGTTGTTCATGTTATACTACAAGCCATAGGGTACTCCATGGTCCATCGCGCTAGCTCTCCTTTGGTTCCAAAGTGCATGTGGTGGGCATGTGGATGGATTAACTAGCGATTAAGCTAAAAAGATTAAATAAGATGGACCAGCAACCTGACAGCACCCACCTTATTAGTGGCGGGTCCTCCTCGAGCCCGCCACTATTACTTATGTAGCAGTGGCAAGCATTTTTTAGCACCCACCACTGCTTGTTCTAAAAAATAGTTGTGACGAGTGTCACGCCTCGCCCGCCACTCATTTGGATTCACCTATAAGCCCTTTTCCATTAGTGGATAACTGAAGAAAGAGAACGGGCCAGGAACCCGCAGCTCGTAGAAGTCGATGGGGGTGATCGAACGGATTTAGCCCGACGGCAGGCATGGTCGCGCTGGCACGACGGTACGCATCGTGAAGCCTCACCACCTGCATGGTAACATGATCCAGCAAGCGGTCCAGGCGATCCTGGATCTCCTCACGATCGGCCCGCTCGCGCTCCAGTGCAGCTGCCCCTTCCTGAAATAACGCCGACGACGCCAGAAGCATCTTAGTGGTGGACTCCTGCCGCTTCTAAAGCTCCGTCAACTGCCGCTCATGACAGAGGAGCAAGTCACTCTTCTCTTCCATGAGCTCACGGAGCTCCACGTTCTTGGCCCGGAGCTACGCATCCTTGGTCTCGAGCTCCTCTCTTAGGCGCCTCACCTCAGACACGATGATCTTGTATGTGAAAGTTAAAAAGGAGCATGACCTCGTTGGAATTGATCTGTTGCCTGTTCCATTTGAGGAGTTCTATCAGTTTTTCAATCAATTGGCCCTCGATAAAACAACGGTCGCCTGCTACTGTCTGTAAGTAGTACTACTTTTGTCATTAAGTTTCTCTATATAGCTGAGCTCTTTCATTGCATGTATTTATAATCATCCTCACTATATTATGCAGATTGAAGATCGCCGAATTGAAGAAAAGACAAGTCGGTGATATTGGGTTCATTAACACATATCTCATAGATGCAACTCAGGTTAAACTTCATGCCGCAGCTACCGAGGCCAGCTTGCTACGATCGTTCGTAATAAATCAAAACAAAGATATAATACTCTTTCCTTACAACTTCAGGTGAGTGTTACTATCTTGTGCGTATTCTGTTTCCCTTATATATTAGTCAAGGTTATAGTAATGTAATTCATGAGTTATGCATGTGTGTGCAGTTTCCACTTTATTCTCCTAGAGATTAAGCTTGAGCAGGGAGTAGTAACCGTCTTGGACTCTAAACGAAAAGATCCCAAGGAGTATGCGGACATGACTGAAATCCTCAAGAAGTAAGTTAAATCGATCATTATCCACCATATCAGCAACTTTGTTCATTTCCTGATATCAAGTAATTGTTTTCTTTGTCCGGCAGGGTTTGGAGAAAATTCAACAAAACAGTTCCGGGACTGCCGAAGGAGCTGGAATTTAGACACCCGAAAGTAAGTACTATAGTAGCATGTTCCGCGCATCTCCTAGTGATTCAAGCGCTAGTTTCATCAATACCATTTAGCATTCTTGCTTATCAGTTTGATTGACCTCTATTTCTTGTAAAGTGGTTGTGGCAGGAATAAGGGAATGATTTCTGTGGATACTACATCTGCGAGTCCATCCGCCACACGACCTGTGAGCGGGGCGGGTACTCTAACGAACAATATGAAGTACGTAAATAACAACATTCACAATTTTATTTTATTACCATCATTTGTGTTGAGTTTCATTCATTTATATATATATATGTATTGACCCCCTTCTTCAAATTAGATGTTTCGGAAGCGGGATGAACTCCTAGCACCAGCTCGCATGCGAGCAATTCAAGAGGAATTGGCGGCATTCTTTCTTGACCACGTGATCCCTGAAGACGGAGAATTCTATGTGGACCCTGAGTCCGTATGATTATATTTGTAAAACATAATTATTGTATATATGTAGCCGGTAGTGTCAGATAGATATACGAGAACTTGTTGTTCGACCAATCTCTCGGAGAAGGAGAGGTGGTCGATATCACTTCTCTTTGTATATATGCATATATGTTCATGACGATCGTCTGTTTCCTTCGTTTGCTTACTAGCTAGCTAGCGTGTCTAGTCCTCTCTATATACGTATGTATACTACGTAGCGTCGACCAAGCACGGACATAACAGAGGACACTTCTCTCTATTAATTATAACTAGCTAACACAATATATGAAACACCTAAATTAACCCCCCAAAACACCCAACCCCCCCCTTTCAAAAAAAACAAAAACCCCAGCCACAGAAGTGCTGACGCGTGGATGCCTATTGGTCCCGGTTGGTGCCACCAACCGGGACCAAAGGGTCTCCTGACTGGGCTCTGCGCACTGCCCACGTGGAGGGCCTTTAGTCCCGGTTCTGGATTGAACCGGGACTAAAGGGGGGAGGTATTAGTACCGACACTTTAGTCCCGGTTCCGGAACCGGGACTAAAGGCCCTTACGAACCGGGACTATAGGCCCTTTTTCTACCAGTGTTGCCTTAGATATCGTCATAACTTTGCGCTTTTATATCAATTGGTCGGCAGTAGTTTGTTCACCAACCGTAATAATTTCTATCTTGAGAGAAGCCTCTAGTGAAATCTATGCCCCCGGGTCTATTTTCCATCTGATAAGTTTCCGATCTACAATTCTAGTTTCCTATTACTTTCTTTTGCAATCTTTACTTTCTGTTCCATAAATCAAAAATACCAAAAATATTACTTTACCATTTATCCATCTCTATCAGATCTCACTTTTCCAATAACCGTGAAGGGATTGACAACCCCTTTGGCACGTTGGTTGCAAGTTGGTGTTTGTTTGTGCAGGTCTTCGGTGGTTTGTTGCATTGTCTCCTACTGGATTGATACATTGGTTCTCAAAACTGAGGGAAATACTTACGCTACTTTGCTGCATCACCCTTTCCTCTTCAAGGGAAAAACCAACACAAGATCAAGAGGTGGCAGTCTACCGCTGGTCCCCAACGATGGCGGAGATGGCTGCTCGTCGCCTCTGACGGAAGAAAGCCAAGGTGCTCCGGCTTGCTATTTAGCAGTCCGAGCGCGAGGCAAAGGAGGCGGCGGCTGAGAAGGCTTGGGCCATCAAGTTGTAGCAGGAGCAGGACAGGGTGGTCCATCGGATGAAGGGGCTCATCGTCCTCTCCGACTCCAACTCCGATGACGGCCACGACGACCGAGAGAGCTGCACCTCCTCCTCGGACAACCAAGACCCTCTGTCGGTGTCAAAACCAGCAGATCTCGGGTAGGGGGGCCCAAGCTATGAGTCTAAGGATCAATGGTAACAAGGGACGATGGGGACACGATGTTTTACCTAGGTTCGGGCTCTCTTTAAGGAGGTAAAACCCTACGCCCTGCTTGATTGTATCCGATTAGTATAAGGGTTACAAGAGTTGATCTACCTCGTGATCGTAATGGCCAAACGCTAGCTGTCTAGCCTATGATTGTTCTGATAGCCTCTACGCACTAAACCCTCGTGTTTATATACACACCGGAGGGGCCTAGGGTTGTACAAAGTCGGTTTGCAAAAGGAAGGAAAGAGTACATCCGGACACCAAACTTGCTGTTCATGCATATAGGAGTCCTACCCGGCTTAGCCCCTGAGCTTGCCTTCAATGACGATGTAGTATCCGACTTATGTCTTCGGCTTTGCAAGGCGCGTTCTTCATCATACTCCAGATTGATGACAGTCCGGCCTTGACCCCATGTTCTTTCTTTATGATTCCTTCCTGCCGTCGCCTCAATTTCCACACGTCAGGTGAATGCGAATGGCCCTTAATAATTTTTTTAAAATAAGCCCCTTACCATGCGAGGGCAGCATCTATATAAGGAGGTTAGATCCCCAAATTCCATCCTCATCACGTGAAGGTCATCAGAGCTAGCCACAAAAAACTTCAAAACATGGCTAGCGCCCCTAGCTCTTCTCCGCGCCCTCATGGCCCTCTAGCAGGCGATTGGCGAAGCTGCTCCACATCTCACCTTCAACTAAATCGACTTCAGACGCAGGGATATCTCCCTCCCGCAGATCAAGTCTCCGCACAAACGGGTGTGCTTCATCTCGTTTCTTATGAGGGGCCTAGGGTTCCCGATCCACCCTTTCCTCAGGGGTCTATTGGAATTCTACAGGATCCAGCTGCACAACCTTACACCAGGTTCTATCCTGCACATATCAGGTTTTGTTGCTCTCTACGAACTGTTTTTAGGCTGTGAGGCTCATTTTGAACTATGGAGAAAGTTTTTTTGCCTCGTCCCTCGTCATCAAGGGGGTTCTATATTTGAAGTGGGCGGCGCCGAAGTATGTTGCATAGCCGGATCAGGCTACCTCGTTGGAACTCCCAAAAAGGGATCCGAAGAATGGACTTCGGAATGGTTTTATATTGAAGATGTTCCCCGTACGGACCCAGTTCGACGTGGACTTCCCGAATTCTCCAGCGCTCCTTTGAAGAAATGCCTCAACTGGCACCCCCGGAGCCCCAAGCAAGAGGATAGTGCGGAAGTAATGAGGTTGGTCAGCAAGGTCAGGTTACTTGCCCATTCTGAACTCTCAATAGTAGAAGTCATGGCCATTGCGATACAGTGATGCATTCAGCCCCTTCAGTCCAGAGTAATCCCTTTTATGGTGTTACAACAGAGAGGACTGCGCTCTCGTTATAAACGCAAGGGCCCCGGATACCCCAGCCGCTCTGGCTGCCATTCTGGCAGATCTTTATAAGGGGGAGAAAGAAGAATTTACTCGTTTAAATTGTCGGGAAGGCTTCTCCATGTATAACCCCATTGAATGGGTAAGTTTTTGATTATCAGCATTGTACCACCTCATTATCAAGGTATGCCAATCGAATTGTTCTGGTCATCTTAAAATAGACATGGAGGAAGGTGGTCGAAAATATTCATTGCCCCTCCCCACAGCCCAAGGACTATGGTCGCAACGAGGACCCCGGCTTCCGCGAGGATCCGGATATATTTATAGAGTTTGATGATGGAGTCTTTTATCAAGCGAGATCTGATGGCTCGGAAGTGGCTATCATGGCCGACTATCCCGACCTCCTCTCTTTCTCGAATGTAAGTATTCGGAGATCATCGTGAAAAAGGAACCCCCCACTTGCATCTCACCCATCACACTGAATCGTGCTTCATAGGATCAACACTCAGTGAGCCGCACCCCATCGAGGGCCGCCCCTAGGAAGGTAGCATCTACGCAGGGTGAGCCTTCAAAATGAAAGGGAACCGGGAGCGCCGTTGAGCCCCCTCCTTCATCAAAGAGGTATATCCTTTAATATGTGCCTAGGCATAAGACCAGATTGTCATATTTCTCCTCCCGTTGTATTCTAGGAGGAGCACACGGCGAATCGTATCCAAAATCCCAGCTAGCCGAGCATCAGCTAATCCGGCACCGGGCTCATCAACCAGGACGAGAGCCAATACAGATGCCACGCCAACTCATCCACCTCATGAGGATTCGGATGACGTATCTGTCACCAATTCTGAAGTGGAGAGCGTGATGAATCATCAACGTCTGAAAGAGATCATGCGTGCTCTAGTTTCTTCTGAGCAGGAATTTACTGCCCTCAGCATCATGGATGCATATATACGAGCCGCCCGGGACAGACTTGCTGGAGCTGCTCATCTGTTTTCAAAAGATATGCAGGTAATGATTTGTGTAAATTTAATAGAAATATGCCATTAGCCCCAGAGACTTGAAGCAGTTTAGACCAACCAATTTAAGGATCGTGATGACCGCAGGTTCTCAAAGAGAAGAACAACGCGTTGTCCCAGGAGCTTGAAACGAGCCGGAAAAAGCTACATGCCGCCACCATAGAGCTAGAGGAAATGAAAAAAGTCACGATGACCCATTGAGCAGAAGAACAAACTGGAGGAGGACAAGGATAAGCAAGCCGAATAGATAAAGAGCTTAAAGGCTCAACTATCAGACGCACAAAAAGAGAATCAAAAGCTGAAAAGCGGCATATTCGGTATGACTTTTGAACCATCTGAGGGACTCATATTATCCCACAATTCGGAGTGTTATAATGCTTGTTCTTGCAGGTCTGTTAACCAGGCATCCTGAAGAGGAAGTATCCGGATTCTGAAAGCAATGTGCTGAAAGAGCTGTCCGTAGTCCATGAGCAGGCCCGAAAAGCCATGAAGAGTATGGTCAAAGCCTTATGGCAATCCGATGCCCCTCCAGAAAGTATGGAGGGGTTGGTGAACCTGTTTAAAGGTGCCCGGCGCCGCTTTGAGCTATGGAAGTCCTCCGCATGCCGGGAAGGTGCGCGAGAGGCATGGGCGATGGTGAAAACACGCTACACCGGGCTCGATCCGAATCATATGGCCCGAGTTGGACCTCAGGGACCGGACGGAAAAGAGATTCCTGTGAACTTGGTGTATGACCAAGTGATGGCAGCTGTGAAATATTCACAAGAAGACTATAGTTTAGACAGTCTTATAGATGTTATAGATAAAGAGTAGGCGTTCAATTCAATGTATCAATGCACTTTATCATCGAACTTATCTCCAACCGAACTTGGCGAAATTTGTCATCACAGGCCTTCGGCTTCAGACAACATGTGAAGAGCATGTAGCGCATATGCATTTTCACCTAACCCAAATATCGACGTTGGATAAACACACAAACCAATCCGAAACCTAGATTGGCCAACTCTGATCAAGAAAAAGAAGATATGATACATATAGATATATGATTCAACCCACCACAAACAATGCATGATCTAAGCCCACCTAAAATCATATGCGAAGAAAGAAGGCTATAGTTAGGCACGGCAGAGCACGTCATTTGGTCTAGTTGTCTCTATGGGATAGCAACTTAGCATACATGCATGTTGTAATCAGCTTTCACATTTTCTTCTCTGATAAGTAAGGTATGTTTTCATTCACAGGTAGAAGATAGCAACAAAGTGGGAAGGTTTGTGCAGAGATCTTACTTAGAGGTTATCACGGATTCGCACAATATGACACGGAATTGGCCAAAAATAGACTTGTAAATGATATCTAATGCTCCTGGTTTACTATAAATCTTGGATTTGTAATGATGTGCAATGCTGCTGGTTTATTACAAATCTGGGCTTGTTTTAGTTGTCAAAATTGTATGTATAAAATGGAATTGGTGGATTTTATTTTTTAATTCCTAATTAGTTAGAAGTAGCGTGGGGGGAAAACGAGCGCTATTTGTTGGGGAACGTAGTAATTTCAAAAAAATTCCTACGCACACGCAAGATCATGGTGATGCATAGCAATGAGAGGGGAGAGTGTGTCCACATACCCTCGTAGACCGAAAGCGGAAGCGTTTACCACAACGCGGTTGATGTAGTCGTACGTCTTCACGATCTGACCGATCCAAGCACCGAACGTACGTCACCTCCGAGTTCAGCACACGTTCAGCTCGATGACGTCCCGCGAACTCCGATCCAGCAGAGCTTCATGGGAGAGTTCCGTCAGCACGATGGAGTGGTGACGGTGATGATGATGCTACCGACGCAGGGCTTCACCTAAGCACCGCTACGATATGTCGAGGTGGAATATTATGGAGGGGGCACCGGACACGGCTAAGAGATCAAGAGATCAATTGTTGTGTTCTCCAAGGGGTGCCCCTCTCCCTGTATATAAAGGAGTGGAGGAGGGAGAGGGCCGACCCTTTCTATGGTGCGCCCTAGGGGAGTCCTACTCCCACCGGGAGTAGGATTCCCCCTTTCCTAGTAGAACTAGTACCCCTTCCAAGTAGTACGAGTAGGAGAGAAGGAAAGGGAAAAGAGAAGAGAAGGAAGGTGTAGGATCGAAAGTATGTCTAGAGGGGGGGGGGGGTGATTAGACTACTTGACCAAATAAAAACTTAACCTTTTCCCAATTTTAGTTCTTGGCAGATTTTAGCTATTGTAGGACAAGTCAAGCAATCATCACACAATTCAAGCAAGCATGCAAAGAGTATATTGACAGCGGAAAGTAAAGCATGCAACTTGCAAGAATGTAAAGGGAAGGGTTTGGAGAATTCAAACGCAATTGGAGACACGGATGTTTTTCCCGTGGTTCGGATAGGTGGTGCTATCCTACATCCACGTTGATGGAGACTTCAACCCACGAAGGGTAACGGTCGCGCGAGTCCATGGAGGGCTCCACCCACGAAGGGTCCACGAAGTAGCAACCTTGTCTATCCCACCATGGCCATCGCCCACGAAGGACTTGCCTCACTAGCGGTAGATCTTCACGAAGTAGGCGATCTCCTTGCCCTTACAAACTCCTTGGTTCAACTCCACAATCTTGTCGGAGGCTCCCAAGTGACACCTAGCCAATCTAGGAGACACCACTCTCCAAGAAGTAACAAATGGTGTGTTGATGATGAACTCCTTGCTCTTGTGCTTCAAATGATAGTCTCCCCAACACTCAACTCTCTCTCATAGGATTTGGATTTTGTGGAAAGAAGATTTGAGTGGAAAGCAACTTGGGAAGGCTAGAGATCAAGATTCATATGGTAGGAATGGAATATCTTGATCTCAACACATGAGTAGGTGGTTCTCTCTCAGAACATATGAGTTGGAATTGTGTATGTGTTCTGATGGCTCTCTCCACGAATGAAGAGGAGGTGGAGGGGTATATATAGCCTCCACACAAAATCCAACCGTTACACACAGTTTTCCAATCTCGGTGGGACCGAATCAACAAACTCGGTCGGACCGAAAAGGTAAACCTAGTGACCGTTAGAGATTTTCGATGGGACTGACATGCAACTCGGTAGGATCGATATGGTTAGGGTTTGGGCATAACGTAATCTCGGTGAGACCGATTACACAAACTCGGTGAGACCGAGTTTGGTAATAAGCTAACCAGAGAGTTGGTCAGGCAAACTCGGTGGGACCGATTTGCTCTTTTGGTGAGACCGAAAAGTTACAAAAGGGAAACAAAGAGTTTACATTGCAATCTCGGTGGGACCGGTTCGCTCTTTCAGTGAGACCGAAAAGTTACGAAAGGGAAACAGAGAGTTTGCAATCCCATCTCAGTGAGACCGAGATCCCTATCGGTAGAACCGAATTGCTAGGGTTTGGCAGTGGCTTATGACAAGTGAAACTCGGTGGCGCTGGATAGAAAGAATCGGTATGACCGAGTTTGGCTTAGGGTTTAGGTCATATGTGGATATGGGAAAGTAGTTGAGGGTTTTGGAGCATATCATTAAGCACATGAAGCAAGAGGCTCATTAAGCAACACCTCATCCCTCCTTGATAGTATTGGCTTTTCCTATGGACTCAATGTGATCTTGGATCACTAAAATATAAAATGAAGAGTCTTGAGCTTTTGAGCTTGAGCCAATCCTTCGTCCTTAGCATTTTGAGGGTTCCACTTTCACATCCATGCCATGCCAATCATTGAGCTTTCCTGAAATAGTCATCTTGGAATAGCATTAGCTCAATGAGCTATATGTTGTTATGAATTACCAAAACCACCTAGGGATAGTTACACTTTTAATCTCCCCCTTTTTGGTAATTGATGACAACATATAGATCAAAGCTTCGACAAATGATAATAAGCATGAAATATATCGTCGCTTTGAGAAGTGTGTGACAAGTAAGAGCTCCCCCTAATTTTGTGCATATTTAAAAAATGCTTTGGACTGCAAATGCACAAAGAGTTAGAGTCATGGGTTACTCTTCCATGTCACATACATCTTGGTGGAGCGCTTAAAATGATAAGAATGAAATACATGCACTCATCACCAAGAATAGTGAATGATCACATAAGATAGATAAGATGATAATATTAAGCAAACATTAAGTGTAGCTTATGATCAAACACATGATCATCAATGTCTCACGAGCAATGACATAGTATCTCACACAAAAGCAAACAAAGTTCGAAAAACCACCAAATAAAACAAGAGAGAATAAAAGCAACACTAAACGCAACACTCTCTCTCGAAGCCTATGATCTATACATTTTCTCCCCCTTTGGCAACAAGTTACCAAAAAGTTCCTAGAAAATTCATAGTGCTAAGTCGACACTCAGGCTTGATCTTCAGGTGGTGGTGGAGTCCGGAGCACTCCAAGGACGAAGCCTTCTGTAGACGTGGTCGGAGTCGAGGCTGAAGTGGACGCTGGAGCTGGTGGAACTGAGGCTGTAGCTGGTCCAGACGTGGTGGCTCTGGGGTCAGCAACTGGCACTGCAGACGACCTCGGACCTCGTGGCACTCTGGCAAAGGCATCAGTTGTAGTCTTGCCTCTCCTCTCCTGCATGTCATCCTGGAGCTGATCCACTTCAATCTGAATCTCTATCACTTTGACATCCAAGTCATAGAACTTTTGTTCCATGATCCTCTCTAAGCTTGCCTGGTTCTGAGTTAGGGTGGCTAGTCCTTGCTCAATCCGCAGGGTGGATGCAATCAAGTAACCAAGCTGCTCTTGTTTGGTTTTCAGGAAATATTCAGATGCCTCCTCTTGAGTAGGCATCTTGGCAGCTTTCTCCTTCCTCGCCTTCTCCTTCTTGGCTTGTGCTTGGGCAGATGATGGCTCATTCTCAGTCATGACCACTTGATTATCTTCAAAGTCTGGACAGATGGGCAGGTGTTCCTTGTCCAATAAGTATATGCCCGTGCCCATCTTAGAGTTGATGAGCTCCTGAATCTGTGGGGCATATCCACAGCTCCTCTTCTGGTCTGCTGCTGTCCTCTTGATTGTTTCAATCATAAGGCTCATGACTTTGAATTTCTGTGGCACGTCAAAGATATGAAGCAAGTTGATCGCGTGGCCCCTGATCATCTTGTGATCTCCAGACTTGGGCAATAGGGTGTGCCTAAGAATCCAGTTGATGGTTGGCAGCCCTGACAGAAGATAGTGTACTGAGCCAAACTTGAACGTATCAAGTGCTTCATTTGGAATCTCCTTGTACATGTTTGACATTGAGTTGTGGTCCATCTTCTTCTTGGCATAAATGTCCAAGTCATCGTCATGCTCTTTTGGGGCATTAATCAGCTGAGCCCATTCAGCAACTGTAGACTGGTACCTCGTACCCTCTGACATCCATACAATCCTGCCATCTCGATAGAAATGGGCTGTGGAGTAGAACTGCATGATGAGTTCCTCGTTCCACTTTGTGAGCTTCTTCCCAACAAAGTCCTCTACTCCACATGCCTTGAAGCTGTCCTGCACTCCAGGGTAGTACTCTTCGTTGTCCTTGATGTATTGCCAATCAACCCATCTCATATCACAGACAATTGGCTTCTTGTCTAGCAGCACTGTCTCATAAAAGTCTTGCTGCTCCTTGGTGTGAAACCTGTAGTCAACTGCAGTCCTTCTCCTTGAAGCATACGGGTCTGCTTCTCTCCACTTCCGGAGCCCTGAATCTCTCCTGAGTTTCATATCCTCAGCCACAGGATGAGCATCGTTGTGGTCTGGGATCTTGGGCTTGAGCTTTCTAAGAACATTCTCTTCTTCTTCTGCAGCTTCAGGCACTGGGGCCTTGTTCTTCTCAGTAGCTGGGATGCTTCTTGTGTTCCTCTTTGGCTTTGGCTTTGGAGCTGGCTTGGCCTTGGAAGCAGCTGCCCCTGTTCTTATGGCATCACCCATCAGCTTGGGTGCCTTAGGTGCTGGTGCAGCTACCTCTTCTTCTTCCTCCTCATCTTCCATGATGGAAGCCTTGCCAAGCACTCTGGCTACAGTTTTCTTCACCCTTTCTTTCCTCTTCTTGCCTTCAGCAGCAACTGGCTCAATGGGAGTGGGCTTCTCAGTTGAAGCTCTGGCCTTTGACATAGGCTGCCTGCCTGCTGGCCTTTTGATCTTCATCCCTGGTTTTATGCCCTGTGCTGGCTCAACTCTCTTGGAAGTTGCTTCCTCTTCTGCCACATAATCCTCATCTTCTGAGTCTGAGGTTCTCTTATTTCTCTGTCTTGTGGCAGCTTTAGGCAGATTGCTAGGGGTGCTCCTGCTGCCATCATCTGAGGAACTTGAGGGACTAGTGCCCTCACTCATCTGCACTTGCTGCTCTGACAAGTTCTGGCTATCACTTGGGTCTGACATGATGCAAACTCTGACTGCTGACCCTGTGAATAGGTTATAGATGAGATAGAGTGGATAAGCATCACAAAATGCAGAGATTTTTGCAAAAGAATAATTCAAAAACTTAGTTTTAGTTTCCCACTGAAAGCATCTCGGATCTACCGATTTCTAAACTCGGTGATACCGAAGCAGTTTTGGCACCTAAACTAGTGAACTCGGTCAGACCGAGTCACAGTTCGGTGGCACCGAGATTGCTAGGGTTTCACAGAGTTCCAAAATCAGTCACACTGATAAGTAATTCTCGGTCAGACCGAGTCTCACTTGTGCAATGGCATAAGCCAAATCGGTGGGACCGAGTTTTTCAACTCGGTGGGTCCGAGATGGTTGCGGCAGAAACCTAACCCTAAAATTTTCGAATTAAACCTAATCTACGAGTTCATTGACTGGATAGAAGTTTAACAAATGTGGCAAGAATCATGATGATCACAATGTGCTAAGAATCGGATTGGGGAATAGCACAAAGATCGAGTCCATACCCTAGTTCGGCGGAGACTCGCTACGGCGGCAACGGCGGGGTTGAATT
Organism: Triticum urartu; assembly: GCF_056163025.1. Classification (NCBI taxonomy): domain Eukaryota; kingdom Viridiplantae; phylum Streptophyta; class Magnoliopsida; order Poales; family Poaceae; genus Triticum; species Triticum urartu. The sequence goes on along the minus strand of NC_141879.1, from coordinate 748,115,035 downwards.
TCCGTTGACGGTGACGGAGACCAGCGACTGGAGGCGGCTGGCGGCGAGGAGACAATCCGGAGACCAAGTTGGCAGAGCAGGCTATCGCGCAGGCGAAGGGGTTCGGAGAAATTTCCAAATTTTTGCCCATGACTGTATATAGCCCGACCCTGTGTGACCGAGTGGAACAACTCGGTGGCACCGAGATGCAAAACTGTATACAGTTGTTGCAACTCGGTGTGACCGAATGGTTCAAATCGGTTGCACCGGGATCGAAAACCTAGATCAACTTAATGATCTCGGTAGGACCGAAAGTAGGGTATTGGTCAGACCGAGAATCATAAAGAGGTTTTGGAAGTTTAAGTCTATGACGAATCGGGGACTCCGAGCGCTCCTCACACAGAGTGGTTCGAATCTGACTTGATCAAATTTTGTGATGTAGCATGAATAGAGTTTGAGACGATAAAAGCATAGATAGCTAGAGGAGGTTCTTAGGCATTCTTGTCCATCCACTTGGCAAAAGGAAATAAAACCAAACAATCAAAACAACAAGTGGATGTCCTCGAATGAGTAAAATATGCAACCAGCATGCTCACACAATAAGATGGCAAATGAAATATGTGACAAGGCATGCACAACCAATTCTAGCATCTATCAAGCAATTTGCGATGACAAGGTCATCTATATATGAGTATATTGACTTAGGAGTCAAGTGAGAACACTTGATCATAGGTCATACTCATCGTTTAAGCTCAAGTGGGGTTACCACTTTTACATAAAGCATTGTTGTGTTCACATCTTTAGAGTTGCTTTAGCTCAAGTCTTAGAGTAAAGCTCCCCCTAGATGTGATATCCCCCCTTAGAGGGATGAACTAACCTCGGGTTTTGTCGATGATGACTTCATGTAGATCTTGAAGATGTGGATGCTCAATGTTGATGTAGATCACTTGGAGCTATCCATTTGAGTGAATTGCACTTTCAATACCTACATGGGTTAGTCCCACAAGGAACAAACAAGGATATCCATAGACATAGAGTGATGCACACACAAGATGATGTCCATGAAAACTTTCCCTTGTCCCCTGTCTTACCAACAAGAGGGTTTGTGACTCCTTGAACTAGTGCAAGATGTGGAAGTTGATTGCACTTGTTCTTGCCAAAATGATAAGAGTGAAGTATGATGGCGGAGTCACCCTCAAGAACTCTCTAGTTCTTCTTATTTTGGATCCACACCATCTTGATGGGAATCCTTGGAGTTGTAGTCATACTTGATGAAGTGGAACTTGAAGTAGTCTTGGGAATCCACTTGACTAAGGTCTTAGGAGCTTCTTCAAATGCATCAATTTCCTCTTGAAGCTTGTCCTTGCCTTTTTGCTTGTAGTCTTGTGGTGGAAGATCATCTTGAGCTTGTGTCCCCTTGAAAGAAGTATCATACTTCTCTTGTTGAGGAACAAACTTTGTCTTGGGGTATTGATCTTCTTCCCACTCAAATCCATTGGCATTGAACTTTCATTCGAAACCAACACCTTGATTCTTCCGGTGCATTCCTTGCTTGCACACAATTTCCTTGAATTGCTTACTCCCGGCAAGGCTTTTGTACACTCCTTTCTCTATAATTCCCTTCAATAAGCTATTTTCTTGCTCAAGTGTAACTTGGATAAGAGAATCATTAGTGGAATCAAGAGAACTACTAGAAGCAACAATATTGGATTTAGCATGATCATTTTTACTGCTAGAGGAAGAATCTTTCTTGTTCTTGTTACTAGACTTGACTTGAGGCATGTAAGTGGATAAGAGTAAACGCTTGGCAATGTAGGAAGAACTTTTATTGCGGAGATCATCATTGATTGCTTTTAAGAACTCATGCTCTTGCTCAAGATTGAGCTTTTCAAAGCGTAATTTCTCATGAGCTCTTAAAAGTTCTCAATGATCTTCGAAGATAGTTTCATGAGCTAACTTAAGAGTGTTTAGTTCTTTAGTTAGAGCCTCAATCTTCTCCTTATCATTGTCATTCGTTTTATCTTGATTAGCATGATTAATTGACGTTTCATAATAGTATTCATCACTAGAGTTGTCAACAAGCAAATCATCACCTAACAAGTCATCTTCATCACTATTGAAATCAACATACTCGGGGTGTGTTACCTTAGGACCTTTGGCCATGAAGCATCTTCCAATTCCTTCATTTGGTGAGTCAAATATGTCATAGGTGTTGGTTGACACAAGTCCTAGACCGGCAACAACTTCATCTTGAGTATCTTCGGAGTCGGAGTGATAACTTCTCTCGGAGTGGCTGTCGGAGTCGGAGCCGGATACCCATTCACCAACATGAGCTTGATGTCTTCGTTTTGTGTAGCTCCTTGATGATTTTTCCTTCCTTTCTGAATCCTTGCTTCTCCGTGAGTATCTTCGTTCATAACGATCATATCTACTCCTTCTCTCTCTTGGTGGTGATTCTTTGCTTCTTCTTTTGTAGAACTTGTTGAAGTTCTTCACCATTAAGCTCAATTCTTCATTGAAGTTTTGTTTCTCACTTGATGATGTAGGGGCTTCACATGAGGCTTTGTAGGCACCACTTGATTTGTTGTGAAGTTCCTCTTTATCCTTAAGTGACATCTCATGAGCAACAATTCTTCCAATCACCTCCGTTGGCTTGAGATCTTTGTAATTGGGCATCATTTGGATCAATGTGCACATGGTATCATATTTTCCATCCAAGGATCTTAGAACCTTCTTGATGATGAATCTATCAGTCATCTCTTCACTTCCTAAGCCGGCAGTCTCATTTGTGATGAGAGCAAGCCTAGAGTACATTTCAGCGACACCTTCACCATCCTTCATTTTGAACTTGTCAAGTTGACTTTGAAGCACATCCAACTTGGATTCCTTGACGGAGTCGGTACCTTCGTGCATATCAATCAAAGTGTCCCAAATTTCCTTTGCATTCTCAAGACGGCTGATTTTGTTGAATTCTTCGGGGCACAATCCGTTGAAGAGAATATCACAAGCTTGAGCATTGTATTGCAACATATTCAACTCATCCGCGGTAGCTTCACGGTTTGGTTCTTTCCCATCAAAGAAGTCACCTTGCAAACCAACACACACAATAGCCCAAACGGCGGGGTTATGTCCAAGAATATGCATTTTCATTTTATGCTTCCAACTAGCAAAATTAGTACCATCAAAGTAAGGACCTCTACGGTGATAATTTCCTTCGCTAGACGCCATACTCTCCTAGGTTGTGAAACCAAGGCTATTACCACCAAAAGCTATGGAGATCAAAGCAAATGGAGACCAAAGCTCTGATACCACTTGTAGGATCGAAAGTATGTCTAGAGGGGGGGGTGATTAGACTACTTGACCAAATAAAAACTTAACCTTTTCCCAATTTTAGTTCTTGGCAGATTTTAGCTATTGTAGGACAAGTCAAGCAATCATCACACAATTCAAGCAAGCATGCAAAGAGTATATTGACAGCGGAAAGTAAAGCATGCAACTTGCAAGAATGTAAAGGGAAGGGTTTGGAGAATTCAAACGCAATTGGAGACACAGATGTTTTTCCCGTGGTTCGGATAGGTGGTGCTATCCTACATCCACGTTGATGGAGACTTCAACCCACGAAGGGTAACGGTCGCGCGAGTCCACGGAGGGCTCCACCCACGAAGGGTCCACGAAGTAGCAACCTTGTCTATCCCACCATGGCCATCGCCCACGAAGGACTTGCCTCACTAGCGGTAGATCTTCACGAAGTAGGCGATCTCCCTGCCCTTACAAACTCCTTGGTTCAACTCCACAATCTTGTCAGAGGCTCCCAAGTGACACCTAGCCAATCTAGGAGACACCACTCTCCAAGAAGTAACAAATGGTGTGTTGATGATGAACTCCTTGCTCTTGTGCTTCAAATGATAGTCTCCCCAACACTCAACTCTCTCTCATAGGATTTGGATTTTGTGGAAAGAAGATTTGAGTGGAAAGCAACTTGGGAAGGCTAGAGATCAAGATTCATATGGTAGGAATGGAATATCTTGATCTCAACACATGAGTAGGTGGTTCTCTCTCAGAACATATGAGTTGGAATTGTGTATGTGTTCTAATGGCTCTCTCCACGAATGAAGAGGAGGTGGAGGGGTATATATAGCCTCCACACAAAATCCAACCGTTACACACAGTTTTCCAATCTCGGTGGGACCGAATCAACAAACTCGGTCGGACCGAAAAGGTAAACCTAGTGACCGTTAGAGATTTTCGGTGGGACTGACATGCAACTCGGTAGGACCGATATGGTTAGGGTTTGGGCATAACGTAATCTCGGTGAGACCGATTACACAAACTCGGTGAGACCGAGTTTGGTAATAAGCTAACCAGAGAGTTGGTCAGGCAAACTCGGTGGGACCGATTTGCTCTTTCGGTGAGACCGAAAAGTTACAGAAGGGAAACAAAGAGTTTACATTGCAATCTCGGTGGGACCGATTCGCTCTTTCGGTGAGACCGAAAAGTTACGAAAGGGAAACAGAGAGTTTGCAATCCCATCTCGGTAAGACCGAGATCCCTATCGGTAGAACCGAATTGCTAGGGTTTGGCAGTGGCTTATGACAAGTGAAACTCGCTGGCGCCGGATAGAAAGAATCGGTATGACCGAGTTTGGCTTAGGGTTTAGGTCATATGTGGATATGGGAAAGTAGTTGAGGGTTTTGGAGCATATCATTAAGCACATGAAGCAAGAGGCTCATTAAGCAACACCTCATCCCTCCTTGATAGTATTGGCTTTTCCTATGGACTCAATGTGATCTTGGATCACTAAAATATAAAATGAAGAGTCTTGAGCTTTTGAGCTTGAGCCAATCCTTTGTCCTTAGCATTTTGAGGGTTCCACTTTCACATCCATGCCATGCCAATCATTGAGCTTTCCTGAAATAGTCATCTTGGAATAGCATTAGCTCAATGAGCTATATGTTGTTATGAATTACCAAAACCACCTAGGGATAGTTGCACTTTCAGAAGGAGGGGGCGCCGCCCCTCCCCCTAGTCCAATTCGGACTAGGCCTTGGGGGGGGGGGGGGGCGCAGCCTCTCCTCTCTCTTTCCCCTAAAGCCCAATAAGGCCCATCTACTCCCCGGCGAATTATCGTAACTCTCTGGTACTCCGAAAAATACCCGAATCACTCGGAACCTTTCCGATGTCCGAATATAGTCGTCCAATATATCGATCTTTACATCTCGACCATTTCGAGACTCATCGTCATGTCCCCGATCTCATCCGGGAATCCAAACTACCTTCGGTACATCAAAACACATAAACTCATAATATAACCGTCATCGAATTTTAAGCGTGCGGACCCTACGGGTTCGAGAACTATGTAGACATGACCGAGACACGTCTCCGGTCAATAACCAATAGCGGAACCTGTATGCTCATATTGGCTCCTACATATTCTACGAAGATCTTTATCGGTCAAACCAGATAACAACATATGTTGTTCCCTTTGTCATCGGTATGTTACTTGCCCGAGATTTGATCGTCGATATCTCAATACCTAGTTCAATCTCGTTACCGGCAAGTCTCTTTACTCGTTTCGTAATACATCATCCCGCAACAAACTCATTAGTTGCAATGTTTGCAAGGCTTAAGTGATGTGTATTACTGAGTGGGCCCAGAGATACCTCTCTGACAATCGGAGTGACAAATCATAATCTCGAAATATGCCAACCCAACAAGTACCTTCGGAGACACCTGTAGAGCACCTTTATAATCACCCAGTTATGTTGTGATGTTTGGTAGCACACAAAGTGTTCCTCCGGTAAACGGGAGTTGCATAATCTCATAGTCATAGGAACATGTATAAGTTATGAAGAAAGCAATAGCAACAAACTAAACGATCAAGTGCTAAGCTAACGGAATGGGTCAAATCAATCACATCATTCTCCTAATGATGTGATCCCATTAATCAAATGACAACTCTTTGTCTATGGCTAGGAAACATAACCATCTTTGATCAACGAGCTAGTCAAGTAGAGGCATACTAGTGACACTCTGTTTGTCTATGTATTCACAAATGTATCATGTTTCCGGTTAATACAATTCTAGCATGAATAATAAACATTTATCATGATATAAGGAAATAAATAATAACTTTATTATTGCCTCTAGGGCATATTTCCTTCACTATTAGTATTTAGGATACTAGTAGCGTGTGGTAATATATACGCACTACTACTATTTCGTTAGTAGTAGCGCGGGTGGCACGCACGCTACTACTAAAACGTTAGTAGTAGCATGGGTTTACCCATGCTACTACTAACATTTAGCTGTAGAACGATAGTAGTAGCGCGGGTACCCGCGCTACTACTAACTAATTTACCCATGCTACTAGTAGCATTTTCTCTAGTAGTGTTGCCGGGGACGCCGAGGGTGGGTCGCCCCGCCAAGGGTCCACCGCTCCACCGCACTGTGACTCAAGTCACTTATCAGTGCGGTGTCGAAACCCCAAGTGACTAGGTGGCTGCCTCCTGGCACGTGGCAGCCATTCGAGGAGAAGATCCACTCTGGATGACACCCGTCCAGAGGCGTGTCAGGCAGACAGGGCAAGAGACAACTAAAGTGGCGCGGCAAGGCTTGCCGGGCTACTCCCGTGACGTGACACAAAGTGGCGCATTTAATGCGCCTTGTCCTGTTTGCAGAGTTAGCTATGATAGCACTGTTTGCTATCTAATCAATGCGTAATGACTGATTAGCCATTGTGGTGACCCCTTGACCTATAAAAGGAGGGCAGCGGCAACCTTAGAGAGGATTCAGACAATTGTATACTCATAGCATGTAGCTGCTCTCGTCCCAAGGCAACCTTGCTGGGCCAGAGCGCTACGTCTCCACCATGGTCCTTCCATCAATCCACCAAAGTAGGAGTAGGGTTTTACGCCTCGCGGCAGCCCGAACCTGGGTAAAAACTGCCCGTGTCAACACTGCCGTGTTGCTCTACGCTCTCCGCTCTTTGTGCAATGCGCTCCTCCCCCTTGCCGAACCACAAGGGGCCGATGGTCCCATAGGTGGTCGTGTTATTCCATGATAACTAATAAGGGTGTTCTCGAGGTATTTGGAATCATCACTGCACGTTTGTTCTACTAATACTAAGCCACTTTACATCATGTTTGTCTTTGTGGGCAGAGCCAGCACAGATACATGCGTACATGTGGCAGCCCCGTATCACATAGTCCACCGCCGTCCTTCTCCACTCTGGTTAACAAACAGTGATTAAGGGGAAATAGTTCCCCGTGGATGCAGCCATAGTGGTCTTCGTTTTACCCCCTGCTGCAATGATCCACTAAGAAGGGAGATGGGGCCCGTCACATCACCCACCTCGCCAACCACACGGTTTTCCAATAGTAATAACCTTTCGTCCAAAATTGACATACATTGGATGGTCGACTTCACCAGCGTCAATAAGACTACTAACATAAACATGCAAAGAGGATATCATATTGCGCAAGACAATTGATACTTGCACATGCTAGAGTTCATCTTATTCCCCCAAGAACTATCAAATTAATCAAAGATGGTGATGGAGTATATAGAGATTAGGAATGAGTTACAAGCCAACACGAGGTTGGAGATGGAGATGGGGAGAGGCATGGCGCGGTGATGTGGAGGGCGCATGCCCTCTAGCCATCACCGGCATGGAGGCACCTCCTCCCTTCCTTCTTCCTTGGCTTGGCGCTTCTCTCTATGGTGGAGGTGTTGTAATGGAGGTGCAGTGGCTGTAGATGAAACTTGTGGAGGATGAAGATGAGATGAGCCGGTGGCTAGGGTTGGAGGTCTTCGTATAGGAGTCCACCTCGGGTCTCCTCCGTTGATCTAGCCTCCTCCCTTTCATCCAAGGGCTCAAGGGGAGCCAAATCCACGTCCCAAACAAGCCTTGGTCATCAAGGATCTCGTAGGAAGAAACGGGGACGGAATTGGAGCAAATTTTGGAAAGTTCTGGCCAATTTTCATGGTTGTTTGGAGCTCGAAAGACCGCTCAAATGGACGGCTCCCATCGGCCATCTTTCACTTTCGACTTTGGGAGCTGCTTCGTATTTTGGTCGCCAATTCTTCATACGAACTCTGATTTTGACATTCTTGGGCTTGTTGGATTGCTAGCAAAAATCCCGATGCGCTTGTGACATTGAATCTTCATTTTTGGACACTTAGATAAATGTCAAATAATCAAACTCCACAAAGGGCCTTGATTTGGTGTCCGAAACTTCTCCGGTTTGACCCCTAGCTCAATTCTTTTGATGTAGCAAGTTCATGAGCATGTCAACACACCTACAAAGACCAAAACCAAAAGGAAAACTAAATAAAAATAAAAATTATGCAATGAACCTGGTAAAAACATGTAAATACCAAAAACTATGCATCAGAGACATGAATAAGTGCTAGATGGATATGATATGAGGGATTTTGGCACTAGAATATACTCTAAAAAGTATGCATAAAATCCACTCATCAACATCCCCAAGCTTAAACCGTGCTCATTCTCGAGCAAAAAGGTTGATAAACCAAATGTATCCATCTAGCTTATCAATCACAATATTGCCCATAGGCGTATCCTTGTCTTTTGTGCAAGCTGCAAGCAAGATAGAACATATTTGTACAAGGTAGCACATGCTCAGCTAGGTAACATTTATGTTGATCACCAAACCACTAGAGCTTAAGTAAAATTTCTATGCTCCTTATCAAAGTTTAATCTAGCATGAAACCAAATACTTGGATCGTCTTACTTATTAGCTTATTCATTTCTTTTTATTGTTTTTATTTTTAAACAAACTTGAGCACAAAGAGTTTTGAAAAAGTCAAGATATGGAGTTTTTCATTCATGCCCGCTAACATTCTCAACTCAAGGCTCTCAAGCACTTACTTCAATCATTATTTGTTGAATTTTTTTTGTCAAGTGGCGGGATTATACCAAAGAAATGATCATGCTTGGGTTTCACAGTGGCTTAAGTTCGAGTAATATGGACCAATATATTGTCTCTTTCGAGCTCTTGCGATCAATACTCATTTATTACCACATACACACTCAGTCAAGAGAATGCCGAATAATATTCACTACAGTGTTGCCACGGCGAACGTTCACAAACTCATAGCCGAAATCCGTGCCGAAACGCTGGTGGATCGTTCATTGGCCGGCGGAGTTCTCAGCATAACATCAAGAGAGGTGACGAAGCCACATTTACACATGTACACATGCATAGACTAGCATGGCCATAGCACCAGCGAGAAGCTGAAGTGCCATGTAATGCAACACAGATTTTGGCATAATCTCATTCACCTTTCAACTAAGTTCCTCCAGAAAACTTTATTCACAAGGGCAATTGAGTCTATTATATCAAACACCATCGAGTTAAGCTACTCCATTACTCTTTCTTTTAGAACAACTCTAACAAGTGTCAAACTTTTTATTCAACCATCATCATCATTTTGTTTTGAAAAGTAGAGATTGTGGCAATGACTTTCAAAGGATCACAAGATTGTTCCCAATCCAAACAAAAACTTGAACAAAGTGCATAAAAACATTAACTTGACAATATGGGGCTTAACTTGAGCAAGTGATTTCCTGATACAGATATAGAGCAATCATACTTAAGCAAGCATATCAAACAATGGGATACATGATTGCATAGTATTCATCAGATGAAGATCATTGCACAAAACTCTACCCATGCAAAAATAACTTCCCAAAGCATAGAACTTTGCAAGAACTAGTCTCAAGAAAATTATGAAAAGAGAAAGCACAGTTTATTAAAGGAGAGAATGAAAAGTGGTTACCCCCCCCCCCCCCCCCCCCCTTAAACTTAAATATACGCAAGGGTAACAAGACTTTTTTGGACCTCCGCTTCGTCAAACATTTTTGATATGGCTGGTAGAACTGGGCACTTGTAGTCGAAGACTTTGTTGAATCAAAGTGACCGAATGGCTTGTGTGGATTTGCATACGGTTGGCACCATATCGTACATGTCACCACACTAGGTCCAAACCTCTCCGAGAATAACGCACAAGATAAAAAGAACATGGCTCGGTATACGAACGAAATTCGTATACCCAACCAGGCAAAAGAAATAAAAGATAACATGAAGAACTACAAAGTTTATTGGTTTAGAGGCTTCAAAGGTAAATAATAAACGTTGAAGTGCAAACGGACGGTTAAAATATAACCCATTAACCTTGGCTCAGTTCTTCCTCATATGTTTTAGACAATTAGTAGTGAGCACAGACAGTAGCAAGCAACAAGCAACTGATCAGTATTGAATTGTTGAAGTCGGCTAGAAATATATAATATAGAATGATTTAGAAATATGGTCTGTTGCTCCGCTAGCTAGCTAGCTTTATAATCCGGTCCCCATGGCCAGCTACTAAGAATCACTTGCTAGCTTCAGTTCTACCACACAACCTAGCGAAGGCGGGGGGAACAGAGAGAGAAGATAAACAATGGCGGAGTTCGTGCTTGGATTGACCAAGACGGCGGTGGAGGGGACGCTGATCAGGGTGAAGTCGGCGATTGAGGAGGAGAGAAGCCTGAGGATGCGTGTGCAGGACGACTTGCTGTTCATCACGGGGGAGTTCGAGATGCTGCTGTCATTCCTCAGCGTGGCCAACACGGAGCGCACCAGCAATCGAGTGGTGCGCACCTGGGTGAGACAGCTCCGCGAGCTGGCCTTCGATGTCGAAGATTGCGTCGAGTTTGTTGTCCATCTCGACAAGCCGTCGCGGTGGGACTGGGTGCGGCGCCTCACCTCATCCCTCATCTGTATGGCAAGGCCGCCGTTGCCACTTGACGAGGCGGTCACCGAGATAAAGCAGCTCAGGACCAGGCTGGAGGATGTAAGCCAAAGGAACACCCGCTACAGCCTCATCGGCGCAGGCAACGACGACTCTTCCTCTGGCTCCAATCCCGGCCTTGTCGCGCCGGCCACTGCTGCTGAGGCAGCAGCAACAGCATTCCACATCCTCTGCGAGGTGTGGGAGGCCACAGGGAAGAAGCAACACGACATCGGCCAAGGTGACTTGAAGAAACTGATCGACTGTCAAGGCAGTGACCTTCAAGTGCTCTCGGTGTGGGGAAGTACAGGAGGAGGAGCCGCACCTGATATTGGGCCGTCGATAACTCATGTTATCAGGAAGGCGTACGATGATCCAGAAATCTGTCAAGTATTCAAAAGTCGCGCCTGGGTGAAGCTGGTGCATCCTTTTAACCCTGATGAGTTTCTCGAGAGCTTGCTCACTCAGTTCTTCGCCAACTCTCACCAAGAAAAAATATGTGTTGTCGATGATCTCAAGAAGGACAACCTCATGCAGCAAGTAAGGGAGCAGAGGTATCTCATCGTTCTAGATCAAGTATCCACTGTGGAAGATTGGGAGGCCATAAGAATGTACCTGCCGGACAGTAATAAGGGCAGCCGGATCGTCATGTCCACGCAGAGGTTAGGTATTGCCCTTTTGTGCACGGGGGAGCCCTACCAAGTATCCGAGATTACACGCTGCTCACATTCTCAGCCGCGCTTCTCACGTTCTCAGCCACTTCGTGCCATTTATAACAAGGTATGTACGTAACCCCCAACTATTTCCAAACATCCACAACTATTTCCAAAAATCCTTTAATCTTAATTGTTCATATATTAGTCCTTGTAACTTAGTGGTAATCCCACAGTACTCCAATTCCGGCACTGCCACTTTTTATAGTTCTGTGATTTTGCTAGTTTTCAGGCAACTGAAAGTTTTTGCAATACCAATCAATTTTCCACACCATGAAGTTGCACCATCTTTTGCTTGTTCTTGCACATCATAGAAAATGCAAGTTTAGTGTCCAGTTTATATGCAACTTTTGCATTATCATTATAAGTTATGATAAGTTATATCTTACTATCAATTTTCTATCTTGGTAAATATAATCCAAATATTTGGTCTTCTTTCAGCATAGTTAAAGCTCTCTCTTTATTTTTACTTGTTTCTTCTTTATTGTTCATTCACTATTGACGTTAAAGGACTAACTAAGTAACCTCTTTTGTGCAATTTTAGAGTCGATAACTGAATAAGGATTTCTCATTAGTCCGAAAAATAAATACATCCTAAATACTTTGTTCTTTGAGAGAATTTTTTTTCTTGAAAGTTTGTTCCAGATCAGAAGTATTGCCTTGGATTATTACTACTAGAATGAACACAAAACTGTTGTCAACAGCCCAAAGGAGCCACATAAGCCAACATATCCCCACGAGTGAGTACTGAATTAGAAAAGAAAGGCCCTTGGATCTTAACCCAATTAAAAAACGTGACTGAAATTTACTAAACAAAATAAGGCAACTGTGCAATATTCGGTTCCATATTTCTGCATACGCATATACCCCAAAATTCAAATTCAGAAAAAATAATTCATATTTTTCACATTTGTTTTCAAGGAATCCCTGTTAATAACCAATATTAGATTAGATAAGTTGGAAAAGAATTCGAAGTATGACGTCGCCCTAATTTGATTTCCTCATCGCTGGTTCTTCGGGAAGCAGAAGACACCTATCATACCCTATGAAACCAGATGAAACATCAGCCTAAAAAATAAGCTTAATTACATGGTGATGGGGAAATGTGGCAATTAATATTCTGTCTCCATCATTGTCCATAAGTAAGAACATATACGTTGTACTCCACTTATCCCAATTTGTCGATGCAACATTAGGGTCGGGTAAATTAATCAATTAGTGCTACTCCCTCCATCTACCTCTCACGAAAATCAGATATTCCATATATTCTGGTTGCGATCTGTAGGAGTAGCCCCACATTCCATGCCATCATTAATTTCCATTGGCTGGCGCATTAGGCTGGTTGTAATGAGAAGTATCATATACTAGTATCCTGCATATGATACTAGTCTTGATACTACCTCCCTAATGCATAGTATCATGTAGTACTCTATTTATTGCCATGCATGACACATAGTAGCATAGCATTTATTATGATACGATATCACAATAGGATACTCAACCCTCTCTTTCTTCATTTAATTCTGTGACACCTCATCAAAATTGCCTAGTTGGCATGTATAATACTAACTATGATACTACCATTACGACCAGCCTTAAACATGATATCCCAGGGATTTGTGAATTAGTACTAACCGGGAAATGCATTAGTACAAATTGTTGGTTCGGCCCGATTTTCCTGACGGACCCGACATGAGTCGTCATTGGCATTGATTTTCCGTTTATTATCTTGAACCTAATCACCACGCGGCTAAATTGTAATGATGCTCCATGCACGTGGACTGGAGGGAGTTGCTAGGTTCCTGCGGGTTGTGCAACTCGATCGATTGATCCTTTGATTATGTGCCTCTCTTATTTAACAACTCCCTTAATTACTCCATTTAATAATTATACTCGCAGGGCTCTGGTCACCGCAGTGGTATTGGTGAATTTATTCGACAGTTAAGATCCCGTGGTGTTATCTCCGTGTGGGGGGCTGGTTGTGATGAATCACTTCTCATCCCTAATTTGTGCCAAGGCATAATGGATAAGTCCAAAGTATTTGACGGACTAAAATTTCAGCACTACTTGGAATTCACTGTATCTGATGACCTTGATTTGTTGATGGAGATGGCTGCAGAATTATGTATATATTCTAATCCACAAGATCAACAGCACAAGATGAAAGACAAATTCCATGAGATGGACAGATCAAAGATCATTGAAACTTGGTGTACATTTCTGGCTGCATACGATGAGTTGTACCTCATCGTTATTATGGGTCTCAAATCCAAGGATAACTGGGACTTGATTAAAAAAAATCTCTTATTCGAGCCTACTAAATGTTGTGTCGTCGTTCTTACAGAAGATGAAATTCTGTCCAGACACTGTGTAGATTATGAATATCGAACCCACATGTTGGAAGATATTCAGGTATACGTACGGGGGACTAATCATGATATACTACTACAACTTTCACTTAATGATATTTGAATGCTGATAATTAATTGCAAGAAAATGCATGTTCATTTATATTTCGCTACCATATACTAACCAAAATTTGTCACATTAAATATTGCAGCAGGATTATCAACAAAATTGTGGACAAGGGGGTAAAAGAAGAGAAGAGGAAAATTGGAAGCTTGTTAGGCGTGAAGATGATATGAATCGCATTGGCAATTGCTTAGCCAGACATGGTGTGATCTCTGTGTGGGGGATTGCTGGTGTTGGGAAATCAGCTCTTGTCAGAAACTGGTACTTCGAAAAATTGCACAACGGAACGTACAGAATGTATGGCTGGGTGGATGTGCATCATCCATTAATTTTGCAGGACTTCTGTCGGCGTCTACTTTTGGATTTTTATTCTGATGATCTTCAAGCCAAAGAAACTGCACTTGTTGGTATGATGGAAGGCCAAGACCCTATTCAAGGGTGTTGTAAAATTCTGAGTGATAAAAAATGCGTCGTGGTTATTGATGGACTGCAGTCCACACACGACTGGGATTTGATAAAACCATTGTTCATGTCCCAACATTCTGAAAGTCATATCATTCTCATAACAAATGAAGAAAGAGTTGCCACACATTGCACATATAACACAGATGGTATGGTCAACGTTAAATGCCTAGAAGCGGACGCAGCCATTGAACTCTTCAAGGTGCTCTCTCTCTCTCTCTCTCTCTCTCTCTCTCTCTCTTAAATATGCTAAAGTAAGAACGAGAGTGTAGAATTATATTTCGTACGCTCCGGCCAGGCCGCATGAGGCAAAGAGCAACTCCTCCCACGCTAGTACCCTATGAGCAGTTTATTTTGAATGTAAATTTCCTTTGATTGGTCGTAACGGTGGAAACCACCATTAGGGGTCATTTGGTACCAGTTGATAGTAAAGTTATGCATTGTATGTAGTAAAAGAATAATTATAGTAGTAACTGTACGCGACCCATAGCAGATTCTTTTTACTAGAAATAGATTCTTTTACTACTTCGCTCTTGTGCTATACTACTAAAATATATAGTGATGATTTTTTTCGACAAAGGGTGGATTTTATTGACCCATAGCGATGAATGATTTTACCATTAAATTTACCTAGTAATATTCTCAACCATTTACTATGAGCAACGTTTAATTTTGTTTTGAAGCATCATTATGTCATATATTATTTACATGATAATAAAAATTGCCTTATACCAACAAATGGTAACACAATTACTACATATATACACATAATAGCAATTTGCTCCATACCTGGTCGTAATGCAACTACCATGAAATGAGTCCTCCATTCAAAAGAAATACCTACTTTGACTAGTCATGAGGAGGTAATGGTTTTAATCCCATTACTATATTTTGTTAGAACATTTACCGAGGTTAGTGAGGTGCATAGGGATGGGAGCTAGTAAAAGCTTTAATCAGGCTACCACATAAACTAGCTTTTTTACCATGCCAGCCATTGAAGCCACGGGGCCGACAAGCCACGCCTTACAGCCGGTAACGGAAATTAATTCTAGTATTACTAGCACATATGTCTGTGTGTGCAACGGGAGAATTGTTAGATGTTCCTCATTTCACGTAATATGCTTTTGATGCCACTCCACGTCACTATGACAAACGTAGCAAACAATGTTACCCTCATCTCTAGCAATAGTATGAAATTAATGCTCACCTGAGTTTCACTAAAAGATAAAAAAGATTTAAGAATGGAGGCAAACTTTGTTAAACTTGTCAAACTTGTGCTATTTTTTTTCTTTGAGAAAGTTAATGTTACTTGTCCACGGTATCCGAAAAACTACCACTCTTATGACAAGAAGATATAGAAAAAGATTGGTATGAAGGAACCTCTATTAAACATGGAGAACCGGTAATTCTGTTACTTCCTTTCCACAACTTTACCTTACTCGATCAACTGGCATAAGTACAGATAAATAGGACGTGTGTATGAAAATACACAAAATGTTGAAGGTAAGATATTTTTGACAACCAACTAACAATATTAGAGATGTAACCAATAGGTTAACTGAAATTTGCGGGCCCAACTATATTATGAATTTTCAGCAAAATGTATAGTTTGTTGCCTGAAAGCTACATTTTGTTGTGTTCGCATATGAATTTTCAACTGTCAAGATGCATAATAAATTTTTTTTGTGAGAATCAGTCACTACTACATACATGAAATTCTCACCGTGAACATAACTTCATGTCACTGTTGCATGCCATATCCCGAGTTCGGTAACAACAAACATAATGGAGACACATATTTTCAAAGTCTCACATATATAAAATCATTCGGAAAAAGTAGAAGCTTATATCTGACAGTGTGCTTGACACACCGGTTTTTGATATGGTTCAAGTAGATGGTAACACCAGGACGTGCACATGCATTAATGTGAAACTTGAAAAAGCATGATCATCTATCCCCAGTTTGTACTATTTCTCACCTTTTCACCATTCTTCTAGTACAAAGCGACACACAGCTTGGTGATGCGTGTTCGAAAAAAATACACTTCAAAATATGATTGTGTCCATGTTGTCATCTTTGATTAGAACTTTATAAGCTATGTGTTTGGAAGGCAGAGGGGCGGCGGCTGGGGAGGGATGTGTTGCGAGCAGAACGGGACATGCACAGGTGGACTTTGAGGCAGTGCAATCGAGGTCGGCAGCATGCTGAGCACCACGGTGCCCACCGCAGCCGTCATCTCCCCATGATCCTCTTCAAACTCCCGAACCCCATTGTCCCAGCCACCGCCGGCGCCGCCATCTCCACCTGATCCACTCCAAGTCCCAAACCTCACTATCCCAGTCGTCGTGGTGCTCGTGTTCCTCCTAATCGTAGCAATCGCCCATGGTGTCCTGAAGGCAGCTTGAACAAATCCTTGCCGGTTGGTTTGTGGAGTCATGTAGACCTGCCTGTATAATTTGTCTACTCTGTCGCCACAAATGTCGGCACAGGTGCAAGAACGCGACGCCGTCAGTCACGTCCCCGAGACTCTAGCTCCCATGGAGCCGCCTAGGGCAAGACTATGTTAGCCATAGCGGCATGAGTGAGGTGAGGCCGCGAAGGAGGAGGGGCTTGGGGTCAGGTCGAGAGAAGGAGAGGACGTTGGTCGGTGGGGTCGCCGACATCGATTTGATTTCAATTGGAGGCGGGCGGACCGACCGCACGGAGTTGAGCAGCCAGCGATTTTGGGGATCCTCTGTTTTTCTCTCATTGAGATTATTACTCAGTGACATATTGTTCTTTTTTTTTCGATGAATTGTTCTGTTTTCTAAGAGAAAAATTGGGCTGGGCAAGCGAGAGAACTACGACAGGCGAGTAAAAAACCAATCGTTTTTTTCTCAATTATGGGTGTCATTGGTGGGTAATTTTCATCAACTCTGGACATACTTTAAATCTCAACCGTTAATCTTCAAAATTAACAGATATAAGGAGGTGATGGATGGAGAACTATAAAATCTTCCGTCCTTTAATATTAGGTAAAGATAAAGATAAACATATATGCATGTCTTCTTACTGTGGTTAGTTAAACGAGCGGCTAACCTGGCGGCGGGCGAAGCGCACAATTACTGTCTGGAGCGTACGATAAGGGGTTTTACGTGCACGCTCACTATAGCGCCACTGTATATATATGAAATCGTGGCCATGTAGGTGCCTTGGGCACCTTGATTAATAACCGTAGAATTTTCCTTTCCCACTCACATTAATTAGATTAGATCACTTTTCAGTGTTTCTATGCATGCACTAGACCCTCTGTGACAATTGATTTCTTGGTAGAAATGTCACGTGCCATTTGCTCATTGTCAATTGATTCATTTCCAAAAAAATAATGTAATATAATCACTGTGCACATTCTTTTATAGGCTAATTTGAATCTCGTGCCTCCCAACATAAATACATGTGCATTGTTATGTGTATGACGTATTATTGCACAATTTTGGTATGACGGTAGAAATGCATCATCAATTTTAGTATTTCCAAGGTACTAAATAACCAAAAAGATATTTAGATACTGTGGGTATGTCATATCCAAGGTATTTGAAACTATTAAATTAAACACATGTGACATAGCCATATATCACATTCCCAAAACTATATACCTCGACGTAAACTTATGTGTACATACCAAGAAATGTACATATCCTCAACATGAAATTATGTCTACATATCCATAAATGTATATACTTATGTGTACATATCGCAATAGTGTAAATACCCAAAAATCCATCCCCGACGTAAATAAATCCACAAAGAAAAAAATGCATAGACAATATAATCAATACACCAACATAAAATTTATGTGTGTGTACATACACACAAATATACCAACTTGAAATTTATATATACCCATAAATGTATATACCCCAATGTAAAATTTATGTATACATACCCTAACTTGAAATTTATGTGTACATACCTAAAGGAACTGTATTTGAGGTACGATACTCTAGTAATATAATAACTAAATTATATTTTATTTTTATGAAAACAAAAAAAATCATCGATGAATTATATGGTTTAAACATTAATAGGCCAATATAAGACGCAATACTTTGAAGTATCTTTACGTACCTTAGTACACGTTCATGCTTTGAAATTTTGAAGATTTAATGGATTGAGGACTATGCATTAACGGGTTGCCCACTAATACTGAATCAACGTCAATGTCATACATAATTTCACCGTCTAATGGCTACAAGGTAAGGTGCCTAGTCACCTAGGTGTACAATAGGTATCACGTGTGCACACACGTATAGAACGTTGGTACGCAATATTTAGCATGTCCATTTTCAATGTATAGGGAATATAAATCCTTGGCTCTTATAGGTGAAATGCCATACCTATTTGGGCGTGTTTATTTCTAAATTGATTGGTAGTTTTCCTTTCTAAGCCGATGATCTTTAACACTAATGCCTTATCTAAAGTTAATTGGGTAGTTGCGCATTTTAAAAATTGTATGCACTTTTAGAGCATGCGTTGCACATTTCTACACCAGAAATTGCGCAAAAAAATGTTTAACAATAGTCTTAGTAATGTGCAACTTAGTCTACCAGGAAATAATAAATCTGCCTATTTACTAAAAGTATAGAGGGTTGTTTTGGAATAGTAAATATGTAACTTATTTATATTTATGGACAAGAAGTATGACATATATTCCTGGATGGGGAAGTACTACGGAATACTTATTTATATGTCATTATAGATATTGGCATGGCCTAACTTTGATAATTACCTTTTTCATTGATGTTAGTTAAAAATTTGAAACCAAAATTTGAAGGAAGTAATTTCGATCACAATAGTAGTATCCACACATGACCATCCCATATATGTACTCATGTCACATTTTAATTATCAAAGTTTTAAAATGTTCCATGGCAGTAAAGGTTTAACTTGCGTTGGAAGTTAGAGTTTTGCTTGATTCTACATATGTATTTATTTCTTTGACACTGAATTGATTTAGATCTATTACATGTTTGATGGTTAAGCATTAAATTTGATTTTTAATGAATAGAACTTAACTTCTAAACCTAATTTCCAAACCTAAGTTAGTACTATGTAGTTTTTCCTAATTTAATTTGTACATATTAATGATTTAGTGCATTTCTGGATTGCAGACGGTTAACGACCTTGACTTGCCTTCCGGATATGAAACTAGTGTGACCAAGTGTGGTGGGCTTCCCAGAGTATTAATTGCCATAGGCAAATTCATGAAGAAATCCAGATACAGAATGAAAGATATAAACGATGATTTCATGGGCGTTTTGGAGAAGAATCAAATGTTCCATAGTTTAAAGGGTCAATTCTCTTGGATGCAGAGCTACTTTGAAGGTTGCTCAGATTACCTCAAGCCATGTATCTTCTATCTGTCAGTTTTTCCTGCAGGCCGAAACATTAGACGGAGGCGTTTGCTGAGGAGGTGGATTGCAGAGGGCTACTGCAAGGACACAATTGGTAGTGCGGCAGAAGAGAATGGGGAAAAGTTGTTCTTGGAGCTTGTCAACTTGAGCATAATCCATAAGCAAGCTGAAGAAAGCAAGGATTCATGCCAAATCAATGGTTTCTTCCGTGAGTACATCGTCTCACGGCCAATGGAAGATAACCTTGTGTTTGCACTGGCAGGGCGGTGCAACCCCAACTCACGGCGCTCTGGAAAACACCTCACCATAGGGGAAGACTGGTATAGAGATGAGATTGAATTCAAGAGCTTGGACTTGTCGAAGCTGCGGTCTTTGACAGTGTTTGGGAGGTGGAAATCATTCCTCATCTCGGATGTGATGAGGCTGCTTCGGGTGCTGGATCTGGAGGACACATCAGGTGTAACAAATGATGATCTGGAGCAGATCGGGAAGCTATTGCTTCGCCTTAAGTTCCTGTCCCTACGAGAATGTGAAGAGATCAGCCGTCTCCCAGATTCACTGGGTGGTATGAAGCAGCTGCAGACTCTAGATATCAGGGGAACCAATATAGTTAGGTTGCCACCGGCTATCACCAGGTTAGAGAAGCTGCAGTACATTCGTGCTGTCACCAACAAGGTGCCATGTGTTGATGCCGTCACATCCACAACGACGACATTTGTAGTAGCAGAAGCAACAAGAGCACTTGCAGCTGCAGGAGAAGAAGATCGTGCAGCACCAGCAGCACCAGCAGAAGCCAATAGTGTTGGTGGTTGTACAAGCCCGTTCCTCCGAATATCAAGTGTTACACGGCCATGGAGGAAGAGCAGGGCCCGTGATTTGGTGGCATCTAGCAGCTGGTTGATGAGGTGGCCTGCGAGACACCATAATGCCAATGACAATAATGGTGGTGTTGAGCTTCCAGCAGGTGTTGGGACGCTGACGGCCTTACGTGCCATTGGTATTGTGAATGTTAGCAATGGTGCAGGTGGGAACGGGAAGGCCATCCTAGAGGAGCTCAAGGAACTGACCCAACTGCGCAAGCTCAAGGTGTCCGGCATCAACTCAGCAAACTGGCGCGAGTTTTGCAGTGTCATCTCGGGTCACCGCTATCTCGAGTCCTTATCAGTGCGGCTTGACCAGCAGGAGGAGGTTGGTGAGTTTGCTTGTAATTTCGATGACATCTCCAACCCACCCAAGACACTAGAGAGCCTCAAGGTGTACGGTCCGGGGCAGGGGCATGCACGCATACGGCCAGTCTGGATCCAGCAGCTTCCCAATCTCCAAGGCGTTGATGTTGAGTTGACCATATCAACCCAAGAGGACATAGAAAGTCTTTACAGGGCATGCAAAGTTGCAACCGAACATCGAGTATCGAGACGTCGAATTTGTATCAATCCGACACAAGAGCACCTCACTTTTGCTAAGCCCGACAATGGTCCAAGTTCTTGCTTGGATGGGTTTAGCATAGCACTAGACTCCCTCAGGATTGTTTGCGGCTTCAAGTTACAACACTGCTATCAGGTAACCTTTGGATCTTTGATCACGTTTAAAGTTGAGATGCTCAAGGTTCATTGTTCTAGCAGCAGCGATAGTTCTCAAGATGTTGGTGGATCATCGTCGTCTTTGCATCTTTCTGGCCTAGACAGTATAATTGCTTTCAATCAAGTCAGGCTTACGGGTTCTTATGGCGAACAACTTAAGCAAGATTTGCTCGACCAACTTGCCCAGCATCCCAGCAAACCTGTCTTGATGGTGGAGCAACCAACTTCGATATGATGGTGCTGATCATGTGCGGCCGGTAACAAACCTTAACCGTCCAAATCTGTAATGGATACATGCATGTTCTCGATCGATGCCTTTGCATCCTGTACTATTCTTCTTTTTCGAACAAATCAATGATACATTAATAATAAATGTATGTCAGCGCGTGTATTCCCTGTATATGTATCATTCTGCGGAGCCCATGAATTAGTACTAGTAGACGTGTGTTACTGTAGGATGTTTTTTTTAGAAAATGAGGATAAACTCCCGACCTCTGCATCAATGGATGCATACAATCATTTTTAGAGCTGTTTTACGGTGATTGGGTTAGTACTCGGAGTACTTAGCAGTACTTACATGTGTGATCACGTCTGATTTTTATTAGCCGTCAGATCTTGCGGGGAATTTTAATTGATTAAATTTAATATATTAATTGCGATAAGGGCATAATGGTCCAGGGGGAAATATCTTTTCTTGAACCGATCACCTGAGGACCAGATCCATGTCTACTCGATCCAGTTCAGAATCCTCCTCCGATCTATTCGTCGCCGCTCGGCGCTCCTGACCTTCTCCGTCCTCGACCTGCCCGGCGAGAGGAATAAATTCATCGTCCTCGTCCTCCACCCAACCAACCCCAGCCCCCCACGCCGTCACCGAAGAAGAAGAAGGCCGGATCTGCGCCGGCTGAATCGGCGGTGACCGCGGCGGGCGATCCCATCTCTTCGCGCGTACCATCCTTAAGGTATGAATTCGGCTTGGCGTTCTGCTCGTTCTCTTGGCCGTTGCGCCCCTCCACCGTTCATGCAGTACAACCTCAACCCCACAAGATCCGGGTACGGACTAGAACAACGAATGGAAAGCTTCATCGTGGCATAGTTTCTCTTGAGCTAATCGCATCATGTTTGTTTAAGTAAGATGTTGACGTTTGAGATGAGATATACTAAAGGAAGATGAGATACTGGTTCCATAGTTCACTTAATTTAGTTTATTAAAGTCATCATCACTTTAGGTTTGCATAGCGCATGAAATATAGTTTAAAGGAAGATGAGATACTACTTGTTGGACGTTGATGATTGGTTTCCCTCACATGTCAAACCAGCAAAGTCTTTTCCATGCACTTGTCTTTGCCTATGAGCTATTTTACACCTGCAACATTGATAAACAGAAAGATGTTGATGATTGGTTTCCCTCACATGTCATATGCAGGAAGACATGGCGTATGCAAGTGATGAGAGTATGTTCGAGTATGTAAATGTTGTCAGCAAGATGTTTGATAGTGAGGCTGAAGGCTATGAATTCTACAACAAATATGCTCTTGAAAAAGGATTTAATGTGAGGAAAAGCTACGTTGAGTGGGATGGATCCAACAAATACATAATTTTAAGGAAAATTGTGTGTAGTCGTCAAGGGTTTCGCGAAGATAAGCACATGAAAAGAAGATGGAAGATAGAAAAAGGAGGCCACGAAGTTTAACTCGTGTTGGGTGTAATGCTAAATTGGTCATTACGAGACAGGAGGAAACCGGTCGGTGGTTTGTCAAGGATTTCATCGATGAGCACAGCCATCCTCTAGCCCCACGGGATCTTTCTTGTCTGCTGCGTTTGCACAGACGAATTAGCGATGAGCAGAAAGCGGACATTGCGGACATGGAAAAATGTGGGATCCGCAAATACCGTATTATGGATATTTTGTGCTCTCAATACGGTGGATTTGATAAGGTTGGATGCATAAAGAGGGACGTTTATAATTTCTGCCATGCTAATAAGCAGGAGACAATCAGTGTCGGTGATGCTAAAACGGTGATCATGCACATGATGGCGAGGCGAGAGCGAGATGTGGATTTTTTCTTCAAGTACTTGGTAGACGAGCATGGCCATCTGAAGGGACTGTTCTGGGCTGATAGTCAATCGCGACTTGACTACGAGGCTTTCGGAGACGTCATTGTTTTCGATAGCACATACAGAACCAACAAATACAATCTGCCATTCGTGCCTTTTGTCGGGTTGAATCACCACCGCAGCACTGTTATATTTGGCTGTGGTATAATTTCTCATGAAACAAGCCAGGCATACGAGTGGATGTTGTGGACCTTTTCTGATTGCATGGCACAGAAGCATCCGATATCTGTGATCACAGATGGGGACCTTGCAATGCAGAGAGCAATAAGGGTGGTCTGGCCAGACTCAAACCATAGACTATGTATATGGCACATTCAGCAGAACATTGTGCGCCATCTGCATGATGACGACGTAAAGGAGGAATTCAGATCTTTCATTTATGATACTTCTTCCATTGAAGAGCATGAGATAAAATGGATACAATTCTTACAACGGAATAAAGTAACCAGTGAGGAGTCTTGGCTGCATCAGATGTATCAGATGAGAAAGTTGTGGTGTGCTCCATATCTTGAGGGGCGTTGTTTCCTAGGATTGAGCAGCAATCAGAGGAGTGAGAGCTTGAACTCCGTGCTACATACGCATCTTGAGGGTAGGATGTCGTTGTTTGAAATGCTAGAGCACTATGAGCGTTGCCTTGCGTCGCGATGGATTAACGAAGCTCTCCATGATGTCGAAGCCTTGCAGTCCGTTCCATTTACAGAGGAAAATGCTTCGCCGCTTGAGAAACACGCCGCAACAGTTTTCACACCTAGTGTCTTTAAGATGGTCTTATGGAGCATAGATGCTGTCAGCAAATGTCAGATTAGAGAGATACTAGATGGATCAGAAGATTCCACTTATGTTGTGTCCAAGCAGGAAAGAATGGATAAATTTTTTGGAGTGCGCATTGAAGAGCAAGGAGGTCTTTTGCACAGGCTGAGTTGTTCTTGCCGTAAGCTGGAATGCGCAGGCACACCATGTTCCCACATTTTTTACATATTGGGGATTTTAAAACAAACAATTCTGCCCGGTTGTTGCGTTCCCACTAGGTGGACTATGAATGCAAAATGTGCATACGCACCTACCAGAAAAAACCAGATGTATGACTATTCGGTAAGCCTGTAGAGGTACCGCGAGTTGCGCAATTGTAGTCACGCCGCAAGTTTCCAGGCATGCCACTCTGATGAGGACTATCTCCGCCTAAAGATGCTTTTGCAAGCACAACATCATGGCAAGCAATCAAGTTTTGAACAAGATGACAACAAGGAGTCAACTAATGCTCAGCATAACAGCATTAGGTTTGGCCCGTTGATGCGGCACTCGCAGAAAGTTGATAAGGTTCTGGATCCCGTGCATGTGCCAGGACGAGGTGCACCGAAGAAAAGGCTGCAGGCAAAGACAAAGAAGTCAAGATCACAGAATATCTGTGGCTATTGCAAGAAACCAGGTCACAATCGACGTAAATGCGCTAAATTGCTAGAGGTACGAAATATGTTCATTTTTTTGCATGTGTTTTACTCATAATTGATGTCCATGTGATTTATTGTATTCTTCTGTGTAGGATCTCGAGGCTGAACTGTGATATCTACATACAGCATGAACCGACGATGAGCCAGAGAAAGTCGTGTGCCATTCAGCTTTGTGTGACGTGGTCTTTACATTCTATTTCATCGTGACAGTAATTTAGTGAAGTGCGGTTGTACTGCCATGTTACTATATTAGTTCGACATCTTTCGTTTCCATTTTCTGTGTGTATCATTTGATGTCCAACTTTAAGAATGATGATGTATTTCGACAAATTGGGCACTATGATTCTTCACCCTTACTATGGTTGTCATGCATATTCTTCATTTACAGAGCAATAATGACTGACGTATTTTTTAAATAAGCGGGGCCCACTGGGATGTGCTTGGAAATCTTTGAAAAACCTCCATGCACGTTCATCTTCGCTGCATGCAAATCGGGCGGCAGCCGCTGTGCCAGTAGGTGTCAAGGCCTTGATGAATCACTATTCACATGCAGGTCCCCGACTCTTGCATGCAGGTCCCCGACTCTTGCATGCAGGTCCCCTTGAGGCATAGACCGATATTTTCAGCGGTCAGTCTAGAAGGCATTATAAATTAAAAAAATTACAAAAACTTGGAAACCTAGTTTTTTTTGTGGAAGAGATCATGTGTGCCAAAACTGAGGTGATTTGGAGGTGGTCGAATAAATGCCCGCATTCCCGGAGGGACCATTTGGTCTAACTTAAGCCAGTTTTTGAAAAAACGTGAATTTTTCCACCACCTCCAAATCACCCAAATTTTCTTGTACATGGTCACCCACATGTGCAAAACATGTGTATGCAAGAAAATTTTGAAAAAAATTATTTTACAATGCCCCCTTGAGGCATAGACCGATGTTTTCAGCAGTCAGTCTAGAGGGCATTATAAATTCAAAAAAATTCAAAAAAATACAAAAACTTGGAAACCTAGTTTTGTTTGTGGAAGAGATCATGTGTGCCAAAACTGAGGTGATTTGGAGGTGGTCGAAAAAATGCCCGCATTCCCGGAGGGACCATTTGGTCTAACTTAAGCCAGTTTTTGAAAAAACGTGAATTTTTCCACCACCTCCAAATCACCCAAATTTTCTTGTACATGGTCACCCACATGTGCAAAACATGCGTATGCAAGAAAATTTTGAAAAAAATTATTTTACAATGCCCCCTTGAGGCATAGACCGATGTTTTCAGAAGTGAGTCTAGAGGGCATTATAAATTCAAAAAAATCAAAAAAATACAAAATCTTGGAACCCTAGTTTTTTTGGAAGAGATCATGTGTGCCAAAACTGAGGTGATTTGGAGGTGGTCGAAAAAATGCCCGCATTCCCGGAGGGACCATTTGGTCTAACTTAAGCCAGTTTTTGAAAAAACATGAATTTTTCAACCACCTCCAAATCACCCAAATTTTCTTGTACATGGTCACCCACATGTGCAAAACATGTGTATGGAAGAAAATTTTGAAAAAAATTATTTTACAATGCCCCCTTGAGGCATAGACCGATGTTTTCAGCAGTCAGTCTAGAGGGCATTATAAATTCAAAAAAATTCAAAAAAATACAAAAACTTGGAAACCTAGTTTTGTTTGTGGAAGAGATCATGTGTGCCAAAACTGAGGTGATTTGGAGGTGGTCGAAAAAATGCCCGCATTCCCGGAGGGACCATTTGGTTTAAGCCAGTTTTTTTAAAAACGTGAATTTTTCCACCACCTCCAAATCACCCAAATTTTCTTGTACATGGTCACCCACATGTGCAAACATGTGTATGCAAGAAAATTTTGTAAAAAAATTATTTTACGATGCCCCCTTGAGGCATAGACCGATGTTTTCAGCAGTCAGTCTAGAGGGCATTATAAATTCAAAAAAATTCAAAAAAATACAAAAACTTGGAAACCTAGTTTTGTTTGTGGAAGAGATCATGTGTGCCAAAACTGAGGTGATTTGGAGGTGGTCAAAAAAATGCACATTTTTGATATTTTCACAGGTTACAAAATATATTATTGGACAGAATATAGACAGCACCACACAGCAACAGCACATTCATCCAATACAATAGAAGATAGCTCTCCGAATACAATTCATCATATTAGTCTCCGAATTCAAAAGACCAAACAAAGATACAACATTACAAGTCTCGAGACCGCGAGTAGCGAGTTTGTCTTCTCATTACAAGTCGATATCGATCATCTAAACTACCATCACATAGAAGAGAGTTGCGGTCATCACGATGAGCATCATCGCGATGAAACTGGTCTTCATCCGGTTCCTCCAACGCTCCCTCCTCTCTCCCGCTAGATAGCGGGCGTATCTAGATTCCGCCTCCGCCCTAGTGGTGTACCCTTTATAACTGTTATCGCTGAAACGGTGAACCTGTCTCCGACACTCCTCCCAGTCGTCGTAGACTCCGGGAACCTTACCCTTGTACACGACATACGACGGCATCTCTATGCACAAGCCAAACAACAGACAATACATAAGCAATAAATAAGTATGCAACAAAAGGATCGGAAGAGAAAAGCAAGACATTAATAGCACAATTCATGGTCCTAGTAATAAATAGCATCGATTACATCTAAGTTGAACGACTGTCCAAACCAAAGAGACATACAATTCATTAAAGTTTAATTACAACATGAGCCAATCAATGTTTTAGAACTACACATAGCATCACTACTTTCGACTCGACTCATGGCACCGGAGCGTGGATGAAGCCGCTGTCTGTCCTGATGGTCATGAAATCGCGGGCATTGTCAGCCTGCATTTGTAGCGTTGTGTCTATCTCACTGCACAGAACACGGAATGTTAGAAGAAATAAAGAACGATCGATGGATGCATTTTTTGCTGTTTTGGCTGAT
Source organism: Triticum urartu (assembly GCF_056163025.1). Classification (NCBI taxonomy): domain Eukaryota; kingdom Viridiplantae; phylum Streptophyta; class Magnoliopsida; order Poales; family Poaceae; genus Triticum; species Triticum urartu. Next base: position 748,087,156 of record NC_141879.1, on the reverse strand, counting down.
GTTGTTTTGGTGCTGTTTTCGTGCCATTTAGGATGGCTGCAGTGACTTTTTGGTGCCATTTTTGATCTCTTAATATGGTTGCAGTGAGAGCAAAATATGGCTGTTATTTTTTTTTGTTTTGTTTCAGAAACAGGACAAACCAAAGGGCCCATGTCTCCCCTTCAGATTTTTCGAGGGCCAAAGGGCAGGACGTTTGAGTTTTCGAGGCAACTCCCCACGTCGCCCCTCCACTGGCAACTCCCCACGACTCCCCTCCACTGGCAACTCCCCACGACGCAGGGAACTCCCCTCCTATTCCATTGCCGCTCAATCTGCCTCCCTCTGCCTCCCTCCTCATTCCATTGCCGCTCCATCTTCCTCCCTCTGCCTCCACCATCAAGCAACTCCCCTATGCCTCCACCATCGCTGGCCAGGAGGGCAATGGCGGAAGAATCGTGGAGCAACTCCCCTCCGTCTGCCAAGAAAATGGCAGAGGCATCGTGGAGCAACTCCCCTCCATTTGCCAAGCATCACCAAGGTGAGGCGTCTGGCAAGGAGCCGCTGGTGGTCGACGACGACGTTCCGGTCCCCGGGCAGAAGCAGGACTACACCATGCCGCTCATGGTTGATATCCACCTGAAGAAGGAGAAGCTGGATGTCGTATGCACCAGCAATCCACACGAAGCCGACAAGAGGATCCGCGAGATCAGGAGAAGGCTCGGCGGCATGCTTTCTCGGTCGATCGGCGTTGATGTCGAGTATACGAGGGAAGATGAACCTCTGCAAAAGGCTGCAGTTCTACAGTTATGCGTGGAGGATCTCGTCCTGGTATACCACATCACCGCGGCAACCAAATGGTAAAAACATCCAGTTCTGAAGTTTCTGAAGTTCTGAAGTTTCTGTCTAATTAGTAGTTTCTGAAGTTTCTGAAGTAGACGCAATAGTTCTGTAGTTCTGGAGTAGATGCAATAATAGTTCTGAAGTTCTGAAGTTTTTGTCTAATTAGTAGTTTCTGTAGTTTCTGAAGTTTCTGAAGTAGATGCAATAGTTCTGAAGTTCTGAAGTAGATGCAATACTAGTTCTGAAGTTCTGAAGTTTCTATCTAATTAGTAGTTTCTGAAGTTTCTCAAGTAGATGCAATAGTTCTGAAGTTTCTCAAGTAGATGCAATAGTTCTGAAGTTCTGAAGTAGATGCAATACTAGTTCTGAAGTTCTGAAGTTTCTGTCTAATTAGTAGTTTCTGAAGTTTCTCAAGTAGATGCAATAGTTCTGAATTTTATGTCTAATTAGTAGTTTCTGAAGTTTTTGAAGTAGATGAATTTGATGCACCAGATTAATTTGATGCAGGCCCAAGGAACTCCGCCCGCTCCTGCAGGAGAAGAAGCTGTACACCTTTGTTGGCTTCTCCATTGGAGGTGACAAGGAGAAGCTGAAATTGTCTGGTTTGGAGATCAACCCCGACAAGTACGTCGACATGCAGCGCAAATGGAGAGTTCCAAACAATGGAAATAAGTGGCAGGCTTTGGCTGAGTTTGCAGCCAGCCTCATCCACCCATCGTACAAGGAAATGAAGCAGAAGATCAACAAGGAATTGGACCACAAACTATGGGGGGACAGCCCACTGCCAAACAACCTCATCGAGTACGCAGCGAAAGATGCGTACGTCACCTACGAGGCATGGAAGAAAATCGAAATCGTCAAAGAAGGTTTGGAGTACTGGCGAGAGGCGGAGGATCATTGGGATGACCCCTACTACTGGGGATATTGAGTTGTTTCTGGTATTATGTGTCTCAGTTTGCAGTTATGTGGTTGAACAAGTTTGCTTTGGTAATGCTGAACAAGTTAGCTTTTGTTATGTTGAACAAGTTTGCTTTTGTAATGATGAACAAGTTTGCTTTTGTTATGTAGTTATGTGATTGTTAATTATGATGCTGGTGCAGAACACTTATGGTTGTGATGTGATGCAAAATCCTTCAACTTTTGGTGATCATTTAGTTCAAGTTTTGGTCAGATCATACATAATGTTGTCTAGAAGTTTTTGTGATCATTTAGTAGTTTTTTTTATACAGAAGCCTTTCACTATAACTGAAAAAGCTGAAGTTCTCAGCATGAAGAATCACACAACACAGCACCTACATTATGATGATACACTATCAACTGCAGACCTGAATGCATCCATTCGGCCTTTCCCAAGCAGTGATGGTAACTGAAAGTATAACAACTAAAAACGCAGCTCTACTGTATGTGTCCAATAGTGCCATCATAACAGAACTTTGAAAAGTCCTATATTATACAGTAGCAAGCATCACAAGTTTCAGATGGTTTTCTAGCAAGTATTTTCCAGAAAAGTGGATTGGTGGCACAAAATTGCTACACTCAGTCGATCTACCTAGCATTATCAGCATGGATACCATTGAGACGTGAACAGAAACTGGGGTACCTGCACTGTCCTGCGGTGGTTGAGGAGATGGATCCGGCCGATCCTGTTCGGGGGGCGCGGGGGCGGCAAGGGTGGAGTCGCCGACGGCGTGCAGGGGCGGCGGACAGAGGGGGACGAGTGGGGGATCTGGCGATGGAGGGAGGGAGGCCACAATGCGAGGGGAATAGGTGGAGTGGGGGGAGGGTTCTAATGGCCTACTTCGGATGGGCCTAATTCGGATGGGCCTAATTCGGATGGGCCGTCTTGTTGTCTACGCCTGAGGCATGCATGCATGGGAATGGCGGCGACGTGGGTTTGCATGCACGGGTGGCGGACGTGAACTTTATCTATCCGAAATATGTTATGATTTCTACCCGAAAACAAGCTCGCGTGCGACGCTCTCCCGTGCGACGCACGCCTCTCGCGTGATACGCGATTCCGATGCGACTGCGTGCCAAGTTTTATAGATGGAAACTTCTTTAGACACAATGCCATCTCAAAAACAACTCAGAAACAACTGTATGATTGATCATAAAACACAAGCATTGTTGTTCAAAGAACTGTCTCATGAATAAATTGTACCATAATTGCGAACATAGTGTGAAACAGAAAACAAAATGTTTGTTTGCAACTAAATAATCGTGGTTCGAAGCTTAAACTGGCTGAAAAACAATTGAGCCTACTCCATATCGTCTTCTGCACTGCCAAAATCAAGTGACCTCTTGCGTTGCGTCGTTGGAGATTGCGTCGGGCTTGGCGACGACCCATGTGCTTCAATCTTTTTCTCTTTAACATCAATGTAACCATAGAACTTAAGTTGTTCTTGGTCTTTCTCTGCCAACTCTCTAGCAAGACCCTCCATTTCTTGGATTCTCACTTCCTGTAGAAAACCATAGGAATTGTATTAGGAAGAACTCAAAAAAGACGTAGCCATAAACTAGATGCATGTAACATGTAAAATTTGAACCTCGGAATCAATGTCATCCTCTGGAAAACAACCCGTAGTTCTATTGTACACAATGTATAAGTGACATGTCCTGCTGCCATTCAGATCAGAAAGCATTTTTTGTACATCATCTGGTCCTGCAATCAAGAACATTCCTTCTGGCAGCTTCCACGCAGACCCGGTAAGAAGTAGTACAGTTCTGCTCCCAGTTTGCAACCAAAAGTATCTCTCATTTCACTCATAATGAGATCGTAGGTCACTTTGGCGGGTTCAAAAATTCTGACTTCTGCCGGGTGTTCATCAAAGTATCCTCTCGGGACATGTGACATCTCATCATCCCTACTAACAAAAAATTCCATGACCAGCACCTAGTATCTCACATCAGAGTTAATACATTCAATGAGTAAAGGGGCAAACATAATTTTTTATGTGCATAGCAACATTGCGGCGTTGTTACCTGCTTTTGTGGAATGTATCCTTCATGTGGAGTGACTGGGGATTGTGCCATCTCAAACCTTCTCACCTTATTATGTGGAATGTATCCTTCATGTGGTGTGACTGGGGACTCTGCCATCACAGGTTTCTTATCATGCGTATGAAACGTCGATAGTGGGTTTACACACAAGTTTTGAAAGGTCATACCATATCTTGGGTATGCATCATTGCGAGCTACTTACAAGGGGAGAATTGACGATATGTTGTTGGGGTGGACTGATGTGGCATTGAATGGGTGACTCTATCGCAATGTCTCGAGTGAATGGCGACTGTGCCGTCTCATGATGCTTAGCCTACATACAATCGCCGACATAAGGTTGCCACAAATTGAAGATGTTTGTATCATAGAATATGTAGGTCCTTAATATATAGAATCAGTGCGAGATACTTACAGGGGGAGAATAATTGAAGACATGTTGTCGGGGTGGCCGTGAGATCGCACGATCTTCTAACATATGTCCTTCCAAGCGGTCCTTCTCCAGCATGGCCTTATAATCCATGTCCGACCGCTCCTGTAGCAGCTTACTGTCCATATCCGCACGTGCCTGCAACACATAAGCATCCATCCTGACTCGCTCTGTCTGTATAATATTGTCCACAAGTTTCCGGTCCTTCTGCAACGTTTGATGCATTTCCATGTAGCCCAAGACAAACTTTTTTTCCATGTACTCACAGTCCCTCTTATACTTTTCTTCAATCTCAAGACGCATCTTGGACATCTTACGGGAAAACTCCTCACGCTCCTCCTTTATCATCCTGTCCACGTATGAACGTTCTTTTTTCAGTTTCTTATCTACCTCAGCGCGATCCTTTTGCACCTTCAAGTCGATCTCCCGACGCGCTTCATGCAAAGACTTGTCGTACTCCGCACGGTTGTTATGCGCCTCCGAGACCATAGTCCCTACAACAACACATATACCTATAGTATGAAAACTGTATCCACACCCTCATCCAACTAATTCGAAACAATACGACCGTGAAAAAATATTCATAATCAGTTCGTATGATCAACTAGTACAAACTATCAATCAAAAAGCTCTTGCATGACATCCTATACTCGAATCACACCAGAACTACTCAACTATGGCAAAAGCTGGATTTTCTAATCTCTTCGGAAATTACTTGTTGGTCGAATCAATGGAAAAAATAATCAGCACTGCAATCAAAGATGAGAGAAGCCGTGGAAGAGACCTTTTTAATCCGGCGTCGGCGTGGTCGCTTGAGAAGCGATGGCGCGATCCTGGCGATGGCTATGTGAGGAGAAACAGGGTAGATGAGGGTGGTTAGGATAGGGTAGATATGCGGTAGAATGGGAAGGTATATATCCATGATTGTAGGGTTAATTAGTTATTTTGAAGTAATGCGCTTCGATGCAAGTTTTTTTTTAACGAGCGCGATCTTTTCGGGGCTTCGAAAACATGTGCACTGACCGCGGGTCGAACCACATATCACACAAGCCGGAGCCATCGCCGTGCCCGTGCCAACCCGCCGCCCACCATTCTAATTTATTGTTCTCTAAAAAAGGAAGAGCAATAAATTCAGTCCAAGAATTTCCAGATATAATTGTCAACCCATTTTCGTTCGTAATTACGAGATATGTTTGGCGCAATTAGTGGCTAACTGGGTTCTTTTTTTTTGAGGAATAGTGGCAACTTGGTTTGATACATGCCAAACGTTACGTTCAGATTAGTTGCATTATTTTGTTCATTTTTTACCAAAAAAATCTATACAAAGTGTTAATTGGACAATGTGAACAATGTGGCACGAAGGTTGTCGGCCCAGCCAGTGGATGGAACGGATGGTACATGTACACGCAAGTACGATCTCTGACACGCGCATTTCGGGTCCCTGTACATGAACATGTAAACCAACCCAACATTGATCCGGTTCAGTGGATGCATGCATGCTCTATGTGGCACGAAGTATGTCGGCCGAGCCAGTCGACGGACCAGATCGATGCTACAGGGGGGACTCCATTGTAGACCAACGCTCCATCAATGTCCGGTGTGTGTGCTACGTCCACCGTAAGACAAACATAGTTCCGTCAACCCTAAAACCCTTAAACCCTAAACCCTGATAACCCTAACCCCCCCCCCACTAAACCGTAAAAACATTCAATTTTTTGCCCCACATGGAAACCATTATGCATGCATTCTCTATGGGGTCATGGGATGCCATGAAAAAAGTTTGGGATTATACATGCAAGTACGATCTCTGACACGCGCATTTCCGGCCTAGCATGTCAACACCCCGAAAGCACTAGCTGCTTTCCTCACCTGTATGAAACCAACCCAACATTGATCCGGTCCAGTGGATGGATGCATGCTCTATGTGGCACGAAGTTTGTCGGCCGAGCCATTCAACGGATCGGATCGATGCTACCAGAGGGAATCCATTGTAGACCAACGCTCCACCAATGTCCGGTGTGTGTGCTACGTCCACCGTAAGACAAACATAGTTCCGTCAACCCTAAAACCCTAAACCCTGAGAACCCTAACCCCCCCCCCCACTAAACCATAAAAACATTCAAAATTTTGCCCAACATGGAAACCATTATGCATTCATTCTCTATGTGGTCATGGGATGCCATTAAGAAAGTTTGGGATCATTAGTATGTATACATGCAAGTACGTTCTCTGACACGCGCATTTCCGGGCTTGCATGTAAACACTCAACCCTAAACCCTGATAACCCTAATCCCTGATAACCCTAAACCCCTAAACCCCTAAACCCCTAAACCCTAATAACCCTAAACCCCTAAACCCTAAACCCCATAAACCCCACACCGAGTTCACAAGATTTTCTTATTTCTTTATATCATTTATCCAAATCTCACATAACTCACGCGGCCCACCCCTCCCTAAATCCCGCAATTACAGCTCCGCATTCTAACCACCCGGGCCGTCCGCACCTCCCACGACCGCTGCAAGATCAGATCGGAGACGCCGGTCGCCCACGGAATACAGGAGTCGGCGGCCACCACTAACCGCTCACCACCAACGTGATCTGAGGGCTCGGACGTCAGTGTTCTTCTCGCCGCCTCCTCCTCGCGTGAACGTGCCGTTTTTCCTTTGCGCCGTCGACCGCGCTATACCGGCACTTATAGTTTCCGACGCACTAACCGCCGCCATCTACTCGGTGGCACCATCTCCGAGATAAGGTATTAGCTGATCATAACTCTTTATAATCGTTGTCCGCCGATGCTTTAGTTGTTGAACCCTCATAGGTTTTGCACCCAAATAGGTTCTGTGCTTAAACCCATAAGTGGATCATATGTTAAATGACCCAGTTAATTTTGTTAAAATTAATTCTCTGCTAATTTTGTTATACATTTTCCAATTTTGTTCAGATTAATTGAGCCTGATTTTATCATTGCATACGAGGCAGCAATGTCAGTTTCAGATACGAACCTTAATAATGGAGAAAAGCCCATCTCCGAAATTACCGATGCGGTAAGTAATTTACTGTTTGTGTACAATCGTTTCGTACACATAATTCATGTGTACTCAGTAATATTTAATGGCATGTAACAGGAACTCGCCGAAAAGCATGGTCATATGAAGTTAGTATGCTCACAGACAAGGTTCGGAATGAAACTGTTGTCACAAGACCACAAAAAGTACATCATATCAGAAACCAGTCTTGGCGGTCTAACCCAGATGCATGAAGTGACTCTACGGCGCATAATGTTGGTTAGACTAGCCAAGAGCATAGATATGGACACGCAATCCATTACCATCGGTAAAACGCCAATTCCTATAACAAAAGAGGACGTGCAAGGTATATTTGGCATTCCGATAGAAGGGGAGGATATAGAGCCACATCTGGAAATGCAAACCGACACAGAATTGTTTACCGCCTATGCAAACAATGGGCAAATTTTGATTTCTGACCTTGAAACGGCGATGCGAGCTTCCAAAGCCCCAGACGGCGATTTCCTGAGGCGGTTCATTCTGTACGCAATTGGTACTGTTCTAGCACCAACAGCACAACATTATGTGGACTCGAAATTTCTCAACCTCGTTACAGATCTTGAAAACCTTTGGAAATTTAACTGGGGATGTTTCACACTTAATCACTTCTTCAAGTCCGTTCACAATTTTAGAAATCGAGATCACGTAAATCTACAAGGAAATCTAATTCTGCTCCAGGTTAGTGATAGATCACTACTTAATGTCCTTTAATTATTGTTCTGTTGCATATCTGTATGGTGATGAACTAATTTATTGTGTAGTATTGGTACTGGGAGCACGTGCGTACTGGCCGATTAATGTATGCTTCTAGACCCCCTCCATTGATCGCACGATGGGACGAAATGATGGCTACTTTAAGAAGCGATGCTTACGAGAAAGGAGGTCTTCATAACGGGCTGGTACCTATCTACAATTGAACTTTCTATATCCGATTTTTTATTTGGTACTGATGGTTCATTATATTTTAAAAAAATAGGTTGTCATGGAAATTTGTGCTCCTCAACGACCGTCCGAGAATTCTAATAATTTTCCAAGAAAAAAAGATGAACATGTGCATCAACATGATTTGTATCGAGCACCATCACAAGGACATCAATTTAGTAGCCAGCAAGTATGTACTCCAAAGACTATTTGTTTTTGCAATATCACAAATAGGTGTCATGGAACCTCATTCATTTAGCTATTGTGACCAACGGGGTTTTATTTTGTTTACACAGATTGAAATGGTAGTTGAAGTCATGAATGCACGCATTGCTGATCATGAAAAGAAGGTATGCAGGAAGTTAATGGAAATTGAGCACATATTTGATGTCAAATACCAGACTCTAGGTGAAGACTTGATCGACATGAAGACTAAAACTGGCACTAATCCTAGGTTGTCGAAGGCCGAGGACGAAATTAAAGACTTAAGGAGGGAACTCCATGTATGTCATACTGTGCATTTTGTATTTTTTATGAATATGTTCCTTCATGTTCATTATTGTTTGCATTGTTACAGGACTTAAAATACGAATTTACAAGGAACCGACAATCAGTGTCACAGAAAGGAGGCGTGCAGGTGATCAAAATTGGCCCAACACGTTAATATCTAAAAGTAACAAACTAATGATGAACTACCTTTGTTCATTGTAGGATCAAGTCAATATGTGCAATTCATCCCTGACAGGAACTCCTAGGGCTAGACAAATAACGACAGGGACTTCGAGTACACCAAGTGCAAGACATGTGACGGAAAACAATGAGGAACCACAATTAACTCTGATGAAGCCTGTCTTTGGTAATGATTACAAGTTCACGGATGAGGACATAGAGACAACCGTTTACATCCGCGGAACATATGACCCTGTTGAAATAGCTAGAATCAGAGACATTTCCCTCACAACAGAAAATCTAAAGCGAAATTTGGACGAGAAATACATTTATGGTGATGTAAGTCCATTATACTCTATTCTACATCATTACTGCAACAACTGTCTTATTATTGTATGATTGAAAATTTGGCAGGTTATTATTTCATATGCTCTCATTAGCCAAATTGAGAATGATACTACCTCAATCATATCCCCTCAAGAAACCGAAAAGCTGTTACAAATGAAGGGGGTGGTTCCTGTTGGACGTGCAGTCTCATGGTTAGCTCGTGTAGCAGGAAAATTTGTAGGGTGCCGAAAGGTACACGTTTTCCACGCTTTCATAGTTTACGTACACACTGTACATGACAAATTTCGGTTCTCAACCCAACCCAAATTTTACTGCAGGTGCATGTCCCACTCAATGTACACCAAAACCATTGGATGCTAATGATATTTAATTTTGACAAAAAAGAAATTCAGACTCTAAACTCCATGAATTATCATTGCGACAAGACCAAGGAAGATTCTCTTGTAAGTGTTCTCGTGCTGCCTCTTTTGATCCGCATGGAACATGAGCTCCCAAAGTACCGTAACCCTATGTATAACTCGTCGTACCCTAGGTGGACTCGATTCAGTTCTGCATTGACGAAGCTGTCAAGAAAGGGTTGATATCACCAGCTAATAACATCAATTTTGCCAAATGGACCAAAAAACGCTATGAGAACATACCACAACAGACCGATGGGTACGCATGGCCTCATAAATTATTATTTGCATACACGAATAAGATTACTGATCTTTAACTAAACATCGCAGGACTTCCTGTGCGGTTTGGACACTGCAGTACATGTTGTCATGGAACGGGGATGAAATGACCGATATTTTGAACCAGGTAATTGAATGCCTAATTTAAATTTGTACTTTGTTTAGCTTGAAAGCTATGCTGACGTCAGTGTCGGTTATCCAATATAGGCAAGGATAGATATTTTCAGGTGGAAAAATATGTACAGCCTTACTGCATTCAAATTGCAATGCGTTTCGTCTCGAATCATATAAGTTCCCCATAACGGTTAGCGCTACATGAAGAATATATCATTTATTTCATAAGTCTCATGATTAGAACTAAGGCAGCACTCTCTCTTATACAGAAGGAGGTGTACGATGCCCAGCAAGCAGTTCTACCTGATGCTTCAGAAGAGGATGTACAATTAGTCAACAATCCCGATGGTTCCAAAGAACCTGACACATCCAACTCCCAGAAGGATACCGGTGCACCCAACTGCCCCAAAAATGGTGCACCCAACTCCCCCAAAAGGAAGGGAGCACGTGGACGCCCGAGAAAGCTAGTCGATCCCGAGCAAGCAGCAAAAACAAAGAGTCTTAAAGAACTGAAACTTAAATTTGACAGCAAGACCATAGCCAACCAAGTGTCTTCGTTACCATCATGGTCACGCAGAGAGCATAAACCAGCACCAGCTTTATTGAGCCCATTCAAAGACAAATAGGTAGCATCAATTGATACAAGCTCATGCTCATGCTCTACTTCTAGCATCATTTGATACACGTTTAGTTCTTATCAGAAAGTGGAAATAGGTACTTTTGGCAATCATGAGCATCCTCTACTTATTGCAATATCTAATGCATTGATACATGCTCATGCTCATGCTCTACTTTTAGCATCATTTGATACATGTTTAGTTCTTATCAGAAAGTGGAAATAGGTACTTTTGGCAATCATGAGCATCCTCTACTTATTGCAATATCTAATGCATTGATACATGCTCATGCTCATGCTCTACTTTTAGCATCATTTGATACACGTTTAGTTCTTATCAAAAAGTGGAAATAGGTACTTTTGGCAATCATGAGCATTCTCTACTTATTGCAATATCTAATGCATCATCAGTACAAAGCTTGATTTGGCAATAGGTGGAATCGGCAATCATTTGCATGCTTTCATTTTGTCAAAAATTAATGCATAGTTCAGTTGTAATTGCTCATAGTCATGCCAAGCTATAACTACCATAGTCATATTATGACAGTTCCTAGCATGCATCACCGTACGGCAGAATAACATAGCAACCATAACATAGACCACCATACGATACTTGAGTTGCTAAGGCCTTGTACAATGCAAGGTGCTCAGGGGAGTTGCTTATAGAAATAAACCAGGCTTTTCTTAAGCACATGGGCTTATTTGTACATGGTAGACGCATAACTAGGCGTCTCTCCTGTAGAAATAGGCACTGGTGCTTCAGAAATACCCTGTTTATTTTTCTAAGCACCACCCTAAGCATCTAGCATTGTACAAGGCTTAAACATGCATCACCAAAATAGTATTAACAACTAGGAACACTAAACCAGAGTAGCAGCATACTCTTAACATAAACGGCAGATCAACCACCGCTCAGCATAGGTTCACACACACCATAGGACATCAGTTTTACACTCCAACAACAAACAAACATACATAACATAACAGGACACGGCGGTCCTGGGGCAGCAGTAGCACTCTAGCAGCACATAACTTCTCTCCCTTCTTCAATGCATGTTGTAGGGCTCATTGACTTTGACAATCTCGAGGAAGCGTGCGTAGGAAGCATGTTTAGCCAGAGTACTGGCTTTATGCTTCTTACCATGTCCATTGCCAGTGTTGAAGGCATGCTGGATCATGCCATCTATGCCGCCACCGATCACCTTGCAACAGAAAGGGCACCCAATCTTGCCAAAGAAACGGTACTTGATCTTCCCAGCAATCAGATGCCTCAGGGTGTACCGGCTCTTGCTGTGCCTGCTGTCGATGCTGTAGTCCACGTCGTCGTCATCCTCCTGTGAATTAGTGAATTAGTACACATAGAAGAACTCAGCTAATCTATTATGGTACATTGACTTTAATTACATTGTTTTGAAAGTACACACGTGTAACATGGCAACTATCTATTTGCTAGAAACAAGGCGTATGTGCACATACATAATTGAGCCAAAGAAACTGACATGCATAAATATGGACGGTGGAATAGTTGCATTTATAGATTGGTGCACAAGTAGTACATAATTAACACATGAAAGACTTCATGAAGTGGCTTGGTTTAATGATATTTGATACTTGTTACAGGTGTAATTCTTATTGGAATCAGAAAAATGGCTTCATTATACTCCTCCATGTTTCACACAAGGGGGGTTTGTTCTATCTACTGGAATGAAGAAACCATTATTCTTTCTGACAGCGGCAATACTGCTTCTCCAACATTGTCAGACCCTGATAAGTTTCAGAAGGAAATTGGTAAAGGAGCTATGGGGTGTCTCACTGCTCATATTGATGAGAGATGTGGCTGTGATCATCTAGATAACATACTGTGGAAAATTGGCTAGATGAAATGTTTTGATTTTTTGGTATCCAGTGGATATGTACTGTCAACCCATAATTATTAAGGGAGCGATCACTTCCTTTGCAAAATGGAAAGCTGTATAGAATTTGCAAATGAATCATCTATGAACATGTGTGCAAACTAATCATATATGAACATGTGTGCAAATTAATTCATCCACATCCAACATGAAGATCTATGCTAGATCCCTACAATCCTACATACGTAGAACTAGCACGCCCAAGTGAAATTGATGCTCATCTAGTTTACAAGAAAAACCCCAATATCATGAAAAAAATAGAGCAAAAAACAGAGTACCACCTCAGATAGCTCGTCGATGGCATCCTCGTCGAAGTCGCTGCCCTTCCTGCTATCTACGTCGAACTCCTTTATGGCGTTCTCCTCCATGAGATCTTCGATTTCGTCATGCACCTTGCGCTTACGCCTTCTCATCTCCTCCTCCTCCAGATCTTCCCCGACCTTGTGCTCACCGACGGGTGCCTCGACGGCTGCGATGGCAGCGGGAGCAGGCACAACGGTCGCTGCACCGCCAGCTTCCACCGCTACGGCGGACTCAGCCGCTGCACCCACGGCTACAGCCACGGCAGCAGACTGCTGTGCTCCGATGGTTGCCTCCGGCTCGTTCGCCGCATCTTCACGCTCGCGCTTCATCGTCGGTCGAAGACAGGAGGAGGGAGGCGTAGGAAGGGAGGAGGGTGGTGAGGAAGGAGGAGAGGGTGGTGAGGTGGTGAGGAAGGAAGAGAGGGTGGGGAGAGGACGAGGGTTTTCTACCCGATTTGGGGAACAAATGCACTGCTCCTGCCTCTTGGAGTTACCGAGAAGCCGCAGGTGCCGATTTGACTTGACACACCCACCCGGCCATCCCCATTCCACGTGGGGACGTGGCGGTCGTGCACGCGGTCCTGCACCTCCTGCGGTTTGCCATCAATTGCTATCGGTCTCACAAGTGGGTCCCCTTGTCATCCACACAACCGAGCCACCACATGTACCACATTTTTCTTTCTCCCCGTCTCGACCACTCCACATCTTTCTTTCTCCCCTTCTCGACCAGCGCCGCCGCCGTCGCCGCCATCACTTGACGACCCCTCTCTTCGCTGCCGGTGCGCGGCCGCCGCCAACTCCGGCAAGTACGTGAGATCTCCCCTCTTCTTCCCTTCCCCAACTGTGTCTCCCTACGGAGGCGGATTTGAGCCGATTGGTTTGGACCGAAACTTAGTTTTTGGATTGGATCTTGATTTGGTTTCTATGGTTTGAGGCCAAATCAATCAATTAGTTTGAGCCACCACTACCACCTACTACTGCTTCAAATCCAAGAGCCGCTGTTGCTGGCCGGAGCTCGTCGTCTCTCTCGAGCTTTGACGCCATGTCTGATCTAGATTCATGACATGCCCTCGCGTATGGCTTTGTCCACGGTTTGAACCTTTGGATTCAATCCAAAAGTTGAAAACGGTTTGGACTGGGTTGGATGACGAGCATGTATAGTTCGGTTTGGTCTAGATTCTAAATGAAAATATCTGGATTGGTTTGGTTTTCATGTGTGCTGTGGATTGGACTGGTTTTAGTTTGGATGCCGAACTATTCCCAGGTTTAGATGAGACGGGCATTGCCATTGTCATTGGCATTGCTTTATTACATAAATGATAGAAAATAGATTGATTGGCCATTGCCAGTATAGGTTATCACTATGATTTATTATATGTATGATCTTTGTATTGTACTATGTACAATTCAACTTAGAGTTCAACACGTTCTGTGTAGAATGGAGGAAGGTGGACGCTGCAACTCACGGTGCCGGACCGGCCTTTCTACTGCCACGCTGTTCGGCATCTACTTCCAGCCTTCTTTTGTTTTTGCAGCGGTAACAATTTATATGAACCTTCTGACAGTACATTCTTTTTGTTTTTTTTTGCTATTTCCACTAATGTATTGTGTCTGTTATTTGTTTTTATCTTACATAGATCGTACCATGCAATGTGAGATTGGCATTCAATGAGCTCGTCGCAGACACCGTGACCTTCGATGCTCTTGGGGGCCCATACACTATGCAGGTCGAGAAGGGGCGAAAGATAACCCAGATAGGAGGAGATGATTGATATCGTTTCATCGCCCGCATGCGTCTTAGTGGGGGTGAATTGATCAGCTTCTCCTTCAGAAAAGATAGGCCCAGGATTTCTGTTATCTATCTAAATTTGATTCCGGATAGTGAGGATGAAGTTCATGAGGAGGAAGATGGTGCTGATTCAGATGATGACGATTCTGATGATGATGAGAACCCACTTGTTGAATACCTGTATGCCCAAGGACTCAGACTGGGCGACGAGGAAATCGGCAACCTCTGGGACATGCTTCCGCTACGTGAAGACTACCTAGGGAAGCCATTCGTGACCTGCCTCACAAGGACGAATGTTAAACGGCATATCATGGTATGTTACTTAGTGTGGTAATTACATGATATACATGCTTAGTTAGTGTAGTAGTTCATATGATATGCATGTTGTAGTACTGTGATGAGAGGCCTAGTTTAGAATTCATTTAGTGAAGAATTTTATGATATGCATGTAGTGTAGTAATATGCGATGATATGCTTAGTGTACGCAGTAATCTAATGGTATGCCTAATTACTGTAGTAATTTGATGCTTGGCGTATAGTGTACTGATGTGATGATATATATGCTCAGTGTTGAATCCAATGATATATGTGTCTTGAAGTGTATGCTTTGTTGATAATTGCACGTGACATGATCATATATCATGTCAACTGTTTTGCTATTTCCACTAATGTATATGATCATGTCAACTGTTTTCAGAAATTACCTAAGAGGTTACTTGATAGCTGTGGCATCGACCCGGACGAAGAAGGCATGGCTGCTGGACTACGCCTTACCAGAATGGGCTCCATCACCAGCTGTGCCTATGCAGTGGACACGGACGGTCGCACTGTCTTGAGAAGGGCAGGGTGGAAGAAGTTCCTTCGTGCCAAGAATCTTCGGGTAGGACAGGCCATCCTACTCACTGTTGCGAACACCCGTCGCCATGACTTGAGGATGATGATCACCATCCACCTCCTTTAGAACTGTGGTGGGCCATGTATCAATCTGAAATGAACTTGTTATGTTAGCTCTTATTTGCGAGTACTTGTCGTGTATTACTATACCTATATCTACTCATATCTAGGTACTATTGCTTGTGATGGATTGCAACTATTATTAACTGGTACCTAATGCTCTACTAGCTATGATTATTCCACTCTGTGATGTTTTATAGGCTGTAGTGTGACATGGTAACTGCTATATATGGTAGAGGCTTGTCTCTAAGACCTTGTACAATGCAAGGTGCTTAGGGATGTGCTTCCACTGTGTGATGTTTTGTACGTGCCAGGTTGTAGTATGAAATGCTAACTGTTCTATATGGTAGTGGCTGGTCTCTAATTGGACCGACATGTTGATCTAGTATCAACGGTAGAGGCGTTTCGTTATGCGCCACATCCAACAGTTCACATAATTAATTATCCAAAGATTAAGGTATGAAACCCTTGGTCATACATAGCAACATTTCGTTCCTTAAGGTACTTCCACATTCAAACTAACTAATACTACAAATTCGAAGGAACTACTTAATACATTAACAACACATAGGGAAGTAGCCCTGGTCCAATGGCTTGAGAAATGACGAACAAAAACTGAAAGAAGAAGGATCAGCCAGTAGCAGCACCATCAGCCTCCCAGCCTCACAACTTCAGCCAGCCTGGTGAACTCCAGGTTTTTTCCTGCAAAACACACATGTGATGTTGGAGGCAAGAAAATAAATATGCCAGGGGTCTTGTCATGGCACATCTAATCACACGGAATGCTAGTACAAATGATGGAGAACAAAACATCCAACATGAGCAAATTCATAGGAGTTCTAGATCCAGGGATACCATCAAGAAAAAATGCTCAGTTTTAATTCAGACACAAGACTAGGTGAAAACATGCATATTTCATATCAGCAACATTGATATGGCATCTTTGCAAGCTTGGGTCAGTGACTTGTCTTTTGTTTCATGGCATGACAATAATTTTAACAATAAATAGACATGAAATTGACCCAAACTCATGTACAAAGTTAGGCCATATGATGCATGGATTAATTCACACATAAATGACAAAATGCCAACTTTGTATAGAATTTGCAGTACTGAAATATTTCAGTGTGTACCGGTGTGTACTGAAACTGCAGTAGTGAAATAATTCAGTGTGCATCGGTGTGTACTGAAATTGTAGTAACGAAATATTTCAGTGCCTACCGGTGTGTACCGAAATATTTCAGTGTCTACCACTACAACATTACAAATTTTGCCTAGGGAAGTACCGAAATATTTCAATGCCTACCGGTCTGTACCGAAATATTTCAGTGTCCACCACTACAACATTACAAATTTTGCCTACGGCAGTTCCGAAATATTTCAGTGCCTACCGGTGTGTACCGAAATATTTCATGTCTACCACTACAACATTACTAATTTTTCCTAGGGCTCATATGATGCCTAGGGTTCACATACATCATAATCCATCCTCCAAATCCATGTACTCAAATGTTCATGCAATTCATTGAGATTAAAATGCCATCTAGCATTCCCTCTCTGAACTATTATGATCAGTATCACCACGATGTAAGCACGAGCAGTAGAAAGATGAGGAGTGGGGAAGCTTACTCTAAACATAGCTAGCGCCGCCGTTCAGACGAGGAGAGCGGCAAGGGAAGCGTGGAGAACGGCGGGGAAGCGAGGTCGCGACCATTGTCCTCCTCATCTTGCGCTTCGAAGTCTCCGGTGACTCGGTTGGAGGCTGCACAATCTGCAACGGCACCTCGTGCACGGTGGGTTCCTGATCTAGTGGATGCTCTACCCTGGATCTGAACGCCCACCACCTCTGCCTGGTCCACTCACTGGACGAATTGGCCTGCTCCATCGCCCAGAGGAGGATCTCGATCTTCTGAATCGGTTGCGCGGGCTGGGGGAAAAGCTTTGCCCTCTCCTTCTTCGTCAAATTCTTGAGAGTGGCCATTGCCGTCCAGCTCATCTGCCTTGTGTTGTCAAACCAAGAACGGATCTCCCTCAACCTGGCCAACTTGACCTGGTCACCGCCGGCGATCTGCACGAAGTCGGTGTTCTTGCCGTCGGCCATTAGCTCGATCTGCCGTGGAAGAGGGGGTGGGGTGGGTGGGGGGGTTGCCTGAGTGGAGCGAAGTTGCAGCGGTAAGAAGGAGGAGATGACTGCGGTGGACATGGAGGAGAGGGAGGAGATGGCCGCTGATGAGTAATTATGGAATGTGTAGCACCATGGCGGCGGTTATTCATTCGACGAGAGGGGCGGCGCGTGAAAATTTTCCTAGGACTAAACTGCCCCTAGATTAAAACACGTCCCCACCTTGTCACGAGTACCGGCCCCACTCGTTTTAGTACTTTCGCGTACTTTCATCGGAGTACTACCCAGTACTTCGTATTTGTCTGCGGTTAGATCAACATCAACGAACGGTTCTAAAAAAGCCCAACCACTCTAAAACTTGTATCATTTTTATTAATTTTTTTAGTCAGCGCGTGTATTCCCTGTATATGTATCATTCTGCGGAGCCCATGAATTAGTACTAGTAGACGTGTGTTACTGTAGGAAGTTTTTTTTAGAAAATGAGGATAAACTCCTGACCTCTGCATCAATCGATGCATACAATCATTTTTATTAATTTTTTCAACAAAGGCCTGACAAGAACATACATCAAGCCACCCGAAGCCACCACACACACCTACAAACTTGATAATATGGAGTGCTCTCGTTCTTCATATCTAAAACCGGTGTCGTCGTCGATCCATTCGCATGATATATCGGAACCTACACCCGGTGCAGCAAACGTACAGTGTACACCACATGCACACGTTTTAGAAGCCGCCATCATCATCGAACCGCTGTCCATCTTCAGGAAAGAGATCTGGATCATCCTTGCCAGTCCGGCCATCCGTCGATGCCACCACGGCACCCAACGACACCACCTCCCCACACGCAAACTGTTGAGCACGTCGCGGTCACCGCCGGTACACCACAACAGCATGCCGCCAATTACCACAAGCCGACACAGCTTGAAATCTCTGTACGATCTGCCATTCGTAGCACTTGCTGAACAGACATGACACGGCATAGCACCTGTCGGTCAGGCATGACTTGACATCTCCATCGAAGCACCATGCAAGACGAAACCGCTCCACCTCCTGCCTTTGTCTTCCAGTGCTGCTCCACAAACGATGCTCCCAAAAGATAAACGACATCGCAGTGCCGTCATCGCCCGATCTAGAAGACTAGATCCTAGGGTTTCCCCCGAAGCAGCACGAGTGGGTCAACATTAGTTATATGACGATTCCTTCATCTGGGCAACGCCGCAAAACAACGCCATCGCCCGCCGTCGGCTCGTTTTCACCGGTAGTTATGTCTCCCCGACTCACAGCCGGGACTAGATGATGGATCTTGAGATCTGACAACCTAGCCTCAGGATGACCATTTCCGACGGAGGAGATGAATACCACCAGCAAGCCCAGGGTCGTTGACCCAGGAGCCCAAGTGATGCAGATCAAGACCAGGAGCGCCACTGTGATCCGAAGCCGAACCGGAGGTTGAGCAGCTACAACATGGACGTCACCACCACCTGCCCTGTGGCTACAGACCCGTCGCCACACTCCAGACGTCGTTCCGCCATCACCGCCGAGGAGACCAAGATCGAACTGCCACAGCGATAATGAGCAGCTGACGCACAAGAAGGCCACTGTTGCCGACGGGCTTTTGGCGGAGAGGAGAGTGGTTGCGGGGGGGGGGGGGGGGGGGGGGAGGGGAGGGGAGGCAGGGATGCCCCGGTGCGGCGCATTGGCGCCGCACTGGAGCAGGGCTAGGTTTGGGTGAGATGCCGATGGAGGAAGGATCCCGCGGTGACGCTAGATTGAGTCGCAAGCCCCCCCTGGTCGCTAGTCGCTAGCCTCACGGTCCTTTTTTATGTAGCTGTAAAATTTGCTATCTCTACAATGCATGTAAGTGAATCAAACAAATGTTTAAGGTCATCTTCAAGGTTGTAGCTCATTTCTTCCTGATATGTCCGGGTGTGTACGTATGCCCAACAGCCTCCCCAAAATTCAATCGTCTAGACAGTCCAGACTCCCCCAAATCAAGACCATATGTGGTGGAGAAATTTGGTTGCCTGGACTATCCAACATGTTTTCTCCAACACACAGGACCTACATAAAACCCCACCCCATGACGCACCCTTCACTTTTCCTGCCAAACACTCCCCTTCCCGCTCAGTTTCCCACCGTAGACATTTTTTCACTGGAGCACTCTCCTTTCCAACCGAATGACTCCCACCTTACCTCCACCATGGGTCTACAGTGGCAAAAAATGCCCGTGTGTTACTACAGGCAGAAAGCGAGAAATGTCACGAGCACCTTCCGACATGTGCTAAAGTTCCTCTCCCATGTCACCCTTTCCATTGAACCCTGTGATTCCCTAGCATTATTAAGTTTTGACGATCAAATGGAACGACCCAATTAAATCACTTCCAATGAGAAGCAAATCATTTGATGCAAGAGTTAGATGTACTTTGTTTTAATTATAAGAAACATCATATTAGGTGGATGAACCATTTGTTTTATGTAATCTCATAAATAATGCATGAGAGCCATAATCACATTTCTTCGATGGCAACTGATTAGTTGAAAGAGAACTTAAGAAATACCACTGACGACCGAAAATTAGAACCTGAGCCCGGTCTGAGCTGATCCTGAAATCAGCATCGTCCACATGCAACTGGATCTGTGTCACGAGATGTATTCCCTCCCGTATCTTGCTTCGTACAGAGGTAAAAAAGAACGTGTGCCAATGCTCATTAAAGGCTGCACGCGGTGACGGGTGTTGGGCGGACCAGGATCGATCGCACGGCCCGGTAATGTTTCGGAGCCGTCCTGAGCTGGCTCGCTCCAGCGGGCGACTTAATGGTTGCCAACTACAACAGCTTTAGGGGGTGTTTGTTTCCAGGGACTTTTTTATGTAGGGACTAGAAAAAGTCCCTCATAGAGACTTTTTTACCAAACGGGAGGGATTTTTTAGGGACTAAACTAGGCATTTGGGACTAAATGAAGACTCTCAAGGAGAGTCTTTTTGAGACTTTTTGGGACTTTTCCATCAATGCCCCTCCATGCACCCATTGGACCGCCACCCCATGGTGTTATTTGATTGTTATTTTTCTATATACTAGGGACAAGATGGTCATTTAATAGCCTCTAGGAAGGGACTAGGTACTTTTTAGTCTCTGGAAACAAAGATGGAGGGACTTTTTAGGGACTAGGGACTTTTTAGTTGGGACTAGAAAAAGTCCTAGGACTAGAGAACCAAACACCACCTTATAATCCCTCCAAAGTGAAAGGAAGCTATTCCTAGAGAAAGCGCAAAACCATACCCCGACTCCAACACAGCTCCGCTCCTCGGTCGCTTCTCCTCCCGCTTGGAGTGGCGTGGCACGGGCCGGCTGCTTCGAAGGAGCTCAGGCGTCCTTGGCATCTAGGGCGGTGCAGCGAGGCAGTGCAGGTGGTGGGCCGAGCACGGTGGGGCTGCGCAGGTGGTGGGGCAGCGCGGTGCTCAGACGCATGTCGCGCGCGTGCAGGAGGGGCGGACAAGCACAGATCTGACGCGCGCGGGCTCGCATGGCGGCGCAAGGTGATGCTTCGGCTCGGGTGGCGCTGCGGTGGTTCGGCAAGGGAGCGGCGTGGATGCGCAAGGGACCTGGCTGTCCAGATTTGTCCGCGGCTCGGGTGGGAAGGATGCGCTCGTGCGGCGAGGGCGGACAGGGGCTTCCGGCGGCTGCCGGGAGAGGTGAGGCATGTCACGGGCGGCGGCTCAGCTGCGAGGGGCGCGGCTGGTGTGGCACTCGTTGCGGGTCTGTGAAGGGCCTGGACGGCGCGGTCGGCGCGGCTCAGAGACGTCACGGATCTGCTGCTAGCAGGTTGCGAAGGGTGAAGGTGGTCAGATCCGGCCGGATTTGACCTCGGTGGCTTGATGAAGGGCTCGCTGATGCATGATGTGCGGGGCTCGAGAAGCTGACCCGGGCGAAAGCTTGTCTCCGGCGTGTCCGGAGCCCGCGATGGCAACACTTTCAAGCGCCATTTCCTTCTTGTTGGCATCATCGAGGCGCTCTCAGCTCCAATCTTCGCAGCTTCAGGGGAAACCCTAGATCCATGGGATCGGACGATGACGGTGCTCTAGCATCGTATCCCCTCTCGGGGGCTTCGTCATTGGAGCTAGGCATCATCAAGCGGGACCGATGGAAGTTGGTGGTGTTGGCATCGAAGCTTGTGTGGCAACGATGATGGGCGTGTGCGATGTCGGAGACGCGGCATTGGTTGCGGTAGTCGGCTCTTCTCCAGCGTGTTCATGGGACTACCTTGGGTTGTTTTGTTGCGGTGAAGTCGGAGCTGCAGCGGCAGGGCCCTGTAGCGACGATGACATGCAGCAGGTGGTCTGTTCGGTGGTCTTCCGTGGCACCAACCTTGCATAGTTCTTGTTCGGAGCCATCGTTCAAAGTCGGAGTTGTGTTGTCCTTGCATGGGTGGCTGAGTTTTGCGCGGGGTTTCTTGTGTTTCACACGGCCTCTACGGTGTGGGTTGGGTCGACATTTATCTTCGAAGAAGTCGGAGTCGCTTACTCAGAGATTAGGGAGGGCGATGAGGCCTGTTGGGGAGATGTGATGACGATGACACCGGTGTGTGATGTTGACGAGACCCTCTATGTGAGGTGTGTGGTATTATGTGTGCCGCTCGGCGGTTTGTGACGGTTTTCGTCCGGTTTTCCGTTATTAACTGGGCAACTCTTTTCTGCTTATTAATGAGATGAGACAAAGCTTTTGCCTGCATTTTAAAAAAAGTCCCTCCAAAAAATAATAAAATAGAACAGCCTTATCCTTTGGACACCGCCGCCCAGCCTTCACCCCACGCAATCTGCCCCAAATGTATGTCATTGAACAAACTTTGTCTACGATTTACTCTTATCAATCTTGTACCCAACCTTCAGCATCACTATTTGACATGCCGACTGTATGAACGAATAACCTGTGATCAATTATGTTTACCTGCATGGAATTCCATCAACTAGGTTATCACCTTTCTTCTATCAGTTTGCCGACTATCCTGAATTCCGGATCACCAATTCACCATTCCGTTATTCTGTCTCTTGTCAAACACTGCTCGTTCATCCATTCAAATGTACATCCATATGTGCTGACACATCTTCAAAAAGGAAACGTTTCCAACCATGCCATTAACACACCTCCAAACGGCTGACATGCACATTCCAGTTTTAGAATTATGAGATGACTAGGCTGTCTCAACAATCATCGCTGGTCTTAACAACCAAACTACCCTGGTCTGCCACGCTCTAGCAGTAAAACAGACACGAACATGCTCAAATCGAACAAGTGATGATCCAACTACATGCCATAAAACCAAGTCTTTATAGGCCCGATCACACAACTTCAAATATACGGTTCACAACATCATGCCCACGTAGGGGTTCATGTTACAATATGCCCAAGCAGAGTCTTCCTAAGCGGTAAGCGCCGAGCGACACGACTTCATAACTAACACACATCAGGATCAAAGGATAGGGCCGCCCCATAGACAACAAACACTGTCAGATACGCTTCACTTCATCGCCTATCCATCGGCATGACGTACCCAAACCTACACTCGGTGCAACAAATCTAAAATGTACACCACATGCAGAAATTTTAGAAGCCGTCATCACCATCGAATCATTGACCATCTTCAGGAAAGAGATCCCCATCATCCTTACCAGTCCGGCCATCCGTCGATGACACCACGGCACCCAACGGCACCACCTCCCTGCGTGCAAACTGCTGAGCACGTCGCGGTCGCTGCTGGTACACTACAGTAGCATGCCGCCAAGTACCACTAGCCGACACAGCTTGAAGTCTATCTAAGATCTTCCATGCGTAGCACCTGCTGAGCAGGCATGACACAACATAGCACTTGTCGGTTAGGCATGACTTGACATCTCCACCGAAGCTCCATGCAAGACGAAGCCACTGCACCTCCTTCCTTTGTCTTCCAACACTGCTCCACAAAAGATGCTCCCAAAAGAAAAACGACACCGCAGTGCAGGCATCGCCCAATCTGGAAGACCAGGTCCTAGGGTTTCCTCTAGAGTAGCACGAGTGGGTCGATAGTAGTTACATGATGATGCCTTCTTCTAGGTAATGGCGCAAAACAACGCCATCGCCCGCCGTTGGCTCGGTTTTCACCGGTAACTATGTCTTCCTGACTCGCAGCCAAGACTAGATGACGGATCTCGAGATTTGACAACCCAGCCTTAGACGACCATTTTCGACGGAGGAGATGACTACCACCGCCAAGCCCGGGGTCGCCACCCAGGGAGCCAACGTGATGTTGATCAATACTAGGAGCGTCACCGCGATCCGAAGCCGAATGGGAGGTTGGGCGGCTATAACATGGATGCCACCGCCACCTGCCCTGCGGCTACAGACCTGCCGCCACACTCCAGCCGTCATTGTCCGCCATCACCGCCGAGGAGGTCAAGATCGAGCCGACATAGCATTATGAGCAGCTGACGCGCAAGAAGGCCACTGTCGCCATTGGGCTTTACCTTGCCCGCATCAGCAGCGATGGCGAAGAGGAGAGTGGTGGGGGGAGGAGGGAGGCGGGGATGCCTCGGTGCAATGCGGCGGCGCCACATGGGAGCGGGGTTAGGCTCGGGTGACATGGCGATGGAGGAAGGATCCGGCGGTGATGCTAGATCGGGTCGCGAGCCCCTCCTGGTCGCTAGTCGCTAGCCCTCACAATCCTTTTTTTACGTAGTTGTTAAACTCACCATCTCTACAATGCATATGAGTGAATCAAACAAATGATTAAGGTCATCTTCAAGGTTGTAGCTCATTTCTTCCTGATATGTTCGGGCGTGTACGTGTGCCCAACAGGCTCCCCAAAATTCAACCGTCTAGACAATCCAGATTCCCCCAAATCAAGACCATATGTGGTGGAGAAATTTGGTTGCCTGGACCATCCGACATGTTTTTCCAACACACATGCCCTACACAAAACCCCACCCAATGACGCACCCTTCACTCCCACCGTAACAAGACATTTCTCACTGGAGCACTCTTCTTTCCAACCGGATGACTCCCACCTCACCTTCACCATGGGCCTACAGTGGCAAAAAATGCCAGTGTGTCACTACGGGCAGAAAACGAGAAATGTCACGAGCACCTTCCGACATGTGTTAAATTTCCTCTCCCATGTCCTCCTTTCCATTGACGCCTATGATTCCCTAGCATTCTTAAGTTTTGACGATCAAATGGAAAGTCCTGATACGTCTCCAGCGTATCTATAATTTTTTATTATTCCATGCTATTATATTATGCATCTTGGATGTTTTATATAAATTAGTATGCTATTTTATATCATTTTTGGACTAACTTATTAAGCTAGTGCCCAGTGCCCATTGTTGCTTTTTCCTTATTTTTGTCTTTTACAGAAAAACAGTACCAAACGGAATAAAACCTTTTGATGATTTTTCTTGGACCATAAGACAAAAACGAATCTTCGGGAGGAGGCCAGAAGAGCCACAAGGTGGCCACAAGCCTTGTGGGCGCGCCCTAGGGGGGGCGCCCCCAAGCTTGTGGGCCTCTCGGGACTCCTCTAACCCTAATCCTTTCTCCATAAATACCCAAATATTCCCTGTATACCAGAGGGACCACCAAAAATACTTTTCCGCCGCCGCAACCTTATGTTCTCGTGAGATCCCATCTTGAGGCCTTTTCCGGTACTCTGCCGGAGGGGGATTCGATCACGGAGGGCTTCAATATCAACCTTGATGCCCTACCGATGATGTGTGAGTAGTTTAACACAGACCTACGGGTCCATACCTAGTAGCTAGGTGGCTTCTTCTCTCTTTTTGATCTTCAACACAATGTTATCCTCGGTGTTCTTGGAGATCTATTCGATGTAATCTTCTTTTGTGGTGCGTTTGTTGAGATCCGATGAATTGTGGATTTATGACCAAATTATCTATGAATATTATTTGAGTCTTATCTGAACTCTTTTATGCATGATTAAGATAGCTTTGTATTTCTCTCCGATCTATTGATTTGGTTTGGCCAACTAAATTGATTTATCTTGCAATGGGAGTGGTGCTTTGTGAGGGTTTAATCTTGTGGTGTCCTCACCCAATGACAATAGGGGTAGCGAGGCACGTATTTGTATTGTTGTCATTAAGGATAAAAAAGATGGGGTTAATATAATATTGCTAGGATTTATCCCTCTATATCATGTCATCTTGTTTAAGGTGTTACTCCGTTCTTGTTAAATTAATACACTAGATGCATGCGATCTGGCCAATCTGTCCTAATGGGCTGCTACTCACATGACTTTTTTCATGTCATGTGGTTGATTGGGCTTTATTGGTGATACGTCCATTTTGCATCGTGCTTTTATATCGATATTTATTGCATTATGGGCTGTTATTACACATTATGTCACAATACTTATGCCTATTCTCTCTTATTTTACAAGGTTTACATGAAGAGGGAGAATGCCGGCAGCTGGGATTCTATGCTGTAAAAGGAGCAAATATTAGAGACCTATTCTGCACAGCTCCAAAATTCCTGAAACTTCACGGAAGTTATTTCCAGAATATATAAAAAATATTGGGCGAAAGAAGTTCCAGAGGGGGCCCACACCCTGGCCATGAGGGTGGGGGCGCGCCCTACCCCCCCTAGGCGCGTCCCCCTGCCTTGTGGGCTCCCTGGTGGCCCTCCGATGCCCATCTTTTGCTATATGAGGTCTTTCGTCCGAGAAAAAATAATAAGCAAGCTTTGGGGAAGAAACTCCGCCGCCATGAGGCGGAACCTTGGTGGAACCAATCTAGGGCTCCGGCAGAGCTGTTCTGCCGGGGAAACCCCCCCCCCCCCCCCGGGAGGGGGAAATCCTCACCATCGTCATCACCAACGATCCTCTCATCGGGAGAGGGTCAATCTCCATCAACATCTTCACCAGCACCATCTCATCTCAAACCCTAGTTCATCTCTTGTATCCAATCTTTGTATCCAAACCTCAGATTGGTACCTATGGGTTGCTAGTAGTGTTGATTACTCCTTGTAGTTGATGCTAGTTAGTTTACTTGGTGGAAGATCATATGTTCAGATCCATATGCATATTAATACCCCTCTGATTATGAACATGAATATGCTTTGTGAGTTGTTATGTTTGTTCTTGAGGACATGGGAGAAGTCTTGCTATAAGTAGTCATGTGAATTTGGTATTCGTTCGGTATTTTGATGAGATGTATGTTGTCATCCCTCTAGTTGTGTCCTGTGAACGTCGACTACATGACACTTCACCATTGTTTGGGCCTAGAAGGAGGCATTGGTAAGTAATAAGTAGATGATGCGTTGATAGAGTGACAGAAGCTTAAACCCTAGTTTATGCGTTGCTTCGTAATGGGCTGATTTGGATCCATATGTTTCATGCTATGGTTAGGTTTACCTTAATACTTCTATTGTAGTTGCGGATGCTTGCAATGGGGGTTAATCATAAGTGGGATGCTTGTCCAAGTAAGGACAGTACCCAAGCACCAGTCCACCCACATATCAGATTATCAAAGTACCGAACGCGAATCATATGAACGTGATGAAAACTAGCTTGACGATAATTCCAATGTGTACTCGGGAGCACTTTCCTTTATATAAGAGTTTGTCCAGGCTTGTCCTTTGCTACAAAAAGGATTGGGCCATCTTGCTGCACCTTATTTACTTTTACTACTTGCTACTCGTTACAAATTACCTTATCACAAAACTATCTATTACCGATAATTTCAGTGCTTGCAGAGAATACCTTTTTGAAAACTGCTTTTCATTTCCTTCTGCTCCTCGTTGGGTTTGACACTCTTACTTATCGAAAGGCTACGATAGATCCCCTACACTTGTGGGTCATCAAGACTCTTTTCTAGCACCGTTGCCGGGGAGTGAAGCGCCTTTGGTAGGTGGAATTTGGTAAGGAAAGATTTATATAGTGTGCTGAAATTTACTATCACTTGTTACTATGGAACATAATCCTTTGAGGGGCTTGTTCGGGGTATCTTCACCCTGACCAGTAGAGCAAAGAGTTGATCCTCAACCTACTGAACCTACTGAAAATGTTTACTTTAAAATTCCTTCGGGTATGATA
Organism: Triticum urartu; assembly: GCF_056163025.1. Taxonomy (NCBI): domain Eukaryota; kingdom Viridiplantae; phylum Streptophyta; class Magnoliopsida; order Poales; family Poaceae; genus Triticum; species Triticum urartu. The sequence continues at coordinate 748,059,340 of NC_141879.1, read as the reverse complement.
GAGAAACTGCTAGCTAATCCTTTTGCAGGAGATGGAACATTGCATCCCGATTTACACTTAATATGTGTGGATGAAGTTTGTGGATTATTTAAGCTTGCAGGTATGCCCGAGGATGTTATCAAGAAGAAGGTCTTCCCTTTATATTTGAAGGGAGATGCATTGACATGGTATAGGCTATGTGATGATATGGGATCATGGGACTACAAGCGATTGAAATTGGAATTTCATCAGAAGTTTTATCCTATGCATCTTGTTCATCGTGATCGTAATTATATATATACTTTTTGGCCTTACGAAGGAGAAAGCATCGCTCAAGCTTGGGGGAGGCTTAAGTCAATGTTATATTCATGCCCCAATCATGAGCTCTCAGGAGAAATGATTATTCAAAAATTTTATGCTCGGCTTTCTCTCAGTAATCGCTCCATGCTCGATACTTCTTGGACTGGATATTTTATGATGAAGACTATTGAATTAAAATGGGAATTATTGGAAATAATTAAATGCAACTCTGAAGATTGGGACCTCGACGAAGGTAAGGAGTCAGGTATAACACCTAAGTTTGATTGTGTTAAATCTTTTATGGATACTGATGCTTTCCGTGAATTTAGCACTAAATATGGACTTGACTCTGAGATAGTAGCTTCTTTTTGTGAATCCTTTGCTACTCATGTTGATCTCCCTAAGGAGATGTGGTTTAAATATAATCCTCCTATTGAAGTAAAAGTAGTTGCACCTATTAAAGTTGAAGAAAAGACTATCACTTATGATGATCCTGTTTTTCCTGCTGCTTATATTGAGAAACCACCTTTCCCTGTTAGAATAAAGAATCATGCTAAAGCTTTAACTGTGGTTAACAAAAGTAATATTAAGACACCTAAACCCCCTGAGCAAATTAAAGTTGAACCTAGTATTGCTATGGTTAAAGATCTCTTGGCTGATAATATTGATGGGCATGTTATTTACTTCTGCAATGAAGCTACTAGAATTGCTAGACCTAATGCTAAAAATAAACATAGACCTGTTGTAGGCATGCCTGTTATTTCTGTTAAAATAGGAGATCATTGCTATCATGGCTTATGTGATATGGGTGCTAGTGCAAGCACAATCCCTCATTCCTTAGACCAAGAAATTTTGCATGATATTGCACCTGCTGAGATAGAAGATATCAATGTTACCATTAAACTTGCCAATAGATATACTATTTCACCGATTGGGATTGTTAGAGATGTTGAAGTCTTGTGTGGGAAAGTTAAATATCCTGCTGATTTTCTTGTTCTTGGTTCCCCACAAGATGACTTTTCTCCCATTATATTTGGTAGACCCTTCTTGAATACTGTTAATGCTAAGATAGACTCCAATAAGGATATTGTTTCTGTTGGTTTAGGGGATATGTCTCATGAGTTTAATTTTGCTAAATTTCGTAGAGAACCCCATGATAAAGAATTACCCAGTGCTATCTCTTGAGCACTGTGTTGGATTTCCCCGAAGAGGATGGGATGATGCAGCAAAGTAGCGTAAGTATTTCCCTCAGTTTTGAGAACCAAGGTATCAATCTAGTAGGAGGTTGCGCGCGCGTCCCCTAGTACCTGCACAAAGCAAATAACTCATCGCAACCAACGCGATAAGGGGTTGTCAATCCCTTCACGGTCACTTATGAGAGTGAGATCTGATAGATATGATAAGATAATATTTTTGGTATTTTTATGATAAAGATGCAAAGTAAAATAAAGACAAAATAAAAAGCAAAGGAAATAACTAAGTATTGGAAGATTTATATGATGAAGATAGACCCGGGGGCCATAGGTTTCACTAGTGGCTTCTCTCAAGAGCATAAGTATTCTACAGTGGGTGAACGAATTACTGTTGAGCAATTGACAGAATTGACCATAGTTACGAGAATATCTAGGTATGATCATGTATATAGGCATCACCTCCAAGACAAGTAGACCGACTCCTTCCTGCATCTACTACTATTACTCCACTCATCGACCGCTATCCAACATGCATCTAGAGTATTAAGTTAATGAAAACAGAGTAACGCCTTAAGAAAGATGACATGATGTAGAGGGTTAAATTCATGTAATATGGTAAAAAACCCCATCTTGTTATCCTCGATGGCAACAATACAATACGTGCCTTGCTGCCCCTACTGTCACTGGGAAAGGACACCGCAAGATTGAACCCAAAGCTAAGCACTTCTCCCATTGCAAGAAAGATCAATCTAGTAGGCCAAACCAAACTGATAATTCGAAGAGACTTGCAAAGATAACCAATCATACATAAAATAATTCAGAGAAGATTCAAATATTGTTCATAGATAGACTTGATCATAAACCCACAATTCATCGGTCTCAACAAACACACTTCAAAAAGAAGATTACATCGGATAGTTCTCCACAAGAGAGGGGGAGAACATTGTATTGAGATCCAAAAAGAGAGAAGAAGCCATCTAGCTAATAACTATGGGCCCGAAGGTTTGAGGTAAACTACTCACACTTCATCGGAGAGGCTATGGTGTTGATGTAGAAGCCCTACGTGATGGATACCCCCTCCGGCGGAGCTCCGGAACAAGTCCCAAGATGGGATCTCGTGGATACAGGAAGTTACGGCGGTGGAATTAGGGTTTTGGCTCCGTATCTGATCGTTTGGGGGTACGTAGGTATATATAGGAGGAAGGAGTACGTCGGTGGAGCAACAGGGGGCCCACGAGGGTGGAGGGCTGATGTCTACTACACAGCCTTCTTCTTGTAGATGTTTTTGGGCCTCCAAGTGCAGAGTTTTGTAGGACAGTAGCAAATTTCCCTCAAGTGGATGACCTAAGGTTTATCAATCCGTAGGAGGCGTAGGATGAAGATGGTCTCTCTGAAGCAACCCTGCAACCAAATAACAAAGAGTCTCTTGTGTCCCCAACACACCCAATACAATGGTAAATTGTATAGGTGCACTAGTTCAGCGAAGAGATGGTGATACAAGTGGTATATGGATGGTAGATAAAGGTTTTTGTAATCTGAAAATATAAAAACAGCAAGGTAACTAATGATAAAAGTGAGCGTAAACGGTATTGCAATGCTAGGAAACAAGGCCTAGGGTTCATACTTTCACTAGTGCAAGTCCTCTCAACAATAATAACATAATTGGATCACATAACTATCCGTCAACATGCAACAAAGAGTCACTCCAAAGTCACGAATAGCAGAGAACAAACAAAGAGATTATGGTAGGGTACGAAACCACCTCAAAGTTATTCTTTCCAATCAATCCGTTGGGCTATTCCTATAAGTGTCACAAACAACCCTAGAGTTCGTACTAGAATAACACCTTAAGACACAAATCAACCAAAACCTTAATGTCACCTAGATACTCCAATGTCACCTCAAGTATCCGTGGGTACGATTATACGATATGCATCACACAATCTCAGATTCATCTATTCAACCAACACATAGAACCTCAAAGAGTGCCCCAAAGTTTCTACCGGAGAATCACGATGAAAACGTGTGCCAACCCCTATGCATAGGTTCATGGGCGGAACCCGCAAGTTGATCACCAAAACATACATCAAGTGAATCACGTGATATCCCATTGTCACCACACATACGCACGACAAGACATACATCAAGTGTTCTCAAATCTTTAAAGACTCAATCCGATAAGATAACTTCAAAGGGGAAACTCAATCCATTACAAGAGGGTAGAGGGGGGAGAAACATCATTGGATCCAAATATAATAGCAAAGCTCGCGATACATCAAGATCGTATCACCTCAAGAACACGAGAGAGAGAGATCAAACACATAGCTGATGGTACATACCCTCGGCCCCGAGGGAGAACTACTCCCTCCTCGTCATGGAGAGCACCGGGATGATGAAGATGGCCACCGGAGAGGGATTCCCCCTCCGGCAGGGTGCCGGAACGGGTCTAGATTGGTTTTCGGTGGCTACGGAGGCTTCTCGCGGCGGAACTTTTGATCTATTGTGCTCCCCGATCGTTTTAGGATATATGGATATATATATATATATAGGCGGAAGAGATACGTCAAGGGAGCCACGGGGGGCCCACGAGGGTGGAGGGCGCGCCCAGGGGGTGGGCGCGCCCCCCTACCTCGTGGCTTCCTCAAAGCTTCCTTGACGTGGACTCCAAGTCTCCCGGGTTGCTTTCCTTCCAAAAATAAGTTCCGTGAAGTTTCAGGTCAATTGGACTTCGTTTGATTTTCCTTTTCTGTGATACTCTAAAACAAGGAAAAAACAAAAACTGGCACTGGGCTCTCGGTTAATAGGTTAGTCCCAAAAATCATATAAAATAGCATAAAATGCATATAAAACATCCAAGGTTGATAATATAATAGCATGGAACAATCAAAAATTATAGATATGTTGGAGACGTATCAGCATCCCCAAGCTTAATTCCTGCTCGTCCTCGAGTAGGTAAATGATAAAAACAGAATTTTTGATGTGGAATGCTACCTAACATATTTCTCTAAGTAATTCTTCTTTATTTTGTCATAAATGTTCAGACCATAAGATTCAAGACAAAAGTTTAATATTGACATAGAAACAATAATACTTCAAGCATACTAACTAAGCAATCATGTCTTCTCAAAATAACATGGCCAAAGTAAGTTCATCCCTAAAAAATCATATAGTTTAGTTACGCTCCATTTTCGTCACACAAGAATGCTCTCATCATGCATAACCCCGATGACAAGCCAAGCAATTGTTTCATACTTTAGTAATCTCAAACCTATAAACTTCCACGCAATATATGAGCGCGAGCCATGGACATAACACTATGGGTGGAATAGAATATGATGATGGGGGGTTATGTGGAGAAGACAAAAAGAGGAGAAAGTCTCACATCAACGAGGCTAATCAATAGGCTATGGAGATGCCCATAGATTGATGTTAATGCAAGGAGTAGGGATTGCCATGCACTAGAGCTATAAATGTATGAAAGCTCAACAAAAGAAACTAAGTGGGTGTGCATCCAACTTGCTTGCTCACGAAGACCTAGGGCACTTGAGGAGGCCCATTGTTGGAATATACAAGCCAAGTTCTATAATGAAAATTTCCCACTAGTATATGAAAGTGACAAAACAAGAGACTCTCTATCATAAAGATTATGGTGCTACTTTGAAGCACAAGTGTGGCAAAGGATAGTAGCATTGTCCCTTCTCTCTTTTTCTCTGTTTTTTTGGGGGGCCTTCTCTTTTTTTATGGCCTTTCTCCCTTTTTTGGGGGGCCTTCTCCCCATTTTTTATGGCCTTTCTCTTTTTTTTTGTTTTTTTCCTCACCTGGGACAATGCTCTAGAAAATGATGATCATCACACTTCTATTTATTTACAACTCAATGATTACAACTCGATACTAGAATAAAGTATCACTACTAGGGAAAAGCCTAGCAGTAGCGCGGGTTTTGGGTGTATCAGTAGCGCGGGCACCCGGGCTACTGATACGGCGCCACAGCTAAGTTGTAGCAGTAGCGCGTGTTGACATGCGCTACTGCTATACATGGTTAGCTGTAGCGTGTGTTGCAGTACAACGCTACTGCTAATTATCTGTAGCAGGTCTTATACCCCGCGCTACTACTATTACTTTCAAAAGGAAAAAAATATCTTGATCCCGTGCGTGTTGTCAATGGCAGCAGTGGTTCGATCCAGCGATGGTTAGGGTCGCCGGAGGCATGAACGAGCAGCGGCAAACCAGATCCGGCGGTGGTTGTTGGAGGAGGGCCTGTTTCCATGGAAGAGCAAGGCAGCGGCGTGGGGCTCCTCTTCCCGACCATGCCAGATATGGTCGTCCATGGCGACTACCTGGACGGGCATGGACATGGGATTGTGAGTCAAACCATAGGGAGAGAGAGAGAGAAAAAGAAAACCGAGGGAGAGAGGAAGGAGATGGAGGGAGTAGCGGGGCTGGTCACCGGTGGTTAGGTCTCCGGCGTGGTGGCGTGAGGCGGCGGCCTCCTAGACGCCGGTGGAAGACCGGCGAGCTCCTAGACGCCGGTGGCGCGAGGCGGCGCCCTCTTTCGGTGCCATGGAGGAGGAGGGGCGCATGGGCAAGAGGTCAATGTGAGAACGTATGGAGAGAGAGAGGAGGGAGTGGCGGAAGAGAGGAGGGATTTGGGGGAGGAGATGGAGATTTCAGGGCCGTTAAAAAACCCTGTACTTAGTAGTAGCGAGAGGTTTATACCCCTCGCTACTGCTATGGCATTGTCCCGGGGCATGGTAGAGACCACTTAGTAGTAGCGAGGGTTGGAGAAACACGCTACTGCTAAGTACGTTAGCAGTAGCGCGTCTATGGAAAGGGCGCTACTACAATGCATAGTCTGGGGGCAGCGCCATGGCAATTGTAGTAGTAGCGCTCTTTTCTCCTTGCGTGCTACTGCTACTTGGGTATTAGCAGCGTGGTCTCTTGCAGCGCGCTACTGCTAAGTAGCAGTAGCGATTGTTTTTAAACCGCGCTGGTGGTAATATTCTGTGTATAAGGTTTTCCCTAATAGTGTATGACTCTATATGAATGCCTCCAGCGGTGTACCGGGATATGCAATGAACCAAGAGTGACATGTATGAAATAATTATGAACAGTGGCTTTGCCACAAATACTATGTCAACTACATGATCATGCTAAGCAATATGACAATGATGAACGTGTCATGATAAACGGAATGGTGGAAAGTTGCATGGGAATATATCTCGGAATGGCTATGGAAATGCCGTAATAGGTAGGTATGGTGGCTGTTTTGAGGAAGATATAAGGAGGTTTATGTGTGAAACATCGTATCATATCACGGGGTTTGGATGCACCGGCGAAGTTTGCACCAACTCTCAATGTGAGAAAGGGCAATGCACAGTACAAAGAGGCTAGCAATGATGGAAGGGTGAGAGTGCGTATAATCCATGGACTCAACATTAGTCATAAAGAACTCACATACTTATTGCAAAAATCTACAAGTCATCAAAAACCAAAGCACTACGCGCATGCTCCTAGGGGGATAGATTGGTAGGAAAAGACCATCGCTCGTCCCCGACCGCCACTCATAAGGAAGATAAAGAGTCTCTTGTGTCCCCAACACACCCAATACAATGGTAAATGTATAGGTGCACTAGTTCAGCGAAGAGATGGTGATACAAGTGGTATATGGATGGTAGATAAAGGTTTTTGTAATCTGAAAATATAAAAACAGCAAGGTAACTAATGATAAAAGTGAGCGTAAACGGTATTGCAATGCTAGGAAACAAGGCCTAGGGTTCATACTGTCACTAGTGCAAGTCCTCTCAACAAAAATAACATATTGGGATCACATAACTATCCCTCAACATGCAACAAAGAGTCACTCCAAAGTCACTAATAGCGGAGAACAAACAAAGAGATTATGGTAGGGTACGAAACCACCTCAAAGTTATTCTTTCCTATAAGTGTCACAAACAGCCCTAGAGTTCGTACTAGAATAACACCTTAAGACACAAATCAACCAAAACCCTAATGTCACCTAGATACTCCAATGTCACCTCAAGTATCCGTGGGTATGATTATACGATATGCATCACACAATCTCAGATTCATCTATTCAACCAACACATAGAACCTCAAAGAGTGCCCCAAAGTTTCTACCGGAGAATCACGACAAAAACGTGTGCCAACCCCTATGCATAGGTTCATGGGCAGAACCCGCAAGTTGATCACCAAAACATACATCAAGTGAATCATGTGATATCCCATTGTCACCACACATACGCACGGCAAGATATACATCAAGTGTTCTCAAATCTTTAAAGACTCAATCCGATAAGATAACTTCAAAGGGGAAACTCAATCCATTACAAGAGAGTAGAGGGGGGGGGGAGAAACATCATAGGATCCAAATATAATAGCAAAGCTCGCGATACATCAAGATCATATCACCTCAAGAACACGAGAGAGAGAGAGATCAAACACATAGCTACTGGTACATACCCTCAGCCCCGAGGGAGAACTACTCCCTCCTCGTCATGGAGAGCACCGGGATGATGAAGATGGCCACCGGAGAGGGATTCCCCCTCCGGCAGGGTGCCGGAACGGGTCTAGATTGGTTTTCGGTGGCTACGAAGGCTTCTGGTGGCGGAACTCCCGATCTATTGTGCTCCCCGATCGTTTTAGGGTATATGGATATATATAGGTGGAAGAGATACGTCAGGGGAGCCACGAGGGGCCCATGAGGGTTGATGGTGCGCCTAGGGGATGGGTGCGCCCCCTACCTCATGGCTTCCTCAAAGCTTCCTTGATGTGGACTCCAAGTCTCCCGGGTTGCTTTCCTTCCAAAAATAAGTTCGTGAAGTTTCAGATCAATTGGACTCCATTTCATTTTCCTTTTCTGCGATACTCTAAAACAAGGAAAAAACAGAAACTGGCACTAGGCTCTGGGCTAATAGGTTAGTCCCAAAAATCATATAAAATAGCATATAAATACATATAAAACATCCAAGGTTGATAATATACTAGCACGGAACAATCAAAAATTATAGATACGTCGGAGACATATCAAGGGCGCGCCGGGGGGGGGGGGAGGCTCGGCCCTACATCGTGGCCTCCTCCTTTGTTTCTTGACGTGGGGTCCAAGTCTCCTGGATCATATTCGGTGAGAAAATCACGTTCCTGAAGGTTTCATTCCGTTTGGACTTCGTTTGATATTCCTTTTCTTTGGAACCCTAAAATAGGCAAAAAAAACAACAATTCTGGGCTGGGCCTCCGGTTAATAGGTTAGTCCGAATAATAATATAAAAGTGGATAATAAAGCCCAGTAATGTCCAAAACAGTAGATAATATAGGATGGAGCAATCAAAAATTATAGATACGTTGGAGACGTATCAAGCATCCCCAAGCTTAATTCCTGCTCGTCCTCGACTAGGTAAATGATAAAAACAGAATTTTTGATGTGGAATGCTAGTTGGCATAATTTTAATGTAACAATTCCTAATTGTGGTATGAATATTCAGATCCGAAATATTCAAGATAAAAGTTCATATTGACATAAAAATAATAATACTTCACGCATACTAACAAAGCAATCACGTCTTCTCAAAATAATATGGCCAAAGAAAGTTATCCCTACAAAATCATATAGACTGGCTATGCTCTATCATCACCACACAGAGTATTTAAATCAAGCACAACCCCGATGACAAGCCAAGCAATTGTTTCATACTTTTGACATTCTCAAAACTTTTTCAATCTTCACGCAATACATGAGCGTGAGCCATGGATATAGCACTATAGGTGGAATAGAATGGTGGTTGTGGAGAAGACAAAAAGGGAGAAGATAGTCTCACATCAACTAGGCATATCAACGGGCTACGGAGATGCCCATCAATAGATATCAATGTGAGTGAGTAGGGATTGCCATGCAATGGATGCACTAGAGCTATAAGTATATGAAAGCTCAACAAAAGAAACTAAGTGGGTGTGCATCCAACTTGCTTGCGCACGAAGCCCTAGGGCAATTTGAGGAGGCCCATCATTGGAATATACAAGCCAAGTTTTATAATGAAAAATTCCCACTAGTATATGAAAGTGACGAAATGAGAGACACTCTCTACTATGAATATCATGGTGCTACTTTGAAGCACAAGTGTGGTAAAAGGATAGAAGCATTGTCCCTTCTCTGTTTTTCTCGCATTTTTTTATTTGGGCCTTTTCTCTTTTTTATGGCCTCTTTTCTTTCTTTTTTTTCGTCTGGAGTCTCATCCCGACTTGTGGGGGAATCATAGTCTCCATCATCCTTTCCTCACCGGGACAATGCTCTAATAATGATGATCATCACACTTTTATTTTCTTACAACACAACAATTACAACTCGATACTTAGAACAAAATATGACTATATATGAATGCCTCCGGCAGTGTACCGGGATATGCAATGACTCATAAGTGACATGTATGAAAGAATTATAAATGGTGGCTTTGCCACAAATACGATGTCAACTACATAATCATGCTAAGCTATATGACAATGATGGAGTGTGTCATAATTAACGGAACGGTGGAAAGTTGCATGGCAATATATCTCGGAATGGCTATGGAAATGCCATAATAGGTAGGTATGGTGGCTGTTTTGAGAAAGGTATATGGTGGGTGTATGATACCGGCGGAAGGTACGCGCTTTTAGAGAGGCTAGCAATGGTGGAAGGGTGAGAGTGCGTATAATCCATGGACTCAACATTAGTCATAAAGAACTCATATACTTATTGCAAAAATCTACAAGTTATCAAAACAAAGTATTACGCGCATGCTCCTAGGGGGATATTTTGGTAGGAAAATACCATCGCTCATCCCCGACCGCCACTCATAAGGAAGACAATCAATAAATAAATCATGCTCCGACTTCATCACATAATGGTTCACCATACGTGCATGCTACGGGAATCACAAACTTTAACACAAGTATTTCTCAAATTCACAACTACTCAACTAGCACAACTTTAATATCACCATCTTCATATCTCGAAACAATTATCAAGCATCAAACTTCTCATAGTATTCAACACACTCATAAGCAAGTTTTATTATTCTTGAATACCAAGCATTTTAGGATAATTTAAGCAAATTACCATGCTATTTAAGACTCTCAAAATAATCTAAGTGAAGCATGAGAGATCAATAGTTTCTATAAAACAAATCCACCACCGTGCTCTAAAAGATATAAGTGTAGTACTAGAGCAAAACTATATAACAAATTACAAATCATGTATGGCTTTCTCAAAAGGTGTGTACATCAAGGATGAATGTGTCAAACTAACAAATAAAGACTCAAATAATACAAGATGCTCCAAGAAAAACACATATCATGTGGTGCATAAAAATATAGCTCCAAGTAAAGTTACCGATAGAAGTAGACGAAAGAGGGGATGCCTTCCGGGGCATCCCCAAGCTTTGGCTTTTAGGTGTGCTTAGATTATCTTGGGGGTGCCATGGGCATCCCCAATCTTAGGCTCTTGCAACTCCTTGTTCCATAATCCATCAAATCTTTACCCAAAACTTGAAAACTTCACAACACAAAACTTAAAGTAGAAAATCTCGTGAGCTCCGTTAGCGAAAGAAATCAAAAGAACACTTCAAGGTACTGTAATGAACTCATTCTTTATTTATATTTGTGTTAAACCTACTGTATTACAACTTCTCTATGGTTTATAAACTATTTTACTAGCCATAGATTCATGAAAATAAGCAAACAACACACGAAAAACAGAATCTGTCAAAAACAGAACAGTCTGTAGTAATGTGTATCTAGCGCAATATATGGAACCCCAAAAATTCTAAAATAAATTGATGGACGTGAGGAATTTATCTATTAAGAATCTGAAAAATGAATTAACTAAATAGCAATTTCCAAATAAAAATGGCAGCAGTTCTCGTGAGCGCTAAAGTTTCTGTTTTATATAGCAAGATATCAAGACTTTCCCCAAGTCTTCCCAACGGTTCTACTTGGAACAAACACTAATTAAACACAAAAAACACAGCCAAAAAAGAGGCTAGGTAAATTATTTATTACTAAATAGGAGAAAAAAATAAGGAGTAAAAATAAAATTGGGTTGCCTACCAACAAGCGCTATCGTTTAACGCCCCTAGCTAGGCATAAAAAGCAAGGATAGATCTAGGTATTGCCATCTTTGGTAGGCAATCCATAAGTGGCTCTCATAATAGATTCATAAGGTAATTTAATTTTATTTCTAGGAAAGTGTTCCATGCCTTTCCTTAATGGAAATTGGAATCTAATATTTCCTTCCTTCATATCAATAATTGCACCAATCGTTCTAAGGAAAGGTCTACCAAGAATAATAGGACATGAAGGATTGCAATCTATGTCAAGAACGATAAAATCTACGGGCACATAATTCCTATTTGCAACAATATGAACATCATTAATTCTTCTCATAGGTTTCTTAATAGTGGAATCTGCAAGGTGCAAGTTTAGAGAGCAATCATCAAAATCACGGAAACCTAACAAATCACACAAAGTCTTTGGAATCGTGGAAACACTAGCACCCAAATCACATAAAGCATAGTACTCATGATCTTTAATATTAATTTAAATAGTTGGTTCCCACTCATCATAAAGGCTTCTAGGGATAGACACTTCCAATTCAAGTTTTTCTTCATAAGATTGCATCAAGGCATCAACGATATGTTTAGTAAACGCTTTATTTTGACTATAAGCATGAGGAGAATTTAGCACGGATTGCAACAAGGAAATACAATCAATAAAAGAGCAATTTTGATAATTAAATTCCTTGAAATCCAAAATAGTGGGTTGAGCAACATCTAGGGTTTTAATTTCTTCAATCCCACTTTCATCAAATTTAGCATCAAGATCTAAAAACTCCAAATTTTTGGAACGCCTTCTAGGTAAATGTGGATCATATTCAGTCCCATCATTATTGAGATTCATATTGCAAAACAAAGATTTAATAGGGGACACATCAATAACTTTTAGATCTTCATCTTTATTTTCATAGGAACTATAAGAACACGCTCTTATAAAGGCATCTTTCTTAGCACGCATCCTAGCGGTTCTTTCTTTGCACTCATCATTGGAAATTCTCATGGCTTTGAGAGACTCATTGATATCATGCTTAGGTGGAATAGATCTAAGTTTCAAAGAATCAACATCAAGAGAAATTCTATCAACGTTCCTAGCCAAATCATCAATCTTAAGCAATTTTTCTTCAATCAAAGCATTGAAATTCTTTTGCGAAGTAATAAATTCCTTAATATTAGATTCAAAATCAGAGGGCATTTTATTACAATTTCCATAAGAATTGTTGTAGGAATTACCATAATTATTAGAGGGATTACTAGGATAAGGCCTAGGATTAAAATTTCCTCTATACGCGTTGTTACCAAAATTATTCCTACCAACAAAATTCACATCCATAGATTCATTATTATTCTCAATCAAAGTAGACAAGGGCATATCATTAGGATCAGAAGAAACACTCTTACTAGCAAATAATTTCATAAGTTCATCCATCTTTCCACTCAAAACATTAATTTCTTCTATCGCATGCACCTTTTTATTAGTACATCTTTCAGTATGCCATTGAGAATAATTAACCATAATATTATCTAGGAGTTTAGTGGCTTCTCCTAAAGTGATTTCCATAAAAGTTCCTCCCGCGGCCGAATCTAAAAGATTTCTAGAAGCAAAATTTAATCCGGCATAAAAATTTTGTATAATCATCCACAAATTCAAACCATGAGTAGGGCAATTACGTATCATTAATTTCATCCTCTCCCAAGCTTGTGCAACATGTTCATGATAAAGTTGCTTAAAATTCATAATATCGTTTCTAAGGGAGATGATCTTAGCGGGAGGAAAATACTTAGAGATAAAAGCATCTTTGCACTTGTTCCAAGAATCAATACTATTTTTAGGCAAAGACGAAAACCAAGCTTTAGCACGATCTCTAAGCGAAAAAGGAAATAGCTTCAATTTAACAATATCGTTACCCACATCTTTCTTCTTTTGCATATCACACAAATCAACGAAGCTATTTAGATGGGTAGCGGCATCTTCACTAGGAAGGCCGGAGAACGGATCTTTCATAACAAGATTCAGCAAAGCGGCATTAATTTCACAAGATTCAGCATCGGTAAGATGAGCAATCGGAGTGCTAATAAAATCATTGTTGTTGGTATTAGTAAAGTCACACAATTTAGTGTTATCTTGAGCCATCGTGACAAGCAAGCAATCCAACACACAAGCAACAAAAAAGCAAGCGAGCAAAAGGAGGCAAATAGAGAAAGAGAGGGAGGATAGAGAGAGAGAGGGCGAATAAAATGGCAAGGGTGAAGTGGGGGAGAGGAAAACGAGAGGCAAATGGCAAATAATGTAATGCGGGAGATAAGGATTGTGATGGGTACTTGGTATGTTGACTTTTGCATAGACGCCAGAAATGGCTTGTTGTTGGAAGTCAAATCTTGACTTGCACAAACTTCCCCGGCAACGGCGCCAGAAGTACTTATTGCTACCTCTTGAGCACTATGTTGGATTTCCCCGAAGATGAAGGGATGATGCAGCAAAGTAGCGTAAGTATTTCCCTTAGTTTTGAGAACCAAGGTATCAATCTAGTAGGAGGTTGCGCACGCGTCCCCTAGTACCTGCACAAAGAAAATAACTCCTCGCAACCAACGCGATAAGGGGTTTACAATCCCTTCACGGTCACTTACGAGAGTGAGATCAGATAGATATGATAAGATAATATTTTTGGTATTTTTATGATAAAGATGCAAAGTAAAATAAAGGAAAAGTAAAAAAGAAAAGGAAATAACTAAGTATTGGAAGATTAATATGATGAAGATAGACCCGGGGGCCATAGGTTTCACTAGTGGCTTCTCTCAAGAGCATAAGTATTCTACGGTGGGTGAACGAATTACTGTTGAGCAATTGACAGAATTGAGCATAGTTATGAGAATATCTAGGTATGATCATGTATATAGGCATCACCTCCAAGACAAGTAGACCGACTCCTTCCTGCATCTACTACTATTACTCCACTCATCGACCGCTATCCAGCATGCATCTAGAGTATTAAGTTAATGAAAACAGAGTAACGCCTTAAGCAAGATGACATGATGTAGAGGGTTAAATTCATGTAATATGGTAAAAAACCCCATCTTGTTATCCTCGATGGCAACAATACAATACGTGCCTTGCTGCCCCTACTGTCACTTGGAAAGGACAGCGCAAGATTGAACCCAAAGCTAAGCACTTCTCCCATTGCAAGAAAGATCAATCTAGTAGGCCAAACCAAACTGATAATTCGAAGAGACTTGCAAAGATAAACAATCATACATAAAATAATTCAGAGAAGATTCAAATTTTGTTCATAGATAGACTTGATCATAAACCCACAATTCATCGGTCTCAACAAACACACCACAAAAAGAAGATTACATCGAATAGTTCTCCACAAGAGAGGGGGAGAACATTGTATTGAGATCCAAAAAGAGAGAAGAAGCCATCTAGCTAATAACTATGGACCCGAAGGTTTGAGGTAAACTACTCACACTTCATCGGAGAGGCTATGGTGTTGATGTAGAGGCCCTCCGTGATGGATACGCCCTCCGGCGGAGCTCCGGAACAGGCCCCAAGATGGGATCTCGTGGATACAGGAATTTACGGCAGTGGAATTAGGGTTTTGGCTCCGTATGTAATCGTTTGGGGGTACGTAGGTATATATAGGAGGAAGGAGTACGTCGGTGGAGCAACAGGGGGCCCACGAGGGTGGAGGGCGCGTCCCCTACCTCATGGCCTCCTCCTTTGTTTCTTGACGTGGGGTCCAAGTCTCCTGGATCATATTCGGTGAGAAAATCACGTTCCCGAAGGTTTCATTCCATTTGGACTCCATTTGATATTCCTTTTCTTCGAAACCCTAAAATAGGCAAAAAAACAACAATTCTAGGCTGGGCCTCCAGTTAATAGGTTAGTCCCAAAAATAATATAAAAGTGGATAATAAAGCCCAGTAATGTCCAACACAATAGATAATATAGCATGCAACAATCAAAATTTATAGATACGTTGGAGACATATCACCCAGTAAAGATGAAATTATTGGTCTTGCTTCTATTGCCGTGCCTCCTACTGATCCTTTAGAACAATATTTGCTAGACCATGAAAATGATATGTTTCTGAATGAAAGAAGGAAAATAGATGATGTGTTCTTTAAACAGGGACCTATTCTAAAACACAACTTGCTTGTTGAAATCCTAGGGGATCCTCCTCCAACCAAGGGTGATCCCGTGTTTGAGCTTAAACCATTGCCTAACACTCTTAAATATGCTTATCTTGATGAAAAGAAGATATATCCTATTATTATTAGTGCTAACCTTTCAGAGCATGAAGAAGAGAGATTATTGAAAACTCTGAAGAAGCACCGTGTTGCTATTGGATATACTCTTGATGATCTTAAGGGCATTAGTCCCACTCTATGTCAACACAAAATAAATTTGGAGAAAGACGCCAAACCAGTTATTGATCACCAATGACGGCTAAATCCTAAGATGAAAGAAGTGGTAAGAAAGGAAATATTAAAGCTCTTTGAAGCAGGTATAATTTATCCCGTTACTGACAGTCAGTGGGTAAGCCCTGTCCATTGTGTCCCTAAGAAGGGAGGTATTACTGTCATTCCTAATGATAAAGATGAATTGATTTCACAAAGAATTATTACAGGTTATAGGATGGTAATTGATTTCCACAAATTAAATAAAGCTACTAAAAAGATCATTACCCCTTGCCTTTCATTGATCAAATGCAAGAAAGATTATCCAAACATACACATTTTTGCTTTCTAGATGGTTAAACTGGTTTCTCTCAGATACTTGTGTCAGCTGATGATCAAGAAAAGACTACTTTTACTTGCCCTTTCGGTACCTTTGCTTATAGACGTATGCCTTTTGGTTTATCTAATGCACCTGCTACCTTTCAAAGATGCATGCATGCTACCTCTTGAGCACTGCATTGGATTTCCCCGAAGAGGAGAGGATGATGCAGCAAAGTAGCGTAAGTATTTCCCTCAGTTTTTGAGAACCAAGGTATTAATACAATAGGAGGCTACGCGCGAGTCCCTCGTACCTACACAAAAACAATAACTCAACACAACCAACGCGCTTAGGCGTTGTCAATCCCTTCACGGCCACTTACGAAAGTGAGATCTGATAGAGAATATAGATAATATTTTTGGTATTTTTGGTATTTTTGGTATAGAGATGCAAAGTGAAAAGTAAAAGGTAAAGTAAAAGCAAAGCAATAATAAAGTGATGGAGATTGATATGATGAGAAAGAGACCCGGGGGCCATAGGTTTCACTAGTGGCTTCTCTCAAGAGTATAAGTATTCTATGGTGGGTGAACAAATTACTGTTGAGCAATTGACAGAATTGAGCATAGTTATGAGAATATCTAGGTATGATCATGTATATAGGCATCACGTCCGAGACCAGTAGACCGACTCCAGCATGCATCTAGAGTATTAAGTTAAAAACAGAGTAACGCCTTAAGCAAGATGACATGATGTAGAGGGATAGTTTCATGCAATATGATAAAAACCCCATCTTGCTATCCTCGATGGCAACAATACAATACTTGACTTGCTGCCCCTACTGTCACTGGGAAAGGACACCGCAAGGTCGAACCCAGAGCTAAGCACTTCTCCCATGGCAAGAACAACCAATCTACTAGGCCAAACCAAACTGATAATTCGAAGAGACTTGGAAAGATAACCAATCATACATAAAAGAATTCAGAGAAGATTCAAATATTATTCATAGGTAGACTGGATCATAAACCCACAATTCATCGGTCTCAACAAACACACCGCAAAAAGAAGATTACATCGAATAGATCTCCAAGAGAGAGGGGAAGAACATTGTATTGAGATCCAAAAAGAGAGAAGAAGCCATCTAGCTACTAACTATGGACCCGTAGGTCTGAAATAAACTACTCACACTTCATTGGAGGGGCTTGGATGATGATGGAGAAGCCCTCCGTGATCGATGCCCCCTCCGGCGGAGCTCCGGACTAGGCCCCAAGATGGGATCTCGTGGATACAGAAAGTTGCGGCGGTGGAATTAGGTTTTTGGCTCCGTCCCCGATCGCTTGGGGGTATGTAGGTATATATAGGAGGAAGAAGTACGTCGGTGGAGCGTCGAGGGGCCCACGAGGCAGGGGGCGCGCCCTAGGCGGGGCACCCTCCACCCTCGTGACAGCCTCGTGGCTTTCTTGACGGAGGGTCCAAGTCTCCTGGATCTTATCTAATGAGAAAATTACGTTTTCGATGGTTTCATTCCGTTTGGACTCCGTTTGATATTATGTTTCTCCGAAACACTGAAATAGGAAAAAAAAAACAATTCTGGGCTGGGCCTCCGGTTAATAGGTTAGTCCCAAAAATAATATAGAAGTGGAAAATAAAGCCCAATATTGTCCAAAACAGTAGATAATATAGCATGGAGCAATCAAAAATTATAGATACGTTGGAGACGTATCAAGCATCGCCAAGCTTAATTCCTGCTCGTCCTCGAGTAGGTAAATGATAAAAAGAGAATTTTTGATGCGGAGTGCTACTTGGCATAATTTTAATGTAATTCTTCTTAATTGTGGTATGAATATTCAGATCTGAAAGATTCAAGACAGAAGTTCATATTGACATAAAAATGACAATACTTCAAGCATACTAACTAAGCAATTATGTCTTCTCAAAATAACATGGCCAAAGAAAGTTCATCCCTACAAAATCATATAGTTTAGTCATGTTTCATTTTCGTCACACAAGAATGCTCTCATCATGCACAACCCCAATGACAAGCCAAGTAATTGTTTCATACTTTAGTAATCTCAAACCTATAAACTTTCACGCAATATATGAGCGCGAGCCATGGACATAGCACTATGGGTGGAACAGAATATAATGAGGGGGGTTATGTGGAGAAGACAAAAAAGGAGAAAGTCTCACATCAACGAGGCTAATCAATGGGCTATGGAGATGCCCACCGATTGATGTTAATGCAGGGAGTAGGGATTGCCATGCAACGGATGCACTAGAGCTATAAATGTATGAAAGCTCAACAAGAGAAACTAGTGGGTGTGCATCCAACTTGCTTGCTCACGAATACCTAGGGCACTTGAGGAGGCCCATTGTTGGAATATACAAGCCAAGTTCTATAAGGAAAAATACCCACTAGTATATGAAAGTGATAACATGAGAGACTCTCTACTATGAAGATCATGGTGCTACTTTAACGCACAAGTGTGGTAAAAGGATAGTAACATTGTCCCTTCTCTCTTTTTCTCTCATTTTTTGGGCCTTTTCCTTTTTTATGGCCTTTCTTTTTTTTATTCCTCACTTGGGACAATGCTCTAATAATGATGATCATCACACTTCTATTTATTTACAACTCAATGATTACAACTCGATACTAGAACAAAGATGACTCTATATGAATGCCTCCGGTGGTGTACCGGGATATGAAATGAACCAAGAGTGACATGTATGAAAGAATTATGAATAGTGGCTTTGCCACAAATACTATGTCAACTACATGATCATTCTAAGCAATATGAAAATGATGAATGTGTCATGATGAATGGAATGATGGAAAGTTGCATGGCAATATATCTCGGAATGGCTATGGAAATGCCATAATAGGTAGGTATGGTGGCTGTTTTGAGGAAGATATAAGGAGGTTTATGTGTGAAAGAGCGTATCATATCACGGGGTTTGGATGCACCGGTGAAGTTTGCGCCAACTCTCAATGTGAGAAAGGGCAATGCACGGTACCGAAGAGGCTAGCAAGGATGGAAGGGTGAGAGTGCGTATAATCCATGGACTCAACATTAGTCATAAAGAACTCACATACTTATTGCAAAAATCTACAAGTCATCAAAAACCTCGGCACTACGCGCATGCTCCTAGGGGGATAGATTGGTAGGAAAAGACCATCGCTCGTCCCCGACCACCACTCATAAGGAAGACAATCAAATAACACATCATGTTTCAAATTCGTTGCATAACGTTTACCATACGTGCATGCTACGGGACTTGCAAACCTCAACACAAGTATTTATCAATTTCACAACTACTCAACTAGCACGACTTTGATATTATTACCTCCATATCTCAAAACAATCATCAAGCATCAAACTTTTCTTAGTATTCAACACACTCATAAGAAAGTTTTATTATTAATCTTGCTTACCAAGCATATTAGGATTTTAAGAAAATTACCATGCTACTAAGACTCTCAAAATAATCTAAGTGAAGCATGAGAGATCAATAGTTTCTATAAAACAAATCACCACCGTGCTCTAAAAGATATAAGTGAAGCACAAGAGCAAAACTATAAAGCTCAAAAGATATAAGTGAAGCACATACAATATTCTATCAAATTCCAAATCATGTATGGCTCTATCAAAAGGTGTGTACAGAAAGGATGATTGTGGTAGACTAACAAGCAAAGACTTAAATCATAAAATACGCTCCAAGAAAAACACATATCATGTGGTGAATAAAAATATAGCTCCAAGTAAAGTTACCGATAGAAGTAGACGAAAGAGGGGATGCCTTCCGGGGCATCCCCAAGCTTTGGCTTTTAGGTGCCCTTAGATTATCTTGGGGGTGCCATGGGAATCCCAAGCTTAGGCTCTTGCCGCTCCTTGTTCCATAATCCATCAAATCTTTACCCAAAACTTGAAAACTTCACAACACAAAACTTAAAGTAGAAAAATCTCGTGAGCTCCGTTAGCGAAAGAAAACAAAAGACCACTTCAAGGTACTGTAAGTAACTCATTCTTTATTTATATTGGTGTTAAACCTACTGTATTCCAACTTCTCTATGAATTATAAACTATTTTACTAGCCACAGATTCATCAAAATAAGCAAACAACACACGAAAAACAGAATCTGTCAAAGACAGAACAGTCTGTAGTAATCTGTAGCTAGCGCAAGATCTGGAACCCCAAAAATTCTAAAACAAATTTCTGGACGTGAGGAATTTATCTATTAATCATCTACAAAAATAATCAACTAAATAGAACTTTCCAAATAAAAATGACAGCAGTTCTCGTGAGCGCTAAAGTTTCTGTTTTTTACAGCAAGTTCAACAAGACTTTCCCCAAGTCTTCCCAACGGTTCTACTTGGCACAAACACTAATTAAACACAAAAAACACAACCAAAACAGAGGCTAGATAAATTATTTATTACTAAAGAGGAGCAAAAAGCAAGGAATAAAAATAAAATTGGGTTGCCTCCCAACAAGCGCTATCGTTTAACGCCGCTAGGTAGGCATAACAAGCAAGAATAGATCTAGGTATTGCCACCTTTGGTTGGAAATTCTTCAATGAGGCATCTATCTCCCTTAGGAATTTCTTTCTTTCTAGTGAGTATCAAACTCTTAGGCACAAGATTGAAAAATTCATTTGTAGCAATTGGTTCCTTAATGATAGCAAAAAGATTGGGATGAATACTTATAGATTTAAGATCCGCAGTTTCCTTACTAGATGATTCACCCTTATTTTTAGGAACATACATAAGCTTGGAAATATTAGTAGGAGGACTTGGAGTATTCTTTACAGAAGAAAAAGTGGTTCCCATGTTTGTAATGATACTCTCAAGTTTATCGATTCTAGTGGAATCTAGATTTATTTTCTCATTAACTATGGGTTCCTTTTCCTTAATATTTTTCAAAGTCATTCCTACCCAAGATCCATATTGGGTAATTTGATTGTGGATCTTTTTATCTAGATTTTCAATTAATTCAGTGGTAGCAACTTTATTTTCAATAATTTGAAGTCTTTGCATAACATGCTCCAAAGTTAACATAGTTCCATTAACCAAAAGAGGTGGTGAGCCAAATAAATCTAACATAGCATTATAAGAATCAAAAGTATGGTTACCCAAGAAATTCCCTCCGGTAATGGTATCAAGTATATATCTATACCAAGGACTAGCACCTACATAAAAATTGCGGAGAAGAACTGAAGTAGATTGCTTCCTGGTAGATCTATTTTGAGCATCGCAAATTCTATACCAAGCATATTTTAGATTTTCTCCCTCCCTTTGTTTAAAATTTAGAACTTCATTCTCAGGAGACAACGGAGAAGATATGAGACTAGCCATGACGACAAGCAAACAAACTAACACACAAGCAAACACAAAGCAAACGGGCAAAAAGAGGCAAATAGAGAGGGAGGGAGGATAGAGAGAGAGAGAGGGCGAATAAAACGGCAAGGGTGAAGTGGGGGAGAGGAAAACGAGAGGAAAATGGCAAATAATGTAATGCGGGAGATAGGGATTGTGATAGGTACTTGCACTACTAGGAAAAGGCCTACTAGTGGCGCACCAGTTTTGCCTACTAATGGCGCACCTGTAGTGCGCCATTAGTATGCCTAGAGGTGTGCCATTACTATCTGACTTAGTAATGGCGCACCACATAGAAGTGCGCCATTAGTAATAAATTTTTTTAATTTTTTTTCTTAATCTCGGGTCACTATGGCTTAATCTTGGGTCAATATGCTTAATCTCAGGACAAATCGCACTCCGTGGTCAAACTTCCCGAAAGGTCACCCATCCTCACTCTACTCCAGCCCAAGCACGCTTAACTTCAGAGTTCTATCCAACCCTAGCACCAGCTCACTTCACACGCACTTGTTGTTATATCTAGCATATCAATCCTATTAAACCTTGTTGATGTTTAGGACTTTGTTCATGTTCATGAGTGTGATGAAATTTTGAAAAAATATTTCAAACTTCCGTTCATATTACGTATCATATTTTGAAAAAGAAATTCTGAAAAAAAATCGAAACTAATTTTTTTCCTGTTACTAGTGGCGCACCTAGCATATGGTGCGCCACTAGTAAGTTTGAAATTTTTTGAATTTTTTTGCCTCCAGATCTTAAAAGCCCCGTAACTTTTTCAGTTAGGTTTTTGAGGATTTTGAAAATGTTTAATGGGGTTCCCCCGGTTAAATTTGGATGTAACTTTTCGAGTAGATAATTTTTCATATAGAAAACTTTTTAATCCGAGTTCGTATGCAAAAGTTATGCCCATTTTACAAATTCCACAGAGATTTTGCAAATAAAGTCAAAATTCATATTTGTAAATTTTCCCAACAACTAGACCACATATCACATGGGAAACTTATTTTGTTTTAATTTTTTTGACATTTTCATCATTTTTTAAAAAAAATTTGAAAAAGCGGTCCGGGGGGGTGCATGCGAGGGAATTTTTGCGCCAAGTTAGTAATTGTGCACCATGGGAGTGGTGCGCCATTACTAGTTGTGCGGGAGTGGTGCGCCATTACTAGTTTACTAGTTGAACTAGTAATGGCGCACAACTAGTAATGGCGCACCACTCCCACGGTGCGCCATTACTAGTTTTCAAAAAATATAAAAAAATTTGAAAAAAAAATTACTAGTGGCGCACCATGGGTGTGGTGCGCCATTACTAGTTTTGAAAAAAATAAAAAAAATTGAATTTTTTTTTTGAAATTTTTCACTAATGGCGCACCGTGGGTGTGGTGCGCCATTACTAGTTTAACTAGTAATGGCGCACCACTCCCACGGTGCGCCATTACTAGTTTTGAAAAATAAAATAAAAAAATCTTGTTACTAATGGCGCACCGTGGATGTGGTGCGCCATTTGTATTTGGACACTAATGGCGCACCAACACATGGTGCGCCATTAGTATATAGTAGTGGCGCACCACATGTCTGGTGCGCCATTAGTGCCAATTCCATCTATAGCCCTTTTCCTAGTAGTGTTAGTATGTTGGCTTTTGCGCAGACTCCCCAGCAACGGCGCCAAAAATTCTTCTTGCTACCTCTTGAGCACTACGTTGGATTTCCCCGAAGAGGAGAGGATGATGAACCAAAGTAGCGTAAGTATTTCCCTCAGTTTTTGAGAACCAAGGTATCAATCTAGTAGGAGGCTACGCGCGAGTCCCTCGTACCTACACAAAAACAATAACTCAACGCAACCAACGCGCTTAGGGGTTGTCAATCCCTTCACGGTCACTTATGAAAGTGAGATCTGATAGAGAATATAAATAATATTTTTGATATTTTTGGTATAGAGATGCAAAGTGAAAAGTAAAAGGCAAAGTAAAAGCAAAGCAATAATAAAGTGATGGAGATTGATATGATGAGAAAAAGACCCGGGGGCCATAGGTTTCCCTAGTGGCTTCTCTCAAGAGCATAAGTATTCTACAGTGGGTGAACAAATTACTGTTGAGCAATTGACAGAATTGAGCATAGTTATGGGAATATCTAGGTATGATCATGTATATAGGCATCACGTCCGAGACAAGTAGACCGACTCCTGCCTGCATCTACTACTATTACTCCACTCATCTTGACCGCTATCCAGCATGCATCTAGAGTATTAAGTTAAAAATAGAGTAACGCCTTAAGCAAGATGACATGATGTAGAGGGATAGTTTCATGCAATTTGATACAAACCCCATCTTGTTATCCTCGATGGCAACAATACAATACGTGCCTTGCTACCCCTTCTGTCACTGGGAAAGGACACCGCAAGATCGAACCCAAAGCTAAGCACTTCTCCCATGGCAAGAACAACCAATCTAGTAGGCCAAACCAAACTGATGATTCGAAGAGACTTGCAAAGATAACCAATCATACATAAATGAATTCGGAGAAGATTCAAATATTATTCATAGATAGGCTGGATCATAAACCCACAATTCATCGGTCTTAACAAACACACCGCAAAAAGAAGATTACATCGAATAGATCTCCACGAGAGAGGGGGAGAACATTGTATTGAGATCCAAAAAGAGACAAGAAGCCATCTAGCTACTAACTATGGACCCGTAGCTCTGAAATAAACTACTCACAATTCATCGGAGGGGCTTGGATGATGATGTTGAAGCCCTTCGTGATCGCTGCCCCTCCAGCGGAGCTCCGGAATAGGCCCCAAGATGGGATCTCGTGCATACAGAAAGTTGCGTTGGTGGAATTAGGTTTTTGGCTCCGCCCCCGATCGTTTGGGGGTACGTAGGTATGTATAGGAGGAAGAAGTACGTCGACGGAGCTTCGAGGGGCCCACAAGGCAGGGGGCGCGCCCTAGGGGGGCGCGCCCTCCACCCTCGTGACCGCCTCATGGCTTTCTTGACGGAGGGTCCAAGTCTCCTGGATCTTATCTGATGAGAAAATTACGTTTCCGAAGGTTTCATTCTGTTTGGACTCCATTTGATATTCTGTTTCTCCGAAACACTGAAATAGGCAAAAAAACAGCAATTCTGGGCTGGCCCTCCGGTTAATAGGTTAGTCCCAAAAATAATATAAAAGTGGAAAATAAAGCCCAATATTATCCAAAACAGTAGATAATATAGCATGGAGCAATCAAAAATTATAGATACGTTGGAGACGTATCAATGCACTACTAGGGTTACTACTAGGGAAAACCCTAGTAGTAGCGCGAGTTTTGAGGCTATCAGCAGCGCGGGCAGCCGCGCTACCAACACTAGTGCAGAACCGGGCAATAGCACCGGTTCGTAAGGCCCTTTAGTGCCAGTTTGGTAACCCGCGCTAAAGTGTAGGCACTAAAGCCCCCCCCCCCTTTAGTACCGGTTCAGCACGAACCGATGCTAAAGGGCAACCACGTGGCACGAGCCAGCTTCGGGGGCAGGGAGCCCTTTAGTACCGGTTGGTGTCACCAACCGGTATTAAAAGATTGGGGGGTTTTTGGGTTTATGATTTCTTTTTCATTTAATTTTGTGTTTTACATTTAATTCTTTTTCATTTGCTGGTGTTTTACGATACTACATATTGTACAGGTTATGCATATATATATAAATAGAATTTCTAGTAGAACCGATCATAATATATATATATATACATGTGTGTATATATGTGTGAATTAATTAATGGTGGTTGTGAGACATTATATATATATATATATACAATTTCTCCTAATTGGTGCCTTCGGAGCCAGTGGCATTAGCCTAATTGGTGCCTTCGGAGCACGATAACAATTGGAAGTGGTTCATGGGGGCGGTAGCGAGTAATAGTATTTTCCTTTGGGATCTATGACCTTGTCGAGCAAAAACCCCGCTATTTCCTCTTGAATTGCTTGTATGCGCTCCGTTGGTAGGAGCTGCTCCCGCCCCCTCTTTGAACTGTTAAGAAGGAGATCAATATGCATGTGTATTAGTTGTGTGACTAGATATCAATAATGGTGTAAAAATTGTGAATAGTGTTCTGACAAACATACCCACTCCTGTCTTTGAGATTTGCTCCTTTCGGACGCCATCATGCGAATGTTCTCACAAACGTAGTATGCACACAGATTATTCCCCGGCGCCTGCTTCAGGGCCTTTATCAGAATGGAATTTGATCAGATAATAATTAATCAAGCATGATAATTAAAGAGATGGCAGCTAGCTAGTACTACTGAATTACTTACCTGGGGTCGATACCATTTCAGATCTTGTTTCCATGGGCCTGGAGTGGCCCTGATGAACTTTGCCCAAGCCTTGCCCGCCGACAAAGAAAATGAATAAATGGGTTATTCAATAGTTGTTATCAGGAAATGACGAACTAATTAAATAGGCCAAGATATAGTTAATAATGATTGAAATTACCTGTTGACTATCCCCTTCACGATGGTGTAGTCACTTGCTTTCTTAAGTACTGAGTCTAGTACTTCAACTATTCCTTCATAAACTTTAATGATTAACAAGATCCAGTGAAATCTGCATGCACACACGTTTGGATGTCTTAATTAAGCGGGCATATGTAAGCAAAAACATGTAGCTAGCTAGTAGGCAAAAACAGAATTTGTAGTACAAGACAGTGTGACTCACTCGAAGTTGTAAGGAAGTACTATATCTTCATTGTATTTGAGGCGCTTGAAGAACTCTAGCATGCTTTCCTCTACACTTTTTTCGTAATATGGATCTAATTTCCATGTGTATTCATTAATGGTATTTGGGTCAACGAACACAATGCCATAGCGTCCACCTTTTTCATTTCATAAATCTTCATCCTACATAATACCACAGAAAAGAATATAGTGAGGATAATTACAGGTAATGATTGATCAAAATGATCACTACAGCTAGCTTGGGACTTAAATTACAGAAAGAAATCACTTACAGACAATAGCAACTGACGATAGATTTGTCGAGTGCGTCTTGATTGTATAACTGAAATAGTTCTGAATACTCAACGGCCAGAGCTTTCTCATGTTAGTAATGCTCCTCCTTGACATTCACCATGAGGGACTCTCGATTGGAAATCTTGGTAATGTACGTGTACCATCGATGCAATTCATACATTCTCGTTGGGAGGTTCTTGACCTCGTCTGGCTCGACCAAAGGTTGGCCTCGGACATATTTCCGTTTTATTTCCTCCTCTCTAGTCGGAGACATGGGCTCGATATATATATCAAGGTGTTGTCCAACAGTGATCCCGATCGTTTCAGCCTACGCAATATGCTCCTCGGTTATTACCACATCGCCCACCCCGGGAACGTTAACGGTTTTTCCACAATAATATTGGGCGCGCCTACTCTCATGCGTTGTTGGCACAACAAGCAGTGGGATTGATTGCGCCGCCTGTTCTCCCAGCTAGGGAACGGTTTTACCGCTCCTTTCGCCAGCTGATTTGCTCGAGCTCGATTTAACTTCTTGATGTGGCGCTCATAGTCTGTGTCAAAAGGCTTGGGAGCTGGTGCTCTAGCCATATGAATGAAGTGGTCAATCTTTTCCATAGGCACTTTCTTCCTTGGCGGCGATGGCGGTTACGGTGCAAAATGGGCTTCCACCTCGGCCTTCGATATGGCTACGTTTTCCTCCTCGGACTTGTCATAAGGCCTCTGCGGAAGAGGCGCGAGGCTTGGACCATTTTGAAATCGCTTGCCTCCGCCTGTACCTCCAGTACTACCTCGACTTGTACGGCTACGCACCATAGCTGAGGCGGCTCTCTTCCATGATTGCTGAGGCGGCGAAGACGGCTGATGTGGCCGAGTTGGAGGAGGAGGAGTGGCCTGGAGCTGTGCCGTACTTGGAGGAGGAGTGGCCTGACGCTTTGTCGGACTTGGAGGAGGAGGACTGGCCTGAAGCTGTGTCGGACATGGAGGAGGAGTGGCCTGACGCGTTGGTGGACTTGGAGGAGCGGGAGTCTGCTGACTCAGTGGCGGACTTCGACGAGGAGTCGGATGACGCGGTGTTGAAAGTGCGTTATATCGACTAGAGGGGGGTGAATAGGCGATTTTTATGAAAGTCTTCAAAACGTGGAAGTTATGAAGACAAACAATAGACATATGCCTATTACTATGCAGTGGAAGGTAGACTAGACTAGGCAAGCCATGTTCAAGTATTCAATAGAGTGAAAGCACAATGACAAATAGCCGCAATGTAATAAGGATCAGGTAGGAAGATATTATGAAGCCAAACAGAACATACATTCACGTTGTGAAGACAAAAGACAGAGCAAACATGCAATGACTTCACAACGAGTACCAGTAAGTAAAGGGAAGTGAAGATGAAACCAATGACTCGTTGAAGACAATGATTTGTTGGACCAGTTCCAGTTGCTGTGACAACTGTACGTCTGGTTGGAGTGGCTAGGTATTTAAACCTTAGGACACACAGTCCCGGACACCCAGTCCTGAAGACGCAGCTCAGGACACCCAGTCCTCACCGTATTCTCCTTGAGCTAAGGTCACACAGACCTCGCCCAATCACTCTGGTAAGTCTTCAAGGTAGACTCCCAAACCTTCACAGACTTCGTTCACCGGCAATCTACAATGTCTCTTGGATGCTCAGAACGCGACGCCTAACCGGCTGGAGGATGCACAGTCCTCAAGTGTAATAAGTCTTTAGATCACTCAGACAAGAAGACTCAAGTGATGCCCAATTCTCTCTGGCTCTGGGTGGTTAGGGCTTTATCCTCGCTAGGTATTCTCTCTCTCAAAGGCTTCGAGGTGGGTTGCTCTCAAACGACAAAAGCCGTGCACTGAATCTGAGCAGCCAACCGTTTATGGTTGTAGGGGGTGGGCTATTTATAGCCACTAGGCAACCCGACCTGATTTGTCCGAAATGACCCTGGGTCACTAAGGAACTGACACGTGTTCCAACGGTCAGATTTCAAACCCACACGGCAACTTTACTTGGGCTACAAGCAAAGCTGACTTGTCCGACTCTGG
Organism: Triticum urartu; assembly: GCF_056163025.1. NCBI lineage: Eukaryota > Viridiplantae > Streptophyta > Magnoliopsida > Poales > Poaceae > Triticum > Triticum urartu. The sequence goes on along the minus strand of NC_141879.1, from coordinate 748,030,643 downwards.
ACAAGATTAGCTCTCATAGTCTTCACTCGAAGACATAGGTTTTTAATTAGGCATCACTTCAGTCATTCTGACTGGTTCTCTTGGACCCCACTTAACAGTACGGTGGTTCCTATGACTCAACACAAATGAAAAAGAACTACGACAGATCTAAGTCTTCGAGCTCCATAGGCTTCATGTGGTGTCTTCTCTTGTCATAGTCTTCAATGTGAATATCTTCATATACCACCATTGACTTCAATGTCTTCATACATTTTTAGGGGTCATCTCTGGTAGGAAAAACCGAATCAATGAGGGACTTCTACCTGTGTTATCCTGCAATTCTCTCAGACACATTAGTCCCTCAACTAGGTTTGTCGTCAATACTCCAAAACCAACTAGGGGTGGCACTAGATGCACTTACAATCTCCCCCTTTTTGGTGATTGATGACAAACTAGTTGAAGTTTTCAACGGGGAATATAATCTGTGAAATTTTAAAGGATAAGGAATTGTCTTCATAAGTTGCAAGGGCTCCCCCTGAAGATGTGCATATAAGTAATTTGCTTTTGGAATGCAAATGCACATGGCAGGTTGTACTTGTGGAGATCCACTTCACCTTATGATGACATTCCACTATGCATGTGAAAGTATATGAAGATAATGACATGCATAATGAAAAATGGACGTCTGCAGAATGATCTAAGTGCGGAATTTATCTTCGCAAAACAAGGTGGTAAACAAGTAGCAGACGACCATCGAGTTTTAGTGTTACAACTCAAAGAACCAAATGAAGTAAAACGAGAGTTGTAAGCATGAAGCAAAATATAGCAAAATATAAAGCACCCGCCCATATGGACCCGCTTGAAGACTATCAACCCCATATGCCTCTCCCCCTTTTGTCAGTAAGGACCAAAAAGGTTTGAAGACATAGAGCTTCTACTCGTTCCCATGAGCAGCAGGGTCATTGGTGGTGTTTGGCGGTGCTGAAGAAGGTGGCGGTGAGGTAGCATCGTCTTCATCCTCGATAACTCTGGCAGTTACTGTTGCAGCAGAGGAAGAGAACTCAGAGTCTTCATGTGATGGAGTTCCTCGCAGCACAACCCTTCGAGGAGGTGTGGAGTCAAACTTGAATCGCTCTGTGAAGCCATCCTCTTGAAGATCAGCTTCAGAACACATCATCGTGAGTCCTTTCCATGTGCAGCGACAGGTTTCATGGGCAACGAAAGCATTCTTGGTGGCAAGATTGCGAATGCGACTAACATCCACCAAGAGGCTTTTCATCTGACGCTTCAGCCAGTCATGATGCTTATCCTGTTTCTGATGTAGAGCCACAAGAAGCTCTCGGTCGTTGAGAACACGAGTGCGCTTCTTGGGTCTTGGAGCAGTTGTGCTGTCAGTGGCTTCAGTGGAAGCAGGGCGTGGTGCACGTGTAGTGCCAGCCAATGGATACACCCGAGAGACTTCTTCAACTCCTTCAATGTTTTGAGTGAAGCTCTGGTGTTCTGCATTCTGAAGACTTAGAGGTTGCTTGGCAGGCTCAGGATAGATGGCTTCAGCAGAGGTATCCACATCAGGCAAGAAGATACGATGGTTGCGGGCTGAGGGCTAATACGAGATAGCAGAGTGAAGTTTGATCAGCCGCATTACCAAAGGGGCATAGAACTTCAAACCAAACAGATCAGAGCCTGATGCAGCAAGTTGGCGTATGAAGAAGTCTTGTGCATTGAAGCATTTGCCATGAAGGATATAGAATATCAAGGTCTTCATTGCACCCTCAATCTTGGCATTTGGAGAGTGTCCTTTAATGGGCCAGAGAGTCCGCCTGATGATGTGATAGATGGTTCTGGGCAGATACTCAAGTTCGTCAATGAAGAACGATGTGGGATAAGCAGCATCTTGGGGCAATGGCTTCATCATGCTGAGCATCTGACTCATATCAGGTTCAGGCCTCTGAAAGATGCTCTCAATAGCTTCAGTAAGCAGCTGACAGCCTTGCTCGAAGAGATCGCCAGGAGTGGGCAAGCCAGTGAGCTCAATGATGTCAAATGCATTGGCTTCGTGATGAACATTGCCGGTCATCCACTCCAGGACCCAAGTCTTCGGATCTCTGTTGTACCCACGGATGTGGAGTGTGGCATAGAATTGGAGCAGCAGCTCTTCATTCCAATGCTCTTGGTCAGTTATGAATGGCAGTAGTCCAACTTGCTTGAAGCAATCCAAAGCTTCTTCGAGGCAGGGCAGACCAGCTATGGCTTCAACGTCAAGGCGCTTCTGTGGGAAGATGCGGCCTTGGTTGTAGAGTATGCATGAGTAATAACTTCGCTGAGGATAGCTCCAGAACCGATCTGATGAAATCCTTTCCCTTAAGTATGGGTTCTTGGAGATATTGAAGAATGTATTGTCTGCCCTGAAGCCATTGATGTTGAAGGAGCCAGATGCTGATGCAGGACCTGGGAACCTTGGCAGTCTTGGGATTGGCTTCTGTACCTGAGGCCTGTGCTCAACATGATAGTCGAACTGGGGACCGGCAGCAGACGCAGGAACAGAAGTGTCAGGATCAGTGGCTTGGCTGTCTTCTGATGCTTTTGGTGGGGAGGGCTCCACATTAGCTTCATTGTTAGTTGTGGCAGCCACACGATTTTCATCCTCCACTTGACGAGCTGGAGGGTCGACACAAGCACGTTTTCTGTAAGAACTGCTTCTTGGTGAGACGAGGGACTTGTGGTACTGCTTCTTCTTCGGCTGATGCAGCCGTAATGTCTTCAGCAGAGACTTGAGGCCTTGGACCTTTGCGAAGCCTGCGCAACGCGGGCGACGCCTGTGGGGTTTGAGTGGGCTGGGCCTCATTGTCTTCTTCCTCTTGTGGGCGATCCGCCCATGAGGCATCCTGGGCAATTGGCGTCAATGGACGACCAATGCTGATGAGTTCGCTGTTGTCTTGCTGAGGAAGGACTGCATCATCTTCTGCATTGTCATGTTGACCAATGTCTTCAGCAGTGATGGGATTAGCCACTGGAATGTCTTCAGCTCCATGAGCCTCTGTGAAAGCAGGCACATGGATGGTCAGTTGGCGTTCTTGTGGATTGACGTCAGGGTGAACCATGGAAATGGGTTCAACAACCAAGGGCTCTGTGGGAGCAGCCCTATCTTTCTTGGTCTTTCTCTTTTTCTTGGAGGGGGCAGTAGGAGAGGCTTCAGGATATTTCCTTTTCCTCGCTTCAGCCTCAGTAGTCCTCGTCTTCTTGAGCTCTGAAGCTGTTGACCGACTTTTTGGCTTTGAGCCATTCATTCTTGGAGGGAAGACAATCGGAACTGCTTCCTGCCTTGGTGCATCGGGTTCAGCTGTAACAGGCTTCTTCTTCTTCTTTGCGGCCATCCTGGGGTCGATGCCATGAAGCCCAAGTGCCTTGCGCTTCTCAGCCTCATTGTAGGCTTGCACACATCTGTCAGCCAGAGTCTTCATGTGCTCAGGCGAACCCTGAGCTTCTGCATGTTTCTTCAGAAAGGCTTCCTTGAGCTCGTGCAGCATGATCTTGAAGTTCTTCACATCTTGCATGCTGAGCTTGGCCATATGCTTCTTGAACTGAGCCTTTTCATAGTCAATCTTCTGCTTCAGTTCAACGACGCGCTGGGCGATGGCTAGTTCTGAAGCAATGGCGCCATGGAAGGCGACACTGAGGCCAATGGGTAGCTGCAGATCTTCAAAGCTGATGTTTGGCGTGTCAAACCATTCATCAATGAAGTTGTGAATGATTGTGACATCAAAGAGTGGCAGATCATTCAAGATTTTTGCCTCTTCTTTGCTCTTGATGAGTTGCTCAAGAGCGTCATCTGCTAGGTCTTCATCACTTGACAGGTCAATGTCATCATTGCGCAGAATGGCAGCAGCTGTGAGCTCTTGGCCACTGTGTGGCAGAGGCACCTTGGCCTTTTGGGGCTTTGAGATGCGTGATAAGTCTTCAGACTGCACACTGTCTTCAGGAGGTGCAGTTGCCAGTGGCTTCGCCCTTGAAATTTTGAGTGAAGGGGCAGGCTTTGAAGCTTTAGGCTTCTTCATCTTCTTTGGCTTCAGCACTGCAGGAGCTTCTTCTGATTCAGAGTCAGCTGGAGGCTCATTCACTGCAGTCCCTTGAACTAAGATGCGGGTGATGAGGCCTTCAAGGTTGGCATAAGGACCGATGATATTGGGTTCTGCTTCTCGTGTGCCATCTGCCCTTGGTGCTGAGGGACCAGGGTTGAAGTCTAACCCAAATTTCTTCTTGTTCTGCTTCGCTGAGTTTTGGGCAAACTGGAAGTTGCGCTTGAACAGATTGTCGTCACGACACCAGAGTAGTGACGAAGGATGTGCATCATCAGGCTGTGGCCCACGGACCATGCATGGATAGAAGTCTTGGGCAATGGCTTCATCTCTGGACCTGGGTAGAAGATTCTTGTATAGGATGTCTCCCCACGGTCTTTCGATGGCGCTTTTCTCAGCATACTCTTGGGTTATGAAGCGGTATTTGAACCATTGTTCTGCCCAATATCATCGAATCCATTGGATTCGGGTCTTGCGCTGACTGTAATCCTCTTCAGGATCTGTCTTGTACATTTCTGCGAGTTCATCTGGCAGATCTCTGGATGTGCCGCCACGATGCTGTCTGCCCCCCTTCCTTGCTGCTTTCTCTGAAGCCATAAACTTTAACTTGAAAGGCTTCAAGACGTTCAAAGGCTTCAAAGGCTTTCTCTTGCTGGACCAACAGGAACTGGCTTCAGGAGAATTTATGTGATGCTGTAAGAATTCTGCAAATGAATGCAGACTATGAGAACCAAATGATTCTCCCACGGACATGTACATGTGACAGCATTAAGGTGCGAGGGAAGGGGAAGAGGTCATATGCATTCTCAGAAGATTTTGAAGATAAATCAGTTTAGAAGACATTGACCTCATCGTGCGAAGACATTCACTCATAGATAAGAAGACATTGACCTCATCGTGCGAAGACATTCACTCATAGATAAGAAGTTGGTTCCAGATTTGTATGAATCCACAGATCAGTACAAGTGAGGAATCTAACTACTGTGTGAAGCACAAGTGAATATACTAGGTGTGTTATGAGATGCAGTATGAGGGAGATCTAACTTGTGTGAACAGAAACTGCTTGTGGTAGAAAGTGATAGATCCATAGAATCAACAGTGCTGTATAAAGGGAGTTTTATTTACCACACTAGGAACTGCTAGACGAAGTGGGAGATGAGGCCGAGCAGTTCAATCTTCTGTGCCCTAACTTGGCGACGAAGGACACCTACGGCGACGGCGGAGAGGACGATGTCGGCGATCGGCGTGAAGACGGCGTCGGAGAGGTTGCGGCAGCAAAGTGCTTCGTCGCCAGCGTCGTAGAGGGCTAGTGGTGGTGCTAGGGTTCGTGCGAGGGTGGAAGAAGGGACAATGACCGTTGTGAGTGTGTATTTATAGGTATAGGGGCGGCACTGCGCTATTACACAGGTGCCCCTGGCGATTCGCATCTGAGTAACACGTGGCTATCATGCGGAATTCTGGGGTTTGTTCCACGTCCCACGCATGCCTGGATTGTCGGGTGGTCGTTCCTACTTCTCCGGATTTCATGTGGATGAATGACCATTGAAAATGGACTTAAAGGTTGTCTCTGTGTTGTCTGCTGACAAGGGCGCAGAGAAGACATTCGACAGTTTCAATAGAATGCATATGACTTGGAGAGATAGAATTTGAGATAGAAAGCATAGAGAGGTTAGGGTCCGATCACATTCACTTAGTTCAAAAGATTCAAGGAAGAAATAGCTATAAGTGAATGTTGTAGAGGACAGAACACTAGTATATAAATATCTATATAATCAACATAGTGAAGATAATCTTGAAGACATGTTGAGATTGAAGCCAAACCAAATGTGAAGACATTGCAAGGTAACGCCATGAGTGAGACACTTCAAAATAGAACGTTTGGTGGTGGCGTTACCCACCGTATAGGAAGTATTAGACCCAGACACAGCGCACAATTATCGTGGCGCTCCGAAGTTAAATTCCACATTAATGTATTCACACTTGGAATGTATGTCTTCATTGATTGAAGATATACGTTTCTTCGTGTGTTGCACATCTAGGTCATCAATATGCATAAGCGTTAGGATGTGTGCCTGATCACAGGACATTTGAGGATTCCAGGATATTTAGCTCACACCGTAACTTTCAAAATTTCTTCTCATCCAAGGGCTTGGTGAAGATATCTGCCAATTGCTCTTCAGTGTTGATGTGTATGATATCAATATCTTCCTTCACAACATGATCTCTGAGAAAGTGATGACGAATTTCTATGTGCTTTGTCTTCGAGTGCTGAACTGGGTTGTTGGCAATCTTGATGGCGCTCTTGTTGTCGCAGTAAAGTGGCACTTGCTTCAGATGAATTCCATAGTCCTTGAGAGTTTGCTTCATCCACAGAAGCTGAGCGCAGCAAGATCCAGCAGCAATGTATTCAGATTCAGTAGTGGAGAGGGATACACAATTATGCTTCTTTGAATACCAACATACAAGTGATCGTCCCAGAAAGTGACAAGTGCCTGATGTAGACTTCCGATCAACCTTGTCACTAGCATAATCAGCATCCGAGAATCCAACCAGATCAAACTCTGAGCCCTTTGGATACCATAATCCTAGAGTTGGGGTGTGAGCCAAATATCGAAGAATTCGCTTCACAGCTAAGTGATGCGACTCCTTTGGTCCCGCTTGAAATAGAGCACACATGCAAACTCTAAGCATAATATCTGGCCTAGATGCACATAAATAAAGCAAAGAACCAATCATGGAGCGGTATACCCTTTGATCGAACTCTTTACCATTGTCGTCGGGACCCAGATGATGTTTGGCTGGCATTGTTGTTGTGAAGCCTTTGCAGTCTTGCATACCAAACATCTTCAGGCACTCTTTGACATACTTCTCTTGAGATATGAAGATGCCGTTGCGTTGTTGTCGTATTTGAAGACCGAGGAAGAACTTCAGCTCCCCCATCATGGACATGTGATATTGCTCTTGCATCATGTATCCAAACTCTTCACTGTACTGCTGATTGGTGCAGCCAAAGATAATGTCATCCACATATATTTGGCACACAAACAGTTCACCATCATATGTCTTCGTGAAGAGAGTGGGGTCTAGGGAACCAGGTATGAAACCTTTGAGCTTGTATGAGGCCCGAGGGGCTTGTTTGAGGCCATACAGTGCCTTTTTGAGCTTGTATACCATGTCAGGATGTTTTGGATCTTCAAAGCCAGGCGGTTGTGCAACATATACTTCTTCTTCAATCTTGCCATTGAGAAAGGCACTCTTCACATCCATTTGATACAGAAGTATGTTATGATGATTTGCATAGGCCAGCAGTATACGTATGGCTTCAAGTCTAGCCACAGGAGCAAATGTTTCATCGAAGTCAATGCCTTCCACTTGAGTATATCCTTAAGCAACAAGATGAGCTTTGTTTCTGACAACTTGACCATGCTCATCTTGCTTGTTGTGGTATATCCATTTGGTGCCTATTACATTGTGCTTGCGTGGATCAGGACGCTTAACCAGTTCCCATACATTATTCAGCTCAAACTGTTGAAGCTCTTCTTGCATAGCTTGAATCCATTCAGGTTCCATGAAGGCTTCTTCAACTTTCTTGGGTTCTGTAATTGAGACGAATGCGAAGTGCCCACAGAAATTTGCCAGCTGAGTTGCCCTTGAACGAGTGAGTGGACCAGGTGCATTGATGTTGTCAATTATTCTCTCAATCTGCACTTCATTGGCAACACGAGGATGTACAGGGCGAAGACTTTGCTCTTGCTGATCTGTGTTGTTGTTGGGAGGAATGTCTTCAGGCTGAGCATTGTCTTCATGTGGATCAGGTGCTGAGATGATAAGTTCTTCTTCAGGATGAGCTTCAGAAGGTATAATCTCACCAGTTCCCATTAGCTTGATTGATTCACTGGATGGAACTTCATCTAGCACATTTGGCAGTTGCTCTCTTTTTGACCCATTGGTCTCATCGAACCGCACATCCACTGTTTCAACCACTTTTTAGGAGTGAGAATCCTTTCCATATCCAAGCATAAAACCTTCATGTGCTTTTGGTGCAAACTTTGAGGTGTGGTGTGGGTCCTTGATCCAGCACCTTGTGCCAAATACTCTGAAGTAACTGACGTTTGGCTTCTTGCCAGTTAGGAGTTCATAAGATGTCTTGTTCAGAAGCTTGTGAAGATAAACACGATTGATTGTATGGCATGCAGTGTCGATGGCTTCAGGCCAGAATTTTCTTGGAGTCTTGTATTCGTCTAGCATTGTTCTGGCCATCTCAATGAGTGTTCTGTTCTTGCGTTCGACGACGCCATTCTGCTGTGGTGTGTACGGGGCTGAGAATTCATGTGTGATGCCCAAGGTATCAAGATATGTATCAAGTCCAGTGTTCTTGAATTCAGTGCCATTGTCACTTCTGATGTGCTTTATCTTGGCGCCGTAATTGTTCATAGCTCGATTGGCGAAGCGTCTGAAGACATCCTGCACTTCAGTCTTGTAAAGGATTATGTGCACCCAAGTATATCTAGAGTAATCATCAACAATGACAAAGCCATAGAGGCAAGCAGTGGTGGTAAATGTTGAGTAGTGAGTGGGACCAAAAAGATCCATGTGAAGAAGTTGAAGGGTCGAGTAGTGCTCCTGATTGTCTTCGAGGGATGTTTGGCCCTCGTCATCTTCCCTGCTTCGCAGGCACCGCATAAGTGATCTTTCTTGAACTTGATGCCCTCGATGCCTATGACATGTTTCTTCTTCACAAGGGTGTGGAGGTTCCTCATGCCAGCATGCCCAAGCCTCCGATGCCAAAGCCAGCATTCTGAAGCTTTCGCCAGAAGACATACTGCAAGCTGTGGCCCTGCTGAGAAATCTACCACATACAAATCATCTTTCCGATACCCTTCAAACACTAGAGACTTGTCAGATTCCATTAGTACCAGGCAACGATATTTTCCAAATATTACGATCATGTTCAAATCGCAAAGCATTGAGACAGACATTAAGTTGAAGCCAAGGGATTCAACAAGCATGACTTTATCCATGTGTTGATCCCTTGAGATTGCAACTCTACCTAGACCCAATACCTTACTTTTAGCAGTGTCAGCAAATGTGATGTGGCTCTTGTCGGATGGACGTAAGGTTGAGTCCATAAGAAGGCTTCTTTTGCCAGTCATGTGATTTGTACACCCACTGTCTATAATCCATTCTGAAGACGCTGGTGTCGTACCCTACAGTGCAGTTAGGGGGATAGGCTTCACGAAGAGAATTGTGAAGCAAAAACATTTGACGAACCAGTGGGTTATGAAAACTTAGATCCAGATTAGGACTAATAGGGAGAGTAGCATGCGATTTAGGAACGAAGTACATAGTAATGCCATTCGGGCAATTGATATTGCGCCCTACAAGATGTTTAAGGTCCCCAGCAATAGCGTCAGAAGATTTTGGTTTTCTGCTGGAGACCTTTTCCTGCAAAAGAGAGTTAAGCTTTCTTAGCCACCCACATCTTCAAGGGTGGCTTAGAAGCAATAAGTCAAAGTGCAGCATCTGAGAATTTTGGCTTTGGAGCCCTAGCAAACAGTCTAGCAGGCGGACAATAGTACTCATAAGAATAGGCAGAATAGTTCTTGGTCATATGAACATGGCGGTTTGATGAACCACTCTCATATTCATATGCCTGAGTATGGTTTCCCTGCAGAACATTTGCGTTAGTGCGACTCAGGTGAGTCCTCTGTCTGTATGAAGTCTTTGGACCGTATGAAGCCTTTGGTCTGAGGTTTGTCTTCATGTGAGGTGTCATGAAGACATTCACAGGAAGATTTTCCAGACACATTTTCGGAACCTAGATCTTCTTCATAGGCGGTCCATTCCTGCAGTTAGTACCAATGTACCTGGCAAGCACTTCACCATTCTGATTTTTAAACAGTACATAGTTTGCATCAAAGGATTCATCAATGATAATGGGGTTAACACAAGTGAAGCCAGATAGATTGGATGGATCTGCTGAAGGTTCCTTTGCAGCAACCCACATGGTTTTGGGGTACTGCTCAGGTTTCCAGTAAGAGCCATCTGCATTCATTTTCCTTACGAACCCAACACCCTCTTTCCTAGGGTTTCGGTTCAGAATCTGCTTCTTGAGGACATCACATAATGTTTGATGCCCTTTAAGACTTTTGTACATCCTTGTTTCAAGCAATGTCTTCAACCTAGCATTCTCATCAGCAATAGCGGTGGTATCCTCAGCAGACGGGTTAGTTACCACATCAACAGTTGAAGATATTGCAACAGCAGTAGCAGTGGAACATTCAGCAACACAAGTAGCATTATCACGCTCAATGCATTTAAGACATGGTGGTTCAAATCCTTCCTGAGCGGAACTGATCTGTTTGGCACGAAGTGACTCATTTTCCTTTTGAAGATCTTCATGAGCCGCTCTCAATTTCTCAAGATCTTGCTTCCTTTGAAGATAATCATAGGAAAGCTTTTCATGAGTTGTTGAGAGAGTATCATGACGACTTTCAAGTTCCTGATACTTAAAGTGAAGATTTTTTATGTCTTCAATTAAGGATTCAGATCGAGTCATTTCAGCACCCAACAGATCATCGCTTCTGTCTAACAGTTTTTGAATATGTTCCATAGCTTTCTGTTGTTCAGTTGCAATTTTAGCAAGTGTTTTGTAGCTGGGTTTTGAACCACAGTCAGAGTCATCATCACTAGATGTTTGATAATGAGTAGTGCGTGTGTTTACCTTGGCACCGCGTGCCATGAAGCAGTAGGAAGGAGTGGAGTAGTCCTTGTCATTTGCATCGGTGTCGGCGGTGAAGTCATTGTCTTCAGTGTTGAAGATGGACTTAGCAACGTATGTTGTAGCCAGACTTGCAATGCCAGAATCAGACTCCTCCTCCGACTCCACCTCCGCCTCCTCAGAAGCGGACTCCTCCTCTGAGTCCATTTCCTTGCCAACAAACGCACGTGCCTTGTCAGATGAGCTCTTCTTGTGTGATGAAGACTTTGAGGAAGACTTGGAAGAGGACTTTGAGTATTTTTCTTCTTCTTGTCGTCAGAGTCATATTCCTTGCTCTTCTTCTTCTTTCTGTTCTCATTGTCCCACTGTGGACACTCAGAGATGAAGTGTCCAGTTTTCTTGCACTTGTGGCATGTTTTCTTCTTGTAGTCATGAGCAGAAGCTTCATCATTCCTTGAGCTTGATCATGAAGACTTTCTGAAGCCTTTCTTCTTGGTGAATTTTTGGAACTTCTTCACAAGCATTGCAAGTTCCCTTCCAATGTCTTCAGGATCATCAGAACTGCTGTCAGATTCTTCTTCAGATGAGGAAACAGCTTTTGCCTTCAAGGCACGAGTTCGCCCATAGTTTGGACCGTAGATATCTCTTTTCTCAGAAAGCTGAAACTCATGTGTGTTGAGCCTCTGAAGTATGTCAGACGGATCGAGTGTCTTGAAATCAGGACGTTCTTGAATCATCAGGGCTAGGATGTCAAACGAACTATCAAGTGATCTCAGCAGCGTCTTGACAACTTCATGTTTGGTGATCTCAGTGGCGCCGAGGGCTTGAAGCTCATTTGTGATGTCAGTGAGTCGGTCAAATGTGTGCTGGACATTCTCATTGTCATTTCGTTTGAAGCGGTTGAAGAGGTTACGAAGAACACTGATTCTCTGATCTCTCTGGGTTGAGATGCCTTCATTGACCTTGGAGAGCCAGTCCCAGACCAACTTCGATGTCTTCAAAGCACTCACACGGCCATACTGTCCTTTGGTCAGATGACCACAGATGATATTCTTGGCAGTAGAGTCCAGTTGAACGAATTTCTTGACATCAGCAGCAGTGACACCTTCTCCAGCCTTGGGAACGCCGTTCTCGACGACATACCATAGGTCGACGTCAATGGCTTCAAGATGCATGCGCATCTTATTCTTCCAGTAGGGATATTCAGTTCCATCAAAGATGGGGCACGCAGCGGAGACTTTAATTATCCCTGCAGTCGACATAGCTAAAACTCCAGGTGGTTAAACCGAATCACACAGAACAAGGGAGCACCTTGCTCTGATACCAATTGAAAGTGCGTTATATCGACTAGAGTGGGGGTGAATAGGCAATTTTTATGAAAGTCTTCAAAACATGGAAGTTATGAAGACAAACAGTAGAGATATGCCTATTACTATGCAGCGGAAGGTAGACTACACTAGGCAAGCCATGTTCAAGTATTCAATAGAGTGAAAGCACAATGACAAATAGCCGCAGTGTAATAAGGATCAGGTAGGAAGATATTATGAAGCCAAACAGAACATACATTCACGTTTTGAAGACAAAAGACAGAGCAAACATGCAATGACTTCACAACGTGTACCGGTAAGTAAAGGGAAGTGAAGATGAAACCAGTGACTCGTTGAAGACAATGATTTGTTGGAACAGTTCCAGTTGCTGTGACAACTGTACGTCTGGTTGGAGCGGCTAGGTATTTAAACCTTAGGACACACAGTCCCGGACACCTAGTCCTGAACACGCAGCTCAGGACACCCAGTCCTCACCGTATTCTCCTTGAGCTAAGGTCACACAGACCTCGCCCAATCACTCTGGTAAGTCTTCAAGGTAGACTCCCAAACCTTCACAGACTTCGTTCACCGGCAATCCACAATGTCTCTTGGATGCTCAGAACGCGACGCCTAACCGGCAGGAGGATGCACAGTCCTCAAGTGTAATAAGTCTTCAGATCACTCAGACAAGAAGACTCAAGTGATGCCAGATTCTCTCTGGCTCTGGGTGGTTACGGCTTTATCCTCGCTAGGTATTCTCTCTCTCAAAGGCTTCGAGGTGGGTTGCTCTCAAACGACAAAAGTCGTGCACTGAATCTGAACAGCCAACCGTTTATGGTTGTAGGGGGTGGGCTATTTATAGCCACTAGGCAACCCGACCTGATTTGTCCGAAATGACCCTGGGTCACTAAGGAACTGACACGTGTTCCAATGGTTAGATTTCAAACCCACACGGCAACTTTACTTGGGCTACAAGCAAAGCTGACTTGTCCGACTCTGGACAAGATTAGCTCTCATAGTCTTCACTCGAAGACATAGGTTTTTAATTAGGCATCACTTCAGTCATTCTGACTGGTTCTCTTGGACCCCACTTAACAGTACGGTGGTTCCTATGACTCAACACAAATGAAAAGGAACTACGACAGATCTAAGTCTTCGAGCTCCATAGGCTTCATGTGGTGTCTTCTCTTGTCATAGTCTTCAATGTGAATATCTTCATATACCACCATTGACTTCAATGTCTTCATACATTTTTAGGGGTCATCTCTAGTAGGAAAAACCGAATCAATGAGGGACTTCTACCTGTGTTATCCTGCAATTCTCTCAGTCACATTAGTCCCTCAACTAGGTTTGTCGTCAGTACTCCAAAACCAACTAGGGGTGGCACTAGATGCACTTACAGGTGTCGGTGGCCTTCGAAAGATGATGCAATCCTTTCTCCATAGGATGATACGATGGTTGGCCTCTCCCAGTGTGTGCTCATCGTCACCTCCAGGAATGTCAAGTTCTAGCCCCGAATATTGGTCCACCACCTCATCAACCAAGACACGAGCATAGCCCGCTAGAATCGGGTTGCAATGGAAGGTTGCCTTGGGGGGATTTGTAAAATCAAGGGCGTCCGCCACCTTCATGATTATGTTCTTCATTTTGAAGTGTAGCTCGCAGTTAGTGTTCTCCATGATGTCATCCACTGGGTAGCTATCCAGCAATGCGTCGCCCGGGACGGAACCCACGCTGCTTCTCGGCATGGATGGGACGGTGCTATCCAATGGTGGATCATCCGCTAGCTGCTGAGACCCCCTTTGCTGGCTAAGTGAGTCGATCTGCTCCTGCTGCTACTGGAATTTGACTGCCAAGTCCGCGTGCACTGATTCTAGGCCTTGAAGGCGTTCATAGTCTAGCTTCCTCTGCTCCTCCTCCATCTTCCTCTTCTTCTCCTCCGCAATCTTCTTTCTCACATGGGTTCTGTAGTCGGCGTTCTAGTCCAAAAACCCCTCATACCACGGCATAGCGCCCATGCCTCGTGTTCTTCCCGGGTGTTCAGGATTTCCCAAGGCACGCGTAAGCTCGTCGTTCTCTCTGTTGGGCTCGAACACCCCCGATCGAGCCTCTTCTATTGCAACAAGTAGCTTATCTTTGGCTCCGTCTAGACATGCCTTCTTCGAAACTTTGCCTGTCTTCGGGTCCAACTCCCCCCCATGCGCATAGAACCGAGTCTTGCACCTGGGGGGCCAGCTCAATGTTTCTGGAGTGACACCTGCATCCAGCAGCTATTTCTCAGACTTATCCCACTTAGGTATTCCCACCGCATAGCCACCTGGCCCCAGCTTATGGAACTTATCCTTTTTTGAGGCATTGGCCTTGTTTATTCTCGACCGTTCCTTAGATAATTCCGAATCCTTGAATTTCACGAAATCGTCCCAATGAGCACTTTGCTTCTCTAGTGTTCCCTTGAATACTGGAGTCTTCCTTCCTCCCTTGACGTACTTGGCCCATTCACGAATCTTGTGGTTCTTGAATGCAACTGCCATCTTCCTAAGAGCAGCGTCCTTCACGTGGCAGTCATGAGACTTTAGGTTCTGGAACTTTTTCTCTGCCATGTTTATTATTCCCTTTATATTTGACGAGAAGCCAGACGGTACCTTAATACTGAGCAGGCATTCAAAGAAGATTTCCTTCTCTTCTTTGGTAAGAGCGTAGCTTGCATGACCCTGATGTATGCCGTCTTTTCCGTGCATACGTTGTTGGTCCTCCCGTGCCTCAGGTGTATCTTTTGTCTTCCCATACACACCCAAGAAGCCAAGCAGGGTCACACAAAGATTCTTCGTCACGTGCATCACGTCGATTGCGGAGCGGACCTCTAGGTCTTTCCAATAGGGCAGGTCCCAAAATATAGATTTATTCTTCCACATGGGTGCGTGCCCGTCAGCGTCATTCGGAACAGGTTGTCCACCAGGACCCTTTCCAAAGACCACCTTCAAATCCTTGACCATATCATGTACATCAGCACCAGTACGGTGGCGAGGCTTTGTCCGGTGATCCGCTCACCTTTGAAATGCCTGCCTTTCTTTCTTACGGGATGCCTGCTCGGAAGAAATTGACGATGTCCCAGGTACACAATCTTCTTACAATTAGCCAAATATATATTGTTGGTATCGTCCAAACAGTGCGTGCATGCGCGGTATCCCTTGTTTGTCTGTCCTGAAAGGTTATTGAGAGCAGGCCAATCATTGATGGTCATGAACAGCAATGCCTTTAGGTCAAATTCTTCCCCCATGTGCTCATCCCACGCACGTACACCTGTTCCATTCCACAGTTGTAAGAGTTCTTCAACTAATGGCCTTAGGTACACATCAATGTCGTTGCCGGGTTGCTTAGGACCTTGGATGAGCACTGGCATCATAATGAACTTCCGCTTCATGCACAACCAAGGAGGAAGGTTATACAAACAAAGAGTCACAGGCCAGGTGCTATGGTTGCTGCTCTGCTCCCCAAAAGGATTAATGCCATCTGTGCTTAGACCAAACCATACGTTCCTTGTGTCATCTGCAAACTCCTTCCCGTACTTTCTTTCGATTTTTCTCCACTGCGACCCGTCAGCGGGTACTCTCAACTTTCTGTCTTTCTTACGGTCTTCTCTGTGCCATCGCATCGCCTTGGCATGCTCTTTGTTTTGGAACAAACATTTCAACCGTGGTATTATAGGAGCATACCACATGACCTTGGCAGGAATCTTCTTCCTCGGGCGCTCGCCCTCGATATCACCAGGGTCATCGCGGCTGATCTTATAGCGCAATGCAACGTATACTGGGCAAGCGTTCAAATCCTCATACTCACCGCGGTAGAGGATGCAATCATTAGGGCATGCATGTATCTTCTTCACCTCTAACCCTAGAGGGCAGACAGCCTTCTTTGCTTCGTACATACTCTCAGGAAATTCGTTGTCCTTTGGAAGCATATTCTTTATCATTACCAGCAACTTTCCAAATCCCTTGTCAGATACACCATTCTCTGCCTTCCATTGTAGCAATTCCAGTGTGGTGCCCAGCTTTTTCTTGTCACCTACGCAATTCGGGTACAACAATTTTTTGTGATCCTCTAACATGCGCTGCAACTTCTTCTTCTCCAAATCACTTGCGCAGTTTCTCTTTGCATCGGCAATGGACCGACCTAGATCATCAACGGGCTCATCCGATGCCTCTTCTTCAGCTTCTTCCCGCATTGCCGGCTCAGCTTCTTCCTGCATTACCGGTTCAGCTTCTTCCCTCATTGTTGTATCATTGTATTTAGGGAACCCATGGCCAGGATAGCTATCGTCGTCCTCTTCTTCTTCATTGTCTTCCATCATAACCCCTCTTTCTCCATGCTTGGTCCAAACATTATAGTGGGGCATGAAACCGGACTCAAACAGGTGGACGTGAATGGTTCTTGACGTAGAGTAATTGTGACCATTCTTACAGCTAGCACATGGACAAGGCATAAAACCATCCGCCCGCTTGTTTGCCTCAGCCGCAAGCAGAAAAGTATGCACACCATTAATGAACTTGGGAGAACATCGGTCATCGTACATCCATTGCCGGCTCATCTTCAATACACAGCACCGAAAACACCAAATTAATACAATACATAAAGTTCATACATAAAGATCATACAACACTTAAATGCAACAACCAAATAACTCTCTAGCTAAAGAATTTAAATGCAACAACAAATGCGATCAAGATCGCAACTAAGGTAACAATTGATCCATCAGCATAATGATACCAAGCCTCACTATGAATGGCATATTTTCTAATCTTTCTAATCTTCAAGCACATTTTCTCCATCTTAATCTTGTGATCATCGACGACATCGGCAACATGCAACTCCAATTCCATCTTCTCCCCCTCAATTCTTTTCAATTTTTCCTTCAAATCCTCGTTTTCTCTTTCAACTAAATTTAACCTCTCGACAATAGGGTCGGTTGGAATTTCCGGTTCAACTACCTCCTACATACAAATATCTATGTCAACTTGATGGGCATAATTTTTCATAAACACGAAATGCAATGAATAGTTTTAAAAGAGAATATACCACATCTGCATCATAACCCGGACGAGGGCCGACGGGGACGGATATCAAAACCATGGCACTATGTATAACAAACAACGTATGGGTAAGATAATCATACGAGTAACTATATATCCATATAACACAAACATCAATTTTTTATATAAAACTTCATGAACAAGAGGCTCACCACAAGGTGGTGCCAGTGACGGGACGTTACGAGCGATCGACGGTGGTTACGACGGAGATTTAGAAGGTACTAAGTAAACCACACCTACATATGCAAACTAAGTGTTATTTTTGACCTCAAATTGCATGTAAATGAAATACTAGCACACATATATAATTCCTCCCAAATTACTAAACTCAAAAATCAATCACTATATAAAGCATTTCACGAGCTAATCTAGCAATGAGAGATGAAAGGACAAAGTTGCTAACCTTTGTGATCATTTGAATGGATGGGGGCCTTCAAATCTTGACAAATTTTGGGCAAAATGTGTGATGAGCTTGAGAGGAAGAGGGAAAGAACAGAGAGGAGAGGGGAAAGGGGAAGAACAGAGCGAGCTCGGGTGGACGAAGGGTCTATGTAGGACGACCTTTAGTACCGGTTCGTGATACGACCCGGTACTAAAGGTGCTGGAGGGGCCCCGGACTGACAACATCCTGCCACCACTCACTTTAGTACCGGTTTGTTGGACGAACCGGTGCTAAAGGTTCGCCACGAACTGGTACTAATGAGAGCGGACAGCTAGCCGTTGGAACCGGCACTAATGCACACATTAGAGCCAGCTCAAATTCAAACCGGCACTAATGTGCTTCACGTTTGACCCTTTTTCTACTAGTGCAATAAGGCGCTATAGCTAACTGTTAGTAGTAGCGCGGTCTGTACCCGCGCTACTACATGTTTCATCACCCCCCTGGCTTCCTACCCCGTTTCAGCTTCAATAAACAGCAATTTCCAGATAGTAGGTACTACTAGATATCAATTTCATAAAGCATTATAGGTAGGGATGGCAATGGGGACAATCCCCTATGGGGATACATACAACATCCCCATCCCCATCTATTCCCTATCATCTCATCCTCATCCCCATTTACATGACTGGGGATGAAATTTCCCCATACCCATGCCCCACTGGGAACGGGGCCCCATTATGGTCCCCATCCCCATAAACAAATACTCATATACATAATATGGCACCCTATAATCAACATACATACATGGTGTTGTCCTTGTCCTACTAATGCCTATCTAGCTCGTATTGACTTCTTGGTCATGGTGGCAGCTGAGGTGAGGATGTGAGATAGGTTTAAGGTTTTTTCAGTGCTTTTTTTTGTTTTCACAAGTTTGTTTGTGAATATTTTATGGTTGACCGCAGTATCATAGTTACTAACCGGGTCCCCGATGGGTATTGGGTCTGGGGAATACGATATCATCCCCATCCCCGTTGTACCCTATGGGGAATAAAATAGTTTGGTAAATATCCCCATGGGGATGTTTTTCGCCCATCCCCACCCCCTAATAGATGAAATCCCCACGGGTTTGGCGGGTATGGGGCCCCGTTGCCATCCCTAATTATAGGTACTAGGTAGTACTCCCTCCGTTCCAAATTACTCGTCGTGGTTTTAGTTCAAATTTGAACTAAAACCACGATGAGTAATTTGGGACGGAGGGAGTACTAGATAATAATTTCATATATACTCAACATGTATCCTCAAGCAGTACAAGGTGATATCGCCGACGATCATCATATGTAGTTCTAGATAATATCGACGACGATCATCATACGTAGTTCTACATGATATCGACGACGATCATCATATGTAGTTCTAGATGATATAGCCACACACACATATGTAGTTCTAGATGATATCGACGACGATCATCATCCTCAAGCCTGGGCGGTGGGTGTTCCTGATAGTAATTAGGATGGTCTGTCCAACACGAAGATTCTTGCCAATGAGGAATCTCTTCCACCCAACCGAGTTTAAGTGTGTGCGACTGTCTGTGTACATGCGGTAAGTACAGGTGGTGACGGAGCCTCTTGCAGTAAGGTGTAGTCCAGCTGAGCCTTCTTCATTATGCTCGATGCAACAACTCACAGATAGGTTCTTTGGCAATTTCTGAATAAGGAAAACATATCAATTAATAAATAGCCTTGCACATACTCTTGCAAATATATTTCTAGTAAGTTTAGATTTCTACACTACCAAAAGACACAGTACTACGCATTTGTACTAACTAATCATGAATTCTACTAATAAGTATATATGGATTATCTACACTATTAATAGTTCCTTGGATTCTACACTAATAAGAGCATGTGATCAGACTCTATAGTAAAGCATATCATCGACTAGATTCCACAAAGCATATCATTGGACTCTACACTAAGCATATCATCGGATTCACTAAGCATATCATCGATTAATTTGCATTTGTAAGTATAACAATAAAGCATATATATATATATATATCATAAAATTACTACAGGCAGTACGTATAACATACCATTTCATGCCGATCGACCATGGTACTTGTAAGGTGGGTCATGAATGGCACCCCGACAAAGTCATCACGTGGCGGAATTATGTCCCATAGGTTGCACACCTCCTCCTCGATCGACCATGGTACTTGTAAGGCGGGTCACGAATGGCACCCCGACAAAGTCATCACGTGGCGGAATTATGTCCCATAGGTTGCACACCTCCTCCTCGCTCAGCCTCATTCTTTGAGCTATGATGGCTTCATGAAGTGGGTTCTCATCATCTTCATTGAGTGGGTCCTCATTATCTTCATCATCTTCGTCATCTTCATCATTTTCGTCATCTTCCACTAGGTTGAGATAAATGACAGCCAACTTGGGTCTTTGTGCTCTGAAGGAGAAGCCGATCAACTCACCACCAGTAATACGCATGTGGGCAAGGAAACAGGCCCATCCATCTCCTCCAATCTGCGAAATATTGCGTCCTTTCTCGACCTCCATAGTGTACGGCCCCCCAGCAGCCTCAAATGTCACAGTGTATCCTGTCAGCTTGTTGAATTTCAACTTCACATTGCATGGGACGATCCGTGTAAAAAGCAAAATGACAAAATGCAGTAATGCCAACACTAAAAATAAAATAGTTGTTGCATTTCATCTAATTTCTTACCGCCGCATGACGAAAAATCGACTGGAAGTAGATGCCGAACAACTTGCACTAGTAGAAAATAGGGCTATGGTCCAGGCCGGCTCAGCCCATTAGTCCCGGTTCAGTGTAGAACCGGGACCAATGTGGGCATTGGTCTCGGTTCGTGAGCCCAGGGGGCCGCCCGGGCCACGTGGGCCATTGGTCCCGGTTCGTCTGGACCTTTTGGTCCCGGTTGGTGGGATGAACCGGGACCAATGGGCCTCGCTCCTGGCCCACCACCATTGGTCCCGGTTGGTGGCTTGAACCGGGACCAAAGGCTCCCCTTTAGTCTCGATTCATGCCACCAACCGGGACCAATGAGGTGCCTATATATACCCCCTCGCGCAAGAGCAGAGCACAGTGCTCTGTTTTTTCTGGCCGAGGGGGAGAGGGCTTTGTGGTGCTCTAGCTCACCTCCTATGCACATGAGGTGTTCGATGGAATGCCCGAGCCACACTACTTAAGCTTTCTCCTCTCGAAGCTCGACCTCCAAGCTCCATTTTCCTCGAGATTTGTCTAGATTTAGCGGTCCGTCACGCCCCGTCCCCGTATTCACCGCCGTCGATCACCCGCGCCGATCTCATCACCGACACCACCGTGGTGAGCCTCTTGTTCTTATCTTCTTTCTGAAAGGAAAAATATTCTTACTTGTATGTTTAGATAGATACTTGTATCATTTTCTTACATTTATTATTGCATCTTATATAGTGCGATGGTTTTGGTATCCGCCCCCGTCGGCCCTCGTCCTGTCTATGATTCGGATTTGGTATGTATATTATCTTTATAACTATTGGTTCATTTATTTTTATGAAAATTATGCCGACCAACGTGACATAGATTTTATTTATCTAGGATGTATGTGAATCAGAAATGCCAACCGACCCTATTGTCGAGAGGTTAAATTTAGTTGAAGAAGAAAACAATTTGTTGAAGGAAAAAATAAAAAAATTGAGGAGGAGAAGATGATATTGGAGTTGCATGTTGCGGATGTCGTCGATGATCACAAGATCAAGATGGATGCAATGCGCTTGAAGATTAGAAAGATTAGAAAATATGCCATTCATACCGAGGCTTGGTATCATTATGCCGTTGGATCAATTGTTACCTTGGTTGCGATTATGATCGCATTTGTTTTCGCATTGAAATGTTTTACATAGTTTCAATGTATGGTTTAATTAATTAGATGCTCTGGAGAGCTATATGTTGTTAGATGAGAACTATGTATGCACTTTGGTTTTAATGTGATGATGAACTTCTATTAATTTGGACACTTAATTATATATAATGCACGCAGATGAACCGGCAATGGATGTACGGTGACAGACACACCCGCGAGTACATTAAGGGCGTGCATGAGTTTCTCGATGCGGCTGAGGCAAACAAGCAGAATGGTTTTATGTGTTGTCCATGCACTGAATGTGGGAATACGAGGTCTTACTCTAACCGGAAAATCCTTCACTCCCACCTGCTTTACAAGGGTTTCATGCCACACTATAATGTTTGGACGAGGCACGGAGAAATAGGGGTTATGATGGAAGACGGTGAAGAAGAAGAGTACGATGACAACTATGTGCCCCCTGAATACGGTGATGCTGCAACGGGGGGAGCTGGTGAAGATCAAGGGGAACCAGACGATGTGCCCAATGATGCTGCCACGGGTGAAGCTGCTGAAGATCAAGAGGAACCAGACGATGTGCCCGATGATGATGTCTCCGCCGGGTCATTGTCAATGGAAGGACGCAATGCATTAGTCAAAAGGAGAAGCTGAAGTTCGATCGCATGTTAGAGGATCACAAAAAAGGGTTATACCCCAATTGCGAAGATGGCAACACAAAGCTCGGTACCGTACTGGAATTGCTGCAGTGGAAGGCAGAGAATGCTGTGGCTGACAAAGTATTTGAGAAGCTACTGAAAATATTGAAGAAGAAGCTTCCAAAGGATAACGAATTGCCCGACAGTACATACGCAGCAAAGAAGGTCGTATGCCCTCTAGGATTGGAGGTGGAGAAGATACATGCATGCCCTAATGACTGCATCCTCTACCGCGGTGCATACAAGAATCTGAACGCATGCCCGGTATGCGGTGCGTTGCGGTATAAGATCAGACGAGATGACCCTGGTGATGTTGACGGTGAGCCCCCCAGGAAGAGGGTTCCTGCGAAGGTGATGTGGTATGCTCCTATAATACCACGGTTGAAACTTCTGTTCAGAAACGAAGAGCATGCCAAGTTGATGCGATGGCACAGTGAGAACCGAAAGAAATATGGGTAGTTGAGAGCACCCGCTGACGGGTCGCAGTGGAGAAAAATCGAGAGAAAGTACTGGGATGAGTTTGCAAAGGACCCAAGGAATGTATGGTTTGCTTTAAGCACGGATGGCATTAATCCTTTCGGGGAGCAGAGCAGCAATCACAGCACCTGGCCCGTGACTCTATGTATGTATAACCTTCCTCCTTGGATGTGCATGAAGCGGAAGTTCATTATGATGCCAGTTCTCATCCAAGGCCCTAAGCAACCCGGCAACGAAATTGATGTGTACCTAAGGCCATTAGTTGAAGAACTTTTACAGCTGTGGAATGGAAACGGTGTACGTACGTGGGATGAGCACAGACAGGAGGAATTTAACCTTAAGGTGTTGCTGTTCGTGACCATCAACGATTGGCCCGCTCTCAGTAACCTTTCAGGACAGACAAACAAAGGATACCACGCATGCACGCACTGTTTAGATGACACTGAAAGTATATACCTAGACAAATGCAGGAAGAATGTGTACTTGGGCCATCGTCGATTTCTTCCGACCAACCATCAATGTCGAAAGAAAGGCAAGCATTTCAAAGGCGAGGCAGATCACCGGAAGAAGCCCGCCATGCGCACCGGTGATCACGTGCTTGCTATGGTCAATGATTTACACTACGTAATCTTTGGAAAGGGTCCCGGTGGACTAGCTATTCTGAATGACGCTGAGGGACACGCAGCCATGTGGAAGAAGAAATCTATATTTTGGGACCTACCCTACTGGAAAGACCTAGAGGTCCGCTCCTCAATCGACGTGATGCACGTGACGAAGAACCTTTGCGTGAACCTGCTAGGCTTCTTGGGCGTGTATGGGAAGACAAAAGATACACCTGAGGCACGAGAGGACCTGCAACGTTTACATGAAAAAGACGGCATGCCTCCGAAGCAGTATAAAGGTCCTGCCAGCTACGCTCTTACGAAAGAAGAGAAAGAAATCTTCTTTGAATGCCTGCTCAGTATGAAGGTCATGACTGGCTTCTCTTCGAATATAAAGGGAATAATAAATATGCCAGAGAGAAAGTTTCAGAACCTAAAGTCTCATGACTGCCACGTGATTATGACGCAACTGCTTTCGGTTGCATTGAGGGGGCTTCTATCAGAAAACGTCCGATTAGCCATTGTGAAGCTATGTGCATTCCTCAATGCAATCTCTCAGAAGAAGATCGATCCAGAAATCGCACCAAGGCTAAGGAGTGATGTGGCACAATGTCTTGTCAGTTTCGAGCTGGTGTTCCCACCATCCTTCTTCAATATCATGACGCACGTCCTAGTTCATCTAGTCGACGAGATTGTCATCCTGGGGCCCGTATTTCTACACAATATGTTCCCCTTTGAGAGGTTCATGGGAGTCCTAAAGAAATATGTCCGTAACCGCGCTAGGCCAGAAGGAAGCATCTCCATGGGCCATCAAACAGAGGATGTTATCGGGTTTTGTGTTGACTTCATTCCTGGCCTTAACAAGATAGGTCTCCCTAAATCGCGGTATGAGGGGAGACTGACTGGAAAAGGCACTCTTGGAAGAGACTCAATAATATGCAGGGACGGATATTATTGGTCTCAAGCACACTACACAGTTCTACAGAACTCTACCTTGGTGACCCCGTATGTCAATGAACACAAGAACAGTCTGCGCTCCAAACACCCGGAGCAGTGCGACGACTGGATTACATGTGAACATATCAGGACTTTCAGCAGTTGGTTGGAAACACGTCTCAGAGGTGACAACACTGTTTGTGATGAGTTGTACTTGTTGTCCAGGGGACCATCTTTGACTGTATTGACTTACAAAGGATACGAGATAAATGGGAATACATTTTACACGATCGCCCAAGATCAAAAGAGCGCCAACCAAAACAGCGGTGTCTGCTTTGATGCAGCAACCGAGAGCGGAAAGGACACATATTATGGTTACAGAGTGGACATATGGGAACTTGACTACGGACCTGATTTTAAGGTCCCTTTATTTAAGTGCAAATGGGTCAATCTGTTAGGCGGCGGGGTACAGGTAGACCCAAAGTACGGAATGACAACAGTGGATCTGAAAAATCTTGGGTACACTGACGAACCGTTCGTCCTAGCCAATGATGTGGCACAGGTTATCTATGTGAAGGACATGTCTACCAAACCGAGAAAAAGAAAATATAAGGAAGCGAATACATCATACGATGAGCCAAAGCGCCACATAGTTCTTTCAGGAAAAAGGGACATCCTGGGAGTGGACGGCAAGACAAACATGTCTGAAGATTATGAAAAGTTTCATGAAATTCCTCCCTTCAATGTCAAGGCTGACCCAAGCATCCTGATAAACAATGAAGATTATCCATGGTTACGACGCAATAAGCAAATGACACAAGCGAAGAAAAAGTGAAGACTTTCTCCCGCAACTATTATGATGATACCATGCCAAATTTGTAACAGACGAACATGCTACCATTGTCCGTTTTGTACATGCACATGCTATGTGGGTGAAATTATGATACCATCCCAACTTTCAACTTTTTCAGAGTTCATTTGAAATGCTTTCATGTCTTATGGTTTGAAACTTTGATACTTCGAAAGTGATTGTCCATTTTGTACACGAAGTGCATCAAGTTTTTGTCGTAACCCTCTCTACTTTTTGGAACATGCTATGTGGGTGAAATGATGATACCATGCCAACTTTCAACCTTTTCAGAGTTCATTTTGAAATGCTTTCCAATTTCAGAGTCATTTAGCTCAAAGAATGAATTAATAGCAAACAGAATAAACTACAAAACTTTTATGACAATAAAAACAATCAATTAAAATATTATGTTATGATCAACTAAAATAAAACTATAATATTCTTCAATAGCAAAAAGAATATAATTTTTGTGACCTAAAATCAAACTATAAGTATTTAATTGTAAGTATAAATAAAAAATAAATAGCAAAGAAGAAAAAATTTCTAATTTTATAGTAAAGTTATTCATAAACTAGTGATTCACACAAATTTTGAAAAATTCAAATTTAAACTATTTAAAATTTAAAACTAATGGCACTAACAGAAAGTTTATAATTTTTTTGACCTAAAAGTAAAAAAAATCACTAAAAAACTGTAAGTATTTAGTTGTAAGTAGAAATAAAAAATAAATAGAAAAAAATTTCTATTTTTATAGTAAAGTTATTCATAAACTAGTGATTCACACAAATTTTTAAAAATTCAAATTTAAACTATTTAAAATTTAAAACTAATGGCACTAACAGAAAGTTTATAATTTTTGTGACCTAAAAGCAAAAAGAAATCACTAAAAAACTGTAAGTATTTAGTTTTAAGTAGAAATAAAAAAAATAAAAAACCAAAAAAAATATAGAAATAAAAAAGAAAAAACCAAAAAATGCCTCCTACTGGGCCTCCACGGCCTGAATACGACTAGAAGCCCTACATGGGCCAGGATTCAGGCCCGCAGAAGGCCCAATAGGCCCACAGGCAGTAGCAAGTTTAGGCCCGAAAGCCTGCATTAGAGAGGAGCTCGAATGGGTAGGAACACCAGCGCTTATAAACCAGTGCCGGCGCCCTTCAGCTAGCGATGTGGGACTAAACTTTTGGGCTCAGGGCAGCAGAGGCCATTGGTCCCGGTTGGTGGCACTAACCGGGACTAAAGGGGGCATTGGTCCCGGTTCGTGGCACCAACCGTGACCAATGCTCCCCTTTAGTCCCGGTTGGTGCCACCAACCGGGACCAAAGGCCGCCGCTTCCTGCCCTTTGGGCTGCCGAAAATTGGCCTTTGGTCCCGGTTGGTGGCACCAACCGGGACTAATGCACACCTTTGGTCCCGGTTGCTGCCACGAACTGGGACTAAAGGCTCTGCTATATAAGCCCACACTTTGCAAATTTTCACCAACTGCTCCATTCCCCATCGCCGACGCCGCCAGGCTACTCGTCCTCCTCGTCGCCGTCGCCGCGCCCTGCCCCGTCGCCGTCGCTGCGCCCTGCCCCATCGCCGTCGCCGCGCCCTGTCGCTGTCGTCATCGTCGCGCCCTCCTTCCCGTCGCCGGCCGCCCTGCCCCGAGCTCGCTGCCGTCCGCGCGCCCTGCCCCGAGCCCCGCCTCCTCGATCGTCCCCGTCGCCGTGTGCCGCCCCGAGCCCGCGGCCGTCCCCGTCGCCGTGTGCCACCCCGAGCCCGTCGTCCCCATCGCCGTGTGCCGCCCCAAGCCCGCGGCCGTCCCCGTCGCCGTGTGCCACCCCGAGCCCGTCGTCCCCGAGACCCGCGCACGCCGTCCCCGAGCCCGCCGTCCTCCTTCCCGTCGCTGGCCTCCTCTCCCCGTCGCCGCCCGCCCCAAGTGAGCTCCCCCCTTTCCCATCCCCGTCGCCGACGATGCCACCCATTGCCGCCGCTGCTCTCCTGTTCATATATGCAAAAGTTACATTTTTAGAAAATCATCTATATATGTTCAGAAAAGTTCATATGAATGTGGCTATGTATGTGTATATGAATGTTCAGAAAAGTTTATATGAATGTTCAGAAAAGTTCTATATGTATGTGTGGCTATGTATGTGTATGTGGCTATGTGTATGTGTGGCTATATATGTTCAGAAAAGTTCGAACATGAGAGGGGGGATGATAGATGATGATGAGGGGGGGGAGGGGGGACGTCGGACATTCATGAGAGAGTCGGGGAATAAGGGGAAGAAGAGGGAGAAGAAGAGGGGGTCGAGAGGGCGTCTAGGGTCGCCGAGAGGGGAGAGGAAGACGAGGAGAAATTAATAAGAAGAAGAAAAAAGAAGAAAAAGAAGAGGAGAAGAAGAAAGGAATAGAGGAGAAGAAGAGAAAAATAGAATATATATTCTATTTTCTCTTTTCTCCTCTATTTCTTTCTTCTTCTCCTCTTTTTCTTCTTCTTTTTTTTCTTCGACACGTGGGGGGGGGGTCGAGAACGCCGGACATTCATGAGAAAGGCGAGGAAGAAGGGGAAGAAGAGGGAGAAGAAGAGGAAGTCTTCTCCTCTATTCTTTCTTCTCTTTTTTTTTCTTCTTCTTCTTCCTCTTTATTTTATCGGGAACGAGGGTCGTCGAGAGGTCGAGGAGCGGTAGAGGAGAAACCCTAAATAAAGAGGAAGAAGAAGAAGAAAAATAAGAGGAGAAGAAAGAATAGAGGAGAAGAAAGAAAAATAAATAGAAAGTATCTTCTCCTCTATTCTTTCTTCTCCTCTTATTTTTCTTCTTCTTCCACTTTTTTTATCAGGAACGAGGGTCGTCGAGGGACATAGATGTAGTGTCGTCGTTGTCGATATATACCCCCTCCCGATAGCTTACTATGATTAGGTAGCTAGTTCTACGTTTGGCACTAATATATCCATCTGTCATGTTTGAATAATAATTGCCATGTTGTAAATATTTGTAGAAACTATGGACACCGCCCTAGACGAAGCAACAAAAGAAGCGTTGTTGAGGGACATAATCGCAGAAGGAAGTGATGCCATCTCGTTGTGTCTCAATGAAACCGATGGTCTGGAAGGAGAGGGTGAACAAGCTGGCTACGGTGACCTAATGCCGGTGCAAGAAGAAGAACATGAGGACGGCTCCGGTGACCCAATGTCGGTGCAAGAAGGAGACCGTGATGACGGCTCCGGTGACCGAACCGAGTCCGGCCAGGTATATATATTAGTTAAGCCTATGCTGACTAGCTGATTGATGCATTCATTGTTTTGGTATGTACACATATTAATTAAGTCTTTGTTCTTTTTTCTAGCCCTCCGAATCGAGCACAACTTCGGTAAAGAGACGAGGCCCGAAGAAAAAGTTGAGCTCGGATGAAAAGTTTGAGATCATAGCAATCGCGCCCGACGGCCAACCTATTGAACCCCTCCGGATAAAGAGCGCATTTGTTGCTCAGTGCGGGGTTCTGGTTAGGGACAAGATCCCGATAAGCATCCAGCAATGGTTTAAGCTGGCTACAGAAGACCCTGAGGTGTCTTATGTCAATGATATGCAGAAAAATGATCTTTGGACTGAGCTGAAGTCAAATTTCACCCTACCGCCTAAGGATAATCCAGAGAACCCAGTTAAAGAGAAATTAATCAAGTCTTTTGCTCTGAAGAGGATGGCAGAACTATTCAGGAGGTGGAAGAAAGAGCTGAATAAGTTTGTCGAAAATAATGAGACACCAGAATTCAAGGGCAGATATGAGAAGATCAGAGATCACTGGCCCGCATTTGTGGCCCACAAGACATCAGAAAAGAGTAAGAAGATGTCGGCGACAAACAAGCAAAATGCTGCGAAGAAGAAGCTTCACCATCGCACGGGGTCAGGTGGCTACCTCGTAGCCTGACCTAAGTGGTCCAAGACTGAGAATGATCTGGTTCATAAAGGGATCGAACCAGAGACAATTAACTGGCCAGACCGTTGCCGGACTTGGTTCTTCGGGGCTGGCGGAACATTGGACCCTGTAACAGGGAAGTGCATTTGGACGAACGGTCAAATGGACATACCAGTCAGTAAGCTTAAGCAGTATATCGAAGCAGCGCAGGAAGGGACGTTCTTTCCGGACAGAGAGAACGACGAGCTCACAATGGCCCTCGGCAATCCTGAGCACCCTGGACGGACACGAGGCACGCTAGGCTCCATTCCGTGGAAGGTTGGGTTTCCGGACGCAGGCGGTTACAAATCCCATGAGAGGAGGAAAAAAGTGCAGCAGACCCAAATACAGGCGCTGCAAGCAAGGGTAGACGCGATAGAGGAACGAGAAGCAAATCGCAGCAAACGTACTGCCGAAGCCTCCCCCGAAGCTACCCCGCCATCTCAGCGCAGAAGCAGCGTGGCTTCCACCGAGCTGCTTCAGCTGGAGCATGCCTTGACGGCTCCTGCCAGCTATCCCGTGGATGCTATAACGGAGTCTCAAAATTGCCACCTTATGACGCAATGGCTGAATTTGAAGGTCAAGGCGGCTGTTGGCTCTGGTTATCCTACTGAACCCGGCGCAACTTTTCACTGCCGGCCGATTCCAGAAGGATATGCTAGGGTTATGGTGGATGAGATAACGGAGGGATTTGAGGACCTCCAGCTTGACCACCCTACCGGTGAAGGGGAGACTCGGCTAGGGTCTGCTCTGAAGACTCCATGCCTATGGCGGAAGGAGCTCATCAACCTTCCGAACTGGACGCCACCGCCTCCTCCTCCTCCTCCGGCGAGTCAGGGCACTCCGCCTCCACCGCCTCCTCCTCCGGTGAGTGACGATCAGGGCCCTCGGCTGGCTCCTTCTCCGGCGCGTGGCGGCACTCCGCCTCCTTCTCCGCCTGCGCCGACGCGCCCGAGCAGCCAGCCTCCTCCTTCTCCGCCTCGTCAGCAAGGGCGGAAGAGACCTGCCGCCGCTCCAGCTGCTCCGGCGCGTCGTAGTCCTTCTCCTCCGCCGCTTAAGCAAGTAAAGAAGACAACCGCTCCGTCTGCTCGGTCGGCATCTAGCAGTATAACCAGAGGCGGGAGGACATACAGATTCGGTCCTTCTCTGAAGACTCCAGAGAAGTTACCATATGAGAGGACCCTGGAGGAGAACGCCGAGATCGCGCGAGAAGAAGTGAGGAACTTCTTTAAAGGGGTGAAAGCAAAGAAACATCCACCTCCGGAGGAGAAGGTAGATCGGGTGAAAGTGAAGCGCACTCTGGCTGCCCTGAAAAAACCACCGAAGTCTGATCCGCCGAAAGGAAACTATGACCGCATTATTGGAAAGGAATTTGCCGAAGCGGAGCGGTCGAGAAGTACTGTCAGTGATGAAAGGCTGAAAGAACGACGAGCTGGGAAACAAATTGCCCAGCTCGGCGAACAAGCGAAGCAATCGTGCCCCCCGCTCAAGGTGCCTAGCCACAACGTCGATAATGATCCGAGGATGGTGCCCGGTTATAGCAATCTTGCAGATTACCTGCCCGACGAAGTACATTATGAACCCTTGGAGGTGCATATACAAAGATACGAGTACGGGAAACCTCTCGTCAAAGATGAAAGATCTCTATCAACGATGATGCGAAGATTGCATGATTGGTACTTGAAAATCTGCAGAGACTCTGGGGGGAGGAGTACTTTGTATGTGAAAGTTAAAAAGGAGCATGACCTCGTTGGAATTGATCTGTTGCCTGTTCCATTTGAGGAGTTCTATCAGTTTTTCAATCAATTGGCCCTCGATAAAACAACGGTCGCCTGCTACTGTTTGTAAGTAGTACTACTTCTGTCATTAAGTTTCTCTATATAGCTTAGCTCTTTCATTGCATGTATTTATAATCATCCTCACTATATTATGCAGATTGAAGATCGCCGAATTAAGGAAAAGACAAGTCGGTGATATTGGGTTCATTAACACATATCTCATAGATGCAACTCAGGTTAAACTTCATGCCGCAGCTACCGAGGCCAGCTTGCTACGATCGTTCGTAATAAATCAAAACAAAGATATAATACTCTTTCCTTACAACTTCAGGTGAGTGTTACTGTCTTGTGCGTATTGGGTTTCCCTTGTATATTAGTCAAGGTTATAGTAATGTAATTCATGAGTTATGCATGTGTGTGCAGTTTCCACTATATTCTCCTAGAGATTAAGCTTGAGCAGGGAGTAGTAACCGTCTTGGACTCTAAACGAAAAGATCCCAAGGAGTATGCGGACATGACTGAAATCCTCAAGAAGTAAGTTAAATCGATCATTATCCACCATATCAGCAACTTTGTTCATTTTCTGATATCAAGTAATTGTTTTCTTTGTCCGGCAGGGTTTGGAGAAAATTCACCAAAATAGTTCCGGGACTGCCGAAGGAGCTGGAATTTAGACACCCGAAAGTAAGTACTATAGTATCATGTTCCGCGCATCTCCTAGTGATTCAAGCGCTAGTTTCATCAATACCATTTAGCATTCTTGCTTATCAGTTTGATTGACCTCTATTTCTTGTAAAGTGGTTGTGGCAGGAACAAGGGAATGATTTCTGTGGATACTACATCTGCGAGTCCATCCGCCACACGACCTGTGAGCGGGGCGGGTACTCTAACGAACAATATGAAGTACGTAAATAACAACATTCACAATTTTATTTTATTACCATCATTTGTGTTGAGTTTCATTCATTTATATATATATGTATTGACCCCCTTCTTCAAATTAGATGTTTCGGAAGCGGGATGAACTCCTAGCACCAGCTTGCATGCGAGCAATTCAAGAGGAATTGGCGGCATTCTTTCTTGACCACGTGATCCCTGAAGACGGAGAATTCTATGTGGACCCTGAGTCCGTATGATTATATTTGTAAGAGATAATTATTGTATATATGTAGCCGGTAGTGTCAGATAGATATACGAGTACTTGTTGTTTGACCAATCTCTCGGAGAAGGAGAGGTGGTCGATATCACTTCTCTCTGTATATATGCATATATGTTCATGACGTTCTTCTGTTTCCTTCGTTTTCTTACTAGCTAGCTAGCGTGTCTAGTCCTCTCTATATACGTATGTATAGTACGTAGCGTCGACCAAGCACGGACATAACAGAGGACACTTCTCTTTATTAATTATAACTAGCTAACACAATATATGAAACACCTAAATTAACCCCCCAAAACCCCCAACCCCCCCCCCCTTTAAAAAAAACAAAAACCCCAGCCACGGAAGTGCTGACGCGTGGATGCCTATTGGTCCCGGTTGGTGCCACCAACCGGGACCAAAGGGTCTCCTGACTGGGCTCTGCGCACTGCCCACGTGGAGGGCCTTTAGTCCCGGTTCTGGATTGAACCGGGACTAAAGGGGGGAGGTTTTAGTACCGACACTTTAGTCCTGGTTCCGGAACCGGGACTAAAGGCCCTTACGAACCGGGACTATAGGCCCTTTTTCTACTAGTGTTGCTAGTTGCAAGGCTGCTGGCGCACCTTGACTTGCACAGTCGACATAGTGGTGGGGGCGCCATTTTCTAAATCAACTAGCCTACTAAATCAAAATGTTCTAAATCAACTAAATCAACTAGCCTACTAAATCAACTAAGTCAAGATGTTCTAAATCAACTAAATCAACTACATACTAGAACTAAATCAAAATGTTCTGAATCAACTAAATCAACTAGCCTACTAAATCAAAATGTAGCAGGGAGGAGGGTTGTGGATGGAGGAGGGAGCAGGGAGAAGGAGGGGCGACTCGAGGAGGGAGAAGAGAGTAGGACGGAGGAGGAAGACGGAGCGAGGAGGGGCCAGCCGGCGGCGAGTGGAGGAAGGACGGAGGAGGAAGGCGGAGCGAGGAGGGACCGGCCAGCGACGACTAGAGGGAGGACGAAGGAGGAGGCCGGTACCGAGTCCAGCGAGGAGGAGGAGGTGGCGGCGGCGCAGATCAGAGGAGGGGCGACGGGGGAGGACCGACGTGGGGGGTTGAGGGGGAGATCGAGTGACTGTGAGTGTGAGTGGATCGGATAGGTCGGAGAGGGGGGAGATGGAATGGCTTAGCAGTAGCGTTCTATAGCAAAAGGTGCTACTACTAAACGACCTAGCAATAGCGCCTTTCACAAAGAACGCTACTGCTATGTGTCAGCGTGTAAAAATAGACATAGATCATCAATGATCTTTTTGTGTATAATCTGATTTGTCAATATGAGTCTGATACATCACCGTCGTATCTACTTTTGCAAACACTTTTGCCCTTGTTTTGGACTCTAACTTTCATGATTTGAATGGAACTAACCCGGACTGACGCTGTTTTCAGCAGAATTGGCATGGTGTTGTTTATGTGTAGAAACAAAAGTTATTGGAATGACCAGAAACTCCACGGAGATTATTTTTGGAAATAATAAAAAAATACTGGCAAAGAATCAAGGCCAGGGGGCCCGCACCCTAGCCATGAGGGTGGGGGCGCGCCTGCCCCCCTGGGCGCGCCCCTACCTCGTGGGCCCCCTGGAGCTCCACCGACCTCAACTCCAACTCCATATATTCGTGTTCGGGGAGAAAAAAATAAAGGAGAAGGATTCATCGCGTTTTACGATACGGAGCTGCCGCCAAGCCCTAAACTCTCTCGGGAGGGCTGATCTGGAGTCCGTTCGGGGCTCCGGAGAGGGGAATCCGTCGCCGTCTTCATCATCAACCTTCCTCCATCACCAATTTCATGATGCTCACCGCCGTGCGTGAGTAATTCCATCGTAGGCTTGCTAGACGGTGATGGGTTGGATGAGATTTATCATGTAATCGAGTTAGTTTTGTTAGGGTTTGATCCCTAGTATCCACTATGTTCTGAGATTGATGTTGCTATGACTTTGTTATGCTTAATGCTTGTCACTAGGGCCCGAGTGCCATGATTTCAGATCTGAACGTATTATGTTTTCATGAATATATGAGAGTTCTTGATCCTATCTTGCAAGTCTATAGTCATCTACTATGTGTTATGATCCGGTAACCCCGAAGTGACAATAATCGGGACCACTCCCGGTGATGACCGTAGTTTGAGGAGTTCATGTATTCACTATGTGTTAATGCTTTGGTCCGGTACTCTATTAAAAGGAGGCCTTAATATCCCTTAGTTTCCAATAAGACACCGCTGCCACGGGAGGGTAGGACAAAAGATGTCATGCAAGTTCTTTTCCATAAGCACGTATGACTATATTCGTAATACATGCCTATATTACATTGATGAACTGGACCTAGTTCTGTGTCACCCTAGGTTATGACTATTACATGATCGATCGCATCCGGCATAATTCTCTATCACCGATCCATTGCCTACGAGCTTTCCATATATTGTTCTTCGTTTATTTACTTTTCCGTTGCTATTGTTATCATCACTATAAAACACCAAAGATATTACTTTTGCTACCGTTACCTTTCGCTACCGTTACCACTACTATCATATTACTTTGCTACTAAATACTTTGCTGCAGATATTAAGTTTCCAGGTGTGGTTGAATTGACAACTCAACTGCTAATACTTGAGAATATTCTTTGGTTCCCCTTGTGTCGAATAAATAAATTTGGGTTGAAAACTATACCCTCGAAAACTGTTGCGATCCCCTATACTTGTGGGTTGTCAAGACTATTTTTCGGCGCCGTTGCCGGGGAGCATAGCTCTATTCTTTGAGTCACTTGGGATTTATATCTGCTTATCATTATGAAGAACTTGAGAGATCCAAAAACCAAGATTTATCCCTCAACTACAAGGGGAGGTAAGGAACTGCCATCTAGCTTTACACTTGATTCACCTTCTGTTTTGAGTAAGCTTGCGACACCTAAACCTGCTTCTGCTATTAATTCTGATATGTCACATATTATTGATGATGCCACTTTTGCTATGCATGATACTTATGATGAAACTACTTCTATGCTTGATACTACTGTGCCACTTGGTTAATTTCTTGATGAACAACTTGCTAGGGCTAGAGAGAATGAAATTATTGAAACTGATATTATTGATGAAAGTGATGATGAAGGCCTTCCTAATAAATATGAATTGCCTGTTGTGACTGAGGGCTATGTTATGGATGAAGAAACTGCTAGAGACTTTCTTGCTTGCAATGATAGAAGTGATCTTAAGAAATTATTAGCTAGAATGAAATATGATCCTGCTTATGCTACTTCACCTATGTTTGTTACTAATAAGGATTATGAATTCTCTATTGATCCTGATATAATTACTTTGGTTGAATCTGCTCCTTTTTATGGTTATGATTCTGAAACTGTTGTGGCACATCTTACTAAATTAAATGATATAGCCACCCTCTTCACTAATGATGAGAGAACTTGCTACTTTTATATCCTTAAAATATTTCCGTTCTCATTAAAGGGTGATGCTACACTAGTAGAAAACAGGGCTTTGATCCAGGCCGGGTCAGCCCATTAGTCCCGGTTCAGTCCAGAACCGGGACCAATATGGGCATTGGTCCCGGTTCGTGAGCCCAGGGGGCCGGCCGGGCCACGTGGGCCATTGGTCCCGGTTCATCTGGACCTTTTGGTCCCGGTTGGTGGGATGAACCGGGACCAATGGGCCTCGCTCCTGGCCCACCACCATTGGTCCCGGTTGGTGGCTTGAACCGGGACCAAAGGCTCCCCTTTAGTCCCGGCTCATGTCACCAACCGGGACCAATGAGGTGCCTATACATACCCCTCGCTCGCGAGCAGAGCACCCCAGTGCTCTGTTTTTCTCTGGACGAGGGGGAGAGGGCTTGGTGGTGCTCTAGCTCACCTCCTATGCACACAAGGTGTTCGATGGAATGCCCGAGCCACACTACTTAAGCTTTCTCCTCTCCAAGCTCGACCTCCAAGCTCCATTTTCCATAATATTTGTCTAGGTTTAGCGGTCCGTCACGCCCCGTCCCCGTCTTCACCGCCGTCGATCACCCGCGCCGAGCTCACTGCCGGCACCACCGTGGTGAGCCTCTTGTTTTTTCTTCTTTCTGAAAGCAAAAATATTCTTACTTGTATGTTTACATAGATACTTGTATTATTTTCTTACTTTTATTATTGCATCTTATATAGTGCGATGGTTTTGGTATCCGCCCCCGTCGACCCTCGTCCTGTCTATGATTCGGATGTGGTATATATATTATCTTTATAGCTATTGGTTCATTTATTGTTTATGAAAATTATGCCGACCAACGTGACATAGATTTTATTTATGTAGGATGTATGTGAATCGGAAATGCCAACCGACCCTATTGTCGAGAGGTTAAATTTAGTTGAAGAAGAAAACAATTTGTTGAAGGAAAAAATAAAAATAAATTGAGGAGGAGAAGATGATATTGGAGTTGCATGTTGCGGATGTTGTCGATGATCACAAGATCAAGATGGATGCAATGCGCTTGAAGATTAGAAAGATTAGAAAATATGCCATTCATACCGAGGCTTGGTATCATTATGCCGTTGGATCAATTGTTACCTTGGTTGCTATTATGATTGCATTTGTTTTCGCATTGAAATGTTTTACATAGTTTCGATGTATGGTTTAATTAATTAGATGCTCTGGAGAGCTATATGTTGTTACATGAGAACTATGTATGCACTTTGGTTTTAATGTGATGATGAACTTCTATTAATTTGGACACTTAATTATATATAATGGACGCAGATGAACCGGCAATGGATGTACGGTGACAGACACACCCGCGAGTACATTAAGGGCATGCATGAGTTTCTCGATGCGGGTGAGGCAAACAAGCAGAATGGTTTTATGTGTTGTCCATGCACTGAATGTGAGAATACGAGGTCTTACTCTAACCGGAAAATCCTTCACTCCCACCTGCTTTACAAGGGTTTCATGCCACACTATAATGTTTGGACGAGGCACGGAGAAATAGGGGTTATGATGGAAGATGGCGAAGAAGAAGAGTACGATGACAACTATGTGCCCCCTGAATATGGTGATGCTGCAACGGGGGGAGCTGGTGAAGATCAAGAGGAACCAGACGATATGCCCAATGATGCTGCAATGGGTGAAGCTGCTGAAGATTAAGAGGAACCAGACGATGTGCCCGATGATGATGATCTCCGCCGGGTCATTGTCGATGCAAGGACGCAATGCGAAAGTCAAAAGGAGAAGCTGAAGTTCGATCGCATGTTAGAGGATCACAAAAAAGGGTTATACCCCAATTGCGAAGATGGCAACACAAAGCTCGGTACCGTACTGGAATTGCTGCAGTGGAAGGCAGAGAATGCTGTGGCTGACAAAGGATTTGAGAAGCTACTGAAAATATTGAAGAAGAAGCTTCCAAAGGATAACGAATTGCCCGACAGTACATACGCAGCAAAGAAGGTCATATGCCCTCTAGGATTGGAGGTGGAGAAGATACATGCATGCCCTAATGACTGCATCCTCTACCGCGGTGCATACAAGGATCTGAATGCATGCCCGGTATGCGGTGCATTGCGGTGTAAGATCAGACGAGAAGACCCTGGTGATGTTGACGGTGAGCCCCCCAGGAAGAGGGTTCCTGCGGAGGTGATGTGGTATGCTCCTATAATACCACGGTTGAAACGTCTGTTCAGAAACGAAGAGCATGCCAAGTTGATGCGATGGCACAATGAGAACCGAAAGAAAGATGGGAAGTTGAGAGCACCCGCTGATGGGTCGCAGTGGAGAAAAATCGAGAGAAAGTACTGGGATGAGTTTGCAAAGGACCCAAGGAATGTATGGTTTGCTTTAAGCGCGGATGGCATTAATCCTTTCGGGGAGCAGAGCAGCAATCACAGCACCTGGCCCGTGACTCTATGTATGTATAACCTTCCTCCTTGGATGTGCATCAAGCGGAAGTTCATTATGATGCCAGTTCTCATCCAAGGCCCTAAGCAACCCGGCAACGAAATTGATGTGTACCTAAGGCCATTAGTTGAAGAACTTTTACAGCTGTGGAATGGAAACGGGGTACGTACGTGGGATGAGCACAGACAGGAGGAATTTAACCTTAAGGCGTTGCTGTTCGTGACCATCAACGATTGGCCCGCTCTCAGTAACCTTTCAGGACAGACAAACAAAGGATACCACGCATGCACGCACTGTTTAGATGACACTGAAAGTATATACCTAGACAAATGCAGGAAGAATGTGTACGTGGGCCATCGCCGATTTCTTCCGACCAACCATCAATGTCGAAATAAAGGCAGGCATTTCAAAGGCGAGGCAGATCACCGGAAGAAGCCCGACATGCGCACCGGTGATCACGTGCTTGCTATGGTCAATGATTTACACTACGCAATCATTGGAAAGGGTCTCGGTAGACTAGCTATTCCGAATGACGCTGAGGGATACGCACCCATGTGGAGGAAGAAATCTATATTTTGGGACCTACCCTACTGGAAAGACCTAGAGGTCCGCTCCTCAATCGACGTGATGCACGTGACGAAGAACCTTTGCGTGAACCTGCTAGGCTTCTTGGGCGTGTATGGGAAGACAAAAGATACACCTGAGGCACGGGAGGACCTGCAACGTTTGCACGAAAAAGACGGCATGCCTCCGAAGCAGTATAAAGGTCCTGCCAGCTACGCTCTTACGAAAGAAGAGAAAGAAATCTTCTTTGAATGCCTACTCAGTATGAAGGTCACGACTGGCTTCTCGTCGAATATAAAGGGAATAATAAATATGCCAGAGAAAAAGTTTCAGAACCTAAAGTCTCATGACTGCCACGTGATTATGACGCAACTGCTTCCGGTTGCATTGAGGGGGCTTCTACCGGAAAACATTCGATTAGCCATTGTGAAGCTATGTGCATTCCTCAATGCAATCTCTCAGAAGGTGATCGATCCAGAAATCGTACCAAGGCTAAGGAGTGATGTGGCGCAATGTCTTGTCAGTTTCGAGCTGGTGTTCCCACCATCCTTCTTCAATATCATGACACACGTCATAGTTCATCTAGTTGACGAGATTGTCATCCTGGGGCCCGTATTTCTACACAATATGTTCCCCTTTGAGAGGTTCATGGGAGTCCTAAAGAAATATGTCCATAACCGCGCTAGGACAGAAGGAAGCATCTCCATGGGCCATCAAACAGAGGATGTTATCGGGTTTTGTGTTGACTTCATTCCTGGCCTTAAGAAGATAGGTTTCCCTAAATCGCGGTATGAGGGGAGACTGACTGGAAAAGGCACTCTTGGAAGAGACTCAATAATATGCAGGGACGGATATTCTTGGTCTCAAGCAAACTACACAGTTCTACAGAACTCTACCTTGGTGACCCCGTATGTCGATGAACACAAGAACAGTCTGCGCTCCAAACACCCGGAGCAGTGTGACGACTGGATTACATGTGAACACATCAGGACTTTCAGCAGTTGGTTGGAAACACGTCTCAGAGGTGACAACACTGTTTGTGATGAGTTGTACTTGTTGTCCAAGGGACCATCTTTGACTGTATTGACTTACAAAGGATACGAGATAAATGGGAATACATTTTACACGATCGCCCAAGATCAAAAGAGCACCAACCAAAACAGCGGTGTCTGCTTTGATGCAGCAACCGAGAGTGGAAAGGACACATATTATGGTTACATAGTGGACATATGGGAACTTGACTACGGACCTGATTTTAAGGTCCCTTTGTTTAAGTGCAAATGAGTCAATCTGTTAGGCGGCGGGGTACAGGTAGGGCTGGGCGTTCGGTTCCCCCGAACCGATCGGGTCGGTGCTTCGGTCAACTTAAAATTTCGGTTCTGTGAAAATACTGACCGATCGGTCAATAGAAAGTTAGCTAACCGAAGATTTTCAGCACCGAAATTTCGGTTCGGTCATCGGCCCTACCGAGCAGCACCGAGATATACTACTCATAGTAGTCTGAATCGTTGCATTTATTCTGAATGTACAGTACCCGTACTAGTAGAAGCACTTTATTGTGATGCACAGTGGTTGTAGTTCATCCTACAAGCTAAAGGCTAGCCTCCTTGGTAAAATGAGCGGTGGTGGGCTGGTGGCTGACACAAGTGGGGAAAGTACTTCTCGTTTACCCAAACTTTTACTCTGTAAAATTAGCAACGACGGCTCGCTGGGTCAGCCACACCACTTCCTGATGCCACTGTGGGACTCGAGCACTGATAGAAAATAGACAAGTCCATGTTCACATGAAAGAGTAGCAACGATTCTTACAAAAAGAAAGAGTAGCATCAGGCGCGCAGGTTGGACCTACGTGATTACTCGGTTTTCGGTCCGTTCGGGTACCGGAGGGACACACCCGAATTCACCGGACTAGATTCGGTTTTCAACAAATGCAAACCGAGCGTAGTACCGAAGTTTTCAGTTTCGGTGAATTCGGCTTCGGTGCCGGTTAGTTCGGTTCGGGACATCGGTTTTCTGGTTATATGCCCAGCCCTAGGTACAGGTAGACCCACGGTACGGAATGACAACAGTGGATCTGAAATATCTTGGGTACACTGACGAACCGTTCGTCCTAGCCAATGATGTGGCACAGGTTATCTATGTCAAGGACATGTCTACCAAACCGAGAAAAAGATAAGATAAGGAAGCGAATACATCATACGATGAGCCAAAGCGCCACATAGTTCTTTCTGGAAAAAGGGACATCCTGGGAGTGGACGGCAAGACAGACATGTCTGAAGATTATGAAAAGTTTCATTAAATTCCTCCCTTCAATGTCAAGGCTGACCCAAGCATCCTGATAAACAATGAAGATTATCCATGGTTACGGCGCAATAAGCAAATGACACAAGTGAAGAAAAAGTGAAGACTTTCTCCCGCAACTATTATGATGATACCATGCCAACTTTGTAACACACGAACATGCTACCATTGTCCGTTTGCGCCCCCACACAGTTCAGTTCTTCCATCGCGCCCCGACGACGCCGCCAGGCTGCCCCTCTGCGCCTTGCCGTCGCCGTCGTCGCCCTGCCTCCGACGCCGCCCCGCGCCGTCCCGACGCCGTCGCCACCCCGCGCCGCCCCGACGCCGTCGCCGCGCGCCACCCCGCACCGTTGCGGTCTCTCCGCGTCGCCCCAACGCCGTCGCGCCCCGACGCCGTCGCCGCCCCGCCTCTACCTCGCCGTCGCCTCTGCCTCGCGGCGCCCCAGCTGCCCCGCGCCGCCGTCGCCTCTGCCTCGCTGTGGTCTGGGCCGGCACCGCCCCCCTCTTCCCCCTTTTTTTGCAAACACATATATGTTTTTTTCCTGTAGATTATATGTATATGTATGAGTATATGATGATGTATGAGTATATGTATCTGCTGAAAAGATAGATTTTTAGAAAAAATACTATTTTTTCTGTTGATGATATGATGATGTTTTTTTCATATATGCATTTTTTCATATATGTATTAATTTTTTTAAGTTGTTAGTAGATATCGATTTTAGGTTAGTGCATTTTATCACTGATTTTAGGTTAGTTGATCGATTTAGTGCATTTTATGTTTGTTGCATTTTAGGTTAGTGCATTTGCTAAGTGATATTAAGAAAGGAAGGAAAAGAAGGATAGGAAAGAAGAAAATAAGAAGAGGAAAGAAAGAACAAGAGGAGAGGAAGAAAAGGAGAAATAGATAAGAAGAAGAAAAAAGAAGAGAAAGAAGAGGAGAAGAAGAAAGGAATAGTGGAGAAGAAGAGAAAATAGAATATTCTATTTTCTCTTCTTCTCCACTATTCCTTTCTTCTTCTCCTCTTTTTGTCTTCTTTTTTTTCTTTGGTTTTCTCCTCTAGCTATTCCTTTCTTCGAGGGTTCTATAGGGTCGAGGGATCGAGGGTTCCAGGGTCGTCGAGGGTTCGAGGGGTCGAGGATCGCCGAGGG
This sequence comes from Triticum urartu, assembly GCF_056163025.1. Lineage (NCBI taxonomy): Eukaryota > Viridiplantae > Streptophyta > Magnoliopsida > Poales > Poaceae > Triticum > Triticum urartu. The sequence goes on along the minus strand of NC_141879.1, from coordinate 747,988,877 downwards.
GTCGAGAGAGGTTTCCTAGTGTCAAAGTATTGAAGAAATCCATGGCTTCATCATTAGCCGGAAGTAACCAGGGCATGACGAAGTCCTCCAAAGTTATTTTGGAATGGTGTCCCGGATAGGATAATTTGCCTTTTTGTATGAATTTCAGCAAAGGCCTTCCAAATAACGATATTTGGAAGGTTCTTGCTGAACTTTGTACCAAAAAGCGAATTATCTTATCTGGGACTCTGTTCCAAAATAACTTTGGAGAGCTTCGTACCATCATGCACCTGTTACTTTCGCCTAATGATGAAGACATGGTTTTGTTGAATCCTTTGGAGAGCTTCGTACCATCATGCACCTGTTACTTTCGCCTAATGATGAAGACATGGTTTTGTTGAATCCTTTGACACTAGGCAACCTCCCGACCCCTCGGCGATCCTCTCGAACATGAGCGGAAGAAGAGGATAAAAAAAGAAGAGGAAGAAGAAAAAAAAGAGGAGAAGAAATAATAGAGGAGTTCTTCTCCTCTATTTTTTCTTCTCCTCTTTTTTTTCTTCTTCTTCCTCTTTTTTTTATCGGGAACGAGGGTCGTCGAGGGTCGCCGAGCGGTAGAGGAGAAACCCTAAATAGAAAGTATCGTCAGTGTGAGATACATGTACCGTCGGTGTCGGACACTACATCCACGTCCCACAAGTGGCGCGGGCTTCGACGCCCACGTCACTTGTGGGACGTGGATGTAGTGTCCGACACTGACGGCCACATGTATCTCACACCCACGATACTTGCTAGCTATTTAGGGTTTCCTCTACCGTACGGTGACCCTCGACGACCCTCGTTCCCGATAAAAAAAAGAGGAAGTAGAAGAAAAAAAGAGGAGAAGAAGAGAAGAAGAAGAAAAAAAAGAGGAGAAGAATTATTTTTTCTTCTTCTTGTCTTCTTCTCTTTTTTTTCTTCTTCTTCCTCGTTATTTTATCAGAAATGAGGGTCGTCGAGGGTCAGGGTCGCCGAACGGTAGAGGAAACCCTAAATAGAAAGTATCGTCGGTGTGAGATACATGTGGCCGTCGGTGTCGGACACTACATCCACGTCCCACAAGTGGCGCGGGCTTCAACGCCCATGTCACTTGTGGGACGTGGATGTAGTGTCCGACACCGACGGCCACATGTATCTCACACCCACGATACTTGCTATTTAGGATTTCCTCTATCGCTCGGTAACCCTAAATAGAGGAGTTCTTACTCCTCTATTCTTTCTTCTCCTCTTTTTTTTCTTCTTCCTCTCCTTTTTTTATCCTTGAAGCGTTGTCGAGGCCACACCAAACCCTAGAGAAGCAGCGTCGAGGCCACCCCAAACCCTAGACAAGCAGCGTCGAGGCCACTAATTAATATTAGTTCTACGTTTTTGCCACTAATATATCCATCTGTCATGTTTGAATAATAATTGCCATCAATATTTGTAGAAACTATGGACACCGCCCGAGACGAACTACAAGAAGAGTTGTTTGGGGACATAATCGCACGAGGAAGTGATGCCATCTGCTCGTTGTTTCTCAACGAGACCAATGGTCTGCAAGCAGCTGATTATGATGGCTCCGGTGACCTAATGCCGGTGCAAGAAGGAGACCGTGAGGACGGCTCCGGTGACCCAATGCCGGTGCAAGAAGGAGACTGTGATGACGTCTTCGGTGACCGAATCAAGTCCGGCCAGGTATATATATTAGTTAAGCTTCTGCTGACTAGCTAATTGATGCATTCATTGTTTTGGTATGTACACATATTAATTAAGTCTTTGTTCTTTTTTCTAGCCCTCCGGATCGAGCACAACTTCGGTAAAGAGACGAGGCCCGAAGAAAAAGTTGAGCTCGGATGAAAAGTTTGAGATCATAGCAATCGCGCCCGACGGCCAACCGATTGAACCCCTCCGGACAAAGAGCGCACTTGTTGCTTAGTGCGGGGTTTTGGTTAGGGACAAGATCCCGATCAGCATCCAGCAATGGTTTAAGCCGGCTACAGAAGACCCCGAGGTGTCTTATGTCAATGATATGCAAAAAAATGATCTTTGGACTGAGATGAAGTCAAATTTCACCCTACCGCCAGAGGATAATCCAGAGAAGCCAGTTAAAGAGCAATTAATCAAGTCTTTTGCTCTTAAGAGGATGGCAGAACTATTCAGGAGGTGGAAGAAAGAGCTGAATAAGTTTGTCAAAAATAATGAGACACCAGAATTCAAGGGCAGATATGAGAAGATCAGAGATCACTGGCCGGCATTTGTGGCCCACAAGACATCGGAAAAGAGTAAGAAAATGTCGGCGACAAACAAGCAAAATACTGCGAAGAAGAAGCATCACCATCGCACGGGGTCAGGTGGCTACCTCATAGCCCGGCCTAAGTGGGCCAAGACTGAGAATGATCTGGTTGATAAAGGGATCGAACCAGAGACAATTAACTGGCCAGACCGTTGCCGGACTTGGTTCTTCGGGGCTGGCGGAACCCTGGACCCTGTAATGGGGAAGTGCATTTGGATGAACGATCAAATGGACATACCAGTCAGGAAGCTTCGGCACTATATCGAAGCAGCGCAGCAAGGGACATTCTTTCCAGACAGAGAGAACGACGAGCTCACAATGGCCCTCGGGAATCCTGAGCACCCTGGATGGACACGAGGCACTCCAGGCTCCATTCCGTGGAAGGTTGGGTTTCCGGACGCAGGCGGTTACAAATCCCATGAGAGGAGGAAAAAAGTGCAGCAGACCCAAATGCAGGTGCTACAAGAAAGGGTACAAGCGATAGAGGAACGAGAAGCAAATCGCAGCAAACGTACTGCCGAAGCTTCCCCCGAAGCTACCCCTCCATCTTAGCGGAGAAGCAGCGTGGCTTCCACCGAGCTGCTTCGGCCAGAGCATGCCTTGACGGCTCCTACCAGCTATCCCGTGGATGCTATCACGGAGTCTCAAAATTGCCACCTTATGACGCAATGGATGAATTTGAAGGTCAAGGCGGCTATTGGCTCTGTTTATCCTACTGAACCCGGCGCAACTTTTCACTGTCGGCTGATTCCAGAAGGATATGCTAGGGTGATGGTGGATGAAATAACGGAGGGATTTGAGGACCTCCAGCTTGACCACCCTACCGGTGAAGGGGAGACTAGGCTGGGGTCTGCTCTGAAGACTCCATGCCTATGGCGGAAGGAGCTCATCAACCTTTCGAACTGGACGCCTCCACCTCCTCCTCCTCCGGCAAGTCAGGGCACTCCGCCTCCTCCACTGCCTCCTCCTCCGGCGAGTGACGATCAGGGCACTCGACCGGCTCCTTCTCCAGCGCGTGGCGGCACTCCGCCTCCTTCTCCGCCTGCGCCGACGTGCCCGAGCAGCCAGCCTCCTCCTTCTCCGCCTCGTCAGCAAGGGCGGAAGAGACCTACCGCCGCTCCGGCTGCTCCGGCGTGTCGTAGTCCTTCTCCTCCGCCTCGTAAGCAAGTAAAGAAGACAACCGCTCCGTCTGCTCGGCCGGCGTCTAGCAGTACAGCCAGAGGCGGGAGGACATACAGATTCGGTCCTTCTCTGAAGACTCCAGAGAAGTTACCATACGAGAGGACCCCGGAGGAGAACGCCGAGATCGCACGAACCGAAGTGGATGACTAGTTTCAAGGGTTGAAAGCAAAGAGACATCCACTTCCTTAGGAGAAGGTAGATCCGGTGAAAGTGAAGCACACTCTGGCTGCCCTGACAAAACCACCCAAGTCTCCGCCGAAAGGAAATTATGAGCGCATTATTGGAAAGGAATTTGCCGAAGCGGAGCAGTCGGGAAGTACTGTCAGTGATCAAAGGTTGAAAGAACGATGAGCTGGGAAACAAATTGCCCAGCTCGGCGAACAAGCGAAGCAATCGTGCCCCCCGCTCAAGGTGCCTAGCCACAACGTCGCTAATGATCTGAGGATGGTGCCCGGTTATAGCAATCTTGTAGATTACCTGCCCGATGATGTACATTATGAACCCATGGAGGTGCAGATACAAAGATACGAGTACGGGAAGCCTCTCGTCAAAGATGAAAGATCTCTATCAACGATGATGCGAAGATTGCATGATTGGTACTTGAAAATCTGCAGAGACTCTGGGGGGAGGAGTACTTTGTATGTGAAAGGTAAAAAGGAGCATGACCTCATTGGAATTGAACTGTTGCCTGTTCCATTTGAGGAGTTCTATCAGTTTTTTGATCAATTGGCCCTCGATAAAACAACGGTCGCCTGCTACTGTCTGTAAGTAGTACTACTTCTGTCATTAAGTCTCTCTATATAGCTCAGCTCTTTCATTGCATGTATTTATAATCATCCTCACTATATTATGCAGATTGAAGATCGCCGAATTGAAGAAAAGACAAGTCGGTGATATTGGGTTCATTAACACATATCTCATAGATGCAACTCAGGTTAAATTTCATGCCACAGCTACCGAGGCCAACTTGCTACGATCGTTGGTAATAAATGAAAACAAAGATATAATACTCTTTCCTTACAACTTCAAGTGAGTGTTACTGTCTTGTGCGTATTCGGTTTCCCTTATATATTAGTCATGGTTATAGTAATGTAATCGATGAGTTATGCATGCGTGTGCAGTTTCCACTATATTCTCCTAGAGATTAAGCTTGAGTAGGGACTAGTAACCGTCTTAGACTCAAGACGAAAAGATCCCTAGGACTATGCAGACATGACTCAAATACTCGAGAAGTAAGTTAAATCGATCATTATCCACCATATCAGTAACTTTGTTCATTTCCTGATATATCAAGTAATTGTTTTCTTTGTCCGGCAGGGTTTGGAGAAAATTCACCAGAAAAGCTCCGGGACTGCCGAAGGAGCTGCAATTTAGACACCCGAAAGTAAGTACTATAGTAGCATGTTCCGCGCATCTACTAGTCATTCAAGCGCTAGTTTCATCAATACCATTTGGCATTCTTGCTTATCAGTTTGATTGACCTCTATTTCTTGAAAAGTGGTTGTGGTAGGAACAAGGGAATGATTTCTGTGGATACTATGTTTGCGAGTCCATCCGCCACACGACCTGTGAGCGGGGCTACACTGACGAACAATATGAAGTACGTAAATAACAACATTCACAATTTTATTTTATTACAATCATTTGTGTTGAGTTTCATTCATTCATATATATATGTATTGACCCCCTTCTTTAAATTAGATGTTTCGGAAGCGGGATGAACTCCTAGCACCAGCTCGCATGCGAGCAATTCAAGAGGAATTGGCGGCATTCTTTCTTGACCACGTGATCCCTGAAGATGGAGAATACTATGTGGACCCTGAGTCCGTATGATTATATTTGTAAGAGATAATTATTGTATATATGTAGCCGGTAGTGTTGGATAGATATACGAGAACTTGTTGTTCGACCAATCTCTCGGAGAAGGAGAGGTGGTCGATATCACTTCTCTCTATATGCATATATGTTCATGACGATCTTCTGTTTCCTTCGTTTGCTTACTAGCTAGCTAGCGTGTCTAGTCCTCTCTATACGTATGTATAGTACGTAGCGTCGACCAAGCACGGACATAAGAGAGGACACTTCTCTCTATTAATTATAGCTAGCTAACACAATATATGAAACACCTAAATTAACCCCCCAAAACCCCCCAACCCCCCCCCTTCAAAAAAACAAAAACCCCAACCATAGAAATGCTGACGCGTGGATGCCTATTGGTCCCGGTTGGTGGCACCAACCGGGACCAAAGAGTCTCCTACCTGGGCTCCACGCACAGGCCACGTGGAGGCCCATCTGTCCCGGTTCTGGATTGAACCGGGACTAAAGGGACAGGGCATTAGTACTGACCCCTTAGTCCCGGTTCCAGAACCGGGACAAAAGGCCCTTACGAACCGGGACAACAAGCCCTTTTTCTACGAGTGCTAAGATATGGTTCAATTCTCTTGATCCCTGTTGTGTGCGTAGTCCCCAGGATATGATTTATTACTTCTCTGCTAAATATTTCCCTGCTCATAAGAAACAAGCTGCCTTAAGGGATATATATAATTTTGTGCAAATTGAAGAAGAGAGTCTCCCACAAGCTTGGGGGAGGCTTCTCCAATTACTTAATGCTTTGCCTGATCACCCTCTTAAGAAAAATGAAATACTTGATATCTTTTATAATGGACTAACCGATGCTTCCAGAGATTACCTGGATAGTTGTGCTGGTTCTGTTTTCAGGGAAAGAACACCGGATGAAGCTGAAATTCTACTGAATAATATGTTGACAAATGAAAATAATTGGACACTTCCTGAGCCAACTCCTGAGCCTATTCCTATACCAACTCCTAAGAAAAGAGGTGTTCTATTTCTCAGTCCTGAAGATATGCAAGAGGCAAAGAAATCTATGAAAGAAAAGGGTATTAAAGCTGAAGATGTTAAGAATTTACCTCCTATTGAAGAAATACATGGCCTTAATTTACCGCCTGTTGAAGAAATATATGGTCTTAATCCATCACCTATTGAAGAAACACATGGTCTTGATAACCCGACACAGGTAGTAAAGGTAAATTCTCTCTATAGATATGATAAAGCTGAAATCCCTCCTACTAAGTTTGCTAGCCAATGTTTGGATGAGTTCGATAACTTTATGGTTAAGAAAGAAGACTTCAATGCTTATTTTTGTAGACAATTGAAACAAAATGCTTATATGATTGAACACTTGGGTGATTATATGTCTAGAGTTCAAGGTGAACTTAAACTCATTAGTAAACATGCTTCTATGGTTACCACTCAAGTAGAACAAGTACTTAAAGCTCAGAATGATTTGCTCAGTGAATTAAATAGTAAGAAAAATGATAATGCTGTTAGAGTTATGACTAGAGGTAGTAAAATGACCCAGGAACCTTTGTATCCTGAAGGCCATCCTAAGAGAATTGAGCAAGATTCTCAGAGAAATAATATAGATGCACCTAGTCCTTCTAAAAGGAACAAAAAGAAAAATGATAGGACTTTGCATGCTTCTAGTGAACCTGTTATTGACACGCCTAAGAATCCCAATGATATTTCTATTTCTGATGGTGAAACACAATCTGGTAATGAACATGAAACTAGTGATAATGTTAATGATAATGTTCATGTTGATGCTCAACCTAGCAATGATAATGATATAGAAGCTGAACCTGTTGTTGATCTTGATAACCCACAATCAAAGAATCAACGTTATGATAAAAGAGACTTTGTTGCTAGGAAACATGGTAAGGAAAGAGAGCCTTGGGTTCAGAAACCCATGCCTTTTCCTCCTATTTCATCCAAGAAAAAGGATGATGAGGATTTTGAGCGCTTTGCTGAAATGATTAGACCTATCTTTTTGGTATGTGTTTGACTAATATGCTTAAAATGAATCCTTATGCTAAGTACATGAAAGATATTGTTACTAATAAAAGAAAGATACCGGAAGCTAAAATTTCCACCATGCTTGCTAATTATACTTTTAAAGGTGGAATACCTGAGAAACTAGGAGATCCATGAGTACCAACTATACCATGCTCCATTAAAAGAAACTATGTTAAAACTCCTTTATGTGATCTTGGAGCCGGTGTTAGTGTTATGCCTCTCTCTTTATATCGTACACTTGATTTGAATAAGTTCACACCTACTGAAATATCCTTGCAAATGGCTGATAAATCAACTGCTATACCTGTCGGTATTTGTGAGGATTTGCCTGTTGTAGTTGCGAACATTACTATTTTAACGGACTTTGTTATTCTTGATATTCCCGAGGACGATAGTATGTCTATTATTCTTGGAAGACCCTTTTTGAATACTGTGGGAGCTGTTATTGATTGCAACAAGGGCAATGTCACTTTTCATGTTAATGGTAATGAGCATACGATACACTTTCCGAGGAAACAACCTCAAGTCCACAGTATCAATTCTATTGGAAAAATTCCATCGATTATTTTTGGAGGTTTTGAATTTCCTCTTCCTACTGTCAAGAAGAAATATGATATTCTTGTTGTTGGGGATGTGCATATCCCCGTTGAGGTAACCTAGTGTTATTCGAAAATTCTCCGGTTCGATGTTACTCGGAATGAGTTTGTTAACAAGACTTGATCAACCTTGTTAGTGGATTCCTTTTGATGAGCATGAGATGGATGAATTTAGAAAACACAACTCTCTGTACCCTCTTTTTACTTTCCGTTATTTATATTAAATAAAGCAAAAATAGTAATTTCTGTCTATTTTCTGAATTATCCGTGCAATATAAAAATACCCCGAAAATAAAAGTTCGCCAAATGCCCTGAAATTTAAATATGATTTTTCTGCAATATTTGAGAATATCTGGCACTGAGAACACGGCAGGGGGGGCAAGCACCTGGCCACGAGGGTCCACGGCGCGCCCACCCCCCCTGGGCGCGCCCCCTGCCTCGTGGGCCCATGGTGGCTCCCCTCCACTTATTCTTGTACCCACACACCTCTTCTCCTTCCCAAAAAAATAACCATCCAGCTCAAGCACGAGTTCTAGCTCATTTTGCTGCAATTTTCGATCTCCTTGCTCAAAGCACCTCTCACAAAACTGCTTTGGGGGATTGTTCCTTGGTATGTGACTCCTCCATTGGTCCAATTAGTTTTTGTTCTAGTGCTTTATTCATTGCAAATTTGTGCTGCCTAGGTGACCAAGTTCTTGAGCTTGCATGTCAAATTTATATGGTTACAAGTAGTTCTAATGCATGACATAGGCTCTAGGCACTTGTAGGAGTAGTTGCTATCAATTTTGTTCAGTTTGGTTTACTTTTATTTGAAGTTACTAAAAATTTCAGAAATTTTTCAGAGGAAAAAAATATGCTTAGGAAAATGTACCAAGGTGGTTCTTCGAGGAAACAAGGACCTAGGCTTGCAATGCGTGATGCTGATGATGAGCCACCAAGGGACGCTTCAGTGCGGCCTTGTGAATGGCCTTCAGAGGACTTCATGGATCGAGCAGGAATTAAGGAAGAATTTAATGCGTATTTGCGTAACGCTGATCTTGTGAGCTTCGAGGCAGAAAAGTACCATCAGTACCACTATCTCACTAGTTCCTTTGTGAGGAGGTTTAAATTTTCATCTTCACGCAATTCTCAAATTGTCCTGTTTGATCTTTATGAAAAAATTTATACTATGGACTTAGAGGACTTTACCATTGCTTACAAACTTCCACAATGGGGTAGTGCTAGTGACCCTCACAAATCTGAATTTAGAGATTTTCTTGCTAGTATAACTGTGGGGGAATCTAGAGATATAGCACAAGCTACCATAGGGAGCATTCATTTTCCTGCTATACATTATTTTGCTCTCTTCATAGGTAGGTGCATAAATGGTAAAGATGAAGCATGTCATATGTGTGTCCCTGACCTCAGTATTCTTAGGAGTGCTGTGTTAGGAGATAAATCTTATAATTTGGGAGCCATTGTTGCACGTAGGTTTTGCATCATAACAGATTTAATGGAGATTTCTTCGGTGGAATTTATGCAACTCGTATAGCTAATTTTCATGGTATAACCATACGTGAGGATGATAATGAGTTGCCTCCTGCTTATTTGGATTATGAGGCGATGGTTCTTCATCATTTTGTTGAGAGGAACGATCAGTTCCTCCAGTACCAACTAATCTTTGACAGACGACGCACCTATCACGTCGCTCTCTCTGCTTCTACTTTCTTTGACTTTCAGGCAAAAGGGAGATATTTTATAACCAGAGGGGAGGCAGAAGAGTAGAAGAGGAGGGTTGAGATAGCTCGCCTCCAAGCTGCAACCCACGATGCAATGACTGCTGCATCTCAGTACGACCCCAACTACAACTTTGGATATCCGCCAGGCCATCCGTGGCATTAAACCAAGTTAGGCCAAAAGCCTAAGCTTGGGGGAGTACGTATTTCCCACCGACATTACATTCATGTTCACACACTCATTGCTAGTTGTCGGTGCTCAACTTTTTCATTGTAATATCCATGTTAGTTTATTTCCTTCTTATGCTTTCTTCTTGTGTGTTTGATAAATCTTCAGAAAAACCAAATAAAATAGTTGTCGCTTTTAGCTAGTTTTAATTTCCATGATTGTAGTAGTAATTAAAAAGAAAACCCAAAAACATTTCTTGTTCTTCTTTTGCTTGTTGGGAGCTTTCCCGTGTAAATAGTTTTATTTCTTTTCTTTTCTTTGGGGGTCGATAGGAGAAGACCATGATTAAATTCTTGAAGTGACTCCTATATGCATTATTGTTGATCTGTCAAAAGAGCCCATATTGCATTGTCTTCTCCTGTTTATTGAATGCTTGTAGATTCCAGCTTACTGCAATGCACGTGCACTGTTATTATTATTATCATCATTCAGTCATGCAAGTGAAAGGCAATTATGACGATATATGATGGACTGATTAAGATGGGAGAAGCTGGTATGAACTCGATCTCTTGTTTTTGTAAATATGATTAGTTCATCGTTTCTGATTCAGCCTATTAGGAATAAACATGTTTGCAATGACAATTAGAGATTATAGTTGCTTATGTCATGCTTAATTAGCTAGGAGCTTATAATGGTTTATCTGGCGTGCCAACATGCTATTAAAATGGTTGTAATGTGCTATGATAGAGTGGTATCCTCTTTTGAACGATTCTAGTGGCTTGACTTGGCCCATGTTCACGCATGTAGTTGAAACGAAATCAACATAGCCTCTACGATATTTATGTTCATGGTGCATTATATCCTACTCATGCTTGCATTCGGCGTTGATTAATTTTAATCCATGTTCATGACTATTGTCGCTCTCTAGCTGGTCGCTTTCCAGTATTTTTCTAGCCTTCACCTGTACTAAACGGGAATACTGCTTGTGCATCCAATCCCATAAACCCCAAAGTTATTCCATATGAGTCCACCATACCTACCTATTAATAAAGCAATGTGTGTTTCTCCAATTTTTTCATCCGTTCACCGCCGAAAGATTTTTTTCTATCTGAGGTGGTACTAAACTTTTGTACGATCGTTTGTTAGCCAAGAAGGACGATTTGTGCAGAATTTCGTAGTGGGCCGTGCACGTTATGGCCTAGTAAATTCAGCCCGTGTTTTCCTGCCCAAGCAGCAATAAAACAAATCATATTACCTGCACGATGCGGCAAATAGTTTAAGCTACGCACAGAGCACCCAAGACATGGCGGCCCACTTTTTTCTGCGTTCTCTTTAATTTTTTATTTTTCTATTTCTTTCTCTTTTTATTTTCTCTTTTTCCCCATTCCAAGTCTATTTTTTACATTTTTCTAAAATTCAAGATTTTTAAAAAAGTTCGTAATTGCAATTTTTATTCAAATGTCGTAAAAAGCTACGAATTACAAAATGTTTTCCTATTTTAAATTTTTTTGGAATTTCATTTTAGTTTTGTCGTGCCAAATTTGTTAAATTTTAAAATTATTCTCATGTTTAAAAACATCTTTGTATTTTTCAAAATTGTTCCAAATTCGAATAATATTCTGGTTTTAATGATTTGTTCAAGAATTGAAACTAATGTTTCCATCCGTACACCGTGAAATTTATTTTTCTATCGGAGTTGGTACTAAATTTGTGTGCGTTCGTCTGTTTTTTATTAGCAACCCAGATTTTCGTACTTCGGCTGCACACGATGTGGCCCAGCCAAGCCAGCCCAGTTATTTGCCTCCACATGAAGCTGAAAAACTGTATTAGATGCCCTGTGCGGCAGATAGTCAGAGATTTGCATAGGACGCCCAAACTGTGCCGGCCCGTTACGTTATTCCTTCCAAATAATTTTTTTACCTTACTTCATCAAAAAAATTGAAATAATGTTAAGAAATTTATATTTTTCAATTTTTTGAAAAAATTTCAGACTTACAATAATGTGTTCCTGTTTTTATGAATGTTCAAAAAAATTCTCATTCCGAATTGTTTTCAAAATTCAGAACATATTCAATTTTTTCCCAAAAACTGTTTGTGTTTTCAAAAATGGTTTGGATTTTGAAAAAAAATAAGTTTAAAAAATATTCCAAATTTGAAAAATATTCTTGTTTTAGTAAAATATTCACAAATTTAAAATAATTTCCCCATTTAAAAATACATTTTATAAAATTGTTCTGAATGTTCAAAACATGTTCCATTTTCAAAAGTCAGTCACAACTTAAAAAATGTTTGTGTTTTCATAAAAAGCTCATGTCTTCAGAAAATGATGTCGTTTAAAAAATCATTTTTTTTCAAAATGGACGAATATGGAAAACATTATTCCTAATTTCAAAACATATTCACTTTTCCAAGAATATTCGGCAATTCATATTTTTAAGAAAATCTATCTTTTTATAAATCTGATGTTGTAGTATGTTCTTAAATATTCGTGCTGGCCATTGGTTAGCAGTAGGTATTTGTTGCCATGGCTAGCAGCACGTGGTCGAGTCTTCAAGATCATGTGTTCGATCGTTCAACCCTTCATTTTTCTGAATTATTACTCGTGCCATGCAAATAAAGGTCATTTCGGTGCCTGCCGCTAGCTGGTCCAGACGCGATTGGTTGTGCTTTCCACATACTATTTGACGCAACTAGGGTCATATACTAGCTCCACGCAGCTGCCCCAAGAAAAGCAAAAATATATGTATAGATTTAGTTTCAACCATTCCACACGTAGTTCCCCATTTTTTTTGGCTTATCCCCAACTGGGCCTACCACGCATTTCTTTTTCTGTCGCGCTCACAAGCAGCAAAAAATTAAGGGCGCGATGGGATTGAACATGAACCTTCCCTATTGTGTCAACGGAGAAAGCCAACTCAGCTAGCTTGCAGTTATGATAGGAATAGTCCCACCTTGGAATTTTATACTAAATCACACCAGTTTTTATATGTCCGTGCGTTGTAAAAGTTTTTCTCCCCATTTATATGTCCGCCAGGCATAAATTTTGTTTTTCTCCCCATTTAGGAATAGTCCCACCTATATACAGTTTTTATAAAAGACAATGTGCTGGTTGGCTATAGCCTATAATTGAAAAAATTGTGGGCACATGCTAATAGAAGAAAATATGCTAGTTTTTCTTTAATTAATAAAAAAATTGTGGGTACGTGAGCGCAAAATTAGCCGAAGAGAATAAACCCTGATAATAAAGGGACATTCATGCCTGGTTATGTGCTAATTATGCCAATCAAACAAAATTTATGCACTGCAATTAGTAATCCATCCGGTTACATCATCGTAGGAGAGAGTGGTCAAAGCAACCATACCTTGAAGGTCACTGCGTAGCAACCAAATAAGGACCCAACCACAACTCTGAGATGGAGGCGGACCCGGAGGAAAAAGAGGCATCAGTTGGGTGGTCGCCACCACGCCGACCAACCCTACTATTATCTAGATCTTGTGGGCCGAGGATGGCAGGAAGGAGGATAAGCGACAATATAGATCATGCGTTGTGTTCACATAGAGGATGTGGAACAATGTGTTTGGGGATGTGGGGAATGCTGACATATTATTTTTCTCCCCGTTGCAACGCACGGACATATATATATAATTCCACCTATATACTAAATCACATATTTATATGTCCGCCCGCATTGTTCCACCGACAAAAGGTTGAACTACCATCGTCGACGATGTCAGGAAGGAGAATAAGCGACAATATAGACCACGCGTTTTTTTCACATAGAGGACGTGGAAGAGTGTGTGCGGGGATGCGGGGAATGCTGAGATATTATTTTTCTCCCGTTGCAACGTACGGGCATATTTCCTTGTACCTACCTATATACGGTATCTACCTGCCGTTCCAAGTAAATTTGTATGTGCCAAACTCTAAACCTTCAAATAAACATTCTGTTTTGTATGCTCGAATAGCTCATGTATCAACTAGGGCTGTCCGTATGTTCCATGTTAGGCGGGTTATTCTCAAGAGGAGTGGACTCCGCTCCTCACTCACGAGAAAATGGCTGGTCACCAGGATGCCCAATCCCATGCTTTATGCAAATCAAATCAAAATAATTGCAAACAAAACTCCCCTGGGACTGTTGTTAGTTGGAGGCACTCGTTGTTTCGAGCAAGCCATGGATTGATGCTTGTTGGTGGAGGGGGAGTATAAACTTTACCATTCTGTTTGGGAACCGGCTATAATGTGTGTAGCATGGAAGATATGGCCATCTCTTGGTTGTTATGTTGACAATGAAAGTATACCGCTCAAAATATTATTCATCTCTATTTCAAAATCGAGCTCTGGCACCTCTACAAATCCCTGCTTCCCTCTGTGAAGGGCCTATCTATTTACTTTTATGTTGAATCATCATCCTCTTATTAAAAAGCACCAGTTGGAGAGCACCGTTGTCATTTGCATTCATTACTATTAGTTTACATTGAGTATGACTTGATTGGATCTCTTTTACCATGAATTACAATGTCTAGTCAATCCTTGATCTTTAAAGGTGCTCTGCATTTATGTTTTGCGGTCTCAGAAAGGGCTAGCGAGATACCATCCTGTTATATCATATCATGATTGTTTTGAGAAAGTGTTTTCATCTGAGATTTATTATTATTGCTCGCTACTTGATTATGCCATTGATATGAGTAAACATGAGACCTAAGTGTTATTGTGAATGTGGTTAGTTCATAATCTTTGCTGAAAACTTGAATGCTAGCTTTACATATTTACAACAACAAGAGCAAACAGAGTTTGTAAAAGTTTTTCTTTATCACTTTCAGTTTGTCTGCTGAATTGCTTGAGGACAAGCAAAGGTTTAAGCTTGGGGGAGTTGACACATCTCCGTCGTATCTACTTTTCCAAACACTTTTGCCCTTATTTTGGACTCTAACTTGCATGATTTGAATGGAACTAACTCGGACTGGCGCTGGTTTCAGCAGAATTTCCATGATGTTATTTATGTGCAGAAACAAAAGTTCTAAGAAATGACCTAAAACTCCATGGAGATTATTTTTGGAAATAATAAAAAATACTGGCAAAGAATCAAGGCCAGGGGGTCCACGCCCTAGCCACGAGGGTGGGGGGCATGCCTGCCCCCCCTAGGCGCGCCCCCTACCTCATGGGCCCCCTAGATCCCCACCTACCTCAACTCCAACTCCATATATTCGTATTCGGGGAGAAAAAAATAAAGGAGGAGTCATCGCGTTTTACGATACAGAGCCGCCTCCAAGCCCTAAACTCTCTCAGGAAGGCTGATCTGGAGTCCGTTCGGGGCTCTGGAGAGGGGAATCCATCGCCGTCGTCATCATCAACCTTCCTCCATCACCAATTTCATGATGCTCACCGCCGTGTGTGAGTAATTCCATCGTAGGCTTGCTGGACGGTGATGGGTTGGATGAGATTTATCATGTAATCGAGTTAGTTTTGTTTGGGTTTGATCCCTAGTATCCACTATGTTCTGAGATTGATGTTGCTATGACTTTGCTATGCTTAATGCTTGTCACTAGGGACCGAGTACCATGATTTCAGATCTGAACCTATTATGTTTTCATGAATATATGAGAGTTCTTGATCCTATCTTGCAAGTCTATAGTCACCTACTATGTGTTATGATCCGGCAACCCGGAAGTGACAATAATCGGGACCACTCCCGGTGATGACCGTAGTTTGAGGAGTTCATGTATTCACTATGTGTTAATGCTTTGGTCCGGTACTCTATTAAAAGGAGGCCTTAATATCCCTTAGTTTCCAATAGGACCCCGCTGCCACCGGAGGGTAGGACAAAAGATGTCATCCAAGTTCTTTTCCATAAGCACGTATGTCTATATTCGGATACATGCCTACATTACATTGATGAAGTGGCGCTAGTTTTGTGTCACCCTAGGTTATGACTGTTACATGATCGATCGCATCCAGCATAATTCTCTATCACCGATCCATTGCCTATGAGCTTTCCATATATTGTTCTTCGCTTATTTACTTTTGCGTTGCTATTGTTATCATCACTATAAAGCACCAAAAATATTACTTTTTCTACCGTTACCACTACTATCATATTACTTTGCTGCTAAATACTTTGCTACAGATATTAAGTTTCCAGGTGTGGTTGAATTGACAACTCAGCTGCTAATACTTGAGAATATTCTTTGGCTCCCCTTGTGTCGAATCATTAAATTTGGGTTGAATACTCTACCCTCGAAAACTGTTGCGATCCCCTATACTTGTGGGTTATCAGAGTCCTCACCAGTTTAGGAACTGGTGAAGACTCATATTGCGGCCACAAATTCTACACATAGAGTTCAATGAAGACCAAGTGGCTGTGAAAGTTTGAGAAGTAACATATTTAAGGTGGTACCAACTCTCTTCACGAAGCGAGGTGGGACTAAATTTTTTAGTAAACTTAGCAGCAGTGGTTATTGTGTCAATGCGCTACTGCTATGGTCCCTAGCAGTAGCGCTCTTCATATTAGCGCGCTGCTGCTAGAACTAGCCTCGTGGCGGCGTCGTGACAATTATAACAGTAGCGCATCTTATAGTGGGCGCGCTACTGATACATTTATTTCAGCAGCGAGGTTTGTGCATGCGTGCTACTGCTAGTTAGCAGCAGCGCCTTATTTTAAAGCGCGCTGCTGGTAAGATTCTGTGTATAGGCTTTTCCCTAGTAGTGATGATGGCTATATTCTCTGACTTTTGTGAAAAGATCTATGAAGTTTTCATGGATGATTTCTCTGTTTACGGATCCTTCTTTTGATGATTGCTTGAGCAACCTTGATCGAGTTTTGCAGAGATGTGAAGAAACTAACCTTGTCTTGAATTTGGAGAAGTGCCACTATGGTTAATGAAGGTATTGTCTTGGGGCATAAAATCTCCGACAGAGGTATTGAAGTTGACAAAGCTAAAGTTGATGCTATTGAAAAGATGCCGTGTCCCATGGACATCAAAGGTATAAGAAGTTTCCTTGGTCATGCCAGTTTTTATAGGAGGTTCATGAAGGACTTCTCAAAAATTTCACGGCCTCTGACTGACCTATTACAAAAATATATTCCTTAAGAAAGCCTTGATTTCTGCACCTATTGTTCAGCCACCTTATTGGAATTTACTATTTGAAATTATGTGTGATGCTAGTGATTATGTTGTAGGGGCTGTTCTAGGGCAAAGAGTTGATAAGAAACTAAATGTTATTCCATATGCTAGTAAAACTCTAGACAATGCCCAGAGAAATTATGCTACTACTAAAAAGGAATTCTTAGCAGTTGTATTTGCTTATGATAAGTTCAGACCTTATATTGTTGATTCTAAAGTAACTATTCACACTGATCATGCTGCTATTAAATATCTTATAGAAAAGAAAGATGCCAAACCTAGACTTATTAGATGGGTTCTCTTGCTACAAGAATTGGATTTGCATATTATTGATAGAAAGGGAGCTGAGAACCCCGTTGCAGACAACTTATCTAGGTTAGAAAATGTTCTTGATGACCCACTACCTATTGATGATAGCTTTCCTGATGAACAATTAGCTGTCATAAATGCTTCTCGTACTCCTCCATGGTATGCTGATTATGCTAATTACATTGTTGCTAAATTTATAGCACCTAGTTTCACATACCAGCAAAAGAAAAAGTTATTCTATGATTTAAGACATTACTTCTGGGATGACCCACATCTTTATAAAGAAGGAGTAGATGGTGTTATTACACGTTGTGTACCTGAGCATGAACAGGAACAGATCCTACGTAAGTGTCACTCCGAAGGTTATGGAGGACACCATGCTGGAGATAGAACTGCACATAAGGTATTGCAATCCGGTTTTTATTGGCCTACTCTCTTCAAGGATGCCCGTAAGTTTGTCTTATCTTGTGATGAATGTCAAAGAATTGGTAATATTAGTAGACGTTAAGAAATGCCTATGAATTATTCACTTGTTATTGAACCATTTGATATTTGGGGCTTTGATTATATGGGACCTTTTCCTTCCTCTAATGGATTTACACATATTTTAGTTCCTGTTGATTACGTTACAGCTACCTCTTGAGCACTGTGTTGGTTTTCCCTTGAAGAGGAAAGGGTGGTGCAGTAAAGCAGCGTAAGCATTTCCCTCGGTTTTTGAGAACCAAGGTATCAATCCAGTAGGAGACCACGCGCGAGTCACCTTGTACCTACACACACAAATAAGAACCTCGCAACCAACGCGATAAAGGGGTTGTCAATCCTTCACGACCACTTGCAAGAGTGAGATCTGATAGAGATGATAATAATAAGATAAATATTTTTGGTATTTTTATGATATAGATTGAAAGTAAAAGATAGCAAAATAAAGTAGATTGGAAACTTGTATGATGGAAAATAGACCCGGGGGCCATAGGTTTCACTAGTGGCTTCTCTCAAGATACAAGTATTACAGTGGGTGAACAAATTACTGTCGAGCAATTGATAGAAAAGCGAATAATTATGAGAATATCTAGGTATGATCATGTATATAGGCATCACGTCCGTGACAAGTAGACTGAAACGATTCTGCATCTACTACTATTACTCCACACATGGACCGCTATCCAGCATGCATCTAGAGTATTAAGTTCATAAGAACAGAGTAACGCCTTAAGCAAGATGACATGATGTAGAGGGATTAACTCATGCAATATGATATAAACCCCATCTTTTTATCCTCGATGGAAACAATACAATATGTGTCGTTTCCCTTTCTGTCACTGGGATCGAGCACCGCAAGATTGAACATAAAGCTAAGCACTTCTCCCATTCCAAGAAAGATCAATCTAGTAGGCCAAACCAAACTGATAATTGAAAGATACTTGCAAAGATAAACCAATCATACATAAAACAATTTAGAGAAGATTCAAATATTGTTCATAGATAATCTGGATCATAAACCCACAATTCATCGGATCTCGACAAACACACCGCAAAAAAAGATTACATCAAATAGATCTCCAAGAGAATCGAGTAGAACTTTGTATTGAGATCCAAAGAGAGAGAAGAAGCCATCTAGCTACTAGCTATGGACCCGAAGGTCTAAAGTAAACTACTCACACATCATCGGAGGGGCCATGGAGTTGATGTAGAGGCCCTCCGTGATCAATGCCCCCTCCGGCGGAGCTCCGGAAAAGGCCCCAAGATGGGATCTCTTGGGTACAGAAGGTTGAGGCGGTGGAAATAGGGTTTTGTGGTGCTCCTGGATGTTTGCGGGGTATATGGATATATATAGGAGGAAGAAGTAGGTCGGTGGAGCAACAAGGGGCCCACGAGGGTGGAGGGCGCACCCAGGGGGGTGGGCGCGCCCCCCTGCCTTGTGGCCTCCTCGATTGTTTCTTGACGTCCACTCCAAGTCTCCTGGATCACGTTTGTTCCAAAAATAACGCTCCCGAAGGTTTCATTCCGTTTGGACTCCATTTGATATTCCTTTTTGGCGAAACACTAAAATAGGCAAAAAAACAGCAATTTGGGCTCGGCCTCCGGTTAATAGGTTAGTCCCAAAAATAATATAAAACTGTAAAAATAAGCCCATTAACATCAAAAATATATAATATAATAGCATGGAACAATAAAAAATTGTAGATACGTTGGAGACATATCAAGCATCCCCAAGCTTAATTCCTGCTTGTCCTCGAGTAGGTAAATGATAAAAACAGAATTTTTTATGTGGCATGCTACCTAACATATTTCTCTAAGTAATTCTCTTTATTGTGGCAAGAATATTCAGATCCATAAGATTCAAGACAAAAGTTTAATATTGACATAAAAATAATAATACTTCGAGCATACTAAATAAGCAATCATGTCATCTCAAAATAACATGGCCAAAGAAAGCTATCCTTACAAAATCATATAGTCTGGCTATGCTTTATCTTCATCACACAAAATATTTAAATCATACACAACCCCGATGACAAGCCAGGCAATTGTTTCATACTTTTGATGTTCTCAAACTTTTTCAATCTTCACGCAATATATGAGCGTGAGCCATGGATATAGCACTATGGTGGAATAGAATGGTGGTTGTGGAGAAGACAAAAAAAGGAGAAGATAGTCTCACATCAACTAGGCGTATCAACGGGCTATGGAGATGCCCATTAATAGATATCAATGTGAGTGAGTATAGGGATTGCCATGCAACGGATGCACTAGAGCTATAAGTGTATGAAAGCTCAACAAAAGAAACTAAGTGGGTGTGCATCCAACTTGGTTGCTCACGAAGACCTAGGGCAATTTGAGGAAGCCCATCATTGGAATATACAAGCCAAGTTCTATAATGTATAATTCCCACTAGTTTATGAAAGTGACCACATAAGAGACTCTCTATCATGAAGATCATGGTGCTACTATGAAGCACAAGTGTGGAAAAAGGATAGTAGCATTGTCCCTTCTCTCTTTTTCTCTCATTTTATTTTTTTATTTTTTTATTTCGGCCTTCTTCTCTTTTTTTCTTTTTGGCCTCTTCTTTTTTCCTTTTTTTCGTCCGGGGTCTCATCTCGACTTGCGGGGGAATCATAGTCTCCATCATCCTTTCCTCACTGGGACAATGCTCTAATAATGATGATCATCACCATTTTTTTACTTCCAACTCAAGAATTACAACTCAATACTTATAACAAAATATGACTCTATGTGAATGCCTCCGGCGGTGTACCGGTATATGCAATGAATCAAGAGTGACATGTATGAAAGAATTATGAACGGTGGCTTTGCCACAAATACGATGTCAACTACATGATCAGGCAAAGCAATATGACAATGATGAAGCATGTCATAGCAAATGGAACGGTGGAAAGTTGCATGGCAATATATCTTGGAATGGCTATGGAAATGCCATAATAGGTAGGTATGGTGGCTGTTTTGAGGAAGGTATATGGTGGGTTTATGGTACCGGCGAAAGTTGCGCGGTACTAGAGAGGCTAGCAATGGTGGAAGAGTGAGGGTGCGCATAATCCATGGACTCAACATTAGTCATAAAGAACTCACATACTTATTGCAAAAATCTATTAGTTATCGAAACAAAGTACTACGCGCATGCTCCTAGGGGATAGATTGGTAGGAAAAGACCATCGCTCGTCCCCAACCGCCACTCATAAGGAAGGCAATCAATAAATAAATCATACTCCGACTTCATCACTGAACGGTTCACCATATGTGCATGCTACGGGAATCACAAATTTCAACACAAGTATTTCTCAAATTCACAACTACTCAACTAGCATGACTCTAATATCACCATCTGAACGGTTCACCATATGTGCATGCTATGGGAATCACAAATTTCAACACAAGTATTTCTCAAATACACAACTACTCAACTAGCATGACTCTAATATCACCATCTCCATATCTCAAAACAATAATCAAGTATCAAACTTCTCTTAGTATTCAATGCACTTGTATGAAAGTTTTTATTACGCCTAAAAGCAAATTGCCATGTTGTTCTAAAGGACTCTCAAAATAGTATAAGTGAAGCATGAGAGATCAATTATTTCTATAAAATAGAACCACCGCCGTGCTCTAAAAGATATAAGTGAAGCACTAGAGCAAAAACTATATAGCTCAAAAGATATAAGTGAAGCACATAGAGTATTCTAATAAATTCTAATTCATGTGTGTCTCTCTCAAAAGGTGTGTACAGAAAGGATGATTGTGGTAAACTAAAAATCAAAGACTAAAATCATACAAGACACTCCAAACAAAACACATATCATGTGGCGAATAAAAATATAGCTCCAAGTTTAGTTACCGATGAACGAAGACAAAAGAGGGGATGCCTTCTGGGGCATCCCCAAGCTTAGGCTTTTTGGTGTCCTTGTATTTTACCTTGTGGTGCCATGGGCATCCCCAAGATTAGGCTCTTGCCACTCCTTGTTCCATAATCCATCAAATCTTTACCCAAAACTTGAAAACTTCACAACACAAAACTTAACAAGAGAATCTCGCGAGCTCCGTTAGCGAAAGAAAACAAAACACCACTTCAAGGTACTGTAATTAACTCATTATTTATTTATATTGGTGTTAAACCTAATTTATTCAAACTTATCTATGGTTCATAAACTCTTTTACTATCCATAGATTCATTAAAATAAGCAAACAACACACGAAAAACAGAATTTTTCAAAAACAGAACAGTCTGTAGTAATATGTAACTAACGCAAACCTATGGAACTCCAAAAATTCTAACATAAATTTCTGGACGTTATTAATTTATATATTAATCATCTGCAAAAATAATTAACTGAATATCACTCTCAAATAAAAAATGGCAGCAGTTCTCGTGAGCGCTAAAGTTTCTGTTTTTTACAGCAAGATCAAAAAGACTTTCCCCAAGTCTTCCCAACGGTTCTACTTGGCACAAACACTAATTAAACACAAAAACACAAACAAAAAAGAGGCTAGATAAATTATTTATTACTAAACAGGAGAAAAAAGCAAGGAATAAAAATAGAATTGGGTTTCCTCCCAACAAGCGCTATCGTTTAACGCCCCTAGCTAGGCATAAAAGTAAGGATAGATCTAGGTATTGCCATCATTGGTAGGCATTCTTCAATAAGACACCTATAACCCCTAGGAGCCTCTTTCTTTTTATTAATAATCAAACTCCTAGGCACAAAATCAAGAAAATCATTTGTAGCAAAAGGTTCCTTATGGATAGCAAGAAAGTTGGGGTGAACACTTATGGATTTGAGGTCCGCATTTCCCTTACTAGAAGTTTCACCCTTAATTTTAGGAACATACATCAATTTTGGCAATCTTAGCATTAGAAGGAGTGTTTTTCATGAAAGAAAAGGCAGATCCTAGGTTGGTAACAATATCCTCAATTTTATCAATTCTAGTGGAATCTCGATCTATCTTTTCATTAACCATAG
This sequence comes from Triticum urartu, assembly GCF_056163025.1. Taxonomy (NCBI): domain Eukaryota; kingdom Viridiplantae; phylum Streptophyta; class Magnoliopsida; order Poales; family Poaceae; genus Triticum; species Triticum urartu. The sequence goes on along the minus strand of NC_141879.1, from coordinate 747,966,150 downwards.
GTTCCTTTTCTTTAAAAAATTTAAGAGCCACTCCTACCTTAGATCCGTATTGGGTAACTTGGTTGTGGATCTTTCTATCCAAATTTTAAATCAACTCCATGGTAGCAACTGTATTTTCAATAATTTCAAGCCTTTGCATCACATGTTCCAAAGTTAAAGTAGTTCCATTAATCAAAAGAGGTGGTGAGCCAAACAAATCTATCATAGCATTATAAGAACCAAAAGTATGGCTACCAAAGAAATTTCCTCCGGCAATGGTATCAAGAATATATCTATTCCAGGGAGTGATGCCTACATAAAAATTGTGAAGAAGAACGGAAGTAGTTTGCTTCCTAATAGATCTATTTTGTGCATTGCAAATTCTGAACCAAACACCTTTTAGATTTTCTCCCTCCCTTTGTTTAAAATTAAGAACTTCATTCTCCGGAGACAAAGGAGTAGATAAAGGACTAGTCGTAATGACGAAGCAAGCGGAAAAGAGGCGAACGGAAAGAGAAGGGGAACAGAAAGGGAGGGCGAATAAAACGGCAAGGGTGAAGTGGGGGAGAGGAAAACGAGAGGCAAATGGCAAATAATGTAATGCGAAGGATAAGAGTTGTGATGTGTACTTGGTATGTCTTGACTTGGCGTAGATCTCCCCGGCAACGGCGCCAGAAATCCTTGTTGCTACCTCTTGAGTACTGCGTTGGTTTACCCTTGAAGAGGAAAGGGTGGTGCAGTAAAGCAGCGTAAGTATTTCCCTCAGTTTTTGAGAACCAAGGTATCAATCCAGTAGGAGACCACGCGCGAGTCACCTCGTACCTACACACACAAATAAGAACCTCGCAACCAACACGATAAAGGGGTTGTCAATCCCTTCACGGCCACTTGGAAGAGTGAGATCTGATAGAGATGATAATAATAAGATAAATATTTTTGGTATTTTTATGATATAGATTGAAAGTAAAAGATAGCAAAATAAATTAGATTGGAAACTTGTATGATGGAAAATAGACCCGGGGGCCATAGGTTTCACTAGTGGCTTCTCTCAAGATAGCATAAGTATTACGATGGGTGAACAAATTACTGTCGAGCAATTGATAGAAAAGCGAATAATTATGAGAATATCTAGGTATGATCATGTATATAGGCATCACGTCCGCGACAAGTAGACCAAAATGATTCTGCATCTACTACTATTACTCCACACATCGACCGCTATCCAGCATGCATCTAGAGTATTAAGTTCATAAGAACAGGGTAATGCCTTAAGCAAGATGACATGATGTAGAGGGATAAAGTCATGCAATATGATATAAACCCCATCCTTTTATCCTCAATGGCAACAATACAATACATGTCGTTTCCCTTTCTGTCACTAGGATCGAGCACTGCAAGATTGAACACAAAGCTAAGCACTTCTCCCATTGCAAGAAAGATCAATCTAGTAGGCCAAACCAAACTGATTGAAGAGACTTGCAAAGATAAACCAATCATACATAAAAGAATTCAGAGAAGATTCAAATATTGTTCATAGATAATCTGGATCATAAACCCACAATTCATCGGATCTCGACAAACACACCGCAAAAGAAGATTACATCAAATAGATCTCCAAGAGAATCGAGGAGAACTTTGTATTGAGATCCAAAGAAAGAGAAGAAGCCATCTATCTACTAGCTATGGACCCGAAGGTCTGAAGTAAACTACTCACACATCATCGGAGGGGCCATGGAGTTGATGTAGAGGCCCTCCGTGATCAATGCCCCCTCCGGCGGAGCTCCGAAAAGGCCCCAAGATGGGATCTCGATCTTGGGTACAGAAGGTTGCGGTGGTGGAAATAGGGTTTCGTGGTGCTCCTAGATGTTTGCGGGGTATATGGATATATATATATATAGGAGGAAGAAGTAGGTCGGTGGAGCAACAAGGGCCCACGAGGGTGGAGGGCGCGCCCAGCGGGGGTGGGCGCGCCCCCCTGCCTCGTGGCCTCCTCGATTGTTTCTTGACGTCCACTCCAAGTCTCCTAGATCACGTTTGTTCCAAAAATAATGCTCCCAAAGGTTTCATTCCGTTTGGACTCTGTTTGATATTCCTTTTCGGCGAAACACTAAAATAGGCAAAAAAACAGCAATTTGGGCTGGGCCTCCGGTTAATAGGTTAGTCCCAAAAATAATATAAAAGTGTAAAACTAAGCCCATTAACATCCAAAATAGATAATATAATAGCATGGAACAATCAAAAATTATAGATACGTTGGAGATGTATCAGTTACTAAGTGGGTAGAAGCTATTCCAACTAGTAGTGCTGATCATAACACCTGTATTAAAATGCTTAAGGAAGTTATTTTTCTGAGGTTTTGAGTCCCTAGATATTTAATGACTGGTGGTGGTTCACATGTTATTCATGGTGCCTTTCGTAAAATGCTTGCTAAGTATGTTGTTAATCATAGAATTGCATCTCCATATCATCCACAGTCTAGTGGTCAAGTAGAACTTAGCAATAGAGAGCCTAAATTAATTTTGCAAAAGACTGTTAATAGATCTAGAAAGAATTGGTCCAAGAAACTTGATGATGCATTATGGGCTTATAGAACTGCATATAAAAATCCTATGGGTATGTCTCCATATAAAATGGTTTATGGTAAAGCATGTCACTTACCTCTTGAATTAGAACATAAGGCATATTGGGCTATTAAAGAGCTCAACTATGACTTAAAACTTGCCGGTGAGAAGAGGCTTTTTGACATTAGCTCACTTGATGAATGGAGAACCCAGGCTTATGAAAATGCCAAGTTGTTTAAATAGAAAGTTAAAAGATGGCATGATAAAAGGATACAAAAACGTGAGTTTAATGTAGGTGATTATGTATTGCTATACAACTCTCGCTTAAGATTTTTTGCAGGCAAACTTCTCTCTAAGTGGGAAGGTCCTTACGTTATTGAGGAGGTCTATCGTTCCGGTGCCATAAAAATCAACAAATTCGAAGGCACAAATCCGAAGGTGGTGAATGGTCAAAGAATCAAACATTATATCTCAGGTAATCCCATAAATGTTGAAACTAATATTATTGAAACCGTAAACCCGGAGGAATACATAAGGGACACTTTCCAGAACGTTTCAAACTCTGAAAGGGAATAGGTACGTGGTATGGTAAGTAAACCGACTCCAAAACAGTTCTAATGGCAATATTTCTCCGTTTTGGAATATATAAAAAAATAGGAAAATAAGAAACAGACCGGAAAGGACACTAGGCTTCCACGAGGGTGGAGGGTGCGCCCTACCCCCCTGGGCGCGCCCCCTGCCTCATGGGCACCTCGTGCGCTCTCCGAACTCTGATTTCTAGCACGATACTTCTTTTAGTCAGTAAAAATTCATTATATAATCTACCGAAGGTTTTGACCACCGTATCACGCAAAAATCTCCTGTTCTTGTTTTGAGTTGTTTTCTGCCAGGGTTGTCAAGGCCAAGCATCATGCCGTCTCCCTCCTCCTCCAACAATGAGGGCAACGATGCTTGGATAATGAAGATAGAGATGAAGAGAGAAGAGCCCAGAGAGATCAACAAGAATGATAGGATCAGGAAGGCCATGGGGGACCAAGTTCCGGCAGTAGAAGAAGAAGACATCCTTCCACCTCACCACAATCTCTTTACCCCAATGGAGATTGAGACTTTCAAGATGATTGAGTTAGCTCGTATTCAAAACAAGTATCTCACGAGTGAAAATATTTTGTTGAAGGAGCATATCATCACACTCAAGGGCATTATCCGCAAATTGGAGGATCTCTTACACTCAATGTGCGACTATCCAGCATCAGCAACACCTTCTTCACCAACAAAGAAGAACTGAGCATCGGGTATGGGCACTCCCCTTGGCAACTGCCAAGCTTGGGGGAGTGCCCCGGTATCATATCACCATCACTTTTATCTTTACCATTTTTCTTAGTTCAATCCTTTTGATAATATCTTGATCTAGTAGAATAAAGTTTTAGTATGATCTAGTTGTGAGTTTTGCTTTATGATCTTCTTATGTAATCGAGTCCGTGACCTATATATAATGAAGATTAGTGTTGAGTCAAGGGCTTGATTATTTTGCTATGATCTTGAGGGAATAAAATAAAATAAAAGAGAAGAAATAAAAAGAAATAAAGAGATTATATGGATCTTATGGAGAGTAATGAGCTCACATATAAAGAGTGTGATGAATAAAAGTTGTTGAGAGTTGACAAACATAGTTCCGGTCATCATTGCAATTAATAGGAAGTAATAAATAAAGTGAGGTTCACATATAAATATACTATCTTGGACATCTTTTATGATTGTGAGCACTCATTAAAGTATGACATGTTAAAGAGTTGATGTTGGACAAGGAAGACAACGTAATGGGTAATGTTTTCTTACATCTAAGATAAATTATGTTGTCATGGATCATCCAACATGTTGAGCTTGCCTTTCCCTCTCATGCTAGCTAATTTCTTTGCACCAAGTAGAGATACTACTTGTGCTTCCAAATATCCCTAAACCCATTTTTGCCATGAGAGTCCACCATACCTACCTATGGATTGAGTAAGATCCATCAAGTAAGTTGTCATCGGTGCAAGCAATAAAAATTGCTCTCTAAATATGTATGACTTATTAGTGTGGAGAAAATAAGCTTTTTACGATCTTGTGATATGGATGAAATAAAAGCGATGGACTGCATAATAAAGGTCCATATCACAAGTGGCAATATAAACTGACGTTCTTTTGCATTAAGATTTCATGCATCCAACTATAAAAGTGCATGACAAACTCTACTTCCCTCTGCAAAGGGCCTATCTTTTCTTCTTGTCTTATACTTCATGCAAAGAGTCATGGTGATATTCACCTTTCCTTTTTACATTTTATCCTTTGGCAAGCACAATGTGTTGGAAAGATCCAGATATAAATAGCTAATTGGATGTGAGTTTGCCTATAAACATGGAACAATCAAGTGTTAAATAAAGCCCATAAACATCCAAAACAGAAAATATAATAGCATGGAACAATCAAAAATTATAGATACGTTGGAAACGTATCAAGCATCCCCAAGCTTAATTCCTGCTCGTCCTCGAGTAGGTAAATGATAAAAACAGAATTTTTTATGTGTCATGCTACCTAACATGTTTCTCTAAGTAATTCTCTTTATTGTGGCAAGAATATTCAGATCCATAATATTCAATACAAAAGCTTAATATTGACATAAAATAATAATACTTCGAGCATACTAACTAAGAAATCATGTTTTCTCAAAATAACATGGCCAAAGAAAGCTATCCCAACAAAATCATATAGTCTGGCTATGCTCTATCTTCATCAAAAAAAATATTTAATCATGCACAACCCCGATGACAAGCCAAGCAATTGTTTCATACTTTTGATGTTCTCAAACTTTTTCAATCTTCACGCAATATATGAGCGTGATCCATGGATATAGCACTATATGTGGAATAGAAGGGTGGTTGTGGAGAAGACAAAAAAGGAGAAGATAGTCTCACATCAACTAGGCGTATCAACGGGCTATGGAGATGCCCATCAATAGATATCAATGTGAGTGAGTAGGGATTGCCATGCAACGGATGCACTAGAGCTATAAGTATATGAAATCTCAACAAAAGAAACTAAGTGGGTGTGCATCCAACTCGCTTGCTCATGAAGACCTAGGGCATTTTGAGCAAGCCCATAATTGGAATATACAAGCCAAGTTCTATAATGAAAAATTCCCACTAGTATATGAAAGTGATATCGTAGGAGACTCTCTATCATGAAGATCATGGTGCTACTTTGAAGCACAAGTGTGGAAAAAGGACAGTAGCATTGTCCCTTCTCTCTTTTTCTCTCATTTTTTGGGCCGTCTCCTTTTTTGCCTTTTTTCTCATTCGGAGTCTCATCCCAACTTATGGGGGAATCATAGTCTCCATCATCCTTTCCTCACTTGGGAAAATGCTCTAATAATGATGATCATCACACTTTATTTACTTACAACTCAAGAATTACAACTCAATACTTAGAACAAAATATGACTCTATGTGAATGCCTCCGGCGGTGTACCGGGATGTGCAATGACTCATGAGTGACATGTATGAAAGAATTATGAACGGTGGCTTTGCCAAAAATAAAATGTCATCTACATGATAATGCAAAGCAATATGACAATGATGAAGCGTGTCATAATAAACAGAATAGTGGAAAGTTACATGGCAATATATCTTGGAATGGCTATGGAAATGCCATAGTAGGTAGGTATGGTAGCTGTTTTGAGGAAGGTATATGGTGGGTGTAAGATACTGGCGAAAGGTGCCCGATATTAGAGAGGCTAGCAATGGGGAAGGGTGAGAGTGTGTATAATCCATGGACTCAACATTAGTCATAAAGAACTCACATACTTATTGCAAAAATCTATTAGTTATCGAAACAAAGTACTACGCGCATGCTCCTAGGAGGATATATTAGTAGGAAAAGACCATCGCTCGTCCCCGACCGCCACTCATAAGGAAGACAATTAATAAATAAATCATGCTCCGACTTCATCACATAACAGTTCACCATACGTGCATGCTACGGGAATCACAAACTTTAACACAAGTATTTCTCAAATTCACAACTATTCACTAGCATGACTCTAATATTACCATCCTCATATCTCAAAACAATCATCAAGTATCAAACTTCTCATAGTATTCAATGCACTTTATATGAAAGTTTTTATTATATCCCTCTTGGATGCCCATCATATTAGGACTAAATTCATAACCAAAGCAAATTACCATGCTGTTTAGGACTCTCAAAATAATATAAGTGACGCATGAGAGTTCATATATTTCTATAAAATAAAACCACCGCCGTGCTCTAAAAAGATATAAGTGAAGCACTGAGCAACAACAAACTACTCCGAAAGATATAAGTGAAGATCAATGAGTAGTCGAATAATTATGCAACTATATGAAGACTCTCTAAAATTTAAGAATTTCATATCTTGGTATTTTATTCAAACAGCAAGCAAAACAAAAGAAAATAAAATTACGCTCCAAGCAAAACACATATCATGTGGTGAATAAAAATATAGCTCCAAGTAAAGTTACCAATCAACGAAGACGAAAGAGGGGATGCCTTCCGGGGCATCCCCAAGCTTAGGCTTTTTGGTGTCCTTGGATTTTACCTTGGGGTGCCTTGGGCATCCCCAAGCTTAGGCTCTTGCCACTCCTTATTCCTTAGTCCATCGAATCTTCACCCAAAACATGAAAACTTCACAACACAAAACTTAACAAAAAACTCGTAAGCTCCGTTAGCGAAAGAAAACAAAACAACACTTCAAGGTACTGTAATGAAATCATTCTTGATTTATATTGGTGTTAAACCTACTGTATTCCAACTTCTCTATGGTTTATAAACTCTTTTACTAGCCATAGATTCATCAAAATAAGCAAACAACACACAAAAAATAGAATCTGTCAAAAACAGAACAGTATGTACTAATCTGTAGCTCACGCAAACTTCTGGAACCCCAAAAATTCTAAAATAAATTTCTGGACGTGAGGAATATATCTATTAATCATCTACAAAAATAATTAACTAAATACCACTCTCCAAATAAAAATGTCAGAAATTCTCGTGTGCGCTAAAATTTCTGTTTTTTACAGCGAGATCAAAAAGACTTTCCCCAAGTCTTCCCAATGGTTCTACTTGGCACAAACACTAATTAAACACAAAAAACACAACCAAAACATAGGCTATATGAATTATTTATTAATAAACAGGAGAAAAAAGCAAAGAACAAAAATAAAATTGGGTTGCCTCCCAACAAGCGCTATCGTTTAACGCCCCTAGCTAGGCATGATGATTTCAATGATGCTCACATAAAAGATAAGAATTGAAACATAAAGAGAGCATCATGAGGAATATAACTTGTACATTTAAGCCTAACCCACTTCCTATGCATAGAGATTTTGTGAGCAAACAATTTACGGGAACAAGAATCAACTTGCATAGGAAGGTAAAACAAGCATAGCTTCAAGATTTTCTATACATAGAGAGGAAACTTGATATTATTGCAACTCCTACAAGCATATATTCCTCCCTCATAATAATTTTCAGTGGCATCATGAATGAATACAACAATATAAATATCACATAAAGCATTCTTTTCATGATCGACAAGCATAGAATTTTTATTACTCTCCACATAAGCAAATATCTTCTCATTCCATTACTCTCTATGTGTTACTTTGCCAGCATATTCCATGTGCTGACCCGTTTTCGGGCTGCAACGTTAATGTTGCAGACTTTTCAGACGACGATTGAGGTGCTTTTAGGTCGTGGTTCTGTACTCAGTGATGCCGCTGGAGTTGATGGACCCATTTATCTTCCGAGTCTTCCGCTGTTATCGACACTAGATGGCCTTAAGCCATTTTTATTGTAATAAGTTCTCTTCTGAGACAACGATGTAATAAGTGTGTGATTGGCACTCTGCTATAAATCCTTCGATGTACTGTGTGGTGTCAGCATTACTGATCCAGGGATGACACCCGAGCACAGTAGACTTGATCCATTCGGGTCGGGTCGCCACAAGATGGGAATTTGTCAATGTCCGATTGTAGAGAACTTGACACTTGACTTAATTAAAATGCATCAACCGCGTGTGTAGCCATGATGGTCTCTTTCCGGTGGAGTCCGGGAAGTGAACATGGTCTTGTGTTATGCTTGAACGTAAGTAGTTTCAGGATCACTTCTTGATCACTTCTAGCTTCTCTACCGTTGCGTTACGTTGCTTCTCTTCTCGCTCTTATTTGCGTGTGTTAGCCACCATATATGCTTAGTGCTTGCTGCAGCTCCACTTCATTACCTTGCCCTACCCATAAGCTTAAATAGTCTTGATCTTGCGGGTGTGAGATTGCTGAGTCCTCGTGACTCATGGATACTTCCAAACAGTTGCAGGTGCCCATGATACCAGTGCAGGTGGCGCAACCGAGCTCAACTGGGAGCTCGATGAAGATCTTGATCGTTGTTATGTGTCTTTTCCGGTTGATCAGTAGTGGAGCCCAGTTGGGACGATCGGGGATCTGGCATTTGGGGTTGTCTTGTTTTATTTTGGTCCGTAATCGGACCTTGATTGGACTCTGGATGATGTATGTTTAACTTCTTATTTGTGTGAAGTGGAAATTGTAAGCCAACTCTTTATCCCATTCTTGTTCAGTACATAGGATTGTGTGAAGATTACCCCACTTGCGACTAAACCACCATGCGGTTATGCCTCTAAGTCGTGCCTCGACACGTGGGAGATATAGCCGCATCGTGGGCGTTACATGTGTCCTAAGTAAGACCTTCCCTCTTCTCATCCTCATAACCAGCACCAAAAGCCACCAATGAAAAGCCATCCTCCCTCCTGAATCTGTAGTGCTACCAAGTCCCATCTGCCGTGGTTGCATCGAGTTAACTATAGTTCGATTTTTGAGCACAGACTCATCATCTTCCACCATGGCATCCCAACCCAAGATCTGCGTGATTGCCAGTGACTATGAAGGATAAGTCGATCTTTAATCACTTCTCCTTTACTAGAATATGCCCAACATTATGCTTCAATTCCAACTGTTTATACTTCTTTTTTGCAGTTGTGGAACATCTCCATTCACCAAGCCTTGCGAGGTTATAGATGTACGCCCTTTTCTTGCTCAAGTATCTTTGTTACAAATCCAGAATATGGGAAGGCTTTCATCATATCCTAAATGGCTACTGTTGGTACATCTATTTTTTTCTCTACTCCTGGAGTTTCTCTAATCTAGATGGATGCACATCGTCTAATCCAGATGGTTTTTGATACACTCATAAAAGGGATTAGTCTACACAAAACTGTAGAAAATTGATTTGTGCCATCTGGAGTTTCTCTACATCTAATGTATGATGACAAATAAACATGTGAATAGTCTGTAGAAAATTGCATTCTCCTGCCTTAGGCATTTCCATTTTGACCAAAGTGTTCCATGACAATTCGTTGCTGCAAGGAGCAAATGTTCACATATACAACCTGATTCCACATTCCAAGATGATCATTTTAGTTTAGATGGCCCCTTTGGTCAAATTACTTTTTTTTCTGCCTACATAACTGATGATTTGGTAAGAGCTGAGATGTAGCTTGTAATTGTATTCATGTATAATTAATATGCATGCAGCAGTTGCTTTGCTTCCTATACAGTTTGTATTAGTGTTCGGTGATGGAAATGAGTAAGAAATGAACACGCTACAGCAACAGCAACAACAGTAAGAAATTGAGATAGTTCGTATCAATTAGTTTGATTTGCTTCCTGTACAACAGTAACAGCTACACACTGGACACACACTTGGTTTCAAACTTTGGGTTCGAACTATATGTAGGAAATAGTCTTGATTGGTTTGGCTTGAAAATGCCTACAGTTTGGGTTGGTTTGGATAATAGCACTTGCTACTGGTCTGGTTTGGTTTGGTTGCAGGACATAAATGTGTACGGATTGATCTGGTTTGGACTATAGCTCCTACCTTTTTGGTCCATTGCCATCATGCTCCACGACCTCTCCCAAAATTATATTGACCAGACCTATAAATTAGTGTGTGGCATTCATGAGGGTTCATGTAGTATGACTCACCCTTTTGTGTTTTACTTTTGGTCATTCATATTCGGTGGTCATTTACAGTCTTCCAAAGAACAAGCCTCCATTTTTTGTTGTGCATTCTTTGTCACGTTTAGTTGCAAGAGCAAGAATGACATATGTGCCTTTCATACCTTCGATTGCTTTGCTTCACTGCAAGGATTGGTTTTATTTACGATTTAGCTTACTTTGTATGACACTCTTGGGTGAGAGATTGGTATATGCAAATTTGTAAATGCCAGTGATTCGACTTCAATTTCCAATTGGCTGTGCCTAAAATTATTTGAGCTAGCTTCTGTACGTTCTAAAGGATGATGCCTTGTTTAGTACAGGCTTCTTGCGCGGTACACTGGTCCAATAAGTAGTGTATTGGTTTCATATCAGTATAGCTTCCTAATTTAAATATTGACTTCAGCATATCAAGAAAGACATGACCTTCCGCAAATGCAGTTGAGTGTACTTCTGAATGTTACTTTCCGAAAAGAGAATTATCGATATATGCACTGAACCATGGAATGGCTCATGTCATCCAGCAATCAATACTAAGCTTTTTCTTCATGGAGGTCTTTCCCATCTTAATATAAACCACGTCTATAATAAGGTACAAATCAACAAAGTACATAATTTTTATTTTCCAAAATATGTTTCCATTTTAATCCTGATATTTAATCTTTGCTGTAAACTGAGGATTATTATATAGTAGTCTCCATTCTAATGTGTATGCTATGGTTTACACCTTCTAAAGTGTACTGTTTTTTTCTTTTGAGCTTATTTTATTTATTCTGCAAATAGAGCCATTAGCTTATAATCTGCTATAATATCTTATCAGTGCTTAATGCTTCAAAGTATTTATGAAAATCTCTCAAATTTTATTTAACAAATGGATTGGCGCAACAACCAAGATCTTTCTGTTGGATCTTTCAGAATAGTAGAAAATGCCAAATAATTATGTGATCCCATGCTTACACACAACTTATTATTCCTTAGTTACCTAGGCTCACTCCATGTACTTTATGTTAGAGTTGATGTATAGCCTGCGAACAGAAGTTGTATGACTCATTTTCACTAGGTTTGCACATATTGCTACACTTTTATATGGCATGTCGTATGAAGGTATTGCTACTTTTGTTTTGACGGACCGAGGTTAGTGTTGCTATTCACTGTATACTATCCACCTGATGTACAATATCTCAGATATGGCTTCACTAATTTCTAATGTTGTTTCTCCAGTTCTATTACTTGGTATGAGTAGTGTAATACTTTTTAACTATTTTCATCATCCAAATTTTAACAAAAAATTTATATCCATCTTGCAACACTTTACTTATGCATAAATATATGAAAAATCCTATTATTCTGTCAAAAAATAGATGGGCGCAGCAATGCACGCCATCAACGATCTAGTAGAGTCATATATTTGTTCTAGTATCGAGTTGTAATTCTTGAGTTGTAAGTAAATAAAAGTGTGATGATCATCATTATTACAGCATTGTCTCATGTGAGGAAAGGATGATGAAGACTATGATTCCCCCACAAGTCAGGATGAGACTCCGTACTTAAAAATAAAAAGAGGCCAAAGAACCCAAAATAAAAAAAGGACAAAGAGCCTAAAAGAAAAAAATAACAAAGGAAAAAAAATGAGAGAAATATAGAGAAGGGACAATGTTACTATCTTTTTCCACACTTGTGCTTCAAAGTAGCAACATGTTCTTTATAATAGAGAGTCTCCTATTTTGTCACTTTCATATACTAGTCAGAATTTTTCATTATAAAACTTGGCTTGTATATTCCAATGATAGGCTTCCTCAAATTTCCCTTGGTCTTCGTTAGCAAGCAAGTTGGATGCACACCCACTTAGTTTTCTTTTGAGCTTTCATACACTTATAGCTCTAGTGCATCTGCTGCATGACAATCCCTACTCACTTGCATCGATATCAATTGATGGGCATCTCCATAGCCTATTAATTTTCTTAGTTGATCTGAGACTTTCTCCTTTTTGTCTTCTCCACACAACCTCCACCATCATATTCTATCCCACTTATAGTACTATATCCATGGCGCACCCCCATGTATTGCTTGAGAGCTGAAAAAGCTTGAGAACACTAAAAGTATGAAACAATTGATTGGCTTGTCATCGAGGTTGTGCATGATAAATACTTTGTGTGATGAAGATAGAGCATGACAAGATTATATGATTTTGTAGGGATAACTTTCTTTAGCCATGGTATATTGAGAAGACATGATTGCTTCATTAGTATGCTTGAAGTATTATTGTTTTTACGTCAATATTAAACTTTTGTTTTGAATCTGATGAATCTGAATATTCATGCCAAACAAAGAAAGATTACATTGATAAACATGTTAGGTAGCATTCCACATCAAAAATTCTGTTTTTATCATTTACCTACTCGAGGATGAGCGGGAATTAAGCTGGAGGATGCTTGATACGTCTCCAACGTATCTATAATTTTTTATTGTTCCATACTATTATATTATCCATCTTGGATATTTTATATGCATTATTATGCTATTTTATATCATTTTTGGGGACTAACCTATTAACCTAGTGCACAATGCCAGTTGTTCTTTTTTCCTTGTTTTTGTCTTTTACAAAAAACAATACCAAACAGAACAAAAATTTTGACGATTTTTCTTGGACCAAAAGACAACCACGAAGCTTCAGGAGGAGGCCAGAAGAGCCACGAGTTGGCGACAAGCCTGGAGAGCGTGCCCCCCAAGCTTGTGGGCCCCTCGGGACTCCTCTAACCCTAATCCTTGCTCCATAAATACCCAAATATTCCCCGTATACCAGAGGGCACATCAAAAATACTTTTCCGACGCCGCAAACTTCTTTTCTCGTGAGATTCCATCTTGGGGCCTTTTCTGGTACTCTGCCGAAGGGGGATTTGGTCACGGAGGGCTTATACATCAACCTTGCTGCCCTACCGATGATGTGTGAGTAGTTTACCACAGACCTACAGATCCATAGCTACTAGCTAGATGGCTTCCTCTCTTTTTGATCTTCAATAGAATGTTTTGCTCGATGTTCTTGGAGATCTATTCGATGTAATCTTCTTTTGTGGTCGTTTGTTGAGATCCAATGAATTGTGGATTTTTTATCAGATTATCTAAGAACATTATTTGAGTCTTCTCTAAACTCTTTATGCATGATTAAGATAGTTTTGTATTTCTCTCCGATCTATTGATTTGGTTTGGTCAACTAGATTGATTTATCTTGCAATGGGAGAGGTGCCTTGTGATGGGTTAAATCTTGTGGTGTCCTCACCAGTGACAGTAGGGGTAGTGAGGCACCTATTTGTATTTTTTCCATTAAGGATAAAAAGATTAGGTTTAAATCATATTGCTTGGATTTATCCCTCTACATCATGGCATCTTGCTTAAGGCTTTACTTCCTTCTTGTTAACTTAATACACTAGATGCATGCTGGATAGCGGTCGATGTGTGGAGTAATAGTAGTAGATGCAGAATCGTTTCGGTCTACTTGTCACGGACGTGATGCCTATATCCATGATCATTGCCTTGGATATCGTCATAACTATGCGCTTTTCTATCAATTGCTCAACAGTAATTTGTTTACCCACCGTATACGTTCTTTCAAGAGAGAAGCCTCTACTAAAAACAATGGCCCCAGGTCTATTTCTCATCATATTATTTTCAGATCTATAAAATCAAAAATTCAAAATTACCTTTCTGCAATTTATTTATGTTTACTTTATTTTGCACTTTTACTTATGTTTTATACCTATCTCTATCAGATCTCATCCTTGCAACTAACCGCGAAGGGATTGACAACCCTTTTCGCGTTTGGCGCAAGTATTTGTTTGTTTGTGTAGGTGCAACTTGGGTGTTCCTCCTACTGGATTGATACCTTGATTCGTAACTGAGTGAAATACTTATCTCTACTTTGCCGCATCATCCTTTTCTTTTTAAGGGAAAAACCAACGCATGCTCAAGAAGTAGCAGGAAGAATTTCTGGCGCCGTTGCCGGGGAGGTTTTACATCAAGCCTATCAAGTACCTATCACAAACTCTCATCTCTTGCACTTACATTATTCGCCATTTGCTTCTCGTTTTTATCTTCCCTACTTCTAAAATGTTTTTGCAAAACTAAAAAAATATTTTTCATTTGCATTTTTGCTTGTTTGCTATCTTCGCTTGTGTTATCATGTGCCTTTTATTTGCTTTGACAGGGGTTTTACATTTGTGATAGCTCATATCCACTGAGGTGGTGAAATGGGCCGCAAGTTGTATGAAGATGGGAAGCTGTTGAAAAAGAAAAACACTTTCACTGATTTCATTGCTTTTTTTGCGAGGGACTGATTTCATTGCTTGAGGTGAGCACTTGATGGAAAACAAGTACTGTATGAAAGAAAAGCTTTGCATCAACGGGAGAAGCGCAGGTGGACTACTGATGGGTGCTGTCCTAAATATGAGGCCTTATTCAAGGCAGCTGTTGCTGGGGTGCCTTTTGTTGATGTTCTCACAACTATGCTCGACCCAACTATCCCACTGACTACAACTGAATGGGTGGTACTAATCTCCTATATTTTATTTAATTTTGTTTTCATGGTTCTCTTTCATATGGTCACGTTTTACACTTACTTCAGTTAGACATAGGTTGGCTTGGCCTTGCTTGGCGGGCATATCTAAGACTAGGAAATGATTGTCGTCTATATTGTATATGTCATCAAATTCCTTTTTACATAACAAGCTAACATTATCTTTTCTAAATGCATCTCATCTTGCGTACACATAATAACTCGTAGTAATTATGGCCTCACGATTAGGCCTGCTCCTTTAGATCTAACCATCAAAATAACAACTAATCCTCACCAAAGTACGTTTAGCAATTTTAAGAGGCGGACGAAACTCTGCCATCCCACGACCGCACATCCGCACAAGATAGAAAAAAAAAGGCACGATAATAAAAGGATCGTCCTGCTTGCTGAACTACATCTACAGGACGCCGTCTGCATCGCCCCACACTTGCCGCCTCCCGGCCAGACATCCCACAGCTCCCTCCTCCCGGTGCACGAACTGCCACGGCAAGGGCGCTCGCCACCGGGCTCTGGAGCCTACGGCAGGAAGTCCAACCCTCGGCGGTGCAACGCTCATTCTCCGCTGAGTAACTTTTTTCTTTTTGAAAAGAAATGGGTTTCCCTCCGCCCCAACTTTATTAAGCCAAGGCAAACGGCAACCAACATAAGACTGTTAACAGCGCTCGGCGGCAACCAGAGAGTAGCTGCCACAGACAGAGAAAAGCAAAGATCTGAAACTGCCCCTATTACAAGTTTCAAGAGGGTCCAGCTAGCAGGGTACATAACAAGGTGACAGAACATGCCAGCTGATATAGGCTAGAATGCATCACCCAGCGGTGCCCCCTAGCAGTAGCATCACCGCCACGCAATCCTAAGCAATTCCTTCCTTCGATGAACCGCTGAGTAACTTCCTTTCTGATAATTTTGTTGTTGTAATTCTTTGATTGGGTCCCTGATTTGCGGAGTGTTCTCCTTGATTGAAGATTGATTTGTGTT
This sequence comes from Triticum urartu, assembly GCF_056163025.1. NCBI lineage: Eukaryota > Viridiplantae > Streptophyta > Magnoliopsida > Poales > Poaceae > Triticum > Triticum urartu. The sequence continues at coordinate 747,949,984 of NC_141879.1, read as the reverse complement.
CCCTCTCTTTGAAAAGAAGAAGATTGGTCGGTGTCGGTGTCAAAACCGGCAGATCTCGGATAGGGGGTCCCGAACTGTGCGTCTAAGGCGGATGGTAACAGGAGGCAGGGGACACAATGCTTTACCCAGGGTTGGGCCCAATTGATGGAGGTAAAACCCTACGTCCTGCTTGATTAATATTGATGATATGGGTAGTACAAGAGTAGATTGAATACATCACAGAATTGTCTTCGGCATTGCAAGGTGGGTTCCTCCTCCGAATACATCACAGAAGAATTTGAATAGAAGGATAGTGTCTGACCCTGCAAAATAAGTTCCACATACCACCGTAGAGAGAATAATATTTCCACAAATCCAATTTGCTGAATTGTTTTGGTAACACGACATTATGTCATGGCCCGGTGATTATTCGAACCGTTTCCTTTAACTAGCCCCGCACATAACGCGAGGCAGTTTTTCAACACGTCTTGTCAAAGCAGAGATCGTGTCCCCTTATCACGGGATTCTCATCAATACGGGTGTGGGTAACCCAACCGCACCATCGATTACGGCGCTTGGGGGATAAGCGAGTATTACCAGGCTAGTGGGGACGCTTAGATTCGTCTGCGCATATAAAGGGATAAGGATTCACCTTCTCATCCATGCCTTCTTCCTCCTTTGCTCATCCATTTTTGCACACTCGAGCTCTAGCACCCAAGTCCGCACTTCCCACCTCAACCTTCTCCAACCATGTCCGGAGCAGGAGGCAGGTGGATGGTCTCCTCTGCCACGGAGGGAGACATCAAGAAGCTGAGGAGAGCCGGATACGTGCCCGACGACATCGCGCACCGGCTCCCAGATGAGGGGCAGCTCATCCCCACCCCCGGGCCCCATGAGAGGGTAGTGTTCCTCACACATTTCCTCCGCGGACTGGGATTCCCTCTCCACCCATTCGTCCGGGGGCTCATGTTCTACTACGGCCTGGATTTCCACGATCTGGCCCCGAACTTCATCCTCAACATATCGGCGTTTATCGTCGTGTGCGAGGCATTCCTCCGCATCAAGCCCCACTTCGGCTTATGGCTGAAGACCTTCAATGTCAAGCTGGAGATTTGGGGCAGCCGCCAGGCGGAGTGTGGAGGCGCCATGGTGGGCAAGATGCCCAACGTTACATGGCTCGAGGGATCCTTTGTGGAAACCATAAAGGGGTGGCAATCGGGGTGGTTCTACATCACCGAGCCATGTGACCCTGCATGGGCAGCGGCCCCCGAGTTCCGATCTGGCATCCCCACGTGGCTCACCTCCTGGAAAGAGAAGGGCCTGTCCTGGGGTAGTTCGGGAGAGCTGACCGGACTCCAAACATGTATTCAGAACATGGTGAACAAGAACCTCAAACTCGTCAACATAGTCCAGGTCATGCTCCACCGCCGAATCCTCCCGTGCCAACAACGGGACTTCAACTTGTGGGAGTTCGACCCGGCGCAGCACCGAACTCTGAACAGGCTCTTCGACACAACTCACGAAGATGCCTGGAGGGTGCTGTTCAAAAGCGCCGAGGCCCCCCCTCCCATTACTGAGGTTCGCGGATTCAGCGCAAAGCGCCAAGCCAATGCGGTAAGCTGCTTTACCTTTCACATGATACTTATATTTTATAGATTGACTCCATGCGGGATCTAAACTCCCATACCTTTGACAGGACTGGCAGGAGACGGCCGGACAGATCGACTGTCCGGCTCCTTTGCGCGAAGGCCCAGCAGACGCTCTTCTGGCGAAGATGCTGACTCCGGCTCCTTATACGGTGCCGGAGAAGACCAAGAAGGCCAAGGGAACCCGAAAGAGTTCCCGACGCCAGGCGTCGTCGGACTCACCGTCCGATGACTTTGCGGCGCACTCCTCCCCCGAAGACGAGGAGGAAGAAGAAGATGCTCCCCCTCAAGTTGGGGGAGATAAGAAACGGAAGGTCGCCCCAACTGGGGGGGCGAAGGGTCCAAGAAGGGAAGGACTCTCCTTCCGGACAGTTCCACCGCCGCCGACGAAGGCGAAGACGAGTGGTTGCCCAGGGCCAAGCCCCTGGGGAGATCGTAAGTATTCGGATACCAGAGTAACTCATAGCATTCCTTTCTCGCACTGCTTTCCCTAATGCTGAACATGATTATGCAGGCCGCCACGAGCCAGTATCGATGTATCATCGGATGGCTCCCCGGGCTCGTCGGACATGGATAGCGATCCAGTCCCGACCGCCACCTCCCCTCATCCTGCTGACGACGCCGAGGTGCTGTCTCAAGAGGCACCGGGTCAAGGGGAGACAGTCTCGGAGGCGCCTCAAGGCGACCTTCCAGACTCCGGGAGCTGAGGGGACGAGGCCCCTGAGGGCCCCGAGTTCGGCCCTCAGCCGAACACCGCACCGGAACCTCCAGTGGTTCCGGACTCGGGCAGGCGGCCTCCTTCCAAGAGGGACAAGATGCCTGTGCCGGTGACCTCTGTCCATCTAGAGGCGCCGGACAATCTGCTGGAAGCGCTTCGCAACGCTTGCATCGATGAGGAGCACCGTACTATTATGAGTGCGGTGGTCCAGAAGGTTCAGTCCGCCAAGAGCGGATTGACTGAAGCCTGTGCCAGCCTTCTAACAGGCTTTGAGGTAAGTGTTAAAATATAGGAAAAATATTACCGCATAGACAGTAGCCCCTGATGCTTTGTTCGGTGTTCACAAAGAAAAGCCGAACAGAGGATCAAATAATATCGCAGGAGTCTAATATAAGTATGTCAATATGCGTATGCAGGCCTCACTGCTGGCGTCCGCCGCACTGACTGCGGAGGTCGCCGTACTGAAGCAGGACCTCGAGGGGTCCAAGAAAGAGCTCGGCCTTGCCAAGAGGCAGCTCGAGGAGAACAAGGGTAAGTAATACCCTGTATATAGATATGTATATATATAAGAAGACGCGGTTGCAAAATGACAGGATCATCGTATATTTGCCAGGGGCCACGACCGAGGTGGCAACCCTGAAGCAAGCGCTAACCAAGGCCGAAGATAAAGCGGCCAAGGAGCGCACCAAGCGGGAAAAACAAGAGGCTTGTGTGGGCGAGGTGCAGCAAGAGCTCTAGTCTCTCGTGACGAAGCACGAGGCGTTGGAGCTTGACTCGAAGACGCGAGAGTCTGAGCTTGCCGCGGCCCTCGAGAGTGCAAAAAGTGCCAAGGCCGAAGCCTAAAAGGCCCTCCAGGAGATTGATGTGATGAAGAAAATAGCGGCGGGTAAGGCATTCTATATGCAAAGCAAGCATGTAAAAGTAAATTACCGATTACTTACATGAATTCGGAGCTCTCCAGGAGCATTCGCAGATTTGCCCCACAGCGTGTCGGATGCCGCACAGTTTTACCAGGCCGAGGAGGGAAGCTCAAGGGAGAACCTGTTCTGGTCTCAGTATACTGGGACCAAACACCCAATGCCTCTGAGCGACCAGCTAAAGCAGCTGGTCGAGCTGCACAAGGCGGCCGAACAGGCCATGAAGGGCTTTATAGTCCGGCTGTGGCCTGGCGACGCCCTTCCGAACAGCTACTTCGGCCTGGTGAGGCGGCTTGTGGATGCCTGCCCACGGCTGGAGGTCGTCAAGCGGCCCGTCTGCATCGAAGGTGCACGCCGGGCATTCGCCCGTGTGAAGGTGCAGTGGGCCAAGCTAGACGTCGTGAAGCTGATCAAGGAAGGGCCGCCGTAGGGCAAGGAGTGTCGCACCCCCGAAATTTATTATGAGGGTGTCCTGAAGGGTGCCCGTCTTGTAGCAGATGAATGTTCCAAGGATGTAATATTTGAGTAAACTTGCTCGTGTGATCCTGTATGATGAAAACTTGTTTCATATGCGCTATGCAACGCTTGTGTGAATTTAAAATATTACCTTTTGTTTGGCTGTTTATCCAATCTGAGAGATGGCTAGTCCTCGGCTTCTGCCCCCATGCCACGAGTGCTGGGGTGTTCGGGATAAACCTGAGCACTCTTGTTCCCATGTTTGGGTCCTTCGAGGGAGGTGCTCAGCGCAACGAACAAGGAAACCGGACTAATAATACTTTATCACTCTCACTTAGCCATAGAATTCTATAATTTTAAATTTTGCCGAAGCCCCTGGTATTTAGAAGGCTGAATTCAGGGCACGATACACGCCTTTAAGCCGGACAGGGCCGGCCCCTCGCCCTAAGCGGCATAAGTCTTTAGGGACTCGAAAACCTCGCCGAACAGCGACTAGTATCTCGCCTTATCATGACAGTCAGTTCTAGCTTTCTCTACTGAGGTGCTAAGTCCAGCAGAACCGGGGCACAATCGCAGTAGTTCTCCTAGCGCTACCTTAGCCGATGGAGCGGAATGTAAGGTACCAAAACATAGGAGCCGGGCAAACCCAACATTTGACCAAAGACATGATTCGGAGCTGATGCATATAATGCTATAAGTTCGAGGTGCCGCACTTGTGAAAGTGTTCGGACTTTTCACACCATATTATGGGGTACGTAAGCCCCTGGTGCATTGGCCATACCAAAGTGTACAGTTGCAAGGTGTCATTATTGAACACACATATATAACAAGAATGCAATAATAGTCGTAATGTTATGCATTGTTTATTCAAAAAGGTGCGTGAAAGCAGAATGATACAGATGGTGTGATAAGCAAAGAGTAGGGCTATTTCCCTTCCAAGGGCAAGCTGAGGAATAGTATTAAATCAAATATTTCGCTCGTTATTGTAATCCACCTGGGAATGCCGTGGTGTGACGTAACTTTCTGCCTCCTTGGTTGCTGCATCATGTGTTCGGCAATAGTGCTGCCGGACAGGGTTTCCAGAGATTAAGGTCCTGAAAAAAAAAGAAAAAAAACAAAACAGGAAGCCCCTAGTGCGGTTTAAGCCGCGTCTTGGGGCGTGCCGCAGTTGTTCCCCCCTCCCCACCTGTGCCCATGGTATTTTTAATGCGTAATTATATACGCGTGGCACGAGTTTTGCCGTTTGGCTGGGACTGGGGTGGGGGCCGCATTGCTATGCGAGCTCAGATCGTGCCAGGTGGTCTAGTTGTCGATTGCTCCGAGCGCGCTTGAAAGTGTCCGGGTCTTGAAATGCCAAACCGGTGGATTGCCTTGAGAGGCTGCTTTGCGCTTCTGCTGTGAGGGCCGCGGTGTGCTCCTCCGTTCGGAGGGAGCGCTCTTTGTTTCCATTGACTGTAATAACCTCGCGAGGTCCTGGCATCTTGAGCTTGAAGTATGCATAATGCGGTACTGCATTGAATCTCGCAAATGCGGTTCGCCCGAGCAGTGCATGATAACCACTGCGGAATGGGACTATATCGAAGATTAACTCTTCGCTTCGGAAGTTATCCGGAGACCCGAAGACCACTTTCAGTGTAATTGAGCCTGTGCAATGGGCCTCTACGCCTGGAATGACGCCTTTAAAGGTCGTTTTTGTGGGTTTGATCCTTGAGGGATCTATACCCATTTTGCACACTGTGTCCTGATAAAGCAGGTTCAGGCTGCTGCCGCCATCCATAAGGACTCGAGTGAGGTGAAATCCATCAATGATTGGGTCTAGAACCAGTGCGGCGAATCCTCCATGACGGATACTAGTGGGATGGTCCCTGCGATCGAAAGTGATCGGATAGGAGGACCATGGGTTGAACTTTGGGGCGACTGGCTCCAACGCATATACGTCCTTGAGCGCACGCTTTCGCTCCCTCTTGGGGATGTGGGTAGCGTATATCATGTTCACCGTCCGCACTTGTGGGGGAAACCTCTTCTGTCCTCCGGTGAGTGGCTGCCGGGGCTCCTCCTCGTCATCGCTATGCGGCCCCTTGTCCTTGTTTTCGGAAAGTAACTTGCCGGCCTGCTTGAACACCCAACAATCCCTGTTGGTGTGATTGGCTGGCTTTTCTGAGGTGACGTGTATTTGACACGAGCGATCGAGTATACGGTCCAAGATGGACGGACCCGGCGTACTTTGTTTGAATGGCTTTTTCCGCTGACCGGGTTTAGAGCCTTTGAATCCGGCATTGACTGTCGTACCCTCGGTATTATCGCTGTTAATGTGGCGCTTATGTTTGTTGCGACGTGACCTGCTATTGCCATCCTTGGTATCCGAAGTACCATGGTTCTTTGATATGTTATTACTGCGAGCCAGCCAGCTGTCTTCTCCCGCACAAAAGCGGGTCATGAGTGTTGTGAGGGCTGCCATAGATTTCGGCATCTGGTGGCCACACATAAGTGCCCTGAAAGTTGTCGAGGAATGCGGCTTCCAGATCTTATCAACAGCTAATGGAATCTGCTGGCAAGCTGTTAAGCCAATGCCGCGCAGGTCCCTTGAGCTTTAGTGGGAGGTATTTGATGGCGTGTAAGTCATCACCGCAGGCCATGTGGATGTGGAGGAGGAAATCCTCGATCCATACCGCGGGATCTGTTGTGTCGTCATATGATTCAATATTTACAGGTTTGAAACCTTCTGGGATTTGATGATCCATTACTTCGTCTGTGAAGCATAAGGGGTGTGCGGCGCCTCTGTATTGGGCTATATCGTGACGCAGCTCGAATGGGTCTTGCCCGCTGTGTTCGGCCCGGCCGGATTTACTTTTACTGTATCCAGTGTGACGTTTATCGTCTCGCATAGTGGCGCACCCCAATGATCCGTAGATCGATCTTGCATGCTTTGCTTTGTCCTCCAATATGTCTCGCAGGTCTGGCGTATCTCCCCATGCCTTTTTATTTGAATGGCATCGGGGTGCAGGCTGAGTTTTCGGCTCGAATGCCTGTCTATCGCGGCCACGAGGTGGCCGATCAGCCGCGTCATACGCTTCTTCCTCCAGTCGGGGTAGCAACCTACATTTTGGGTAAATCTTGAAGGGGCGCTCGAGTTTATATTCCTCGGCCGCGAGGACTTCAGTCCATCTGTCAGCTAGCAGATCTTGATCAGCTTGAAGCTGTTGCTGCTTTTTCTTAAGGCTATTTGTCGTGGCTATAAGCCGGCATTTGAAGCGCTCTTGTTCGACGGGATCCTCTGGCACGGTGAATTCGTCGTCGCCGAGGCTTGCCTCGTCTTGGGAGGGGGGCATGTAATTATCATCCTCCGTCTCTCCATCTGTCGCTCTCTTAGGAGGGCTGGCTCCTCCGTCCTCCTGCTCTAAATCTTGCTGGAGGGGATTGTTGTTGTCTTCGGCACTATCCGGAGTGTTATTGTCTCCTGTACCGGTATCACCACTTTTGCTTTGGCGGGACTTAGAGCGGCGCCGCTGACGTCGGCGCTTGGGTTGCTTCTTGGAGGGGTTATCCTCCGCTATCTCGTCGCCATTGCCTTCTTTGGGTGTATCCACCATGTATATATCGTATGATGAGGTGGCTGTCCAGTGCCCTGTGGGCAGTGGTTCCTCTTCGTCTTGCGCATCGTCGTCCATACCGTCGATGTCTTCGGAGTCGAAGTCGAGCATGTCGGTTAAGTCATCGACAGTGGCTACTAAGTGGGTGGTGGGTGGGCCGCGAATTTCTTCGTCGTCCGCATCCCAGTCCTGTCGGACATAGTTCGGCCAGGATCCTCCTGACAAGGAGAGGGACCTTAATGAGTCCAGTATGTCGCCAAAAGGCGAGTGCTGAAAAATATCCGTGGAGGTAAACTCCATGATCGGCGCCCAATCGGATTCGATAGGAACGGGCGCGGGCGGTTCGGAGTCCCTGGCCGGAGAGGGATCCGGCAGTTTATCAACACGGCTCTTGTGCAAGGTAAGGTCGATGTTTGGCTCGATCGTCGCTGAGGGTAAGGCCTCCGTGGCGGGGTCCATCCACCCGTCCACGGACAGCGCAACTGGCTCCGAATTGAGGGTCGGAGCGGCTGCCTGTGCGATCTCCTGAACACTGTCCGATGGTAGAGCTAAATCGTACTCATCGTGACCGCGTGACGCCCAAGGCAGAGGCTCGAATCCGTCCAAGATCAAGTCTCCATGGATATCGGCCGTGTAGTTTAAGCTTCCAAACCTGACCTACTGGCCAGGGGCCTGACTTTCAATCTGCTCCAGATGGCCAAGTGAATTGGCCCGCAGTGCAAAGCCGCCGAACACGAAGGTCTGTCCGGGGAGAAAAGTCTCACCCTGGACTGCATAGCTATCGATGATAGTAGGAGCCATCAAGCCTAACGGCGACGACACAGAGGAATTCTCAATGAAAACACCAATGTCGGTGTCAAAACCGGCGGATCTCGGGTAGGGGGTCTCGAACTATGCGTCTAAGGTGGATGATAACAGAAGGCAGGGGACACAATGCTTTACCCAAGTTTGGGCTATTCCTGATCCTTCCTTAGTCCTTACACAATGCTCAAAATCGGGCTGTAGACTGCGAGCTGCCGTCGCGAGCTTGCGCTGCTCCGCCGTTTGCTCGCATCAAATACGGAAGCAACGCTGCCGCCGTTTCTTGGCGCAGCGACCAGCAAAAAAAATATCGCGCCGGAGACCCAGAATAGATTGCTGCCATTGTAGATCTCACAGGTATGTTATTTTTCTCAATGAGAACCGGTGTTGAATTAGAATATCCGAAATCATGGTTTTGGGCATCTATCGTGTAGTTCCACTGTTTGTTTATGAACAAAAAAAATTCAGTTGAGTTGTGATTTCTAATTCTGGAGGTTTTTCTTGAGGATTCTGATTTTTAGATTTCGAAATTGGAGCAGGGAATAATTCAGATCGGGTTGTCCGGCTCCTTGGCGGAGTTGCGGACGATCTTGCCTCTCCGTCGTGTATGTAAATAATATTGCCATTCGATCATCTTCTAGACCCGGCGAAGAAACTCCATGTTGCTCCTTTTGCTGTAGAGCAAAGCATACACTCGTTCTGTATGATTAAAGTTTGTTTTAGCTCCGACCAAGTTGGTTCTTTTACTAATTATTCATTGTAGGTTTTTGTAACCTTCTGTACGAATGCAGCCAAGCCTTATTTATTAAATCTGTTAGGCTTGCACGAATCCAACTGCTAAGCTAACTTTATGTAGTTCATATACATAGATAACTAAAGTAATTGCATGTTTTATTAATCTACATGCTATTTATTATAAAGCGCCCCTTCTCGAAAAATTTATTATAATTAAAGGTAAGTGGAATCGAAGTTTATTTACTAATCCCACTACTACCCTTATCAGGGAAATATTGATTCTTACATGTCAATGGAATCAATGTTCACACATTTGAAGGATGTGATCTCACATGAACAACCTTTCGTTGGTTTTCTAGAATTTGTGTCCCTTGCTTGCTGTTATTCTAGAATTTGTCCCATGTATAAGAGCAGATGAATATGGCCGTGGAGATCAGATGGTCAATTCGATTCTTGCTAACCCCAAAAAAGTTTGTGTGTACCTATCGGTCAAGTACAAGCCTATGACTGATGTTAGTTTATGTAAATTCTGAGAAGTTATAAGCACCAATCTCAAAATACTTTCGTACAATGCTATTGGTTGCTAAGATATAATTAAGTCAATCATTTTTATAATGAGCGATGACCGAGGCATTTCTCACTGAGGTGTCTTTGTATTATGTACAGAGCTATTAGTTTTTCTGTGTCCAATCCCTCTTATAGCATTTGTTGATATTTTAGGATGATGCGTAAAATTGGAGCTCTTGTTAATTGCGGGTTTAAGAATTGAGTTCTAAAAAAATGCATTGTTCATTGGCATGTTACAAATGAAGAAAATCATGATCTGAAACTTATATTGGCATGTCACAAATGTATAAGTTATAGCTAGATTTGTCCATGTAAATATTTTGCTAAAGAGGCGACAATGTTTAGTTTCAGATCGTGTCTTCATGTTTCATTGTCGTTTTAACTTTTGTGGCGCCGATGCTCTTATCGGCCTTCATTAGGCTGATGCGCCATTTTCTTAATACATTCATATACGCAGTTCTCATACATGTTCTCAGAAATTGAGAAAATGAGTTTTTGCTACATTCGAGCATTGTGTTTCAAAGTAAAGTTTCAGCCATTATATTTTAGTAGAAATTCAGTGTTCGTATGCAAACAATCTCTTTGTATTTAGTAATTTTGCGGGAAATGAAAGAGTACATGACACATTAGTCTCATCCTCGGTACATGTGTCAATAGTACTCAATTATCGACGGTTTGCAATTTCGGATATTGAAAGAATGCTACTTTCTAGAGTAATATGAGAGTACTGATTAACTCATTTTCTGTTTCTTAGCTATCTTGCTTTTTTAAGCTCTATTTTGATGTTTCGCTTGCCATGAAGTATCATTGAAATGCTCGAGAAGACTGCAAGTGTGGGAGAACATGGTTTCTAATCAGAGAACTGAGGCTTCAAAGTTATTCGTAAAAGGTAATTCATATTTATCTTAAGGTTATTAGCACACTTCGTATGAACTTTGTTATTGTTTCTTCTTTAACATATACGCCAAGATGGTCTCAACATGCCCTCAGGACCATCACTTTGACCATCCATTACAGATAAGTTCCAAGGCAATTGATCAACCATACTGGGATGGACTGGTATTTACGTTCTGATGGAGTCGAATCATCTAATTTTCATTTTCATTTTGGAAGGTCCAGCAATATGACAGGGGAAAGGGATGCATAAACTCAACCTCCTGACAATTGTAAAAAACTGATTCTGCATGTACACGTAATGCAGATTGATGATGTATACACGAAATCAGGAATGCCAATTGTCGCCACCCTTATCCTCTTAGCAGGAGAGGTTAGGAGAGAGCGAACCTTGACTCCTTGACGATACGTGCGTTTGCACTTGCATACTTCCTAGTAGACCTAAGGGGTAGGTATATATATATATGTACCTGCGTAAGGGGGGTGGCCTTGTTTTTTTCTTCCCTAGATGGATACGTAAGGGGTGGGTTTTATTTTCTGTATGGATGCGTTAGGACTTTCTTTCCTAGATGGATACGTAAGGGTTTTGTTTCCTGTATGGATGCGTGAGGAGGTCCAGCAGTTTTTGTTTTGTTTTTTTGACAGGGAGGACGTTTTTTTTTATCTTTTTTGTGGTTAGTCTGTCAATCTCTTTTTATATATAATAGATTTGAGTGTAAAATAAAATAAATAGGAAGCGAATAATCTGCCCTGTATGTAATATGTGCATGCCCATTGGCCATGCACGTGCTTTAGTCTTTTTTTTGAGCATCAGTACAGAGTACAGACACAAGCGCTCATATACACGCGCATACACTCACCCCTATGAACGCACACACGCACACCCTACCCCTATGAGCACCTCCGAGAGACTGAGCCGGCATAACATCTTGAGATTTACGAAGTCACCGTAGGCGCCTCATCGTTGACGGGAACGTCTCCTCCCACTGAAAGCGTATCGCCGGAAATTCTAAAATAAATCCAGGAATAATGCGAGCACCAGGATTTGAATCAACTTTCATCGCATTGCACACCTGCAGTATTGTTTGTGCTCTCACCAACACATCCTTTTTGTCCTTGGTTCAGGAGTGGGGTGATCCAAGGAAAGAAGAATACTACTCCCTTCGTTCCGAAAAACATGTCGCGGGCGTAGTTGACTGGTAATTTTGCAAAAAAAACCTCGTGGTTTTAAAAGCGTTTCAAACAAGTCCATCTGCCCCGTCTTCTTCCTCCGCCCGTCGCCTGCGCGTCGCCAGGGGCCGGCGCCGCCCAGCTGCGTGATTCGCCAGGGGCCGGTGAGCCCAGCTGAGCTCCTCCGCCGTAGCCAAGTAACTGCTCTCACCTTCGCCAAGTACCTGCTCTCGCCGTCGTCGCCAATTACCTCCTCCGCCGCCGCAGCCCAGACCTGCGCCGCCGCGGTCCCCTCCCACTGCCTGTGGGCTTCGCCGGAATCTCCTGTCGCGCGCGTACCTCCTGGAACCCCCGCGCATCCTCCTCAAGCTCGCGTGCGTCCTCCATCGTGCTCCCATGCATCCTGCTAGAGCTCCCACACGTGCGCCGCCGCGATCCCCTACCGGCGTCGCCGGAAACTGCCTCCACGATCCGGTGGACCAGGAGTTTGCGCGCTTCCTCCTCGATCTCCAGCGTGTCCTCCTCAATCTCCCGCGCGAGCCCGTGCTGCTCCTTCTCCCCTGCCCGCGCGCCCGCCGGTGGAGCTCCTCTACCCATACTGCTGCTGCTCGTCTGCCCGTGTTGCTGCTTAACGGCCTGTGCTGCCGCCAGAGCTCCTGTTCATCAGCAAGAAGAAGGTACTATAAGGAGTTGCTCCTCTGCTCCTTGTGCTCCTCCGTTCCTGTTTGTCACAAAGAACAATGTTAACTGAATATTGTACTCTCCAATGTTAACTGAAGAACAAAGAACAAAATGAAAGTAGCTTGAGGATTTCAGGTTAGAAGTCCATGTGGGCGCTACTGAATTATGCTTGTGTAGATCAGCCGCTAGACATCATTTTTATTGTGGGTTTGCAGGTGCAATCCGCGCCACTTGTGTGTACAGTGTACTGCCCTGTTTTTTTGCTCAGTTTCAGTTTCAAGAACCTGAAATCTTCTTGCTAACTTCTCCATTAATCTTCTTGTTGAATTCTTTAATTGGTGCAAAAGCTGAAGATCAGCATCAACAGTAAAATTCAGTAAGAAGAATGTCTAAGTAAACTTGGCTTAGTGATGTCTCCAAGATATGCACACTACTGTACTTGGCGGAGTATGTCTAACATTAGCAGCTACACTCATTTATAAGAAGAATGCATTTTTTTCTTCTTTTTCAGTTTATTTCCACTATATATACCCAGTCACCTAGGCAATACCAAAATGATAGAAACCCACTAATTTGGTTAGTTGAATTTTTTTCTGATAAGAATAAACCTAAAGAACAAGGAACTTCACTTTAACTAAAACTGCATTGTTAGAGGAGTATAACTTTTCTGCAATCCTCTGTGTAATTTGAAAAGAGGCTCATTTGTTAGAGCAGAGTAAGCCTATTATTGACACTAGTGTACCTTGGAGAGGCCCTTGAGATGGGTCTTGCCCTGTTCACAATGGCAGTAAGGTCACAATGTTCTGAAATTAACAGGAATTGTACCACAAACAGCAGCAGATCACTTAACAACATTACATAAAGTTAAGCAAAATTAGTCATAAAAATGAAATTGATAAACTAATGACATAAACTTCAAAATTGGTCATGATGGATTGGAATTCTTCCTGAAATGACAGGAGTTGGAAGTTTCATAAGAAATGAAATGGTGTTACAAAGGAGCAGCTTCATTTCTTAGTCATAACATTTCTTAATCAGTAGTTCACATTTTTGTAATGCTTGCAAGGCTCCTGTCATTCTACTCATTTTTTGTGTGTATATCCTTGTTATGGTACCATGATGTACTCATCTTTTGTCATTGATAGCAGGAGTATGGATTTGAACATGATACCTCAAGAGGAAGACGATGAAGGTATTAATTTGAATTTGATGCCTCAAGAGGAGGAACCTCAAGTGGCAGAGAATGTAGCTATGGATTTGAACTTGATGCCTCAGGAGGAAGACGATGAAGATATTAATTTGAATTTGATGCCTCAAGAGGAGGAACCTCGAGTGGCAGAGAATGTAGCTATGGATTTGAACTTGATGCCTCAAGAGGAAGACGATGAACATATGAATTGGATGCCTCAAGAAGATGAAGGGAAAGAGGATGAAGCTCAAGAGGAAGAGGATGAAGTTATGAATTGGATACTTCAAGAGAAGAGAAGAGAATTGTCAGATAAGGAGAGGCATGGTGTTTACTTCGCCTTGCTAGTAATCGAGCTCAGAGATGGGTCTGTTAAACCAGACGACAAGCTGCTAGTCTCAAACCTGTTGGACATAAGTGTACGATCTGTTGAAAGAATCTGGGAAGACGCCAAAAAGCAAATTGCCGATGGCAAAGAAGTAGATGTCTCAAGCAAGAAGCCGGGAAGATCTGGCCGAAAGAGAAAGGAGCTAGATCTAGAGAGGACCTCAACAATCCCACTGAATAAAAGAAGAACAATTCGATCTCTGGTACGGTCTCTAGGTGTGGCCCAATCGACCCTACATAAGAGGTTCCAGTTGAATGAGCTCAACCGCATCACAAGCACCGTGAAGCCTCATCTCAAGCTAGAGAACAAGCTCGCGAGATTGAAATTTTGTATGTCCATGGTCGATGACAATTCGATTTCGACTTCTCGGGCTATGTTCAAACCAATGACGAATATGGTTCACATCGATGAGAAGTGGTTTGACATGACGAGAGTGAAGAATAGTTACTATGTACTTCCAGGAGAGCCTGAACCGAAGTGCACCGTGTCAAACACTCACAGCATTGGGAAGGTAATGTTTCTAACAGCTGTTGCCAGGCCTCAATATAACAATGAGGGGGAGCTAACATTCGATGGGAAGATCGGCATTTGGGCATTCGTCGAAGAGAGTGAGGCGAAGCGGACAAGTCAGAACAGAACAAAGGGAACAGAAGTGTTGACTTCAGTGAAAGTAACCAGGCCTGTGTGCAGAGATTATCTGATCAATAAGGTTATCCCAGCAATTCAGGATAAGTGGCCTGACGATGATGAGGGAGCAACAATATTCATCCAACAGGATAATGCAAAGCCTCATGTCCTTCCTAATGATGTAGCTTTTCGAGAAGCTGTGGAACAAACTGATCTTGACATCCGATTGCTACAACAGCCCCCAAATAGCCCTGAGTTAAATTGTTTGGACCTCTGCTTCCATAACTCTCTCCAGTCTCTAACCGACTGCAGGTCACCTACAAACATCCAAGAACTGGTACAGGGTGTGGAAGGGGAATTCGAGAACTACGATCCCGACAAGTTGCACAGAAGCTTTATCACATTAGAAGCAGTTATGTTTGAAGTTATGAAAGACAAAGGAGGAAACCAATAGAAGTTGCCCCACTTGCACAAGGATCGCTTTCAAAATGCTGGACTGGAAATAACCACTGTATATTGCGACAGTCGGGTAGTTGTTGATACTAGGGACACTATAGAAGAAATGGAAATTGCAATAGGAAAAGAAAATGAAAGGAAAGAATTAGCTAGAGAAGGGAAAAGAAAAAAAAGTAAAGGGAAGGGAAGGGAAGAAGTGGCCAGAGAAAGGAAAAGAATGTAGTCAAGAGGGGGCAAAGAGGCCCTTATGTCATGTAGTCAGGTGCTCCTTGTGTATGTCTTGTGTAATCTTGTGTCAAGAGGGGACAAAGAGGCCCTTATGTCATGCCCTTGTGTATGCCTTGTCTAATCCTTGTATATCAACTCTTTGTTGGAATTTATTGGAATTTGGGTTATTTGGCTTAATTATTTGAATTAATTTGGGTTATTTGGATTAATTGAATTATTTGGATTTATTTGAATTAATTTGGATTATTTGAATTAATTTGTGTTATTTGGATTTATTTGAATTAATTAGAATTAATTTTGGTTATTTGCATGGTTTATTTGCTTTCAGTGCTGTTCCTTTTAATTCTTGGGTTTCCCTAGCCATCAATCTTTCTGCTCTCTATAATATGGTGAACACCTCCCCTTTTCCTAGCATTTAAAAAGAAAATGATCACCTAGTCTAGTATGTGATGTGACAAATGGAGGGGCATCGACCTGCACCTGTCTGATGATGCATTTTTTGGGGTTCACATATCATACAAGTTTAGAGATAAAAACAACATCTCCTAACAATCTACTCTAGGATAAAAATATCACATATCAAATGGAGTAACTCTGTTTAGAGCTAGCTTTCTTCCTAACAAAGTTACTGCTCCTAAATATGGACACACATTTTTTTTGATTTACAGCTACTCCTATTCCTTCTTCTACTCTAGCTACAGTGAGCAATATCACCAGCCAAACAATATCTGCAACAGATGCTTTCAGCAATCAGAGACTGCTGTCGAATACTCCATCAAATTTAGATTTGAGATTTTGATGTGATGTAACTAATATTTGTGCCATAATCTTTGCCATTTTAGAAATGCACTAATCTTCGCCATGGAGTACTATAGATATAGATTCAGTAACTGACAGTGTTACTAGATACTGCCATGGAGTATTTCTAAAATGCATAAAGGTTATGTACGGTGAAGTGAAACTACAATTTCATCATGGATTGGTGATGGTACTAAAATTTGTTGGTAAATCCTTCTGATTTGGCAGGATCCACTACTCACCAAGGCTTTTACAGCAAATTTGTTGGGAAAACCATTTTAGTAAGTTCATGAGAATAAATAAGTTGCAGATTTCATGCACAAAGTGCTAGACAGTAGACATATGGAGTGAGTTTTTTGCTCCTAAATCTCCTCTTGCTTAAGCAAGTTTTTGACTGAAACGCCTTCAGTAGACACCACAGATCATGGCCTCACCTTTGGAGTACAAAATGCCTATTAGAATAAATAGGAGTACATGCTCTAGAGGTATCTGGTTCTAGGCACCAGTCACAGTACCATCCAGTATTGTTAAGCTTACAAAATTGCGGTGTCTGCTTATTAACAGATCCACAGAAGTGCCAAATAAGATTATTGGGAAACTACATGCTCTAGAGGCTGGTTACTTGCAATCTGGTTAGTTGAATTTGTTTTTGATAAGAATAAACATAAAGGACAAGAAACTTCACTGGAACTAAAACTGAATTTGTGATACACACAACAAACATAACTTTTCTGCAATCCTCTGTGTAATTTGAAAAGAGGCTGATTTGTTAGAGCAGAGTAAACCTTGGAGAGGCCCTTGAGATTGGTCTTGCCATGTGCATCCTCCAGCACCAGGACCTCCAGCTCCTTGGGCTCCAGCAAATCGAAGACGTGGGTGTCCTGCACCACTGATGGACGCCGCGAACTGCAGGATATCCTCCATGGCGATGGTGACCAGGCCAGGGTGGTCCTGCGACCCCTGCGAGAGACAAACAGAGCTGAAAGTAAACACAGCTGAAAGTGGTTTGACAAACAGAGCAGAAATTCGAAATTAGATATGCATCTGATGCCCTGCATATGGTCTCTCTGAAATTGAAATGGCAAGAATGGTGGGCGCGTCTGATACCTTGAAGAGGTGGTCTTTGGCGGCGGCGGCGCCGGGCCTAGATGCGCGGGGCCGACGGCGAGCACCACTCCGGCGAGTTTGACGGTGAGCTCCTCCACCTTTTGAACACGGTGAGCTCCTCCACCTTGAGCGCGTAGCCGTTCGTGGAGTGGAGAAGGGGAACCCGTGCTTTCTAGTGCTCGGGTTGATGTCGTCCATGGAGGGGGCGAACTTCGTGGTCGACGATGGACAGATGCGGACAGTGGTCTCCAAAAATTGAAACTTGAAGGGTGGTAGCAGAGGGGAACGATGTGGCGGGCGGAGGGAAGGGAAACGAGGCGGAGGCATGGGGTGTCGAGGAGGGGGGGAGCGGCGTGGGGCGGTGGGAGGGGGAGCTGTGGGCGGGGGCGGGCGGCGGGGCCGTGGGCGGGGGCGGGCGCAACCAAATCGGCCGGCGTTGGAGAAGAGTGAGGAAGGAGACAGAGGACCGCGGGTTTGGTCGGGAAAACAACAAGGGGTAAATTGTAAAAACGGCGTTGCCACATGTTTTTTCGGACGAAGGGAGTACTATTACATGAAATCTTATTCTCCTGTTTGATAACGTAAGTGCTGATCTTTATTTGTGATATACGTATGTGTTTTCTCGCCCTGCATGCTATCGAGGCTGGCTGCAGAAATGTATTTACCTGAGATGTCTGTCCATCTGCTGCAGGTAAAAGCACAAGACTATCCCCACATTCTTGTCACTGTTGGCTTAAATGGTATGGCCCTTGGATTCTGAGTGTAGAATATGTGAATTGCACGATGTATTGCTCTTCGTGCATAGGCACGTATATATGAGTACAAAGGTGGGCCACGGACCTCAACTATACAGGGACTAGGAGGTGGGCCCAATACACAGTATACACAGATCATATATACTCAACACCCCCCCCCCCCCCCCCCCGCAGTCGAAGCGGCACCGCGGCTGACGCAAAGACTGGACCGAAACTCCTCAAATCACGCCGTAGGCAGGCCCTTGGTCATGATATCGGCAAGTTGTTGGGAAGTAGGGACGTGTAAAACACGAATATGGCCAAGGGCCACCTGTTCCCGAACAAAATGAATATCCAACTCAATATGCTTGGTCCGTCGATGATGCACCGGGTTAGCGGAGAGGTAGACCGCCGAAACGTTGTCGCAGTAGACCACCGTGGCACGGTCAACAGGGCAAGAGATCTCCTGAAGCAGCTGGCGAAGCCACGAACACTCGGTGACGGCGTTGGCCACCGCACGATACTCAGCCTCAACACTGGAACGAGAGACCGTAGGCTGCCGCTTGGACGACCACGAGATAAGTGAGGGTCCAAGGTAGACACAATACCCCGAAGTGGAGCGACGAGTGTCAGGGCAGCCCGCCCAGTCTGCATCGGAGTAGGCAGTGAGGGCGGTGTCGGCGGAGGCGTGAACCGTGACGCCAAGGTCCATAGTGCCACAGATCAATGTTGGGGGTATCGCTTATCGGGAACTTATCGGTCGACCCATGATAAGGGGTAAATCGGCCAGTTTATCGGCATATCGGCCGATTTATCGCCATATCGGGCGATTTATCGGCCGATTTATCTTATCGGTCTGACAGTGGTAAGCGATAAATCGACCGATTTATCGGCATATCGGAAGATATCTTGAACAGTGCCACAGATATAGCAGAGAACCCGCTTGACGGCAGCCCAGTGAACGTCTCGAGGAGCATGCATATGAAGACACACCTGCTGCACGGCATACCGGATCTCTGGTCGAGTCAGAGTGAGGTACTGGAGAGCACCAACAATAGAACGATAGAAAGCAGCATCCGTAGCAGGAGAACCATCCGTGCCAGAAAGTTTGGCCTTCGTATCAACAGGCGTAGCGGCGGGCTTGCAGTTAAGCATGCCGGCTCGCTCCAGGAGCTCGTGAGCGTACTTCCGCTGATGAAGGAAGAAGCCATCCGGACGGCGCACCACCTCGACACCGAGGAAGTAGTGCAAAGGACCCAAGTCCTTGATGGCGAACTCAACGCGAAGACGAGCCGTGAGCTGACTGAGGAGACCAGCCGTACATGCCGTCAGGATGATGTCGTCGACATAGAGCAGCAAGTAGGCCGTGTCAGAGCCCTGATGATAGACGAAGAGCGAGGCGTCCGAGCGGGTAGAGCGGAACCCAAGCTGGTGAAGAAACGTCGCGATGCGCTGGTACCAAGCGCGCGGAGCCTGCTTGAGTCCGTACAAGGACCGCGAAAGCAGACACACGTGGTCGGGAAGTGCCGGGTCAACAAACCCGGTGGGCTGCTGGCAGAAGACCTGCTCCTCGAGGTGACCATAGAGGAAGGCGTTGGAGACGTCCATCTGGTGCACCGGCCAAGCACGGGAGACCGCAAGGTGGAGAACCGTGCGTATCGTACCGGGCTTGACGATCGGAGCGAAGGTGTCGGTGAAGTCGATGCCAACACGCTGTCGGAAGCCACGAACGACCCATCGCGCTTTATAGCGATCAAGGGTACCATCAGGACGGAGCTTGTGTTTAAAGACCCACTTCCCGGTAATCACATTGGCGTGCCGGGGACGGGGAACAAGCTGCCACGTCCGGTTGCGCAGTAGGGCGTCAAACTCCTCTTGCATCGCAGCCATCCAGAGCGGGTCATGAAGAGCGGCTCGAACGGAGGACGGCAAAGGCGACGGCTCAGAGGTGGAGGCCGCATGGACGTAGTCATCCGAGGCGTAGCGCGAGCTTGGGCGAAAAACGCCCGTACGGGCACGGGTGACCGGACCGGCCACAGGCGCCGAGGGGGCCGCGTGCACCGGGGGCGCCGGGGACGCCGCGGGTGCCGAGGGGGCCGTAGGGGCCGCGGGCGCCATCGCCGGGGGGCGCGCCTCAAACCCTGGGGGTGGGCCAAGAGAGGCGCGCGAGCGCCCTGTGGGAGGCGTCGAGGAGCCCGCGTCACCGGTGGCGGGAGGAACAGCCGGGGGTACCTGGTGAAACGGAAACACATGCTCATCAAAGTAAACGTGTCGGGAAGTGAACACACGGTGGGAGACGGGATCGTAGCACCGATATCCCTTGGAGGTAGAGGGGTAGCCGATGAAGATGCAAGCGACAGAACGAGGTGCGAGCTTGTGAGGAGCGAAGTCGGCAATGCTAGGATAGCAAAGGCACCCGAATATACGCAAACCATCATAAGAGGGTGGCGTACCGAACAGGAGGTGATGAGGTGCAAAATTCCACCGTGGTCGGCAGGGTCGAATGTTAAGGAGAAGGGATGCAGTAGCAAGCACGTCCAGCCAGAAGCGAGGCGACACGTTAGCATGAAACAGGAGCGTGCGAACGCAGTCGTTCAGAGTGCGAAGGACACGTTCGGCTCGACCGTTCTGCTGGGAAGTGTACAGGCGTGTGAGGCGGAAAGCTGTGCCATGATGCGACAAAAGGTGCGGAAGGCGAGGTTGTCGAACTCTTTTCCATTTGTCCGTCTGAAACGCAAGGATGGGACGCCCAAACTGTGTGCGGGCATAGGAGTAAAAAGCCGTCAAGGTGGAGAGTGCATCTGATTTTCTGCGCAAAGGAAAAGTCCACACGTAATGAGAATAATCATCAAGAATGACCAGATAATATAATAGCCCGAATTACTAGGAACGGCAGAGGTCCACACATCGCTATGAATCAATTGAAAAGGAAAAGAAGCAATGGTGGTGGAATTATTAAACGGCAGACGAACATGTTTGCCGACTCGACAGGCATGACAAGTGTGATCCTCAATCTTAGTGGAACTGAAACTGAAACTCTTAAGAATATGACGAAGAGTGACGGGGTTGGGATGACCCAAGCGAGCGTGCCAGAGATCGATGCCAACGGAGAGAGCCACCGGTGCGGCGGTGGTGGAAGAAGACGGATGCACCGGATAAATCTCGTCGGGGCTATCACAACGGTGGAGTACCATCCTGGTTCGAGCGTCCTTGACACAAAAACCAATGCCATCAAATTCAACAGTAATAGGATTTTCACGAGTGAAACATTTAACAGAAACAAGGTTCTTAATAAGATCAGAAGACACAAGTATGTTAGACAAGGATAAAGGTGTGGAAGTAGAAGGAAAAAAAATGTGCCCAACATATGTGATAGGAAGTGTGGAACCATCGCCGACAATGATGCGACGGTCGGTGGAGACAGGAGTGAAAGCGGCAAGGTTACTAGAATAAGCAAACATGTGAGCCGTAGCATCGGTGTCCATATACCAAGCAGCATCGCCAGTGTAGTTGTTCGGCGTAGGAGCGGCATGTAGCGCGGTGTCCCAGGGCACCGGCGACAGGGCCGGCAAGGAGGACGGAGACGCCACGGGGAAACCGTAGCCGCCGCTCAGATGCGGCAGTGGGTACTCTCTATACAGCTGCGGAGCCGCAAAGTACGCATGATGCGCGGGCGGGCACGGCACAGGAAGCGTCAGTGCAGAAACAACACCAGTCCATGGCTGCTGCCCAACGGGCGAGTGCTGACCCGCTGACGACCCCCACCAGTACCCGATAGACTCGTACACGGGCGGAGCCCCGTATGTCCCGTACGTAGGATACCGGTACGTGGGAACGTGGTGAGATGGCGCCGGCGACGGAGCGACAACGGACTGGCCGGAAAGCGCCAGCGGTGGCGGGGCCGCGCTGTAGGACGCAGGCGGCGGAGCTACGCCAAAGGGCCTGTAGCGGGACTGGCCCGCTGGCGGCGGCAGGGCCGCGCCGTAGGACGCGAGCGGTAGAGCCGCGTCAGAGGACAACATGGTGGCAGAGGCGACGGCTAACGGCCGGACGCGAAAGACGTGACAGACGACATGGCCCCGTTGGCAGCAGCGGCTTCGGGTGCAACGGCGGCTGGCGAGGCGCTCGCGGACATGAAGCTGGATGGATTTATCTTTTGACGTGAAGCAAGCTAGCTAGCTATGCTCCTGGATCGATTCTTCAGGCACGTAGAATACTAGTACATGCACGTACCATGTACTAGCTAGTCGTCGATCGTCACACAACTCGGCGGAACTCCAACACGTAATCGAGCGGGCGCGTGTGATGGCGATCCGGCGTGCGTGCGCTCGAGCGGGAGCAACAGCTGGTGGGCGAGAGCGCAGGCAGGTAGGGATCGGGCAGGGCTAGCCGGCGGCCGGCGCAGAGGGCGCGCGAGCGGCGGCGACGGCTGGGTGGCAGCAGCGGCGGCGGCGGCGGCGGAAGGCGGCGGCCGGCGCGGGAGGCGCGCAGACGGCGGCGGCTGGATGGCGGCAGCGGCGGGGCGGAGGAGACGCGCGGCGGCGGCGGCGGCGGAAAGCTAAGGTTAGAATACAGAAACTGATACCATGTAGAATATGTGAATTGCACGGCGTATTGTTTTTCGTGCATAGGCACGTATATATGAATACAAAGGTGGGCTACGGACGTCAACTATACAGGGACTAGGAGACAGGCCCAATGCATAGTATACATAGATCATATATACTCAACACTGAGTTTCTGTTGGCTACCGTTAGCTGTTAACACCAGATTATACTCACAGCTAACTACTCCATGACAAACAGATCCTCGCATGATGTACTCGGAGCCTGCTAAATTTGTGGCGAAGCTGAGGGAGCTCAAAGACAGACGACAACCTCCTGCTGCTCAAGTGCGAGCTCGGCGCCGGGCACTTCTCCAAGTCGGGGAGGTAAATAAATAGCAAAGGAGACGTTACTTCTTTGCGCTTGATTTCTTCTTTTTTTGACGTGCCATGCAGTTAGTGCCAGAAAGGAACAAATTTCCAGCCTAACTGTTGTTGCTTTAACTTGCAGGTTTGAGAAGTTGCGAGAAGACGCCTTCACCTACGCATTCATCCTCAAGGCGCTGGGCATGACTCCCCCAACAACGGCTTCTTCGCTGTGACGTGCACACATATTCATCAACGCCGTCAGTAACTGCATGGATTAATTTTATAGACACTTCTTGCCCAAAAAGGAGGGTTAGAAAGAAAGCCATTTGAATTAGTTGTGGCCTGTGAGGCAATGGACTAGCAACTGAATCTGTGACACTGTTATTTGGCAAGCGTAGGATGAGCAATCCTTTGTTTCGGTATCGTGGTTTGGTCTGATGATAAGAAAGTGCAATCTCTTTTTAACTTGTTCCTTAGACGTGCGCTGAAGCACAAGAACAAAATAGGAAGTGCAATCCTTGTTTTGCTATCATGGTTTGGTTTGATGATGGGCAATCGAACTCATGATTCATTAACTCAGCAGTTAATCCACGTAGGTGATTCATTAATTGCCTTTTATTTAAACTCTCTTTCTGCCTAATTGATGGGCTTGATTTGCCCTACCTGATAGTAGAAAATTCATCATGCCATGAGTTGCAGTCTCGAACTGAAGGCACAACAATTAACTTCATACTATTCAGTAAACTGCACTTGGTAACTGTACATACACATTGTCAGCCACAACTGTTGTGCGTTGGGAACTTGGGACATCCATATCAAACAACAACATGTTGCTAGCTATGAGTTCCAGGAATGAATGCCTGAAAATTAGATGAGCAATGAATTTGGTGCAAAGAAGACGGATTGCACATGATGCAGGTTAACAATAGTGATTTCTTTCACTAGAGAGCTTGGTTGTATAAAGGCCAGTACCTTTACAAGTATAGAATTGTCAGCCAAAACTGTTATACTTTGGACAAATCATCAGCTCATCTATGAGCTCCCAGGAATTATCCCAAAAATCAAAGTGAGCAACTGACACCCAGAACAGCCAAAAATTAAGGTGTACTTGGTGCAAATAAGGAGGCTTGCACATGATGCAGGATGACAATTATAACTCCTTTCATTAGTGAGCTTGGTTACATCCATTCATCAAAAATTAAACTTTGGCCAACATAAGGGGCGTCTATATATCTGCCAGTCGAGTTCTTCGCCTCTTGTTGCTCCAGACGAAGAAAAGATGGAAAGGTAGACTACAACAGGTAGAGCAAAATTACAAGAGCAGCAGCACCAAGCCTCTGATCATCTTGCTCAACGACATCCGGTGGTGCTTGCACTACATCGCTAACTCTAGGAAAATCGTCGCAGTCGATTTATGATCGCCGCTATCTCCTCCTGCTCGTTTTTCTTCTTTTCTTGTTCTTTTTGACAGCCTCTCCATGACGCCTGCATCATACACAAACACACCATAACTGCATCGTAAGGAGCTTCGAAGAGAGAAGCAAATTTCGAAAAACATAGAGCAAGTTTCAGCACAAGATGTAACTGGGTATAATCAATATGTATGAGCTAAATTTAACCAAACTTCTTCAGCCAAACTGATCAGATACTCAAATTACTTACCCATCATGCGTCTGCTTTCGTTTCCTCTTGACACCGCTTGGCTTTATTGGCTGATCTTTGCTGCGCCGCCTGAACACCTCGGAATCACTGCTGCTACAACCGACACCAACATCCGTAACAGGATCCCTTGATAGCGCAAGTCTATCAAGAACGGTTGCATCAAGGGAGGTTTCTTCTCTTAGCCGGTGCTTGAAATCTTCCAGCAAAACAACACCTGGGAAAGCAGAGCACAAGCATGAGCATGTTGTTGCTCAGCAAAGAGATTGATTGCACAAACATTTGATTAAGCTGCATTGTGTGAAGAGCATTATATACTGCAACTCTGAATCAGGAAAAAAGATGTCGTATGCACTGAATTCATAGTTGTGCTCAACATCTGTCTCTTTGGCACACAAAATTCAGAGTATTGTGAATAACAGAAACGGCTGAATGCCCTATGACGACATGGCAACCAGCCAACAAAAATTGCGCCTTCTACCAGCACACAATCAGCACAATTTTTTCTCTGATTTTTGTTGCTGTTGCGGGGAGGGGAGGAGAGGGAGGTGCGGCGGGGCGATAGAAGCAGGCAGTACCGAGGGCCCGCAGGGTGCGCAGATCGAACGCGTCGGCGAGGTGGGGGCGGCCGGCCGTCTCGGCCCGCTTCACGGCCAGCAGCTTGAGGCTGATGAGCAAATCCTGCACCACCACCACCACGGCACCATTAAAACCTGTCGTACTAAGGGCGAGAGATTAAGAGCGACGAGAAGGGCGGCGTCACTGACGAGCTCGGGCTCGGAGAGGGCCGCCAGCCACTGCGACTCCTCCTCGGTGCTGGCGCTGCTCTCTGCGGCCAGAGGAGGAGGAGGTGGGGTGTCGCCGGCGGCGGGAGGCGCCATGAGGGGGAGGAAGAGGGGAAGGAGACGATATGGAGCAAGAATTGCTTGGGTGTTCGTGGGCTTTGGTGGGCTAACAGGCCCAACTTGATTGAGTCGGTCACGAGACTACGAAGCCCATGGAGACGCCAGGTTACAGTGGTTAGGGGAAACTCCTATTCGCCGCTCTCTGCGGCGAATTGTCGAGGGATCGCACAGAGGAGTGCCGCGAGCGACCGACATGGGCCGGCCCACTTATACATAGTGCGTCCAACCGGTTTTGGGAACCTTCTAGAAGGTTCCCTGAACCGGGTTTTTTTGTATCGTTTTTTCTGGTTCTTTTCGGCTTTCTATTGTTTTTTATTTTCTGTTTCTTTTCTTTCTATTTTTTTTCAAAATTTCACAACTTTGCAAAATATGTTAGCAAACTTAAGAAAAATATTCGGATTTCATTTTTTGTTCGTGAGTTTCAATAAATATTCCTATTTCTCAAAATTATCCATGTTTTAAAAAAAAATTGCATTCAAAAAATGTATAGGAATTTCAAAAGGTGTTCCAGCTTTCCAAATTTGTTCCCAAATTTATAAAATGTTCATGTTTTCAAATTTTTGTTCACAGATTGAAAAATGTTCGTAGATTCCATAAATTTGTTTGGGAGTTTGAAAAATGTTCCTGTTACAAAATTTTTTCGCAAGTTCCACTTTTTTTTTTCTTATTTACAAGTTTTGTTCGGAGTTTCGAAAATTGTTTGCAAAATTTTAAAAATGTCCGTTTCTTCAAAAAAAATCTGGAATTTCAGAAAATGTTCGCCTGCAAAAGTTGTTTGTGTTTCCAAATTTTGTTTTGAAATTTGAAAAATTGTTCATGTTCAGTTTTTTGGCTACTTTAAAAAATGTTTCCATTCTAAAAAATATGTTCACGTCTCCAAAATTTGTTTGTATGTCAAAAAATGTTTGAGTTTTCTCAAAATTTATGAAAAAAATAATGTTCACGTTTGATAAAACATTCACGTTTTGTTTTTGAAAAAAAATGTTTTGTGTTTGAATTTTTGAAAAATGTTCGGATCGGCGTTAGCTAGCTCAACTGGTTCGAATGAAGCAGCAGGTCTAGTGTTCGATTCATGGCAACGCATCTTTTTTTATTCCAGCGTGAGCTACTGTTCGCGAGAGACATGAGTTTTCTTAAGGTTTTGCAATGTTCTGTGACCAAGAAAGCTAGGTATCCGAACTGGTTCGAATCGTTGCTCGTAAGCAGTAGGTCTTGTGTTTGATTCCTGGCAACGCAGCTTTTTTTAATTCCAGCGTGAGCTACTGTTCGCGAGAGAGATGGGCCGGCCCAGTCTCTCGAGCCCCTATGCGATCGCTCGACTGCTTGACGCAGAGAGCGTCACATAGGAGCTCTCGTGGTTAGGAGGGGAGTCCCTAGCTGACGCTCGTTAGCGTCAAAAGGACGAGCTTTCGCGCAGGCGCGAACTGAACGGGCCGGCCCATTCGATGCGTTGTAGCGAGAGGCTACTTAAATATAAAAGAACAAAAAATGCCATACCGAGGAATCAAACTGGAAACCTGGCAACCACGAGTAACCGTTCTTCACCAGTTGAGCTACTAAGCATTTCTAGTTAGTTGATCGCGCAATTTTATTTAAACTCAATGCCGTGACAGATCCAGAAAAAATTAAAAAAAAATCAACCATTGAACATTTTTGTAAATATACAACGTTCAATTTTTAAATAGACAAAGAACATTTTTGGATACATGCTGAACAATTTTGAAATACACATTGAATATTTTTGTGATATACGCTGAATATTTTGTTAAATATACATAAAATATTTTTTGTAAATATACACTGAATATTTTTTAACTACGCATTGAACACTTTTGTGATATAAGCTGAACAATATTGAAATAGAAATTGAACATTTTTGTGATATATGTTGAACAATTTTTATATATACATTGTACATTTTTGTAATATACGCTGAACAATTGTGATTTTTTTATAAAAACCTTTTTTTACTATTGTGGACAAGTTTTGAAATGATGAACAAAAATTGGAATTTCGAACATTTCTTAAAACATAGAATGAAAATAAAAACGAAAAAACATAAAAGAAAAGGAAAGAAAAAATAAAATAAATAGAAAACAGAAATAGAAGAAAACAAGAAAAACAGAAAACCAGTAAAAGAAAAAACATGAAAAAAACGGTCCAGGGAACCCTCTAGAAGATTCCCAAAACCGTTTGCCTGGCCCTGCTTCAATGCACGAAATGGGCCGGCCCGTTTGCACTGCTTGCTCGTGCGCTTCAGCGGAAGCGGAGCAGATGGACGCACGCGAGCGTCAAATAGGGTTCGCCGGTTAGGAGAGACCCAAAGGCCAGTTTGGATTGTGTTCAGAGGGAAACTTGATTGAGTCGTTTTCTCAAAAAAAAACAAAAACAAAAAAAGAAGTAAAAAAAGACCAACAGACGGGACGCGGCTGTTCTGATCTTTTACTCAAAAAAAAAGGCTGTTCTGATCCTGAGCATATGTGAGCAGTAAAATCAAAACAATAGAAGAAATTAAAAAAGATCCGAATTCTTTGTCGAACATTGACAAATGTTTAGATTTTTCTTTTTTTTTTTACTGTTGAAGCAAGCTCACATGAGCTCGGGATGAGAGCCACACTTTCGCAATAGACGGTGCTATATCTAGTGATGAAACTAAGAGCGCAGCAGCAACTATACTCTGCGATGATGAAAGAAAGTTTCTTGATGCGTCAGTTCTGGTCATCGACGGAGTGCTGGATCCGTCCTGTGTTTGAGGCCGTTGCGTGTCGAGAGGGCTTGTGTTTGTTACAAGATATCCAGCGAGGCCCAACGGTCATTGCTTCGGATTGTGTAAGAGCGATAAGAGGGACAGAAGAAGGAAGTAAAGGAGACAGTGTAACCATCATATAGCAGGCGAACGGGCCTGTTCTTCGCGAGCCAGCACAGCAGCTCGGCCTGTATTGGTGCTGGCCTGGCACACTGCAAAATTGGCCATGCCTGGCCCGTGGCATGCATATGGCCTTGCTAGGGCGACGCCGGCGTGCCGTCCCGGCACGGTCCATTTTTCTTTACAGAATCTAAGGTCCATCTCTTTTTTTTTAGAATTTGAGCCCTGGATGGCCCAAACAGCCCAAAAGGCGGAAAAGCACACGAACCGGCCCGTTTAGCTCATATGTCGTGCCGAGGGCGCGAGGCAAAGCACGGGTGCCGGCCCGCTTATGTACGG
The DNA here is from genome assembly GCF_056163025.1 of Triticum urartu. Taxonomy (NCBI): domain Eukaryota; kingdom Viridiplantae; phylum Streptophyta; class Magnoliopsida; order Poales; family Poaceae; genus Triticum; species Triticum urartu. The sequence goes on along the minus strand of NC_141879.1, from coordinate 747,921,625 downwards.
GCCTCGACATGCCTTGTCGTGCCATGCCCGTTTGGACAGGTCTGCTCGTAACTAGTGTTCTAAAAAAAGTGCTTTTGATCATCCAAGGACTCGCTCGCTTGCTTGTTGAATATGAGGAGCAAAGGGGCGTGTGGAATGGTCTTGTGGATACGGATCATACGGTGAGGGCATACAACCGGCTAACTGCAGTGCATTGTGGATAGGAGTTCTGCCAACCAATTACCGGAGAGCCTAGAAAGTCTGAGGAGCAAAGGGGCGTGTGGAATGGTCCTGTGCGCCGGAAGGGATCTGAAAATTAGCGCCGATGTTGCATACAATGATGACCAGGGAAAGGGAAGCATGGTTGCTGTCATGCGCGACAGCTGACGGAAGTTTATGGCAGCATCATCCAAGGTAGCTACAGACACATTCATGGAAGAAGCTTACATCCTCCCAGAGGGACCAAGTCTAGTGCAAATTTATGGGTTCAACAAGTTCATCCTTCAGTCTAACAACTTGCTATCCATTGATACATTGCTCGCTAGAGGTCACTCATGAACATCCTCAACGGCTATTTTGTACGCCAGCATATTACTTTCGTATGGAGTTGCAAAGATCGCATTCGAAGACCAAGGGAAGCTAATTGTGTAGTGCATACGCTGGCTACGCAGAGTTTTACAAATCGTATTGATTGTATGTGGGATGCTAGTACCTTAGCTTTTTATTACCGTCGTTGATAAAAGAACAATGTAACTGTTTTCTAAAATTAATAAAGCTCTGAATGCCTTAATTGAAATTGTGGTCCACAACTAAACAAAAATGAATTTGGAAGAGGAGTTATAAAATGAATTTGGAAGAGGAGTTATAAATCAGGCTTATTCTGGTGGAGATGTAGTTTATTATTGTATTAAATAAAGCGGCATTATATGCACATGTTTGCGAGTAAATTACAAAGTTATGGAATGGTTATGTAATTGTTCTCAAATGTGCAATTATTGATTTACACTCCATAAAGAATAAGCTTTCCAGTCCTTCAAGCAAAACTAAGAATTGTTTACAAATATATGGTTGTGAACTAAAGCAACATTCAAAACAAACTAAATCAGACTTACGAAATTATTCCCTTTTCATGTTGTTCCGAGCCTCAAGCCTTTCTTTAATTTCCTTGATGGGAGTAAATGATAGGCTGGGGCGAAGCCACACACATGCCTCATCAGCACGACAATCAGGACGCAACCACTTCACGGCCTTGGCTTCGCCATCAACAAAGCTGTACCTAAACACGCCACCCCAAAAGACGAAGTAGGCACACCCGCCGCCTCCGTCCAGCTTCATCACGAGGCTAGCGGGGGATCCAAGGAACAAGGCGTGGTCTCCTAGGTTCCGACCATCTATGTCCACCCATTGTATCTTGCCACTGGCTGGTTCTTTCCGCATCATGCGCAATGTCACCCGCAGCATGCGCGCCGGATTGCTGCAACCGTAACCACTCAAAGACCGTTTCACCATGACAGATGCCAACAACAACTCACCGTGTGACTCCAAGATGTAGCTGCTTTCATGAAGATAACTTATATCCTCGCCTAGAACCCACCTCGACTCGAGATCGTCGCCGTTAACATCACTGGTGTTGCCTTCGAAGTCCTTCGTCATCATGAAGCACCACATAGAATCTCCATTGAACACTAGGACCTTGCTATCATGATACATGGCATAGGGTTGTGCAAACAATTTCAGCCTCTTTGTCATGACCGTCCATGTCGCACTGCCCGGGCACAGCATAGCCGCCGTAAAGGAGTGTGAGGGGAAGCTGTTAATAAAGTTGTAGAGAAAAACAGTACCATCTGGGTAGACGACGCCGCGCAAATTCCCCATGAACATGCTTTCATCGTCTGGTAAGGGAGGTAAGGGCTTCACGGCCCCGGTAAGAATATCGATGAGTCTCGGCTGGGGACTCGCAACAAAGAGCCAGGTAGCCATGCCATCCGGGCTGGCCACCCAGTTTCTGCTGTTGGTTGGCGCCCTGGTGGCTCCGTGAGGGCGATGTCGCCGTCGTCGTGCGGGTCATGGTCGTGCGGCGCCTTGATGGGGTGATGGAAATCGACGATGGAGTGTAGCATCTGGTCGTCGCACGACGTGAGAACCCACGGCAGGCAGGTGGGGCGGGAGAGCAGCGCGGCCGCGTCGCGCCAGGGCCTGCAGACGGCGTGGAAGCGGACGAAGTCGGTGGCGTGCTGCAGGCGGCCGGAGACCTCTAGGAGCAGCTCCGGCGGTAGACCGGTCCATGGGCTGGGCTTGGACGCGGACGCGGGCGCCGGCGTGGATGTTGGTGCGGCGGACCGAGACGCCGCGCGCGAGGGGATGCACCCCATTGATCGGATCGTATCTGATCGGATCTAGGGAGGATGGGAGAGATCGAGCAGCCCCCGTAGTAGGACGTAGCCGCAGGAGAAGTCCAGGCCCGTCCGTGCAGTTTCAGTGGCACTAGCTACATGCAGAGGCCCAGGCCCGTCTCCATCCAAACTTCCAAAGATATAGTAGCAGTAATTAAATGAGGTAATAACACCAACGGTGCTTAAACTTGCTATAGATGTTCACTTTGATGGCTAAACATGAAAAATACATCGAACTGATTCTAAAACTTGGCAGTATGATTCAAATACAGTTCGTATCACGTATAGATACATATGTGTCGCTGAATAGACATGACAGAGGGTTCACCTAATATGTGGGAAAAGACAGACTTGCAAATTGCAATGTGTACGTCTATATGACCATCTGATCCCACCTGACAGCGCACACCAAAAAAAAAGGTGCGCGACTCGAGCTGGAGACCTCGAGCAAGACAAGACTTATGCTAACCATGTTGTCCAGGAAAATTGTTTTCTTAGACAAGTCCAAGAAAATTGTTGTTGCATCAATACTTTATCAGCACTAATACACCCGTGCAGTTTCAGTGGCACTAGCTACATGCAGAGGCCCAGGCCCATTTTTCTCATGTTAGTTGTTTTTCCTTTTTTTAAAATTATAAAAAACATGTAAACAACAATAAAAATAATAAATAAATGTTAGTTTTAAATATTCACCAAAGAAATATTACTTAAGAATTATTATAATCTTTGAATATATTTTTAAAGCATTTGCATTTTTAATACAATAATTTTAATATTTAAAAATGTTAAACTAATTTTAACAATCTATATATTTTCCAATAATATTCACGTGGTCCTTCTTTAGAATGTTAGGATTTGTTACGTGGCCCTTCCACATATGAGTTTTCTTATTTTTTTGCAATTTGTAAAAAATATTTAAATTACTTTAATAGTACTAACAATAAATTTCGAATGTTCTTGTCCTATAAATAATATGCAGGCGAAAATAGTTTACTTCTAGAAAAATGTTAATATAATTTTCAAAAATATTTACGTGCATTTTAATTATAAAAATGTAGGTATAATTTAAAAGTGTTCATTTGAGGATCTACGATCCTGGTGGCACACTAGGACATTAATTTTTTTCCATCAATATTTTTAAATTTATTTTTATTTGAAAATATATCTTTTGACAAATGCATAAACTTTATTAAAATACATGAACACGTTTGAAAACTAGAAATACATGTCCTAAAAGCATGAACACTTTATATACTAGTTAAATATTGATGTAATTTCTAATAAAGAAAAAATAACACATGGAAAATGGGCATGAGAGCAGCCCATTTAAGTCCACGAGCTCATGCTGGTTGATAAAGCCTAGCGATGCATATTGTGAACACGTCATACGCTGAGTGAAGTGGTTAGCGTAGCCTTTGACTGCGCGAGGATTCAAGTTCAAATCTCAACACCTAGCCGCTGGTTATTTTGTTTATTTATTATTATGTGCACTGACAGATGGGACCCGATGGTCATTCAGATGTACACTTGCAAGTTAGCCTGTCCCAGCACTGCAGATGGGGCCCCCGTCACACTGGCATGTCTAGTCAACAAATGCATACGTATCTATATATGATTTGAACTGTATCTGAATCATATTGCCAAGTTTTAGAATCAATTCGGTGTATTTTTCAAGTTCAGGCACCAAAGTGAACATCCATGGCAAGTTTAAGCACCATTGGTGTTATTACCTCTAATTAAATTATGATATTCCCTAAAAAGGTACAATAACATTTAATAACTCTGGAAAGGCCTGTACTGCGAATTTCAGTTTCTTTTCCAATCTGAATCAAATTAATCAAACTTCAAGACGACCAAGCTCATATATGGAAGTAATGATTCTTGAACCCCATCTCAAGCAAGTCACGCAATCCATGCATGCATCTTAATATCTTGCCAGGATGTTACACCAAAGGGAAAAAAACTTGGGGCGAAGTAGTGGCTCAACCCCAGTTCGGTGCACCCACACACGCACAAAAAATAGCAAAACATTTCGAAAAAAATCTGAAACTTTGTGTGAATGATTATGAATAAATGTAATGGATGCTTGCAAAGCTTGGTGGCCAAATAACATCCGAGGAGTTCTGTACAAAAAAAAGATTGCGAGGATTGTTGGGATCAAAACATAACCAAGAAAGACACATTCTTGGGATCGAAACATAAGTTCGCGAGGATTGTACGGAAGAAGATTTGGCCAACACGCGCACCCACTCATCCCTTGTCAAGCATTCCATATATCTTTTCCCGCCAAAAAAAAGAAGCATTCCATCTATGGAGCGGAGAGCCAGGAGAAGTTAATGGCCGAGTCGCTCGTTGGCGCCGTGCTTGGCAACGTGAGCATCCTTGCAGTCCAGGAGACCACATTCCTTTGCGGCATCAACCTTGAAGTGGGATTCTTGAAGGATGAGCTGAAGTGACTAAAGAGCTACCTTAAATCCGCAGACGCCAAATGGAGATCGGGAGATGAGTTTGTGGCTACCTGGGTTAGCCAGATCAGGGATGCGACATATGAGGCCGACAATGCCATTGAAGCGGCTGACTACATGGAGAAGAGAAACATGCTCAAGAAGGGCTTCATGGGTGCCATGTAAGGTATGCTTGCTTGCCAAGTGACCTGATCACCCTTCACACAATTGGTGCTGAAATACAACGTGTAAAAAGGAAGAAAAATGAGATATTTTATAGTGCAAACCATTTGAAATTAATTTGGATACTAGTGATCTTGAAAAGGTTACCAAGGTAGAAACTGACGATGAGCATCCACAAGATTATGGTACTATGCATCAAAAGTTTGAAAAGATATTAACCTTGTTGGTTTCTGGGATGATTACAAAGAAATAGTTGGCAAGTTAGTTGACAAAAAGAGAACATAACTCTTAGTGTTGTCTCCATAGTGGCCATGGGTGGGGCCGGAAAAAAGCACTCACTAGAATAGTATGCACTTCATCTAGTGTCAAACAACACTTTGAGGCAGCTTATAGGGTCACTGTATCTCAAACGTTCAAGGGCATTGATTTACTAAAGGATATTATGAAATAAATAATGGGGGAAAGAGATGAGTCAATTGCTAAGATGAACTAGATGATGCCTCGCGCCTTGCTGTGGAATCTTGATAGAAGAAACGCGTAAAAAGTTGATAGAAAAATACTTCCTCCATTCTAGAATATAAGGTGTATCGATATTTGTGCAAGTCAAATTTATGTATATTTGACCAAAATTGTAGAATATAATATAGTCATCTATAATATCGAAATCTGCAATATAACATTGCACCTGATGCATCTGGTGCGAGGACAACGTCGATCTATGGGCCCATATGGTGCTGATCTTTGTGAGGCCCGCCCGGTGGCGGCTAACCAGCTAGTAGGACCCACCTGGCGTAACTTCCATTGAGCCAGGACATCCCTGACATAGACCAGATTGGAATACAGGTATACGTGTGGATGAAGATGGAAGAAGACCGCCAGGGCAGAAGAAGATGTGGGGAGAGACACCGCCGCTGCTGCTTGCCATCAGACAACCTCTTCTAGTGGCGACATGGTGAATGGCATGACGGAGGTGGATCTTTTTTTGGTGGCAGTGGCGACGCCTCCGAAGTCACTCAAGAGCAACTCATAATGCTAGTGTTCAGGTTCATATTGGCTAAGCTATTATATCTAAGGACCATCGTATTTTTAATCTGATCAAGGAACCATATATATGTGACAAAAGAGCAGAAAGCCAAAATCAAATAGTTCTGTGGCTAGGTAGCAATGATAAGTGCAAGAAAACCCTTCTCACAATAAGTGGCAGCCCAACACCAGAAGAGATCTTAACTAGAGTAGATATTTTCTTCTACGATCAATTACAATAATCTTTTAATATTAGGTAACATGTCCTAAGCAGAATGTTGATGCTTCTTCAACCTACCTATTAAAATGTACTAGTACACATGACGGAAAATTGTAATGGAAACCTTAAGTTCACAACTTGTAGCTAAAATGAACGTGGCAAGTTCTTTGAACTTTGGTGAGTTTGATGTTGGTCTTGCCTAGGTTCTGCCAAAGGCCCATAAGGAGCTCAAACAACTCATCGATATTGTCATCTTTGCAATGCTTGATTTCAATCACTTCCAAATTATCACACTTGAAAGACATAAAATTCTGGCTTTCGAGAGCAACATTGCGCCAGTTGGCCCTTGCTGTCCTCCTCTTGGAGCGATCTGTGAACTCTAGATGGTATAAAATCATATAAGAGGATGTTAGGTATGGGGGCAATTAAGTGATGAAGCATTGTATTAAATGCAAACATAGTTCAAGTACCTCACAGTTCTGCAAAGTAAGCTTTTCTAAGCTCGGCACGCTTTGCAGAAAGCGATCCAGTGTTTGAATAGTTGCGATCATTTTGAGATTGCATCGGTTGATTAATAAAGATCTCACATTATTGAACTGTGGGAGTTTATCTGAAATATTTTGTAGGTTTACCTAAAACACAAAATAATATACTACTATTAATACTCAGAAACAGAACTTCGAATTGGTGTAATTTGATATATCAAATTTCACAATATTTGTCTCATTTTTATTGAACGATGGAAACAAAAAGATTATATTAAGAAATAAACATACTTTTAAATTTTACGGATGTTTATGGTTGTGTAATACTCCCTCCGATTCCATAATATAGTGCCTATAGATTTTTTATGAAGTCAAACTTTGCAAACTTTGACCAAGTTTTTAGAGAAAAATATTTATATCTACAATAGCAAAAATATATAATATGAAACTACATCTTATGATGAATCTAGTGATATATGTTTCGCACTCTAGATGTAAATATTTTTCTCCACAAACTTGGTCAAAATTTGTAAGGTTTGACTTTTCAAAAAACCCATAGACACTACATTATGGAACGGAGGGAGTATCTCTACTCCTAATGGAGCAGTTGGTAGTCTTCATCGGTTTATTTTATTTCCCATTTTCGCTGGGTTTTTTTCGTCATCTCTCACCCCCTCCCCACGCCCACGAAGAGGCTACCCCTCGCACGAAACGAAAGAAAACCAGGCGAAGAGCCCCCTCGCCCGTAGCACCCATCGATCTAGGTCACGTCGGCGCTGCCGCCGCCAATCCGCTCGCATGCCGCCGCCGCCATTCACCCCTCTCGCATGCCGCCGCCATCACCCATCGCCACTGATCGGACGTGGAGCTCTTGTGCCATGACCTCCATGGCACCCATGGCCGACAAGACGGGACCCTCGGCCTCGGCCATGGCTGCCTGCTCGGGAGATGGGGTCGCCATGTTCGACGCCGCCAGCGCCTCATGGACCTCAGCTCCAGGTCCGCCGCCATCGAAGTCAGGTACGCCTCGTCGACGACGACGGCCATGGTCGCCAGTCCCCACTTCCATGGTCAATCAACTGATCTTATCTGAGATGAAGTTCTACAGGAAGAGAATCTAGAAATTCTTGCGCTGGATGTAGTAGACGAAACTGATCTATTTGATCTGATCCCAACTTCCTAAGTCCTGATGAGAACGTATACCTACGTGGATCCAAGTCGAGTTGGGACCGGCATCGATCCAATGAATGTGCAAGGAATTTCTGAATCCATCACTTCTATTTGAGTATGGGTATGTTCGTTGGTCATTCAATTCAATTGTTCGTACAAAAGCAGAATTTTCCCTTTAGCACGAATTTCCAGTAGTTGTGTTGCTTCTTTTGAAGGTGGATCTTGGATTCATTCCATTAGTTTTATTTTCCGAATTTCCAATTATTTGAGTATCCTCCCTATAGCTGCCTTCAGAGAAGAACATGAGCCTGGATACTAATGCATTTGTCTAAGCATGAGGAAATTTGCTACAGTCTTTGCAGACAGGTTGACGACAGGAGCTGATCGGAATATAAGATACTAATGCATCTGTCCAAGCATGAGGAAGTTTGCTACAGTCTTTTGCGGACAGGTTGACGACAGGAGCTGATCGGAATATAAGATACTAGGACGACGCATGGTCCATGGGGGATACCTTCTTCATCACCACTGCCCGGGCACACTACCAGAAAAACTTGTTTTGCCGACGGCCATATCTATGCCGACGGCCCCCGTCGGCATATATGGGCATACCCCGACGGCCCAATAAAAGCCGTCGGCGTAGGAAGGCCGTCGGCGTATAACCATCTATGCCGACGGCCCCCATCGGCATAGATAAGCCGTCGGCGTTTCTCCGAATATACCGACGGGGGCCGTCGGCATAGAGAAGGCCGTCGGCATATCGCGTGGGCCCGTCTACCCGGGCGGCGACGGCAGTTTGACGGCGTCAGGCTATGCCGACGGGCTAACGGTGGCCGTCGGCATAACTACGCCGACGGCCTAGCCGTCGGTATAGCTACGCCGACGTCATCGATCTGCGTCGTTCGCCGGTCCCGTGGGGTGGCATTTCTATGCCGACGGCTAGGCCGTCGGCATAGGCCTGGCCCATGGTTTTTGCCACGTCATTGATCCCCGCCCTACCCCACGTCATAGATTTCTAATAATGTTTTTATATTTTTTGTATTTTCTCTTATTATTTTTTATTTTTTTCCAATACTAATTTCATTAAGTTAAATGTACAGAAAACATATATCGATTGCCCCCCACACGGGCCTTCTTCCGTCGTGTCACGGAGAGGTTAGACGGGACGGGCCGGGTACCTGTGGGGGGTAGCAATGCCGCCAGGTGTTGCGGTGGGCCCTCCTACGGTTGTGGAAACGTGGTGGCAGGCGCAGGCACGCGGCTCCGGGGTGTGCCCCCTCCCCCCTCACGGGCGTCGATGCCGCCGTGCCCCGGAGGGGGGAAACGGCCACGTCGGGCCGACGCAGAGGGAATCTTGGGGTGGGTTGTGCCGAGACTGTGTTGGGGGTGTAGCTATGGCTGGGCTATGACAACAAGGTGAAAAGGTCCACCGGTCAAACTACGTCCAGCGAAAGTCAAAGGGATAGACCCGGCGGTCGTCTGTGTCAGGGTTAGATGGGACGGGGTACCTGGGGGGTAGCAATGTCGCCAGGTGTTGTGGTGGCCCTCCTACGGTTATATAAGCATGGTGGAAGGCGTAGGCACTCGGCACACGACTTGTATGAGGTCCCGGTGCGACGCTTCGGTGGCATTGCTACCCCCCTAGGGCCCCCGTCCCGCCTAACCCTGTAGCGTGTGACCACGGGATCTACCCCTTTGACTTTGCATTGACGGGCTTTGAGCAGTAGACGTATCCACCCGGTTGTGTAAGGTCAGCCCATAGGCCCACGGCAACATCTGGCCCGGATGTTGCTCCAAAGTGTTCCTATGGGCTGACCTAACACAACCGGGTGGGGAGGTCCACTGGTCAAAGCCCGTCCGTGCAAAGTCAAAGGGCTAGATCCCGTGGTCAAACGCTACAGGATTAGGCGGGACGGGGGCACTGGGGTAGCAATGCCACCGGAGCATCGCACCAGGCCCTCATACATGCGGGGTGGTGTGGTGGCATGTCCGAAGAGGCGGGACGCGTCTCCCCCCCAAGGCACCTAGGAGGTGCCTTCCCTCCTTGGGACTCTTCCTTAGGGTTCCCCTTTCACCCTAGGCGCATGGGCCATAAGGGAAGTGGCGCCCCAGCCCACTTTGGGCTGGATCCCTTCCCACTTCAGCCCATGGGACCCTCCGGGATAGGTGGCCCCACCCGGTGGGCCCCCGGGACCCTTCCGGTGGTCCCGGTACAATACCGATGACCCCGAAACTTGTCCCGATGGCCGAAATAGGACTTCCTATATATAAATCTTTACCTCCGGACCATTCCGGAACTCCTCATGACGTCCGGGATCTCATCCGGGACTCCGAACAACATTCGGTAACCACATACAAGCTTCCTTTATAACCCTAGCGTCATCGAACCTTAAGTGTGTAGACCCTACGGGTTCGGGAGACATGCAGACATGACCGAGACGTTCTCCTGTCAATAACCAACAGCGGGATCTGGATACCCATGTTGGCTCCCACATGTTCCACGATGATCTCATCGGATGAACCACGATGTCAAGGACTTAATCAATCCCGTATACAATTCCCTTTGTCTAGCGGTACGATACTTGCCCGAGATTCGATCGTCGGTATCCCGATACCTTGTTCAATCTCGTTATCGGCAAGTCTCTTTACTCGTTCCGTAACACATCATCCCGTGATCAACTCCTTGGTCACATTGTGCACATTATGATGATGTCCTACCGAGTGGGCCCAGAGATACCTCTCCGTCACACGGAGTGACAAATCCCAGTCTCGATTCGTGCCAACCCAACAGACACTTTCGTAGATACCCGTAGTGCACCTTTATAGTCACCCAGTTACGTTGTGACGTTTGGTACACCCAAAGCACTCCTACGGTATCCGGGAGTTGTACAATCTCATGGTCTAAAGAAATGATACTTGACATTAGAAAAGCTTTAGCATACGAACTACACGATCTAGTGCTATGCTTAGGATTGGGTCTTGTCCATCACATCATTCTCCTAATGATGTGATCCCGTTATCAATGACATCCAATGTCCATGGTCAGGAAACCGTAACCATCTATTGATCAACGAGCTAGTCAACTAGAGGCTTACTAGGGACATGGTGTTGTCTATGTATCCACACATGTATCTGAGTTTCCTATCAATACAATTATAGCATGGATAATAAACGATTATCATGAACAAGGAAATATAATAATAACTAATTTATTATTGCCTCTAGGGCATATTTCCAACAGTCTCCCACTTGCACTAGAGTCAATAATCTAGTTCACATCGATATGTGATTAACACTCAAGGTCACATCCCCATGTGACTAACACCCAAAGAGTTTACTAGAGTCAATAATCTAGTTCACATCACTATGTGATTAACGCTCAATGAGTTCTGGGTTTGATCATGTTGCTTGTGAGAGAGGTTTTAGTCAACGGGTCTGCAACATTCAGATCCATATGTACTTCGCAAATTTCTATGTCATCTTGTAGATGCAACTACTACGTTCTATTTGGAGCTATTCCAAATAACTGTTCTACTTGGAGCTATTCTAAATTGTTGCTCCATTATACATATCCGGCATCTCTACTCAGAGCTATCCGGATAGGTGTTAAGCTTGCATCGACGTAACTCTTTACGTCGAACTCTTTATCACCTCCATAATCGAGAAAATTCCTTAGTCCACTAGTTACTAAGGATAACTTTGACCGCTGTCCTGTGATCCATTCTTGGATCACTCTTGTACCCCTTGACTGACTCATGGCAAGGCACACTTCAGGTACGGTACACAGCATAGCATACTGTAGAGAGCCTATGATAAAAGCATAGGGGACGACCTTCGTCCTTCCTCTTTCTTCTGCCGTGGTCGAGCTTTAAGTCTTAACTTCATACCTTACAACTCAGGCAAGAACTCCTTCTTTGACTGGTCCATCTTGAACACCTTCAAGATCATGTCAAGGTATGTGCTCATTTGAAAGTACCATTAAGCGTTTTGATCTACCCTTATAGATCTTGATGCTCAATGTTCAAGTAGCTTAATCCAGGCTTTCCATTGAAAAACACTTTCCAAATAACCCTATATGCTTTCCAGAAATTCTACGTCATTTCTGATCAACAATATGTCAACAACATATACTCATCAGAAATTCTATAGTGCTCCCACTCACTTCTTCGGAAATACAAGTTTCTCATAAACTTTGTATAAACCCAAAATCTTTGATCATCATCAAAGCATACATTCCAACTCTGAGATGCTTACTCCAGTCCTTAGAACGATTCTGGAGTTTTGCATACTTATTAGCATCTTTCAGGATTGACAAAACCTTCCGGTTGTATCACATACAACCTTTCCTCAAGAAAATCGTCGAGGAAACAATGTTTTTGACATCCTATCTGCAAGATTTCATAAATAATGCAGTAATCGCTAATATAATTCCAACAGACTCTTAGCATCTCTACGAGTGAGAAAATCTCACCGTAGTCAACTCCTTGAACTTGTCGGGAAACACCTTAACGACAAGTCGAGCCTTCTCAATGGTGACACTTACCATCATTCTCTGTCTTCCTTTTAAAATCCATCTGTACTCAACAGCCTTACGACCATCAAGTAGTTCTTCCAAAGTCTACACTTTGTTTTCATACATGGATCCTCTCTCGGATTTTATGGCCTTGAGCCATTTATCGGAATCCAGGCCCACCATCGCTTCTCCATAGCTCGTAGGTTCATTGTTGTCTAGAAACATGACTTCCAAGACAGGATTACGTACCACTCTGAAGTAGTACGCATCCTTGTCATCCCACGAGGTTTGGTAGTGACTTGATCCAAAGTTTCATGATCACTATCATAAGCTTCCACTTCAATTGGTGTAGGTGCCACAGGAACAACTTCCTGTGCCCTGCCACACACTAGTTGAAGAGACGGTTTAATAACCTTATCAAGTCTCCATCATCCTCCCACTCAATTCTTTCGAGAGAAACTTTTCCTCGAGAAAGGACCCGATTCCAGAAACAATCCCTTATTGCTTTCGGATCTGAGACAGGAGGTATACCCAACTGTTTTGGGTGTCCTATGAAGATGCATTTATCCGCTTTGGGTTCGAGCTTATCAACCTGAAACTTTTTCACATAAGCGTCGCAGCCCCAAACTTTTAAGAAATGACAACTTAGGTTTCTCTAAACCATAGTTCATACGGTGTCATCTCATCAGAATTACGTGGTGCCCTATTTAAAGTGAATATGGTTGTCTTTAATGCCTAACCCATAAACTATCGTGGTAATTCGATAAGAGACATCATGGTATGCATCATATCCAATAGGGTGCAGTTATGATGTTCGGACACACCATCACACTATGGTGTTCCAGGCTGTATTAGTTGTGAAACAATTTCCACAATGTCTTAATTCTGTGCCAAACTCGTAATTCAGATATTCATCTCTATGATCATATCATAGATATTTTATCCTCTTGTCACGACGATCTTTCAACTTCACCCTGAAATTACTTGAACCTTTCAATAATTTAGACTCGTGATTCATCAAGTAAATATACTCAACATCTACTCAAATCATCTGTGAAGTAAGAACATAACGATATCCACTACATGCCTCAGCACTCATTGGACTGCACACATCAAAATGTATTACTTCCAACAAGTTGCTTTCTAGTTCCATTTTACTGAAAACGAGGCTTTCAGTCATCTTGCCCATGTGGTATGATTTGCATGTCTCAAGTGATTCAAAAACAAGTGAGTCCAAACGATCCATCTGCATGGAGTTTCTTCATGCATATACACCAATAGACATGGTTCGCATGTCTCAAACTTTTCAAAAATGAGTGAGCCCAAAGATCCATCAACATGGAGCTTCTTCATGTGTTTTATACCGATATGACTTACGTGGCAGTGCCACAAGTAGGTGGTACTATCATTACTATCTTTTGGCATGAACATGTGTATCACTACGATCGAGATTCAATAAACCATTCATTTCAGGTGTAAGACCATTGAAGGTATTATTCAAATAAACAGAGTAACCATTATTCCCCTTAAATGAATAACCGTATTGCGATAGACATAATCCAATCATGTCTATGCTCAACGCAAACACCAATCTCGATGGTAGAGGGAGCGTACGATATTTGATCAACCTTGGAAATACTTCCAACACATATCGTCATCTCACCTTTAGCTAGTCTCCGTTTATTCCGTAGCTTTTAGTTCGAGTTACTAACACTTAGCAACCGAACCGGTATCTAATGCCCTGGTGCTACTAGGAGTACTAGTAAAGTACACATCAACACAATGTATATCCAATATACTTCTATCGACCTTGCCAGCCTTCTAATCTACCAAGTATCTAGGGTAATTCTGCTCCAGTGGTTGTTCCCCTTATTACAGAAGCACTTAGTCTCGGGTTTGGGTTCAACCTTGGGTTTCTTCACTAGAGCAGCAGCTGAATTGCCGTTTCATGAAGTATCCCTTCTTTCCCTTGCCCTTCTTGAAAGTAGTGGTTTCACCAACCATCAACAATTGATGCTCCTTCTTGATTTCTACTTTCGCGGTGTCAAACATCGCGAATATCTCAAGGATCATCATATATATCCCTGATATATTATAGTTCAACACGAAGCTTTAGCAGCTTGGTGGTAATGACTTCGGAGAAACATCACTATCTCATCTGGAAGATCAACTCCCACTCGATTCAAATGATTGTTGTACTCAGACAATCTGAGCACAAGCTCAACAATTGAGCTTTTCTCCTTAGTTTGCAGGCTAAGAAAATCGTCGTAGGTCTTATACCTCTTGACGTGGGCACGAGCCTGAAATCCCAATTTCAGCCCTCGAAACATCTCATATGTTTCGCGACGTTTCAAAAAACCGTCTTCGGTGCCTCAACTCTAAACCGTTTAACTAAACTATCACGTAGTTATCAAAACGTGTATGTCAGATGTTCGCAACATCCACAGACAACGTTCGAGGTTCAGCACACTGAGCGGTGCATTAAGGACATAAGCCTTCTATGAAGCAATGAGGACAATCCTCGGTTTACGGACCTAGTCCGCATAATTGCTACTATCAACTTTCAACTAATTTTTCTCTAGGAACATATCTAAACAGTAGAACTAAAGCGCAAGCTACGACATAATTTGCAAAGATCTTTTGACTATGTTCAGGATAATTAAGTTCATCTTATGAACTCCCACTCAGATAGACATCCCTCTAGTCATCTAAGTGATTACATGATCCGAGTCAACTAGGCCGTGTCCGATCATCATGTGAGACGGACTAGTCAACGTCGGTGAACATCTTCATGTTGATCGTATCTTCTATACGACTCATGCTCGACCTTTCGGTCTTCTGTGTTCCGAGGCCATGTCTATACACAAGCTAGGCTCGTCAAGTTAACCCTAAGTGTTTTGCATGTGTAAAACTGTCTTACACCCGTTGTATGTGAACGTAAGGATCTATCACACCCGATCATCACGTGGTGCTTCGAAACGACGAACTATAGCAACGGTGCACAGTTAGGGGAGAACACTTCTTGAAATTTTAATGAGGGATCATCTTTTCTAAGCAAATAAGATGTATAAACATGATAAACATCACATGCAATCAAATAATAGTGACCTGATATGGCCAATATCATATAGCTCCTTTGATCTCCATCTTGGGGCTCCATGATCATCTATTACAAGAACATGATCAATCTCATACATCACATATATCATTTATCACATCCTTTTGGCCATATCACATCACATAGCATACCCTGCAAAAACAAGTTAGACATCCTCTAATTGTTGTTTGCATGTTTTACGTGGCTGCTATGGGTTTCTAGCAAGAACGTTTCTTACCTACGCAAAACCACAACGTGATATGCCAATTTCTATTTACCCTTCATAAGGACCCTTTTCATCGAATCCTATCCGACTAAAGTGGGAGAGACAGACACCCGCCAGCCACCTAATGCAACTAGTGCATGTCAGTCGGTGGAACCGGTCTCACGTAAGAGTACGTGTAAGGTTGGTCCGGGCCGCTTCATCCCACGATGCCGCCGAATCAAGATAAGACTAGTAACGGCAAGCATATTGAACAAAATCAACGCCCACAACTACTTTGTGTTCTACTCGTGCATAGAATCTACGCAATAGACCTAGCTCATGATGCCACTGTTGGGGAACGTAGCAGAAATTCAAAATTTTCCTACGTGTCACCAAGATCTATCTATGGAGAGACCAGCAATGAGGGGAAGGAGAGTGCATCTACATACCCTTGTAGATCGCTAAGCGGAAGCGTTCAAGTGAACGGGGTTGATGGAGTCGTACTCGTCATGATCCAAATCACCGATGATCAAGTGCCGAACGCACGACACCTCCGCGTTCAACACACGTACAGCCCGGTGACGTCTCCCATGCCTTGATCCAGCAAGGAGAGAGGGAGAGGTTGAGGAAGACTCCATCCAGAAGCAGCACAATGGCGTGGTGGTGGTGGAGGAGCGTGGCAATCCTGCAGGGCTTCGCCAAGCACCACGGGAGAGGAGAATGACTTAGGAGAGAGGGAGGGGCTGCACCAAAGGCATAAGGTGTGTCTCAAGAGGCCCTCCTACCCTCACTATATATAGGGAGACCAAGGGGGGGTGGGGTGCGCCAGCCCTAGGAGATCCAATCTCCTAGGGGGCGGCAGCCAGGGGAGGTTTCCCTCCCCCCCAAGGCACCTAGGAGGTGCCTTCCCTCCTTGGGACTCTTCCTTAGGGTTCCCCTTTCACCCTAGGCGCATGGGCCATAAGGGAAGTGGCGCCCCAGGCCACTTTGGGCTGGATCCCTTCCCACTTCAGCCCATGGGACCCTCCAGGATAGGTGGCCCCACCCGGTGGGCCCCCGGGACCCTTCCGGTGGTCCCGGTACAATACCGATGACCCCGAAACTTGTCCCGATGGCCGAAATAGGACTTCCTATATATAAATCTTTACCTCCGGACCATTCCGGAACTCCTCGTGACGTCCGGGATCTCATCCGGGACTCCGAACAACATTCGGTAACCACATACAAGCTTCCTTTATAACCCTAGCGTCATCGAACCTTAAGTGTGTAGACCCTACGGGTTCGGGAGACATGCAGACATGACCGAGACGTTCTCCGGTCAATAACCAACAGCGGGATCTGGATACCCATGTTGGCTCCCACATGTTCCACGATGATCTCATCGGATGAACCACGATGTCAAGGACTTAATCAATCCCGTATACAATTCCCTTTGTCTAGCGGTACGATACTTGCCCGAGATTCGATCGTCGGTATCCCGATACCTTGTTCAATCTCGTTATCGGCAAGTCTCTTTACTCGTTCCGTAACACATCATCCCGTGATCAACTCCTTGGTCACATTGTGCACATTATGATGATGTCCTACCGAGTGGGCCCAGAGATACCTCTCCGTCACACGGAGTGACAAATCCCAGTCTCGATTCGTGCCAACCCAACAGACACTTTCGGAGATACCCGTAGTGCACCTTTATAGTCACCCAGTTACGTTGTGACGTTTGGTACACCCAAAGCACTCCTACGGTATCCGGGAGTTGTACAATCTCATGGTCTAAGGAAATGATACTTGACATTAGAAAAGCTTTAGCATACGAACTACACGATCTAGTGCTATGCTTAGGATTGGGTCTTGTCCATCACATCATTCTCCTAATGATGTGATCCCGTTATCAACGACATCCAATGTCCATGGTCAGGAAACCGTAACCATCTATTGATCAACGAGCTAGTCAACTAGAGGCTTACTAGGGACATGGTGTTGTCTATGTATCCACACATGTATCTGAGTTTCCTATCAATACAATTATAGCATGGATAATAAACGATTATCATGAACAAGGAAATATAATAATAACTAATTTATTATTGCCTCTAGGGCATATTTCCAACACCTCCCCACCCGGTTGTGTTAGGTCAGCCCATAGGAACACTCTGGAGCAACATCCAGGCCAGACCCACAGCAAGATCCCCTCCGTGTAGACCCGACGCGTCCGTTTCCCCCCTCCAGGTGCCGACGGCGGCGCCGTCCGTGAGGGGGGGCACACCCTGTAGATGCGTGCCGCCTCTTCGGACATGCCACCACACCACCCCGCTTGTATGAGGGCCTGGTGCGACACTCCGGTGGCATTACTACTCCCCCACGGCCCCCGTCCTGCCGTGTAGACCTCACGGGCGTGGCTGCCGCCGTGTCCCGAAGGGGGAAACGGCCACGTCGGGCCGACACGGAGGGTATCTTTGGGTGGTTTGGGCCGGAATGGTGTTGGGGGGTGCAGCACATGCCGTAACAAAAAAAATGCCGTACCAAAAAAATAAAAAATGCAAAGTATCTATGCCGACGGCTTAGCCGTCGGCATAGCAGCGCACATGTCCATGGATCGATGACGTGGCAGTGGGGCGGGCCTATGCCGACGGCCAGGCCATCGGCATAGGGCCAACCTTATCCCCTTGCGGTTCGCCCCCACCACCCATTCGCCATCCATCTCCCCCTTCCTCCCCGACCCACACCCGCGCCGCTGCCCACCACCTCCGCCGCCCGCCCTGAGCAAGCCACCGCCGGCCCCGAGCCCGCCGCCCCGCGCCGCATCAACCCCGGGCCGCTCCGCTCCGCCCCGAACCCGCCATCGCCCGCGCCTCCCCCGTCTCCCCCACCAACCCGCGCGGCCGGCCCTCCCCCCCGACCTCCGTCCCCGCCCCGACCTCCATCGACCCCGCCCCGGCGGCCACTTCGTCCGTGCCTGCCCCTACGCCGCCTGCTCTAGCCCGTCGTTCGTGCCTGCCCCTCCCCCCGAGCCAGCCCTCCCCCACGGTGAGCTCCCTCCCTCCCTCTCTGTAGATTTTTTTTGATAATTTTGTTGTTGTTCATAGTTATGTAACTAGATGGATGGATGCATAGTTAGTTGATAGATGATTTGATGATAGTTACAAATGTGAGAAATGCAAGAAAAGCAATTTTTTAACAAGGGGCATGACGTTAGATGATAGATTTTTTGATGATAGTTGCAAATGTATGATGATTGTTACATGATAGATGATGATGTTAATGATGATAGATGATGATGTTGATGATAGATAATTATTTTTTTTTGCTGAAGAGATGATATAGGATGCTGATTTTTATGATTCAATGATTGTTAGATGATGATGATGAATATATTGTGATGTACTTAATTATTGTCACGGTGCAGGTTCTGTGGTGTTCCATCTCGGTGGAGTGATCGTCGTAGGAGCTGTTGGTCCCCGGTTGTCCCTCCGGTGTTCGACTACTTCCTCTACAGCCGAGGGTGAGCTACGAATCATGTGACTAGATTTCATTCTCAAGTCAACTGACGTAACCTAGGCGTCTCCCGTCCGAAAGGGTTGCATCGATAAATATGCATTCAATTGCATATTTATCACCGCAACTCTTTCGGATTGTGCAGCGTTTTCCATGGACAGCCCGAGGATGTGTAGATTGGGTATGTTCTCCATGTTCTACCCCGTTCCGAGACAGGATTTCGGCGGCGCCTCCCCATTGTTCTCCGGAGCACATTCTCTCGGCTATTTGCCGAGACGTGTATCTGGAGAACAGCGGGGAGGTGCTGCCGAAATTTTGTCTCGGAACGGGGTAGAATGGAGAACGTACTCAATCTACACATCCTCGGGTGGGATTAGGACCCATCTTTACCTATTAGAGATGTAGGTGGATTAAACGCGGTAGAAACTGAAAATTTGATGTGATTAATTTAAGTGAATCCTTAATTATGTTGTGTGGGTTGCAAAAAAGCAGAGGATGGCAGATAATCAGTGGATGTATAGTGGTTTTATCCGTCGGAATCGAGTAACATCAGAGTGGATCGCGAAAACCGATGTGTATTTGAAGGAGATATTCCATCGTCCAATGAGAATTATCCCACCATGCCCCTGTGCGAGATGTGCCAGACGTCACCGTAGAAATCAGACGGACATGAGTGAGCACCTTCGCACGCACGGATATATGCCAAACTTTGACATGCCGCCGATAAACATAGCCGAGCAGGACCGTGGTAGAGAGGAGGTGATGCGACAACGCATCGATGGATATAAGGACGACGGGGTTAGGGACATGCTAGATGATGTCATTGTTGCAGAAACGGCAAATGCGACACCTTCAGATAATGAACCGGAGGAGCTGGAGGCAACCGCAAAGGCCTTCTTGGAGGTCTTGGCCTCGTCGAAGAAACCTCTTTATGCGGGTGCGAAAATATCTCAGTTGGATGCCATCTCGCAACTGATTGCAGTCAAGGCTGAGTACGGCTGTAGCCAGAAATGCTTCGAAGCATTCCTGGGAGTATGGGCTAACAGCCTCCCTGAGGGTCATGAACTGCCGAAAAGCATGTATGATACAAAGAAAATCATGAAGGCACTCTCTATGGATTATGAGAAAATAGATGTTTGCCCGAAGAATTGCCTTTTGTTTAGGCACGAGTATGCGGATGACAAGTACTGTAGGAAGTGCGGTTCGTCTCGGTACATTGAGGTGGTCGGTGAGGATGGTGAGAAAAAGCAGCTAACCATCCCCGTTAAGGTTCTTCGGTATCTTGATTTTATAAAAAGACTGCAGTGCCTTTTCATCATGAAGGAGTCTGCCAAAATGATGAAGTGGCACAAGGAAGGTATAAGGTACAATCCAAAAAAATCATACATCCATCGGGAGGGGAAGCATGGAAGTCATTCGATGAAGAATACCCCGAGGAAGCAGCCGAGGCTGGGAATGTCAGAATAGCCATATCAGGTGATGGGCTAAATCCATATGGTATATCGTCCAATCCATACAGCTGCTGGCCTGTGTTTGTAATTCCGCTCAATCTTCCTCCCGGTGCCCTAATGCAACGGAAGACCATGTTCTTGTCGCTCATCATTCCGGGGCCTGACTACCCGGGGAAGCAATTGGGTGTGTTTATGCAGCCGCTTGTGGATGCTTTGCACCATTCTTGGTACTTTCCGAGGTTGACATACGACCGGGATCTGCAGAGAAATTTCTTGATGAAAGTTTGGTTGCACTATTGCATGCATGACTTTCCCAGCTATGCTCTATTCTGCGGATGGTGTACAAGTGGTAAGATGCCATGCCCAGTGTGCATGCAGGCTCTGCGAATGATTTGGCTGAGTAAGGGTGGCAAGTATGTAGCCTTTGACATGCATCGACAGTTCCTCCCTCCAGACCATCCAGACAGGGAAGACAAGAAGAACTTCACGAAAGGCCGGGTTGTTCATGAAGTAACCAAGATTCCAACATTTTCGGGGGCAGATGTTCTTGCTCAGCTAAAAGCTCTCAAGCCTAAAGTCAAAGGCAAAGGCAAAGCCAAAGCCAAAGGCTTTGAGGGATATGGTGAGACGCACAACTGGACGCACATTACCCCCTTCTCGCAGCTTCCCTATTTCAAGGACCTCAAACTTCCTTACAATATTGATGTGATGCACACCGAAAAGAATGTGGCAGAGTCCCTTTTCCACACGATCCTCAGCATTCCTGATAAGACGAAGGATAACGTAAAAGCTAGAGCCGATCAACAGAGAATTTGTGATAGACCACGCCTGAACATGAAGCCTCCCACGGGCGGTCGAAAAAACTGGTTCAAGCCAGATGCTGACTTTGTCCTTAAACCGCCAGAAAAAAAAGAAGTACTTATCTGGCTGAAACAAATTTTGAAGTTCACCGATGGTTATGCATCGAATATAAGTAAGGGAGTCAATCTTTCAACGGGCAAAGTGACCGGCCTGAAGAGTCATGACTACCATGTATGGATTGAGCGGATAATGCCGGTGATGGTTCGAGGCTATGTCCCCGAGCATGTCTGGTGAGTGCTTGCCGAGCTTAGCCATTTCTTCCGCACGCTCTGTGCTAAAGAAGTAAGTAAAGAGGTGATTGAAAAATTGCATAAGAAGGCACCGGAGTTGATAGTCAAGCTAGAGAAGATCTTTCCGCCAGGCTTCTTTACTCCGATGACACATCTCATTCTGCACCTCGCGAACGAGGTATTGTTGGGGGGCCCTGTGCAAAATCGCTGGCAGTACGGCCCTGAGAGGCAGAACAAGCATCTCCGACGGAAATGTGGAAACAAAGCTAAGATTGAAGCTTCCATAGCTGAGGCAGTTATCCTAGAGGAGGTGTCAGACCTCAGGACATCATACTCTCCAGACCACGTTCCCCATCTGCATAACAAGGTGCCTCAATACAATATAGAAGAGCCCAAGTATCAACCCAGGCTCGATCTATTCAACGCGCAAGGTGGGAGGGCTGGGGCCTCGAAATCTTATAACATGCCACGACAAGAGTGGGAGGACCTCATGTTCTATATCTTGCACAACATCAAGGAAGTTGAGGAAGTGTGGATGAGGTAATACCACTACACCATTCCTTTATGTCTTCCACATCATCATGTTTCATGTTCACTTAGTCCCGGTCTAACACCGCTTATCTTTTTTTAGTGATTTCGTTCAAGAGGAATGGACGGGAGTGAATCCTCCTACTGAGGCAGAGGCACTTACTCTTCTCCGTCATGGAAACCCTGGACGTAAAAATTTTGTTGCTTGGTTCATGGAGAAAGTAATTTTCCACACTCCCCTATTAAATACCTACTTCAACATTTATTAGTTAACCAAACTAATGCACGCAACAATTTCCATTATACTTGTAGGGAAAAGATCCGAACATATCTATGGATGATGAATTGAGATGGGTTTCCATGGGTTTTGACCCTGCCGTCATGACATGTAAAAAGTATGATGTGAATGGGTATCGCTTCCATACAGAGGAGCACCAAAACAGCCGCCCGATCCCAAAACTATAAATACTAGAGTGTACACCCCCGGTCAAAATTCAGTAGACTACTACGGAAGGGTACAAAATATATACGAGGTTAAACTCCGCCAGGGGCGTGAGACCCTAAGTTTGCCAATGTTCAAATGCCGATGGTTCGATCCACGGGAGGGGGTAAAACATACGCCTTCCATTGGTTTGGTCGAAGTTAAACCATCAACCGTCTATGCCGGAGCCGATCTCTTCATTGCGGCTACCCAAGCTACACAAGTATATTATCTGCCTTACCCATGCCAGAAAGTGTATCTAAAGGGTTGGGAAGTTGTGTTCAAGGTGTCGCCACATGGTAAGCTACCAGACCCGAATGAAGACGATTACTACAACATTAACCCCATGACATACGAGGGAGTGTTCTATCAAGAGCAACCTGATGATGATGATGATGATGTGGTTAGAAACGATGACGCTAGACCATTGGGTGATGATGATGTGGACCCAAACGTCGACGATGCACGGAATGATGGTGAGACCATTGTCAATGAAAATGACATACTTATGCTAGAAAAGTTAAACGAAGACGCTGACGACGAGGAAGAGCCTCCACCTCCGTCGGACAACAAAGATGATATGATTGATAGTGCTGATGAGACGGACCAAGAAAGAGGTTACAACAGTGATGATTCATATGGGTTCTAGCAGATGTACGTTTCAAGTATTTTTTTTCTATAGTTTAGGAATATGCCTTTTTATGCATTTTTATTAATGTGTTTATTATCATGCCTTTTCCTTCATTTCCTTAATTTACTAATTGCTTTTTCTCTTTTCAATGCAGGTTCGTGGAACATGGGCAAGGGGAAGGCCGATGGCGTGGGTTTCCTACGCAAGGTCGTCGGCCTGCCTAGTCGGAGTGATCGAGCACGTAATCCTCCCCCTCGGCTACTTGACGATGACTCCTCACAGGGAGGTCGAGGGAGAGGTGCCCCTAGAGGAGGAGGGGGCAGGGGGAGAGCCTCTAGAGGACGAGGTGCTGGGGGGGAGAGCCACTACAGGGGGTCGCGGCCAGAAAGAGCGCACCCTCACCGACTTAGGGGTGTTGTCTTCGAGGCCCTCCTCTAGTGAGGTACACTCTAGGGAGGAGGAGGAGGAGGAGGTGGAGGAGGAGGCAGGCGAGGAGGAGGAGGAGGAGGAGGTTGGGGAGGAGGTTGGGGAGGGGGAGGCAGGCGAGGAGGAGGGTGGTGGCGGGGATGTTGGTGGTGACGGGAGGGGGTTGACAACAAGGGGTGGCTGCATGGCAACGCAAAGCTACCAAAGCAGGTTCCTGCTACTGAGGAGCAGAAGTGGCTCATTGAGCCCACGGGAAAAGAGTAAGTGGTTCATTATTTTGCTTGTCACATGCTTATTCCGGTTGTTATTTATTTTGCTTGTCACATGCTAATAGTTCATTCTTTTGCAGCAACTGGATATATTCTAAAGGGGTCCGTATTCCCAACGGCCTCATCACCGTCTTGCTGAAGTTATATTGGCCGGGGTTGTACTGTCCTGATCCAGTCAGGCAGCCGGACCATCGGGTTTTGGCCACGAGCTGGGACCACTGGGAAGCGGCCCGCCACGCGGACCATGAGACCCATGCCAAGGCCGTGATCACTACTTTCTGGGTGAGTTCTCTTCAGAAGCACAAGTCCATTCTAGTTTCATGAATGATTTAACTCATGGCTTCTTCCATTCTTGTTTCATGCATGATTGTAGAAATTCTATCGAGTTCTTCCGGAGCACAGGGCTAGAGCGGACCAGATCGTGCTGCGCCAATGCAAGAAGAAGGCCCGCCAGATGCAGTACGAGGTGCGCTATGTGGCCATCTCCACATACTACCACGACGTTCTTGGTGTGAAGATGACCACGGAAGAAGCGCGGAGGATGGGCATTACATTGGAGAGGCCCGAGTTCTTGGCGGTAAGTATAAAAGATTTCCCATTATGCTTTCATATATTATGCTTTCATTATGCTTTCATTACCTTGTGGTACATTATGCTTTATGCTTTATGCTTCCATAACACCAATTTGGACACACCTACATGCCGTTATGCTTTTATTATGTAGGTGTGTCCAAATTGGTGTTATGGAAAAGACGAGTCCTGGGCGACATTGGTGGATCTTTGGTGTGATGAGGCTGGAGCCTGGGCGGCTATGAGAACCAAAAATAAGGCTAATCGAGGGACGGAGGGAGTACATGCTCAGGGAAACTGAAACCACTATCTCCACAAGGCAGTTAATGTATGACTAACCCCATTAAACATTCTTCTTCTTTGATTTACCATCACTTTCTTATGTATGACTAACCTCTGTTTGGTGGTGCAGGAGGAGAAACTGAAGCGGCCACTCTCACACATGCAGGCGTGGGAGATCGCCCATACGCGGAAGGACCCCAAGCCTGGCGAGCCCAAGTACTACGGCAAGAAGACCGCAGGGAGGAAGAAGGCCTACTCCGAAGCGTATCTGAAGTTACATCCTGACACACCTGACCCCATTGCGGCGCCTCTGGACGACATGGCGGTGGTGAGGATGGGGCCCAAGGAGCACGGTCGGGAGGCGGTTCTCGATGCTGTGATCACTCCTAGTATCTCCTACACACAGCTTCGTCGGATCGACCCGAGCCTGAGCCAGCGCACGAGCCAGCCAGTGACCAGTACACAGTCCCTCTTTCAGGAGCAACAATCTGTAAGTATTTTCCCTCTTATCTTCATTGCTCACTTCATTTTCCGCATTTAGTAGTTTTATGAGTTCCATCATCTCATACCGTAGGCCTACCTGGAGTACACACGCCAGGAGACCATGGCGTGGCATCAGAGGCTTTATGAACACCAAGTGCAGAGGGATAGCCAGATGCAGCAGGCTTTTCAGGATATGGCGGCCGACAGGTGTCCTCAGTTCCCTCTAGCACAATGCCCACCAGCACAACCAGTGCTGATGAGCTTTGAGGAGTTTGTGGCACAGAACACAGGCCCCTCGCTGGTTAGTTCATCCCCAATCTATTCACCCAAAGCATGTCATGCCTTTCAGCACAGTCATATACCCCGTGCATATGTCTTTTCAACATCCAGGGAACAGGTGGATCTACCGTTGGCGGTGGTCTTTGCAGCACTCCGGAGACACGGAGCCCGACCACTCCGATCCACGGAGGCGGAGGCGGAGGTGGAGGCGGTCTTGGCAGTAGCGCTGCCGCTAGCAGTGACGACCTGGGCTTTGGCGGTCTTGGCGGTGACGACCTCCGTGGTGCTCGACGTCCTGGCGCTTAAGCCTTTGGGTCACATTGTGGCGGTCTTGGTGGTGATGATACTTATATGCTTGTGATGTTTCTTATTGTTGTTTGTGAGATTCTTATATGCTTGGTGGTGATGATACTTATATGTTTATGCTTTGCGATGCTTCTTATGATGTTTGATGATGAATTTGTTGTGTGATGCTGCTGGGCCAGCTGTTATGTGATGCATATATTTGTTGTGTGATGTTGTATATATTCAAATGAACTGAGCTGAAACAAAACAGAAAAAAGAAAAAAAAACAGACAGAAACTATGCCGACGGCTAGGCCGTCGGCATAGAGCTGCTGTGAGCTCCCAGTGGCTGCCACGTGGCAGGTCTATGCCGATGGCTTAGCCGTCGGCATAGTTTCGAACAAAGCCGACGGCTAGGCCGTCGGCATAGGCCTACCCCAGGAGCTCCCAGTGGCTGCCACGTGGCAGGTCTATGCCGACGGTCTAGCCGTCGGCATAGTTTCAAACTAAGCCGACAGCTAGGCCGTCGGCATAGACCCGCCCCAGGGGTGACGCCTGCTCGCCACGTGGCACGTCTATGCCGACGGCCTAGCCGTCGGCTTAGTTTGAAACTATGCCGACGGCTAGACCGTCCGCAAAGACGTGCCACGTGTCGAGCACGCGTTGGTCAACACTTGAAACTATGCAGAAGGACGAACTATTAACTCTGATCTTCTAATGCTTCCTCTTCTTTTTTAATGTGGTTTGGCTCAACAAACAATATTTTCTTTGTGGCATACTGCACTAGCTCTAATTTGAGTACTTCAATTCAGCATAAAGTAGCTTATTTTCCCTCCTATTGTTAGTCTGAAATGATATGTACTGTCCTCAAGTACACTGTCGTGTTTTGGCAAGCGATTTGAAGCTAGCGTGCTGTATTTTTGCAGGTGATTGCTTTAATCCAATTTTGCAAGCAATCTAAAGCCAACAGGCCTTGTTTCGTCCCAAAGTGTTGGCGGTTAGAGGCTAGCAGTACTTGTGGTGTGCAGTTTAAATTATTTAAGGAAGATTTGATTTTCCCCACAAAAAAGGAAGACTTGATTTGATGCCTCTAAATGATTATATCTTTAATCAAACAATGGATATTGAATAACTGCATCATATTTGGAGGTAACAGTGACGTGTCATATGTTTTGGGATACAGGTAATACTTTACTTTACTTACCAAATTACATTACTAACAGAAAATTTACTTATAATGATAGGAAATCGTGTCTGTATTGATGGAGCTAGAACTACATAGTACAATCAACATGTGTCTAGCTCAGAGCTCTTGTCCTATAATTCCATGTTATGCATGCTTTCTTCTAAAGTTTCCATGAATTTTGCTTTACATCAAAAACTTAATCGAACTCCTTCCAGGACAAAAGTAAACAATACTACATATGTTGATATAAATACTCTGAGTAGTATGCCCCAATTTTTAGTTCTTCATATACATTTTCTCTTGCATAGTATATTAAATTTTCTCTAAACAGGTACATACTTCTATCATGCATAGCAAGTGTATGAAACATCTTTTTTAATTAAGATGTCCTTCAATAAAAATATAGTATATTTAGAAATATTTGGATAACATACAAGATCTGTATATTCTTTTTCAAGTAGAGTTAGGAATATATTTTCAATTAAGAAACATATTTTGTACAAAGGGGGTGGAAGTGCACCGTTCATAAGCTTAGGGAAGCACAAGCGCACAACCAGTTACCGCCATCTTCAAATGCTCCGATATAATTGGCAATGCATGTTTCTCCATGTTTTAAGTATACATATCATGTTGTGGTCCATAGGCACTTGGGCTCCCTCCATGATCTGGTCTACTCCTCCTCCGACTTTAGAATAAAGAGTAACATTATTGGCTTGTATATGCAATGTTTTCTACTCCCTCCGCTCCCAAATATTTGTCTTTTTAGAGATTTCAAATGAACTACCACATACGAATGTATATAGACATATTTTAGAGTGTAGATTCACTCATTTTGCTCCGTATGTAGCCACTTGTTGCAATCTCTAGAAAGACAAATATTTAGGAATGGAGGAAGTAGCTACAGAAGCAAAGATCAAAACAATTCACGAAGCCACAGACAATTAAACCACTCAATTAATAATTCACCACACTTTTATCTGAAAAAATAGATCAAACATGGTTACTTTTAAATTTTTATTGTACAAAACTGTTGCAACGGCATGCAACCCTGTAATGTACAAATTTGTACAGCAATTGCAAGTTGATGTTTTACAATGATATAGGAATATTAGTAGTGGAGATACAAGAGATGGTTGAAGGGTTGCTCGCTGATTCAATTCGTGCTTGGTCTAGGACTAGATGGCAGCGTGGACGTTGTGTATGACAAGAAGAACGTATGGGTCGTGTGCGTCGTCATCGACCACCCATCATCGAGGACAGGGCCTCATGTGGGACATCAGGAGGAGGGGAGAACAAGGGCGTGCACAACATCACAGCCAATTAGATTCATCTGCATGGACTGTGTCCGGCCTGCTGTGGCCGACCGCTCCATCCTGCTCCTCTAAAAGTGCATGAGCAAGGCAATCCTGCCATTATTTTTGGACATCTGCTATCGACACAACTACTTATTCCCCATATTGTAACCAGTAACAGGCTAGCGGCTATGCTATTTCATTTCACAATGTATATATGAAGGTATCTTTGGAGTTCAATGTGTCCATTACATGCTTTGTGTGTTGAGAGGGGTCCACATGGTGGCGGGCGGAGTTCCTCGGGCTCCATGGAGGCAGCTGAGACCCGGTGTTGCGCTCCTCCCTTTGTCCGCCACCTCGCCATCTCGGACGCTGCTGTGGCTGGTGCTCTAACCAGCTCCAGATCACTACACTCTACAGAATAATTCTTCAACTTATCAATCTTGCTACTGGTATTCATCCACCACTAGGTCCTTTATCTGGATGTGTTATTAGTTCTTTGCAACTCCCAATTCCGATCCGTTCCAGAGGGTAAGTATTTTTTTTAAATGAATGAACAGGAAAAGTGTGTCTTAGTAAAAAAAAATCATGTTTCATTTGTGTATGCGACATTGAAGGACAGTGCCATCTGGAGAACTTG
Organism: Triticum urartu; assembly: GCF_056163025.1. Lineage (NCBI taxonomy): Eukaryota > Viridiplantae > Streptophyta > Magnoliopsida > Poales > Poaceae > Triticum > Triticum urartu. The sequence continues at coordinate 747,892,528 of NC_141879.1, read as the reverse complement.
TTCATTGGTGCTTTCCATGATGTTTATGGTAAGATTATATATTTGTTTGTTTGTTGCGACAGAGATTATAGAGTTGTTTTCCCTCTATTGCCTTTATCTATTCACTTTGATACAATACATAATTAAATGATCCAACTTTGAATACATAGCATGGGTTCCTTGTGTTGGAGGCATTTGACACAAGCCTTTGCTGCTGTATAGCCAAGCTGGATTCTTTACATTCTCAGAATTACATTTATCATTTTCCCTCTTGGAAGCTAAAAAAAGAATAGTAAATGTATTTTGTTCATAGCTAGGCATACTTTGTTCTTGGAAGGCATAGTTTGTTATTAAATTCTAAACAGTTTTATAAATGGTGAAAAATAAAGGGTTGTTATTAATTTCTAGGGATACTGAAATTTTTGGCTTGTACTGAATTGTTTATGGACCTATTAAAACATCCCCTTGCACTGAAATTTGATTTCTACTGACTTTTTTTTAAAGATACTTAAGACTTCTTGTGCTAAAATTACCCTGTTACTAAAATTTGCCTTGCTACTGTTGTACTAAAATTTAACTATTGAGTAGGAAGGAAGAGCACAAGAGGGAGCAAAAAAGAACAAGGAGAAAGCAACGCTTAGGAGAAGTTAGCTCAAAATCCACTTACATGATTCGTGGTTTTGCCTAACCACTACTCGATTTGTGATAGCATTGCACCAGACACATAACATCCAGTTGTATAATTGTGTAAGTAGAGTGTACTTGATGCCTATTCATCTTTATTCATCCTTCTGTTTTCATCTTTGGGTCTATTTGACTTGTTTCCTGAATAAATTATGGACCCCCTTAGCTGGCAAACGGTCACTGGGAGGGTTTGGAATTTGCGAATGATTTCAGTGGCATTTTTTAGTTAGAGGGGATGACAGTTTCTTCAGAGCGATAGGGCGGTTTCTGTCAGAGAAGGTAATTTCCGTTTTTAAAACTGTCATCGTTCGATCTCGTCTCAAAGCTAAATCTGCCATAAAAGGGGTTCGATTGTGACAGAAGGCAAGTTCTGTTTTTAAACTGTCATTGTTTGATCTCGTCTCAAAACTAAATCTGCCACAAAAAGGGGTTCGATTGCCACCCCTTTTGAGCGACCGCTTGCCAGTTAACTTTTCCTTAAATCATAATATAGGCAAGAATAAGTATCAGAACTACTGCCATGGTGCCCATGTCAAGTATAGCAGTGCATTAAAAAGTATAACATGTGAAGTCATTTTTGTTTGTTGCACGGAGTATGACCATTAATTTGTGTGCTTCATAGTGGTGGAGTAAATGAGCCAGGATTAGCCAGTTAACATTTCCATTTAATGTTTAAGCCTCTAGGATATACTATAGCCGTCGAATGTTAACACTGAGCAACATTAAGCTGAGCCAAAATTAAGTTTTGAGTTGTGGGAGAGGGAAAGACTGAGGGGGGAGTGGGTATGTCTGTGTGTGTTTGTGTGCAAGGGAGGGAGGGAGGAAGAGAGAGAAAGATGTTGGGAGAGAGAAGGGGAGGGAGGGAGAGAAAGATGTTGGGAGAGAGAAGGGGAGGGAGGGAGATGTAAGGTGGTAGAGTGGGAGAGCGAGAGACATATATATAGTGTGAAAGAGTGGATGTAAGGAGAGAGGAGCACTGGCATATTATAATGAGAGAGAGAGAGAGAGAGAGAGAGAGAGAGCTTTAGTGTGAAATATAGCACGAGTGCACCATTACGTGCTTGAAATTCAAGGTCTGTGTTGATGGAGATGGAAGGATGGATTGAGAGCCATATATGTCACCAATTGACGCGGCAAACATGGACTGGGGGTTGTGGAGATAGTTGATGGAGAAAGAAGATGTTGAGTGAATTATTGATAAAAAGGTAAACCACAGATGGAAAATCTATTGGTACATGTTAACCCGATTAAATCTTCATGCCAATTATATATATTGCTTGAGCGTGATGGTTATGATTCGAGAAATATATTTTTTATACTTGTTGAAGTACCGTGCAAGTGAAGCTAAAGACAATATTCTAGACTTTGTGTGGGAAGATGTTATGCGGATCACATAGATCTTAGTTCGTAACACAGTTATTTAGATCATTGCTCTATCTATGTACACATCGTCGAGTTACATTACAGATGAATTGGATTTCAATTATTTTTCAATTGTTGCAGGCTATCTCTTCTGTACATCTGAAATATCATATACATTATATTATATGCACAATTAGAAAAAAAATTATACATGCAAAATTTGATATGAATTGCATTAATAGGTGTAATTAGAAAAAATTAAAAGCCCGTGGCAACGCACGTGCGTTCTACTAGTATCATTCAATAAAGGACAATTATTGATCAAGAAAATTACTACCCTTAACATGATAAGATTTTTTCTGATTAAATAAGTATATGTATAATTTTTTTTCTTATGCAGCAGTACCTTGCTAGAACCCAACATTAACGGGGAATTAACCTAGGTGTGAGATAAATCGAGGCAATCTGTTATGAAATGAAGCAGCATATATAGATCTAGTTGAGCAACGACATGAACACAAATCAAGTACTGTAATTGCATGGTCAGCCGTGAAAAATAAATAGAATGAGAGACTTACCATCATGTTGAAACCAAACAATTCTAGATGTGGTATGTTAACTATCCTGTATAAGTTGTCCAAAAAGCTAGCCTTTGTCTGGTACCATGATGTCAGACATAGTGATGCCTTGACGAAGGAAGGTGTGTCCGTTACATACTCCCTCCATCTAGATACATCCCTTTTTATCTATTTTAATGACAAGTATTTCCGGACGGAGGGAGTATATACTATTAGGCCAGCCGATAGTTGACAAAGAAGTACGCAAAGACGTTAGCCTTGGAGCAGCGACCACAATTCCATCGGAAAACCCGTGATGGCCTACACAGTCATCAATTGTGAGGTGTGTTAGGCTTCCGGACACAATGTCGCGAAAGCGATAGAAGCACTTAACGAGACTCAGATGCTCAAGCACAGGGTACCCGCAACCCGCAACGGAGCTGCTCTGCAAAGCTATCCTCCAATTGTACACCACGAAGGAGCAGCGTGTGAATTGGATCCCAGATCGGGGAGGAACCATTTTCCCCAACCCCAACTTGAGTCCATGTGAATGTCAATCAGCGTGCGGCTGCGCTGGATGCCCCTGCTGATCCATCTCGACTCTCGAGCACGCCTGCCGGTCATCATAGTTTACAGCCGGGACATGTATCCGGAGCCTATCCAAGGACGGGGTGCTGTTAAACAGAAAGAGCTTGTCGCTAAACTCCTCGAACGGCCGCCACTCTTGGCGCATACCTTCATTCGTCCGTAATCTGTTATGCAGCACTTTCGGCTTCGACAGCGGGCTTGACGGCGGAACACTGCAAAGTCGATATCGAGGCATGGCACGGAGCGCCAGATCACCTGCCGGGACTCGAGGAAGGAGAGGATGCTCTTGATGAGGCAGTCGGGCAGACCGCTTAGCCTGTCATCTTCGGCGGCGCGCATCCGCCTGCAGGGTGGCTCCATATGTTGATTTTCGCAAGGGTCTATGGCGGCAGGAATCCGCTTGCTGGAGGGCTCCATCGATTTGTCCATCTCCGGCAGGGATCTGGTCGGGTTTCTCGCAGCCTGCGGCCGGAGCCGTTTCCCGACAATGTAGACCATAGCTACGGCTAGGGCTAGGGCGGAAGGAGAGGCTGCCCTGCGATCTGGACGCCCATTCGTATAACTGACAGCGATTAGCCACGTGGAGTAATATTCGGAGCTATTTAGTTTCGGTACGTTTCCCTTTCTTTTTTTACGAGAATGGTACGTTTCCCATGAAAACATATTTTGTTTCTTTTTTGCTAAATTTTGTTTTCTTTTTCCCGTTGAATGCCTATGCAGTGGGAATTAAGGAGGGGTCATCTGTGCGCGGATGGTACATCAGACGGCTATTAGCCCGCTGATCCAATGGTCATCGATGTGGCGGATAATTCAACTCACCGGCCGATGCGTAGCGCGGCCCTTTCTTTTCTGCTAAATTTTGTTTCCTTTTTCCCGTTGATGAATGTGTATGCAGTGGAGAAAGCATCCATGTACGGACCAAATCCAGTAGTACAACTTGTTGTCCGCATAGGTATAGGATAGGAAGCTTTTCTGATTTATTTGCTGCTGCTTAATTACGGTATAGGGTTCGGCTCGCTCCCGTGTGAGTTCACCACACCGCAACAGCGGTGCTAGTGTTGTTAGGCCTTGGGTAAACCCACCCCTGGTGAGCAACTTGGGTTCCCATCTTCCTGTCCTACGTCCCCTGTGGTACCATGGACATTCAACCGTGGCGATGCGGTGCAGCTACTGCTTTTCCACTAGTGAGTACTAGTAAACATGCACCTGCAGCGCACGTATAACCGCAGAAAAAAAAATCTTCATACATTCTAGTTAGGATGCAGTCATTTAAATAAAATTAACAACAAAAAAGTCATATAACAGATCTAGATCTTAGATATATAGGCTAAATAAGTAGAGCAACATGGAAACAACATTATTACATGCACATCTACAGATAAAATTGGTTACAAAAGAGTACATAATTAAACAGGGACATTGCCCAAATAAAATTTGGGCATATAAAATTATTAGGCTAGAAAATGATACAATAATGGTTTCCAGTCTCAAAGATGAACTTAGGATTGTACTACGTGATCTCTCCATTTCTGAAGCAGAGACAACGACCATGCACCCTCCAGTTGCACTCTGGTCAAGAAGAATGCATGTCTTGTTGGTATTTTTTGTATGGAGCAAATTTTTCTCATTTGGGGAAGTAGATCTCAGATGTTCAACATGTCCTGGGCTCAAAACCCAATGAAGTGGTGTCCCTTTCACAATTGTTGCTTAGTTTATTAACCATTTAGGGAATCACAGATCTTCTTGATATCTTAGCTCGTTTGGGCTCAAAACATTTCTAGTTTGCAACTAATTTTGCAAACCACAAAAATGATATCTAAAGATAATATGATACCAAGGTTAAATACTTTATATTCGGATGTTTAGTTTAGCCTTCAAGAAAATGGCTATCTCCACTATGTCAATAAATTTTAAGTGATGTGAATACAAATTAAGTTGCATAAAATTAGGTCATATCTAAATTACACTTTGACCAAACAGATCATGCGCCCTCTGAACAATGCTTGCTGTGAACCATAAATATTCCCCAACAAACTGGATAACAGAAACGTAATGGTGAAATCAGAACACCTAATGAACATGAACATAATTATTTGACAGGAAAATGACAAAATATTCTGAGAAGTATATTATATAAGTAACATGAATTTACATTCTGAACATTTTGGCTCAGAGCATTCTGTTTCTTTTTTATCTTATTTTTTTTGTTTCTATTTCTTTTATTTTTTGTTTTTCTTTTTCCTTTTATTTCCCTTTTCGTGCATTATACAAAGTTCATTGCATGTTTATACAAAAAATGTTCATCGTATATTTAAGGAATGTTCACCCTATATTACGAAAATGTTGAATATATTTTCTAATGTTCATTGTGTATTTTAAAATTGCTCAATGCATATCACAAAAATGTTAAAAGTGTATTTATATACTTTTTCAGCGTATATTACCAAAATGTTCAATGTGCATTTAAATATTGTTCATAGTATATAAAAAAATCAGTGTGTATTTTTAAAGTTATTCATCATATAAAAATTTCAATAAAAGTATGGAATTTCAAAAGTGTGTTCTTGTTTTTCAAAATTTTGTTCATTTTATGTAAAAAATTGTTCATCCTGTGTTGGAAAATTGTTCCATGTGCATTTGGAAAAAGTTTGCCATATATTTAAAAAGTTCAGTGGCTATTTGAAAAAAAAATATTGGATACTAAAAAAAGTTCAGTGTGTATTTTTAAATTCACATTTTTCCAAATTATTCACATTTCATAAAAAAGTTTGAAAATTCGAATTTACTTATTTTCTCGCTAGTTCGTATACTCCGCGCTGCAAATTAGTCACCAAACACCGTCAGCTCGAGCGGTTATCCATGCGCACACGGAACTGGGAGGTCCCGTGTGCAATCGTCTCCCTCACGCGCCCTCTTTTTCGGGGGTTTTCACATTGTGAACTGTAGTGGTCGGCCGAGGCAGGCTACTTCTGCGTGAAAGCTCGACTATTGGACTCACACGGGCATCCAATAGGAGCTCTCTAATAGATGGTGCTATAACCAGTGCTGAAACTTAGCGTGCAGCCACAACTATTCTCCGCGATGATGATGGAAAGTTTATTATTCATGCCCTAGAGCTAATAATAAATTGGTTATTATCATATTTTCTTGTTCATAATAAATGTTTATTATTCATGCTAGAATTGTATTGACGGGAATCTTAAATACATGTGTGGATACATAAACAACACTGTGTCTCTAGTGAGTCTCTACTAGACTAGCTCGTAGATCAAATATGGTTAAGCTTTCCTAACCATAGACATGAGTTGTCATTTGGACAGACCCAATCGTAAACTTAGCATCAGATAGCACCACTTCGTTTATTTGGTACAACTTTCTTTACATCAAGTATCTGTTCCTTAGACCATGAGATTATGCCACTCTCGGATACTGGAGGAATACTTTGTGTGCTATCGAACGTCACTTCGTAACTAGGTGAACATAAAGGTACTCTATAGATATCTCTGAAGGTATTTGTTGGGTTGCATGGATCGAGACTGGGATTTGTAACTCCGTGACATATCTCCGGGCCCTCTCAGTAATACAACATCACAAGAAGCTTGCAAGCATTTGAATAATGTGTTTAGTCATGGGATCTTGTATTAAAGAATGAGTAAAGAGACTTGCTGGTAACGAGATTGAACTAGGTATGGAGATACCAATGATCGAATCTTGGGCCAGCAACATATTGCCGAACAAAGGGAATTGCATACGAGGTTAACTGAATCGACATCATCATTCAACATATAAAGATATTCATGGAATATGTAGGAACCAATATGGGCATCCAGTCAATGCTATTGGTTATTGGCCGGAGAGAAGTCTCGGGCATGTCTACATGATTCTCGAACCCGTATGGTCGCACGCTTAATGTTTGATGATGTTAGGGTAGTATAAGCATATTTGTATTGGTGAACGAATGTTGTTCGGAGTCCCGAATGAGACCCTAAACGTCATGAGGAGTTCCGGAATGGTCTATAGGTAAAGATTAATATATGAGAAATCATATTTTGGTCGCCGAGAAAGTTTCGGGTTCTGCGGATAGTGTGTCGGGAGCCCCGAAAGTGTTCCGAGGGTCCACCGGGGGGTTCCATCCGCCCTGGAGGACCACATGGGATGTAGGGGGTGTGCCTTGGCGTGGTTGGGCCAGGCACACCAGCCCCACCAAGGCCCATGTGCCTAGGGTGGGGAAACCCTAGGGTGGGAGGTGCAGGGGGCCAACACCCATCCACCTTCGGTCGTTGCCTCTCTGAACTCCTCCCACCTTCTTGGTTTTTCTTAGCAAAGCGCTGCCGCTACTACACCACCACCATCACCATCATGTCGTCGTGCTGATTGTGATCCCATCTACTTCCCCTCCTTCGCTTGCTGGATCAAGGAGGACAAGATGTCACGAGCTGCACGTGTGCTAAACTCGAAAGTGCGGGCCGTTCAGCGCTAGAACGGTTGGATCGTGAAGAGTACGACTAAATTAACCGTGTTATATACGCTTCCGCTTTTGATCTAAACAAAGAAACACCCCCCTCTCGTTGTTATGCATCTCCTAGATTATATTGGGTGTTTCGTATGAAATTTTTAGATTTTCATGCAACATTACCCATCAGGACTTGTCCTGTGTTGAGGTCGTTCTGTGTCTGGAGGGCTTGTGTTTGTTACAAAATATCTTGTGAGGCCCAGCGATCATTTGCTTCGGATCGTGCAGGAGCGAGAAGAGGGATAGAAGAAGGAAGTAAAGGAGAGAGTGCAACCACCATAAAGGAAGTGCATGTGATTCTTTCAGGCATGTGAGGAGAGAATGTAATATAGATGCTCATAATATATCTTAAAGTTATTTAGCACTCTTGCTAGGACGACATGTATATAGAGCGCCCATTATATGTAAGCAATGTAATTGATCAGTAATAAATTTGGATGCTTTCCTCAAAAGAAAAAAGGAGAGACCAATAGAGACCTGTGGTATGGACATGGTATAAGCACTGTTTCTTTTTCGGTGCTATTTAATGGCGAAAAACTAGAAAGCTTTAATCCCTCAAGAGGAATCCCTCAGGGAGATCCTCCTTCATCCTATCTTTTCTTGTTGGCAATAGAGGGCCTTTAGCGCCTCTTGAAATCAAATGACCAGTCATCACAGGTCAGTGGCATCAAATTGGCTCCATCGTCTCCGCCGATGAATCAAATACTCTTTGCTGATGATAGGCCGCTATTCTTTAAAGCAAGTCAAGAAGGTGTGGAAGAAGTATCAATTTTTTGGATATTTATTGCAAAGCATCACGACAGAAAATAAATAAGGAGAAATCTTCAGTTTTCTTAAGAAAAAATGTCCCCACACTGTTAAGGAGGAGGTCAATGGGATTCTCAATGTTCTTAATGAGTCACTCAACAAGAAGTATTTAGGCATGCCTAGTGATGTCGGCAGGTCAAAGAATGGCTCACTTAAGTTTCTGAAAGATAGGATACAGAAAAAGATCCAAGCTTGACTTGAAAAGTTGTTATCGGTTGGCGGCAAAGAAGTGCTTATAAAGTCAGTAGTGCAATCCATCACAGTTTATTCTATGGGCTGCCCAAGGACTTTGTTAGCATATGAATACTCTCACCAGAATTTTTTGGTGGGGTAGTAACGGAGGAAGAGGAATGTTGCTTGAGTCTCGTGGGATGTGATGACGAGGCCCAAATACATGGGCGGTTTGGGCTTCAGGGATTTGGAGTTATTTAACTTAGCCCTCCTTTCTCGCTAGGCTTGCAGGATACTACAAGAACCAGATTCTCTAATTGCGAAAATATTAGAAGCGTTACAAGGAACAAAAAAAGTGTGTGGGATGATCCTATCCGTCGGAAGGAGTTATGAAGATTAACTCGATTCAGCATACAATTATGACTAGGGAAAAGGAAGCATGGCTGTAGTTTTGTGTGACAGACATGGCAAGTTTATGGCAAGAATCAGTAAAGTAGGTCACATCATATCCGTAACCATACCATTTGTTCATATATACATTAAATGGCAACACAAAAATGTGGAAACACATCAAACTTGGAATAACAAATTATAATGTCATAGGCATAGCATTGCAAGGGAGCTGAATGTCGTTGGCATCAAAACTGTCACTAAGATTGCAGGCAGCGGCGGAGAGTCGTCGGAAACAAGAATACATGAACAAATATACAATAAATATGACAAGAATTAGGACATGATCATGTACAAAAGTACATAATTACTCACTTTGTAACATGATAAAAACCGAATTGGAAGCATGAATGGCCTATTCACTTCGTCTTGGATTAAGAGTAAAAAAAACCCACCAAAAGTCTCGGGCATGGAGAAATCAAAGTACAAATTATAGATGGCCCCAAATGCATGTTGTAGACGCACATATCCAATGCAGAAGATTGATCATAAATTGTTGTTAAAGGGCACCTATTTTATTCCTCCACGTGTGGAACTATAACATCAGATGATAGTTTAAAAACAAAATCAAATTAGAAAGAATCAGCATACAAGCCCTTCTACCAGAAACTAAGAATTACTTACAAATAGATGGTCCCAAACTAGAACAATTACTTTTATTCCTAAAAATAATATATATATATATATATTTATTAAATTACAGTTTGTCTATTTCACTTTGAAAAGCAATCCTTTTTCATCTTGTTTCGATCCTCGAGCCTCTAGCCTCTCTTTAATTTCTTGCGTGGGAGTAATTTGTAGGCTAGGGCGAAGCCACACACACACCTCGCCAGCATGGCATCCAGGACGCAACCGCTTGACAACCTTGGTTTCATCATCAAAAAAGCTGTACCTAAACACGCCACCCCAATAGACGAAGTAGGCACACCCGCCGCCTTCGTCCAGCTTCGCCGTGAAGCTGGCAGGACATCCAAGGAACAATATGTGGTTGCCTAGGCTCCGGTTGTCTCTCTCCACCGACTACATCTTGCTACCGCCAGACACTTTCTGTAATGTGCGCACCATCACCCGCAGCGCGTGCGCTGGATGGATGCATTTGTAACGACACAAAGACGGTCTCGCCAGGACGGATGCCACCAACAACTCACCGTGTGACTCCAAGATGTAGCTACATTGATGAGAATAATGTATATCCCCATATAGATCCCAACTCGACTGGAGTCTGCTGCCAACATCACCGTCGTTGCCTTCGTAGTCCGTCGTCATCATGAAGCACCACAGAGAATCACCATCCAACACTAGGACCTTGCCATCATGGTACATGGCATAGGGTTGTGTAAACAATTTCAGCCTCTTTGTCATGACCGTCCAGGTCACACTGTCGGGACACATGATAGCCGCCGTAATGGACTCTGAGGGGTACCTGTTAATAAAGTTGTAGAGGAAAACAGTACCATCGCCATAGACGCCGCCGCGCAAATTCTCCATGGACATTCTTTCTTCGTCTGGGAAGAGAGGTAAGGGCTTGACGGCTCCCGTAAGAATGTCGACGAGTCTCGGCTGGGGACTCGCAATGAAGAGCCAGGTAGCCGTGCCATCCGCGCTAGCCACCCAGATTATGATTCTGTTATTGGCACGTGGCGCAGTTGGTGGATCGGCGAGGATGAAGTTGCGGTGGTCGTGCCCGTCGTGCGGCGTCTCGAGGGGGTGATGAAAGTCGATGATGGAGTGTAGCATCTCGTCGTCGCACGACGTGAGAACCCACGGCAGGCAGGTGCGGCGGGAGAGCAGCGCCGCCGCGTCACGCCAGGGCCTGCAGACGGCGTGGAAGCGGACGAAGTAGGTGGCGTGCTGCAGGCGGCCGGAGACCTCGAGGAGTAGCTCCGGTGGTAGACCGCTCCAGGGGCTGGGCGTGGACGCGGGCGCCGGCGTGGACGCTGGTGCGGCGTGTTAGATAATAACGAGATAAAAGAGACACGAGAGCACACAGATTTTTTACGTGGAAACCCTTGCGGGAGAAAACCACGGAACGCACGGCGACGTATCACTATAATTGGGAGGAGTATTACATTACACGAGAGGACAAACCCTCTACGTGCTAATCTAGGGAAGATCTCTCTCTCATCTATTCTATGACTAGATGGTACTATATAAAGGGGCAAACAACTCTCTTTCTTGGTGGACACGAAACAGAGTTGTAGTCATGCTACGTCTAGCACGGTTGGCATGCCGTAGTCCGGTAGGACTCCATCTGTAGTACAACACTTGTATGGGATTCGGAACACAATAAAATAACACTCCACCTTGAGACGAAATCCCTTACAATAATCATAGATAGCATCAACTCCTCAATTAAAGTCATCACAAGTAAACCTTGTGCCTAGAAACGTCCATAGGACTAATAAACTTCTCATGAAGTCATATTGAGCAAATCAATCAGTAGGTCGTCCCGAAAACAGCACAACTATCAACAAAGCAGACTAACAAAACTTGGTCTCCCAATAAAAGTCTGAGTCTGTGCCACTGACCTCAAAAACTGAAACTGCTCAATCATCAAATGACATAAGTCATCATATCTCCTGTGGTGCCTGAACGAGCGCATAGCTCATAGTGCAACATCGTGGTGCACATCGCATTGTGAAGAACTCATTTCATGGAATCTGAACGTGCTTCAAAACAGAAAGCACAAACCTCGGCAAACAATACTCATGCAAGAGCATATGGTACGGATGGCATCGCGTGCACCCAAAAAACTGCCGACTTGTAGTGGTTAATGAAAAAATCCATGACATGGTCATAAACTGTCCTTGTAGAACAATTGTCGGATGAAGGAACCATCTTAACATGCAACGGAGTTTCAACTCTGCAATAGACCCCTCTTGAAAGAGCAAAGACAATTGAATTGCACTTGAAACTTAACAGCGCTAAATGTTGTAGTATCTAGCAGAAAACAAATCAATCTCCTTCTTGCACATCAACTGATTCTCATCACGAACATGAATATCAAAACAAAACCTTCACATGCATAACAGCAAAAAACTATGGAGAGAATAGTGTATATGCTGGCTGCCAACAGGCTTAATAATTACCTCCTCCATACCCTTTTTTTATAACTGAATTGTGTTCTTCAAATAACTGCAGCAATATGGCATCCATTATCCCGACGGGCCATAATCCCCAAAACTCCACCATGAAGAAAAAACTAAATGCATCCTGATAATCGGCTTGCCCCAACAACGCTCACATCTCGACTTGCCATAGGATAAACTTTGTGTCATGATCCAGCAGCGGAACATCGTACTTCATGGATGTCATGAGTAGATTAAATCTGTGTTCACAAAGTAGTACAAGCCGGTAGAAAATTCTTGACAGAATTAATATGCGGAGCAAAGAGCCAGAGAAAATAGCACTTGGTAGTCGCTGGTCGCCGTAGCAATCGAGAAACAAAATCTGATCTTGACTTCAACGTGGAATAAGTAATAGTTGGCTGATCTAGTAGTAGTACTTGATCGGTGAATAAAGCCAAAAAAACAAACTTAACTTGGCTGACGTGAACGGCTGGACTGATCGCTCCACCTCGGGACTTAACGAGCAGCAGCAAGACTCGGCGGAACTCTCGATGACTTGGTCAAGAGCGGCTGCTGCAAATCACCTCTACGCCTTGGTACCGGAGCCTTCAGTTTTGATGTGGAGTACTAGCAGCAACGTAGCCTGTAATAGCTGTAGCTATTGATTAAAAATCGCGTGACTAGAAACTGCAGGAGCGCCCGATGGAACTCCTGTCGCCTGTCGGTCTCGGCGAGGCGCGGCTGCAGTGGCTCGTACTCCAGCAGCGATCGATCTCGGATACGTAGAGGAATCTCCGGACCGACCGGTCCACTGAAATCCTGTCGGCGATCTCGGCGAAACCTATGATTTGTCGGATCGCAGGACGGCGGCGGCGGACCAGACCGCAGCCCTAATTCTCTCGTCAATCTCGTATATGAACCTCAGCTCTGTATATCACTTGTTAGATAATAACGAGATAAAAGAGACACGAGAACACACAGATTTTTTACGTGGAAACCTTTGCGGGAGAAAACCACGGAACGCACGGTGGCGTATCACTATAATTGGGAGGAGTATTACATTACACGAGAGGACAAACCCTCTACGTGCTAATCTAGGGAAGATCTCTCTCATCTATTCTATTTCTAGCTGGTAATCCGGTTGGCATGCTACGTCTAGCACGGTTGGCATGCCGTAATCCGGTAGGACTCCATCTGTAGTACAACACTTGTATGGGATTCGAAGCACAATAAAATAACACGGCGGACCGAGACGCCGCACACGAGGGGATGCACCCCATTGATCGGATCGGATCGGATCTTGGGAGGAGAGGAGAGATCGACGTAGGGCAAAAGAGAAGAAGGCCAGGCCCAGCCGTGAAGTTTCAGCTGTGGCACTGCATGCAGAGGCCCGTCTCCATCCTAACTTCCAAAGATATAATTATGAAATTCCCTATAAAAAAACTGTAATTCTGAAAAGATACTGCGGCTTTCAGTTTCTTTTCCTAATCAAACTTCAGAACGACCAAGCTCAGTTATGATTCTAAAGCCCCATCTCAAGCAAGGCATGCAGTCCATGCATGCACAGAGGAGCTTCTTTGCTTGGCATGCCCGCATCTTAATATCTTGCCGGGATGTTAAACCAAAGGGGGAAAAAACTTGGTAAGGTATTTTTATTAGCTTATATAAAATTATATCATACCACATCGTGCTTGAAAGTTTTCATTTACTTATCTAATACTCCCTCTATTCTTAAATATAAGTTTTTGTAGAGATTCCACTATGGACCTATATACATTCGAATGTGGTCTATAGTGGCATCTATATACATCCGTATGTGGCCCGTAGTGGCATCTCTATAAAGACTTATATTTGGGAATAGAAGGGAGTAAATCTTAGCTTGCCCTTGCACTGCATTTTTTTTAAAGAAGGATTACCCCGGGCCTCTACGTCAATCGATGCATACAACCATCTTTATTAAATTATTGTTCAACAGAGTCTGACAGAGCAGATACATGAATCGACCCAAAGCCACCTTCCTAGCGACCTCAATCCCTAGAGCTACAACTCTGATGGAGTGCACTGGCGCATCCATGCATGCCATCTAATTTGGTGGCCTCACCAGGCTGCCCAACTGCGAGCCGAGAGCACCAACCGATCTAGCAGACCCTCAGCGCACACCGTATGCGCACGCTCTAGAATCCGCCGCCGCCATATTCCGTTGTCTCATCTTCAGGACAGATCAATGCATAGGCCTTGCCAGTCCTAACTATCCTCGACGCTAGACAGCGCCACCATCCATCGCCAGGACCCCGCTATGCCACGCCGCCAAGACCCGCCGTCGCCGACGCAAGAGATGCCACACCGCACAACCTCATGCTCCGCCACCCCAGTCAACAGTATTTTAAAACGATGCCCCCAGGAGGAGAACTTCACTGAATACACCGTCATTGTCCGATCTGGGAGACCCAAATCTAGGGTATCCCCCGGAACAGCCCGAGCAAGGTGAGCGTCCAGCCCATAGAATGCCAGAACAAGATCAAAACTCTTCCAAGCGACGCCCCAAAGGGGGATACGACGAGTACGACTCTGTCGCCAACCCGAAGTCAGGTCTTAGGCTTTCGCCTGAAGATCTTGAACCAAGTGTAGCAGAGGTCGAAGATCTCCATGATTGTGCCTCAAAGGAGGGAAACATGCCCGCGAGCACTGCCGCCGCCGACCGACAACAACCGAGAAAGCCTTCACCCGGAGCATCTCGGGCGCGAACCATACGTGTCGCAAACCGCTGATCTGCTGACCTGCCGCGCAGCAGACACACGGGAGCCACCACCAAGCTACCCTGACTAGCCTCTCGCCACAACCCCAGCCGGCAGCACCAATGAACAGATGAGGACCGCCTTGGTACAACGGTCCTACAGGCTCGTAGGCGCTAGATCTGGATCCCGGAGGGGCCAGGCTTGCCCGACGTCGCCTCGAAGCCCCATGGCCGGCTAGAGCTAGCCACTGGAGAGTGGATGTGTTGACGAGCCGCTGCACCGGGGAAGACCACCGCTGGTCAAAGCCCAGATCGCGCCCTCCACATCTCCCTAGGGCAGAGCAGCATGGCCCCATCGCCACCGTCCTTGTCCGTGGCACGGACTTCGCCGATGCCAGCCTCAGGCGGTGGCAAGGGATCAGGGAAGGATGAGGCCTGGAGGCGCTAGTTCCTTCGCCTTGAGTCGCCCGCGCGGGGCGACGCCTCCCTTGCACTACATGTGTTACTAGGTTCCATGCGACATGGAGGAGAACACCGCACGATCAGTATACATGTTAGGGTTTGTTTGGTGTTCTCCTTAGATCTTATTGTAACCCTAATCATATGCATTCGTTGATCACAAACTAGAGTTATCAGCAAAAACTAGAGCTTTATTTCTTTTTATTCTTTGCCTTTAATTTCTTTGTTTGCAGGTAATCTTTACCTCTAATTTCAATTGAGTTCTTTATCAATCAGAACTTGATAAGAGTTATTATTTTGAAACATATAGCTGATTCTAATTAAACGACATAAAAAAACCAAGTTACATATTTGACGGCTCCCAAAAGAGCCTTTACCTCATGAAGAGCATCGACGTAACCAACAAATTGTGTTGTGTTTTTCACCACCACCTACTTCTTAGAGATGTCCGGGGAGCCATCACAATGCATTTCTTTTCTTGAAGAAACTGAGAGGGTTGGGATGGTAACTTGCTATACTTGTTGATAAAATGGGGTTGTGGTCTATTACCACAAATCTGAATATATTGATTTGGTTCAAAAATGGGATAAATTTCACCTCATTTCTATTGTGACCTTTTGGTGTACTACAGAAGACGATTTTCCTTTACAGGAGTGTGTTGTGCAACAAGACCATAATGTCACAATGATAATACCGTGTTGATTTTGGTCGCAGTGTCCAAAATGAACTGATGGTTATGTATCCAGTTGGTATAGCATAGAAGATTTAACAGTAGAGTTAAGACAATCAAACTAATACGAAGGACATGCTTCTTGTTAGCTCTGCTTTTAGATCTGTTGCGCTAGCTACCAGCTCAGAAAGCTCGATAGGAGAGTGTGAGGTAAATATTCTCACCATCTCTTTCTCCCCTCCCCCTCTCTCTCTGAGCGGAAAGATGAGCACGTGCGGCTAAACGGCTACCTGAGAGATCTTGACAACAAACGAAGAATGGGAAATGATAGAGTTGCTATCCTTGTCAACCAGATTAAGGCAACAAAATATGAGGCATAGAATGTCATCGAAATAGATGATCACATGGATAGAGAAACCGGCTCAAGACGGGCTTTAGGGGTGCTATTTTAAGGTATGTTCGCTTCAAAGTGACCTGATTACTCTTCATAACATCGGTGTTTAAAACTCAACGTATAGAAATAAAGTTTAGTGATATCTTTGAAAGTGAGGAAAAAACAATATTGGTTTGGATAATACTGCTATAGCTGAGGATGAGTTGCCACGAAATTTTAATATTATGGACCAAGACTATCAAGATGATCTTGTCATGGTTGGTTTTGAGAACGAACATAGAATTAGTGGTATGTTTGTTGGCAATGGAGACAAGATTAGTGATGTCTCCTTAGTTGCCATGGGTGGTGCAGAAAAAGCAACACTCGCAAGAAAAGTACATGTCCCCATCAAACAAAAATTTGAAAAATTTGCTTGGGTGATTATATCTGAAATATTCAAGGGTATTGGTTTATTAAAGGATATTATGAAGAAAACTGTGGAGGATATATACAAATCTATTTTATTTGATCAAATCAGTGAGTATATTGTGGGAAAATGATCTATCATTTTCTATTAAACAAAAGAGAGTTGGAAGTTCTTAATTGTAAGGGGAAAGTGGACATATGGGAACAAATAACTAGAACGGTAAAGGCTTTTCCAGATTCAAATAACGGCAGCAGAATATTCTTGACCACACGAAACAAAGATGATGTAAATCATGTTGAAATGCTAACCCATGTCCATGCACTGAAGAACACAGATGAAAAGAAAAGCTGGGAACATTTTATTAGAAAAGCTCTACAGGCATAACTCGTGTCGATGATTTTGAAGATATTGGAAGAAAGCTCGCAAGGAAGTTTGATGGAGTACTACTTGCACTTGTAGCTTTTGGTGGTTATCTATCAAAGAATCTAAATACACCAACATGGTATTATATACTACTAGATTGGACATCAACACAACACATAAGGACAATGTGTGACATACTAGCTCGCAGCTAAAAGGACTTGCCAAATCAAAATTTACGATCATGTTTAGTTTTTCTGGCCACTTTCTCTGAGGACTAGAAGATATATCTGTCTGATCTTATTGAATTGTGGATAGCAGAATACTTCATTCCACATACACCAAAATGCAAACTAGAAGAAATAGTGCACAAGTATGTTACCAAGTTGTCTCAAAGAAGTTTGGTCCAAGTTGTTGAAGGAAGCATGACCCACGGATTGATTCGTAGAATAAGGATACATGATATCTTACGTGATTGATGCATAGTTTTCGTGATGTTAGTAACAAACCTATAGGTCAGGATTCATGCTCCTTTCACTTTGAATGTATGTATGTATGTGTGTGTGTGTGTGTGTATTCATTTCAATATAACTCGTCATTTGAGGCCTCGTTCTTAGGTCTACATATACTAAAAAAATGTAGGTCGAACTGATGCATCATCATCCGATACAATTATATCGCATCATTTTTCTTTTCAAAGTTTGAGTGGTGAGATTTTACCAGAGAAACCTTATGCCTGACCTTTTCTTGACTTTGGACTCACATCAGCATCCCTACCTAAGCTGAGATTCTTGAGATTTTTTCACATTGAAAACTCACATTTGAAATATTTTCTCTAGAGTAATTGTTGGATGCATTCATCTTAGATGCGTTAGACTGAGACAATGTGAATGTGTAACTCGGTGATGTACAATTGGACGACACCTTTACTTGCAGACTATAGATCTAATGTACAAAAACTGAACTCGGGGGTACCAAACAATATATGGGCCATCCCTACTCTCAAACATGTTTACCTATGGAATGATTTTTCTACACCACCGCATGGAAGGAGTTTACGACCAAAGTAGAAAGTGCTCCATACCTTAAATCTTAATTTTGCTCGTACAAAATCCCATTGCCATAATTGTTGGGTAACGTAGTAATTTCAAAAAATTTCCTACGCACACGCAAGATCATGATGATGCATAGCAACGAGAGGGGAGAGTGTGATCTACATACCCTTGTAGATCGTCAACGGAAGCGTTAACACAACGTAGAGGAAGTAGTCGTACGTCTTCCCGATCCGACCGATCCAAGCACCGTTACTCCGACACCTCTGAGTTCTTGGCACACGTACAGCTCGATGACGCTCCCCGGGCTCCGATCCAGCAAAGCTTCGGGGATGAGTTCCGTCAGCACGACGGCGTGGTGACGATGAAGATGTTCTACCGGCGCAGGGCTTCGCCTAAGCACTGCAACGATATGACCGAGGTGGAATATGGTGGAAGGGGGCACTGCACACGGCTAAGGAATGATCACGAGGATCAACTTGTGTGTCCTAGGGTGGCCCCTGCCTCCGTATATAAAGGATCCAAGGGGGGGGGGGGTGTGCGGCCGGCCCTATAGGAGGCGCGCAGGAGGAGTCCTACTCCCACCGGGAGTAGGACTCCCCTCCCTTCCTTGTCCAACTAGGAGAGGTGGAGGGAGAGAAGGAAAGGGGGGGCGCCGCCCCTCCCTCCTTGTCCAATTCGGACTAGGGGGAGAGGGGGCGCGCGGCCTGCCCTGGCAGCCCCTTCCTCTTCTCCACATTAGGCCCATCAGGCCCATTAACCCCCCGGGGGGTTCCGGTAACCCCCCGGTGCTCCGGTTTTATCCGAAACTTCCCCGGAACGCTTCCGGTGTCCGAATATAGTCATCCAATATATCAATCTTTATGTCTCGACCATTTCGAGACTCCTCGTCATGTCCGTGATCACATCCGGGACTCCGAACAACCTTCGGTACATCAAAATGCATAAACTCATAATAACTGTCATCGTAACGTTAAGCGTGCGGACCCTACGGTTCGAGAACAATGCAGACATGAGTGAGACAAATCTCCGGTCAATAACCAATAGCGGGACCTGGATGCCCATATTGGCTCCTACATATTCTACGAAGATCTTTATCGGTCAGACCGCATAACAACATACGTTGTTCCCTTTGTCATCGGTATGTTACTTGCCCGAGATTCGATCGTCGGTATCCAATACCTAGTTCAATCTCGTTACTGGCAAGTCTCTTTACTCGTTCCGTAATACATCATCTCACAACTAACATATTAGTTGCAATGCTTGCAAGGCTTATGTGATGTGCATTACCAAGAGGGCCCAGAGATACCTCTCCGCCAATCTGAGTGACAAATCCTAATCTCGAAATACGCCGACCCAACATCTACCTTTGGAGACACCTGTAGAGCACCTTTATAATCACCCATTTACGTTGTGACGTTTGGTAGCACACAAAGTGTTCCTCCGGCAAACGGGAGTTGCATAATCTCATAGTCATAGGAACATGTATAAGTCATGAAGAAAGGAATAGCAACATACTAAACGATCGGGTGCTAAGCTAATGGAATGGGTCATGTCAATTAGATCATTCAACTAATGATGTGATCCCGTTAATCAAATAACAACTCTTTTGTTCATGGTTAGGAAACATAACCATCTTTGATTAACGAGCTAGTCAAGTAGAGGCATACTAGTGACACTTTGTTTGTCTATGTATTCACACATGTATTATGTTTCCAGTTAATACAATTCTAGCATGAATAATAAACATTTATCATGATATAAGGAAATAAATAATAACTTTATTATTGCCTCTAGGCCATATTTCCTTCAGTCTCCCACTTGCACTAGAGTCAATAATCTAGATTACACAGTAATGATTCTAACACCCATGGAGCCTTGGTGCTGATCATGTTTTGCTCGTGGAAGAGGCTTAGTCAATGGGTCTGCAACATTCAGATCCGTATGTATCTTGCAAATCTCTATGTCTCCCACCTGGACTAGATCCCGGATGGAATTGAAGCGTCTCTTGATGTGCTTGGTTCTCTTGTGAAATCTGGATTCCTTTGCCAAGGCAATTGCACCAGTATTGTCACAAAAGATTTTCATTGGACCCGATGCACTAGGTATGACACCTAGATCGGATATGAACTCCTTCATCCAGACTCCTTCATTTGCTGCTTCCGAAGCAGCTATGTACTCTGCTTCACATGTAGATCCCGCCACAACACTTTGTTTAGAACTGCCCCAACTGACAGCTCCACCGTTTAATGTAAACACGTATCCGGTTTGCGATTTAGAATCGTCCGGATCAGTGTCAAAGCTTGCATCAACGTAACCGTTTACGATGAGCTCTTTGTCACCTCCATATACGAGAAACATATCCTTAGTCCTCTTTAGTACCTCCCTGCTAAACTTATAGCAAGGCACACATCAAGTCTGGTACACAGCATTGCATACATGATAGATCCTATGGTTGAAGCATAGGGAACATCTTTCATTTTCTCTCTATCTTCTGCAGTGGTCGGGCATTGAGTCTGACTCAACTTCACACCTTGTAACACAGGTAAGAACCCTTTCTTTGCCTGATCCATTTTGAACTTCTTCAAAACTTTGTCAAGGTATGTGCTTTATGAAAGTCCAATTAAGTGTCTTGATCTATCTCTATAGATCTTAATGCCTAATATGTAAGCAGCTTCACCGAGGTCTTTCATTGAAAAACTCTTATTCAAGTATCCCTTTATGCTATCCAAAAATTCTATATCATTTCCAATCAGTAATATGTCATCTACATATAATATCAGAAATGCTACAGAGCTCCCACTCACTTTCTTGTAAATACAGGCTTCTCCAAAAGTCTGTATAAAACCAAATGCTTTGATCACACTATCAAAGCATTTATTCCAACTCCGAGAGGCTTGCACCAGTCCATAAATGGATCGCTAGAGTTTGCACACTTTGTTAGCTCCCTTTGGATCGACAAAACCTTCCGGTTGCATCATATACAACACTTCTTCCAGAAATCCATTCAGGAATGCAGTTTTGACATCCATCTACCAAATTTCATAATCATAAAATGCGGCAATTGCTAACATGATTCGGACAGACTTAAGCATCGCTACGGGTGAGAAGGTCTCATCGTAGTCAACCCCTTGAACTCGTCGAAAACCTTTTGCGACAAGTCGAGCTTTGTAGACAGTAACATTACCGTCAGCGTCAGTCTTCTTCTTGAAGATCCATTTATTCTCAATTGCTTGCCGGTCATCGGGCAAGTCAACCAAAGTCCATACTTTGTTCTCATACATGGATCCCATCTCAGATTTCATGGCTTCAAGCCATTTTGCGGAATCTGGGCTCACCATCGCTTCTTCATAGTTCGTAGGTTCATCATGATCTAGTAGCATGACTTTCAGAACAGGATTACCGTACCACTCTGGCGCGGATCTTACTCTGGTTGATCTACGAGGTTCAGTAGTATCTTGTTCTGAAGTTTCATGATCATCATCATTAGCTTCCTCACTAATTGGTGTAGGTGTCGCAGAAACAGGTTTCTGTGATGTACTACTTTCCAATAAGGGAGCAGGTATAGTTACCTCGTCAAGTTCTACTTTCCTCCCACTCACTTCTTTCGAGAGAAACTCCTTCTCTAGAAAGGATCCATTCTTAGCAACGAATGTCTTGCCTTCGGATCTGTGATAGAAGGTGTACCCAACAGTCTCCTTTGGGTATCCTATGAAGGCACATTTCTCCGATTTGGGTTCGAGCTTATCAGGTTGAAGCTTTTTCACATAAGCATCGCAGCCCCAAACTTTAAGAAACGACAACTTTGGTTTCTTGCCAAACCACAATTCATAAGGCGTCATCTCAACGGATTTTGATGGTGCCCTATTTAACATGAATGCGGCCGTCTCTAGAGCATAACCCCAAAACGATAGCGGTAAATCAGTAAGAGACATCATAGATCATACCATATCTAGTAAAGTACGATTACGACGTTTAGACACACCATTACGCTGTGGTGTTCCGGGTGGCGTGAGTTGCGAAACTATTCCGCATTGTTTCAAATGTACACCAAACTCGTAACTCAAATATTCACCTCCACGATCAGATCGTAGAAGCTTTATTTTCTTGTTACGATGATTTTCAACTTCACTCTGAAATTCTTTGAACTTTTCAAATGTTTCAGACTTGTGTTTCATTAAGTAGATATACCCATATCTGCTTAAGTCATCTGTGAAGGTGAGAAAATAACGATATCCGCCACGAGCCTCAATATTCATCGGACCACATACATCTGTATGTATGATTTCCAATAAATCTGTTGCTCTCTCCATAGTACCGGAGAACGGTGTTTTAGTCATCTTGCCTATGAGGCACGGTTCGCAAGTACCAAGTGATTCATAATCAAGTGGTTCCAAAAGTCCATCAGTATGGAGTTTCTTCATGCGCTTTACACCGATATGACCTAAACGGCAGTGCCACAAATAAGTTGCACTATCATTATCAACTCTGCATCTTTTGGCTTCAACATTATGAATATGTGTGTTACTACTATCGAGATTCATCAAAAATAGACCACTCTTCAAAGGTGCATGACCATAAAAGATATTACTCATATAAATAGAACAACCATAATTCTCTGATTTAAATGAATAACCGTCTCGCATCAAACAAGATACAGATATAATGTTCATGCTCAACGCTGGCACCAAATAACAATTATTTAGGTCTAATACTAATCCCGAAGGTAGATGTAGAGGTAGCGTGCCGACCGCGATCACATCGACTTTGGAACCGTTTCCCACGCGCATCGTCACCTCGTCCTTTGCCAGTGTTCGCTTAATCCGTAGTCCCTGTTTCGAGTTGCAAATATTAGCAACAGAACCAGTATCAAATACCCAGGTGCTACTGCGAGCTCTAGTAATGTACACATCAATAACATGTATATCACATATACCTTTGTTCACCTTGCCATCCTTCTTATCCGCCAAATACTTGGGGCAGTTCCACTTCCAGTGACCAGTCTGCTTGCAGTAGAAGCACTCAGTTTCAGGCTTAGGTCCAGACTTGGGTTTCTTCTCTTGAGTAGCAACTTGCTTGCTGTTCTTCTTGAAGTTCCCCTTCTTCTTCCCTTTGCCCTTTTTCTTGAAACTAGTGGTCTTGTTGACCATCAACACTTGATGCTCCTTCTTGATTTCTACCTCCGCAGCTTTCAGCATTGTGAAGAGCTCGGGAATAGTCTTATTCATCCCTTGCATATTATAGTTCATCACGAAGCTCTTGTAGCTTGGTGGCAGTGATTGGAGAATTCTGTCAATGACGCAATCATCCGGAAGATTAACTCCCAATTGAATCAAGTGATTATTATACCCAAACATTTTGAGTATATGCTCACTGACAGAACTGTTCTCCTCCATCTTGCAGCTATAGAACTTATTGGAGACTTCATATCTCTCAATCCGGGCATTTGCTTGAAATATTAACTTCAACTCCTGGAACTTCTCATATGCTCCATGACGTTCAAAACGTCGTTGAAATCCTGATTCTAAGCCGTAAAGCATGGCACACTAAACTATCGAGTAGTCATCAGCTTTGCTCTGCCAGACGTTCATAACATCTGGTGTTGCTCCAGCAGCAGGCCTGGCACCCAGCGGTGCTTCCAGGACGTAATTCTTCTATGCAGCAATGAGGATAATCCTCAAGTTACGTACCCAGTCCGTGTAATTGCTACCATCATCTTTCAACTTTGCTTTCTCAAGGAACGCATTAGAATTCAACGGAACAACAGCACGGGCCATCTATCTACAATCAACATAAACAAGCAAGATACTATCAGGGACTAAGTTCATGATAAATTTAAGTTCAATTAATCATATTACTTAAGAACTCCCACTTAGATAGACATCCCTCTAATCTTCTAAGTGATCACGTGATCCAAATCAACTAAACCATAACCGATCATCACGTGAAATGAATTAGTTTTCAATGGTGAACATCATTATGTTGATCATATCTACTATATGATTCACGCTCGACCTTTCGGTCTCCGTGTTCGGAGGCCATATCTGCATATGCTAGGCTCGTCAAGTTTAACCTGAGTATTCTGCGTGTGCAAAAACTGGCTTGCACCCGTTGTACATGGACGTAGAGCTTATCACACCCGATCATCACGTGGTGTCTGGGCACGACGAACTTTGGCAACGGTGCATACTCAGGGAGAACACTTCTTGATAATTTAGTGATAGATCATCTTATAATGCTACCGTCAATCAAAGCAAGATAAGATGCATAAAAGATAAACATCACATGCAATCAATATAAGTGATATGATATGGCCATCATCATCTTGTGCATGTGATCTCCATCTCTGAAGCACCGTCATGATCACCATCGTCACTGGCGCGACACCTTGATCTCCATCGTAGCATCGTTGTCGTCTCGTCAATCTTATGCTTCTACGACTATCGCTACCGCTTAGTGATAAAGTAAAGCATTACAGGGCGATTGTATTGCACACAATAAAGCAACAACCATATGGCTCCTGCCAATTGCCGATAACTCGGTTACAAAACATGATCATCTCATACAATAAAATTTAGCATCATGTCTTGACCATATCACATCACAACATGCCCTGCAAAAACAAGTTAGACGTCCTCTACTTTGTTGTTGCAAGTTTTATGTGGCTGCTACGGGCTTAAGCAAGAACCAATCTCACCCTACGCATCAAAACCACAACGATAGTTTGTCAAGTTGGTGCTCTTTTAACCTTCGCAAGGACCGGGCGTAGCCACACTCGGTTCAACTAAAGTTGGAGAAACTATCACCCGCAAGCCACCTCTGTGCATAGCACGTCGGGAGAACCGGTCTCGCGTAAGCGTACGCGTAATGTTGGTCTGGGCCGCTTCGTCCAACAATACCGCCGAACCAAAGTATGACATGCTGGTAAGCAGTATGACTTATATCGCCCACAACTCACTTGTGTTCTACTCGTGCATATAACATCAACATATAAAACCTAGGCTCGGATGCCACTGTTGGGTAACGTAGTAATTTCAAAAAAATTCCTACGCACACGCAAGATCATGATGATGCATAGCAACGAGAGGGGAGAGTGTGATCTACGTACCCTTGTAGATCGTCAACGGAAGCGTTAACACAACGTAGAGGAAGTAGTCGTACGTCTTCCCGATCCTACCGATCCAAGCACCGTTACTCCGGCACCTCCGAGTTCTTGGCACACGTATAGCTCGATGACGCTCCCCGGGCTCTGATCCAGCAAAGCTTCGGGGATGAGTTCCGTTAGCACGACGGCGTGGTGACGATGAAGATGTTCTACCGGCGCAGGGCTTCGCCTAAGCACTGCAATGATATGACCGAGGTGGAATATGGTGGAAGGGGGCACCGCACACGGCTAAGGAACGATCACGAGGATCAACTTGTGTGTCCTAGGGTGCCCCCCTGCCTCCGTATATAAAGGATCCAAGGGGGGGGGTGCGGCCGGCCCTATAGGAGGCGCGCAGGAGGAGTCCTACTCCCACCGGGAGTAGGACACCCCTCCCTTCCTTGTCCATCTAGGAGAGGTGGAGGGAGAGAAGGAAAGGGGGGGCGCCGCCCCTCCCTCCTTGTCCAATTCGGACTAGGGGGAGAGGGGGCGCGCGGCCTGCCCTGGCAGCCCCTTCCTCTTCTCCACATTAGGCCCATAAGGCCCATTAACCCCCCGGGGGGTTCCGGTAACCCCCCGGTGCTCCGGTTTTATCCGAAACTTCCTCGGAACGCTTCCGGTGTCCGAATATAGTCATCCAATATATCAATATTTATGTCTCGACCATTTCAAGACTCCTCGTCATGTCCGTGATCACATCCGGGACTCCGAACAACCTTCGGTACATCAAAATGCATAAACTCATAATAACTGTCATCGTAACGTTAAGCGTGCGGACCCTACGGTTCGAGAACAATGCAGACATGAGTGAGACAAATCTCCGGTCAATAACCAATAGCGGGACCTGGATGCCCATATTGGCTCCTACATATTCTACGAAGATCTTTATCGGTCAGACCGCATAACAACATACGTTGTTCCCTTTGTCATCGGTATGTTACTTGCCCGAGATTCGATCGTCGGTATCCAATACCTAGTTCAATCTCGTTACTGGCAAGTCTCTTTACTCGTTCCGTAATACATCATCTCACAACTAACATATTAGTTGCAATGCTTGCAAGGCTTATGTGATGTGCATTACCAAGAGGGCCCAGAGATACCTCTCCGCCAATCTGAGTGACAAATCCTAATCTCGAAATACGCCAACCCAACATCTACCTTTGGAGACACCTGTAGAGCACCTTTATAATCACCCATTTACGTTGTGACGTTTGGTAGCACACAAAGTGTTCCTCCGGCAAACGGGAGTTGCATAATCTCATAGTCATAGGAACATGTATAAGTCATGAAGAAAGGAATAGCAACATACTAAACGATCGGGTGCTAAGCTAATGGAATGGGTCATGTCAATTAGATCATTCAACTAATGATGTGATCCCGTTATTCAAATAACAACTCTTTTGTTCATGGTTAGGAAACATAACCATCTTTGATTAACGAGCTAGTCAAGTAGAGGCATACTAGTGACACTTTGTTTGTCTATGTATTCACACATGTATTATGTTTCCGGTTAATACAATTCTAGCATGAATAATAAACATTTATCATGGTATAAGGAAATAAATAATAACTTTATTATTGCCTCTAGGGCATATTTCCTTCAATAACTTGGTGATTTTATTGGGAATATGAATCAACTAACAACATTCTTCTTGGTGATGAGACGAAAATTGCATACCCACCGGGATGGTTAGCATACTTGCAAACATGCCTTTCCTAGTTGATATTTATTTGGGTGGAATTGGTGTAGTTGACGCATTACATGTTGAGCTTCCACAAGGCCCGAGACATCTTATTCTAATTGTTGATATCATTAAGTAAGATCGAATGTCTATCCTGGAGAAGCTCCCATGTGCTGAGGCTATATGGTTATGAAGATGTCTCATGCTCTGCACAAGGATTTCCTTGGCTGCAACTTCATACTATTGCAATTTCTTTTCCCTTGAGGAGTGGAGGACAGAGGATACAATGCCAAAGCTCTGCAGTCTAATACTTATGATGTGCAAGAAGATGAGTAGGCTCCCTCAAGGGTTGTTGCATATTTGTCACTCCATGATCTTTTGGCCAATATGTTCCAGATTTTTGAAGATGACACAATATTAAAGGCGATGCTCTAGAAAGAATGCGAGGCAAAAAAGTGGTTTAAGCTTAAGTTAAGTTTCCATGAACTTGATCATTGACCTTATTGTCCTAATAATTATTTTCCTTAAATTGCTATAATTGACGCGAATTAGTTTCAAGCATCGAGGCAGTTAATCGAGATACCATCTTGTTGGTTTAACCATTGGTGCATGTAGCTAAAATAAATATATGCTAACATTTGTTTGGATGAATCGATTAATTTAATGAGATTATGATCAACTTCACAGCTGCCTCCAGCTAAATGAAGTTATTGTTTTGAGTGCTTGTGTTTTTATACAAGTGAAACATTAATTTGAAAATTTTAATTACAAAGGAGGGCGGATATCCATGATGCACTTCGAACGTGCCCCACGAGATTATTGAAGAATATTTCTGCATGGTGTATTGATTTATCGATTCATCCTACCTCCAATCCATGGAACCGTTCGGATACTCTGCCATAGCAATCCTTCAGACCAAAATCTGTATTATTAGTTTTTTGTAAACTCTGTTTTAAATACAATGAGTAGGGCCCATGTATTGCATGCTTTTCTGATTATCTGCCTCCATCAAATATGCATGTTTTTCTACATTTTGCCTCAATGTACTATGCATCAATGTTCAAAAAAATGCTTTGTCATCAAAGAGATATGCTTTTTTTGCTTGTGATGAAACAACGAGTTTTATTCCACAATACTTGTGTTACATGCAACTAGTACTAGCCATGAAACACAATAATGGTTCACCCAATTCCTGGTGCTCCCTCAGTTCTACGAAGATATTATCGAGCCAATCGGCAAACCTATTTTGATCATTCTCAATCTTCTGGAGCACAAACTCATGGAGTTCCATTAGACCCAGGAAATATTAGCATTGGAGGAGAGTTGGGGTTCCATTAAATCTATCATGGTATATTCCCTTTTGTCCTCCATAGGCCTACGGAGGACAGTTGGAGGACGGTAGTTCTAGACCAGTGCATGTAGTATGGCTGATGTAGGTATATTCCTTTTGTATGATGGTTTGGTTTGCAGAAAGCATATTTCTACAGGGATCCGTTGATCAACATTGCATATCCTTCCAACTGCATGTACCTTTCACATATGGACCTATACGTACGTTCATGTATTGTAGACAGATGTGCTCCTTTTATTTTGTCTTTTCATGAGCAATGAATAATGACTATACACATCTATTTATTTGTACGTAAAAGAGGGCCTTGGTTCAAGTGCATCGGATTATAATGCTACAAAATCAAGTAAAATGTTTAAACATTGCACATTGCTTTAATATAAGAATATACTTTAGTTTTCGCGAATCCGTCACAAGAAGTGCCTTTTGTGATGAAGCATTCCATAACATACTTCTATTGTCGATGATTCCTTTCCTTTGACACATTCTTGTTGACAATAAGCCATGCACGTGGCGGTGGTGACCGGCGTGAGAGCGACCAAGTCGAGTCCGTGCCGGGCGTGGGCGTGTGTGTGCGTCGGCGGAACTAGCTAGCTAGGTGCGTAGCGTGGCCGCAGGGACTGGCCGGGTCGTTTGGATGCTAAGAAGGCTACACAGGCCTTGACCGTGCATGTAGGTAGTGGGTTATTAGCTGCGTGGGTTTAGTTAGCTAGCTTCATGCTGGAGTTTTGTTAGCACTAGTGCGTGAGTGGCATAGGAGCCGGGCAGGTTGTTGCCCTGGTAGTGTGTGCCTGCGTGTGTATGCACCTGGGGTATAAATCCCTCCCTCGTGTACTGATGTAAAGCGCGCCAGTTTGAGCCGAGCCAGTGGTATGTTCCCGACACGAGTTTGAGCTCGAAGAAAATATCGTTGTTCATCCGGCGAGGTGTTTGTGCGCCGGAAAAACAGTGTGTTCCTTCTTTCACCTTCGTCCGAGCGAATGTGTGATGAAGTATTTTGGTTCTGTAACCTTTTCCTAATGTTAATGAAATTGTGGGCCACATTGAAACAGAAAGAAATTTGAAAGAGGTGAAATCTGTTCGCATTATAGTGGAGACATAGTTTACATAAATTAAATAAAAATGTATTACATACACATGTTTGCAAGAAAAAAATCCATCGATGCTGATGCGGTCCTCAATATGCCTCGTTGTAAGTCTCAGTATGATGACATCTGGTCCTGGGGCTGGGAAAGAAATGGTCATATAGGGCCTTGTTTGAGAAG
The DNA here is from genome assembly GCF_056163025.1 of Triticum urartu. Lineage (NCBI taxonomy): Eukaryota > Viridiplantae > Streptophyta > Magnoliopsida > Poales > Poaceae > Triticum > Triticum urartu. The sequence goes on along the minus strand of NC_141879.1, from coordinate 747,862,835 downwards.
GCGCAGTGTAGCAGCATTAGTCCGTCGACTTCGTTGGTTGGAGAGGAAATTTGGAAGAGGCTATGGAAATTTCGTGTTCAACCGAAGGTTCGTGTTTTTTGGTGGAGGGTGGTCTGGAATATTCTGCCATCCTACCATGAATTGAAGAGGAGGCACGTCATGGAGGAAGCAAGGTGCGCCTTAAGTGGAAGTGGAGAGGAGACACTGCACCATGCAAAAAACCAAGAAATATCCACAAACTAACCAAAGTTAAAGCTCTTGAACCAAAAAAGTAAGAAATATCAACAAATACATAGTAGAGAATTAAAACACCATTTTCTGTTCAAAGAAAATGTGGAGACAAAGTAAATCAAAGCTATTAAACCTCACTTTATCCTTTTGACTTGAAAAATTTAATGATCTTCTTGTTTCAAGCCTCGAGCATTTCCTTAATTTCATGGACAGGAATAAGTGACAGGTTGGGGCAAAGCCACGCGCACTCATCGCCAACGCGGCATCCAGAAGGTAACCACTTCACAAGCATGGTTTCATTGTGAATAAAGCTATACCTAAATACACCAGCTCCAAGGACAAAGTAGGCACACCCGTTTGCTTCATCCAGATTCACAGTAAAGCTGGCGAGAGATCCAAGAAACAATGCGTGGTCACCTAGGTTTTGCCCATCTGTCTCCACCCACTGCATCTTACCACTGCCTGGCTCCTTTCGCATTGTGTGTAATGTCACTCGGTACGGGTGCCCATCACCGCTGGTGTTACGAATCGAACACCTTTTCGTCAAGATGGATGCCAACAACAGCTCACCCTGTGACTCCAAGAAGTAACTGCATTCATGAAAATAATTTATGTCCCAGCATACATCCCACCTCAACTCGAGGTTGCTGCCGATACCACCCCCATTGGTTTCAAAGTCCATCATCATCAGCAACCTACCGGGAAAATTACCCGTCAATACTAGGACCTTGCCGTTATGATACATGGCATACGGTTGTTCGCATAGTTTCAGTCTTTCTATCCTGACTGACCATGCTGCTTCGCCAGGATGCAAGATGGCCGCTATAAATGGCGCCTCGTACCAGTACGAGGGAGGCTTGTTAATGAAGGCATGCAGAAAGACAGTGTCGTCGCCGTAGACGACGCCGGGTAAATTCTCCATGGACATCCTGATCTCGTCTGGTAAGGGAGGTAGACCGGTGACGGCTCCGGTAAGAACATTGACGAGCCTCGGCTCAGGGTGCGCGACAAAGAGCCAGGCGGCTGTGCCGTCCGAGCTAACCACCAAGTTTCTATTGTTGTTGTTGGCAGGTGGTGGCTCTGCGAGGACGACGTCGGGAAAGCGGTGGGGCGTTTCGTGGGGGCGATTGAAGTTGACGACGGAGTGCAACATCTGGCCATTATTGCGGGACGTGAGAACCCATGGCAGGCACCTGGGGCGAGAAAGCAGTGCCCCAGCGTCGCGCCACGACCTGCAGACGGCGTGGAAGCGGACGATGTCGGCGGCATGCCGGAGGCGACCAGAGACCTCGCGGAGCAGATCCGGCGGCAGGGCGGTCCATGGACTGGGCTTGTCGGCGGTGGACCGAGACACGCGCGAGGTGTTGCACCCCATTGATCGGATCGGATCGAGGGAGGAGGGAGAAGCAGAGGCGGCAGATTGTATCGCGGGGACTTTACGGACCGATTCCCGTAGGCAAGTGGATGATCACGTACGTAGAGCAGAACCCGCAGCGTGCGTAGATTTCTTTTTGCTTTTTATTAGGGAAGCGTGCGCAGATGGAACGAGGCCCGTTTCCCCTTGATGAAGACAAAAAGGAACGCACCAAGCCCATCCGTGCAGAGCCCATCAAAGCATTTCCACGCCAAGTACACGCAAAGGCCCATCTTCACATAGGCTTGTCCAACTCGGTCCAAAGCTATAAGAGCATCTACAGCCAGCCCTCAAATTCTCAAAAAAAAAAAAATTCCATGCCCTCAAACGGTCGTGGATGTGGTCGGGCGCGTCCTCGGGAAGTGATCGGGCAGCCCTCTAGTTTCCTTCTCTGCATCTGAATACCTAATATGTTGCTAAAAAAATCTGAATACCTCATATTTCAAACCTTTAATCCATACAAGTCATGCAAAAGAAAAAACTACGTACTATGCAGATCAACTAAAAGCCTACACTACTCGTTGTCGTCGGAGATGTCCACGATCTCCGTGTTGGCCTCCGGATACATGGCCGACAGCTACAACTCTGGTGCCAGCGGCTCCTCCTCCGCCTCTAGAACGGCGAAAAGCTCATCGATATTTGTGTTCAACTGGCGGAGGAAGCGGTGGTTTGCCTCCGCCTTCGACTGGTTGGATGCAAGGGCATGCCGAAGCCCAAAGCAGGGGCGCAGGGTCCGCATCCTCCTCCAGCTGCACGTCCTCTGTGGCCGCGTCAGCCACCTCCTCCTACTGCTCCTCCACCTAAGCCTCTCCGGCAAGTCCGCAGTCAGGACGGCTACGATCAGGGCTTCACACCTAGCCCATATCTCCTTGAGCAGCTAGAGGCGTTGCTGCAGCGTCAGCATAGCATATATGGTCACCCTCTTCCGGTCAATGGCTATCCGTGGATTCTGAGACGTGCTTCCTTGAAGCTGCACAGGTAGATTCGCCCATGAGTGGTAGTTCTGCTAGGCGCAGAGGTGCACATCTTCGGGCAATCAAGAGATCCGGTAAAGTCGGTAAAGGACCTCGTATTCCAACAGATGAAGAACTCGTCGTCCTTTGTGCACGCGTTGTTGGCCGTCATGGGGAACCACTTGCGTATGCATTGCTCCCGGGCGAGGACAACGTCGATCTATGGGGCGCATCTGGTGCTGATACGTGTGAAGTCCACCCGGTGGTCGTCGAGCACCTAGTAGGACCCACCCAATAGCGCACTACACTGGTGACGGTGAAACATCCACTGAGCCAGGGCGCGGACCAGATCGGAAGGCAGGCATACGCGTGGATGGAAATGGAAGAAGAACGCCAAGGCAGAAGCAGAAGACACGGGGAGACACCCTGCCAATGTCGTCTATCGTCGGACGGCCTCTTCAAGCGACGACGAGGTGAATGGCGCAACGGGGGTGGACCATTTTTGGGTGGCTGTGGTGGCACCTCCGTAGACTACCTAGAGCAACCCGAGAGGATAGGGTTCATGTTCAAATTGGCTAGGCCATTATATCTAAGGACCTAAATATATATTTTTCTGATCAAAGAACCATATATAAGTGACAAAGTGCAGAAAGCCAAAACCAAACACTTCTGTGGCCAGGTAGCGATGAAAAGCGCAAGAAGAGCCTTCTTACAATAAGTGGCAGCCCAACATCAGAAGAGATCTTAAATATAGTAGATTTTTTTCTTCTATGATCAATTACGACAATCTATTAATATTAGGTAACATGTTCTAAGCAGAATGTTGATGCTCCTTCAACCTACTAATTAAAATGTAATACTACACATGACGGGAAATTGTAATGGAAACCTTAAGTTGACAACTTGTAGCTAATATGAACGTGGCAAGTTCTTTAAACTTTGGTAAGTTTGATGTTTGTCTTTCCTAGGTTCCGCCAAAGGCCCATAAGGAGCTCAAACAACTCATCAATATTGTCATCTTTGCTATGCTTGATTTCAATCAACTCCAAATTATCACACTTGAAAGACATAAGATTCTGGCTTTCGAGAGCAACAGTTCGCCACTTGGCCCTTGATGTCCTCCTCTTCGAGCAATCTGTAAACTTTAGGTAGTATAAAACCATATAAGAGGATGTCAGATAGAAGGGCAATTAAGTGATGAAACATTGTATTAAATGCAAACATGGTCGAAGTACCTCACAGTTCTGCAAAGTAAGCTTTTCTAACACTAGTAGAAAAGGGGGCAAAGGTTCAGGCCGGTAAGCCCATTAGTCCCGGTTCAGTCCAGAACCGGGACCAATGGGTGCATTGGACCCGGTTCGTGAGCCCAGGGGGCCGCCCGGGCCACGTGGGCCATTGGTCCCGGTTCGTCTGGACCTATTAATCCCGGTTGGTGGGACGAACCGGGACCAATGGGCCTCGCTCCTGGCCCACCACCACTGGTCCCGGTTGGTGGCATGAACCGGGACCAATAGGTCCCCTTTAGTCCCAGTTCATGCCACCAACCGGGACTAAATGGTCGGTCCTTGTTGCGATTCACAGTTTAGTCCCACCTCGCCAACCGAAGGGCGCCCACACTGGTTTATAAGCCCGTCCCTCTCTGCCTTGTTGAGCTCCTCTCACAATGAAAATAGATGCCCCTATACAGGAAATTTGACCTAAATTCATAATGAATTTCTCTGAAATACATAGAAATTGATTATGAATTTAGGTTGAATTTTCTCTATAGGCGCATCTATGTTCATTTTTTTAGTAAACTTAATCACAAACTTGAGATTCACACAAATTTCAAAGAATTCAAATTTTAACTATTCTAATTTGAAAACTAATGGCACTAACAGAAAGTTTATAATTTTTGGTATCTCTGTGGAGAAAGATTGTACATAGTAAATATAATACACAAAGTGTTTTCAAATTTGAAAACTAATGGCATTAACAAAAAGTTTATAATTTGAGATCTGTTAGAGATAGGTATAAAAGATAAGTAAACGTGTAAAATAAGGTAAAGATAAATAAATTGCAGCAAGGTATTTTTGAGTTTTTGATTTTATAGATCCTAAAATAATATGATAGAAAATAGACCCCGGGGCCATAGGTTTTACTAGAGGCTTCTCTCTTGAAAGAAACATACGGTGGGTGAACAAATTATTGTTGAGCAATTGGTAGAAAAGCGCATAGCTATAACGATATCCAAGGCAATGATCATGGATATAGGCTCAACAATAATTTAACTGACTCCATGTAACCCTAGATTCCCCCCCCCCCCCCCCCCCCCCGATGTCTATATAAACCGGAGGTGTTAGTCCGAAAAGGAGATACTCATTACCATAGTCATACAGGCTAGACTTCTAGGGTTTAGCCATTACGATCTCGTGGTAGATCAACTCTTGTAATACACATATTCAGCAAGATCAATCAAGCAGGAAGTAGGGTATTACCTCCATAAAGAGGGCCCGAACCTGGGTAAACATCATGTCCCTCGTCTCCTGTTACCATCGATCCTAGACGCACAGTTCGGGGCCCCCTACTCGAGATCCGCCGGTTTTGACACCGACTGTGGTGCTTTCATTGAGAGATCCACTGTGCCGTCGACGAAAGGCTCGATGGCTCGCCTTGTCCTTAAAGACAACATCACCTCCGGGGGAGCTCTGGCCCCAGGCCAAACTCTCCGGCTGGGCGGCTTTACTATTATCAAGGACAAGATAAAAGATTGCCATGACGAGGACGCAATATCAGCGTTCTGCAACAATTGCGCAGACAAGATAAAAGATTGCCACTAACAGAAAGTTTATAATTTTTGGTATCTCTGTGGAGAAAGATTGTAGATAGTAAATATAATACACAAAGTGTTTTCAAATTTGAAAACTAATGGCATTAACAAAAAGTTTATAATTTTTCTAAAACTAAAAGCATAAAGAATTAAAAAATAAAGCAAAAAACAAAAGAAAATAAATAATGCAGAAAACAAAACAAAAAATCTGGAAAAAAATACTTATATTAACAATAAGTATTTTGTTATAAGTAGAAACAAAATAAAATAAATAAAGCAACAAAGAAAACAAAAAAAGTGTTTTCAAAATTGAAAAGTAATGGCATTAACAAAAAGTATATAATTTTTCTAAAACTAAAAGCATAAAGAATGAAAAAATAAAGCAAAAAACAAAAAAATATAAATAATGCAGAAAACAAAACAAAAAATCTGGAAAAAAAATACTTATATTAACAATAAGTATTTTGTTATAAGTAGAAACAAAATAAAATAAAGAAAGCAACAAAGAAAACAAAAATAGTGTTTTCAAATTTGAAAAGTAATGGCATTAACAAAAAGTTTGTAATTTTTCTAAAACTAAAAGCATAAAGAATTAAAAATAAAGCAAAAAACAAAAGAAAATAAATAATGCAAAAAACAAAACAAAAAAACTGGAAAAAAAAATAGCAACAATAAGTATTTTGTTGTAAGTAGAAACAAAATAAAATAAATAAAGCAATAAAATAATTGTATGGTTTTGATGAGGGTATGCTTGTCACCATGGATCTTGGTGATCCTGAAATCGAGCAAGACAATATGGACATTTGGGTCCTTGTTGATACTCCTCCAGTTCTACCGCTATGTGAGTTTCTCAAACATAGTTAATTATTAACTAATTTATATTGTTCATTTCAAAATAGTTGACAGCTTATTTCCATTGACAGCTTATTTTGAAGTATCAAAGAATGTGCAGAAGATGGTAGATAGAACTTACTACACCGATGGCTCTGAATTAACTTACAAGGAGAAAACTAATCTGGTTGGATTTTGTAATGATCTTGAGAATTACAATATCTACAATCGAACTCCTCAACATTATGGTCAATACGTGCCACTAGTGCACGTGTTGAACTACGGTAACTACCATGGAGATACCCTGGTAAGATTTTTTACTATTACGACATCCGTGCATCTTTTTGCATAGTTCTAAAACTAGTACATCATTGCTAACTACGAAGTTATTACTATGTTTTTCAACAGAGAATCCCAGAGGATTGTGTGCCCCATTTGATGTATCAGAATGGCGGCAGCCTTCATGTTTTGAACATATATCCAGGTCATCCTACGAATCTCAACTGTCCATACCGGATTTCTAAAAGAAGTGGAGACATGACAATCAAAGAATGGAAAAAATGTATGGACAGTCGTAAGGAGCTTCTTGGAAGCAAAAGGAAGCGAGGCGCAATAATTGGAGACAAGATGATCTCCATTCTTCATAATGGAGAGTCAGGGTCTATATTGTTTTATGCTATTTTACCTTAAGTGTGTTTAGGTCCTACCTGATACTGATGATCATGTGCTAAGAACAATTATGTAGGGTTGGGTTCGATGACTATGAGGATGATGATCGTATGACTTATTATTAATAACGAGTAGAAGTTGTATGATGATGCTTGATTAGTAGGACTTGTTATTATATATGATGATGTATGATGCAAGCATGCATGAGTTATTATATATCTGCGGGTGAAATGAACATAGCAGTAGCGTTGGTAAACCAAGGATGAAGATATAAGAGAGGACACTTCTCTCTATTAGGTAGCTAATAACAACCTAAAAATAACCCCCTAAACCCCTAAAACAGCCACTTTTTTAAAAAAAAAGAAAAACCTCAGCTCCAGCCAGCTGCTGACGCATGGAAGCCTTTTGGTCCCGGTTTATGTCTTGAACCGGGACCAAAGGCCCCCCTGCCTGGGCTGCCGGCAGCGGCCACGTGGAGCCCCATCTGTCCCGGTTCTGGTTTGAACCGGGACTAAAGGGGGGAGGTATTAGTAACGACCCTTTAGTCCCGGTTCATGAACCGGGACAATAGGCCCGTTTTCTATTAGTGTAAGCTCGGCACGCTTTGCAGAAAGCGATCCAGTGTTTAAATAGTTGCCATCATTTTGAGATCGCATCGGTTGATTAATAAAGATCTCACGTTATTGAACTGTGGGAGTTTATCTGAAATCGTTTGTAGGTCTACCTAAAACAGAAAAATAATATACTACTATTAATACTCAGAGACAGAACTTCGAAATGGTGTAATTTGATATATCAAATTTCACAATATTTGTCTCATTTGTATTGAACGATGGAAACAAAAAGATTATATTAAGAAATAAACATACTTTAATATTTTACAGATGTTTATGGTAGTGTAATATCATTCAATAAAGGACAATAATTGATCGAGCAAATTAATACCCTTAACATGATAAGATTTTTTTCTGATTAAATAAGTATATGGATACATTTTTTGTAATGCAGCAGTACCTTGCTAGAACACAACATTAACGGAAAATTAACCTAGGTGTGAGATAAATCAAGGCAATATGTGAAGAAATGAAGCAACATATATAGAACTAGTTGAGCAACGACATGAACACAAATCAACTAGTGGAATGGCATGGTGGGCCGTGAAAAATAAATAGAATGAGAGACTTACCATCATGTTGAAACCAAACAATTCTAGATGCGGTATGTTAAATATCCTGTATAAGTTGTCCAAAAAGCTAGCCTTTGTCTGGTACCATGATGTCACACATAGTGATGCCTTGACGAAGGAAGGTGTGTGTGTTACATATATACCATCAGGCCAGCCGCTAGTTGACAAAGAAGTATGCAAAGACGTTAGCCTTGGAGCAACGACCACAATTCCATCGGAAAATCCGTGATGGCCTACACAGTCATCAATTGTGAGGTGTGTTAGGCTTCCGGACGCAATGTCGCCAATGCGATAGAAGCACTTAACGAGACTCAGATGCTCAAGCACAGGGTACCCGCAACGGAGCTGCTCTGCAAAGCTATCGTTCAATTGTACACCATGAAGGAGCAGCGTTGTTAGGCGATATGAATTGGATCCCAGATCGGGGAGGAACCATTTTCCCCAACCCCAACTTGAGTCCATGTGAATGTCAATCACCTCGGGGCTGATTGGACGCCCCAGCTGATCCATCTCGAGCACGCCTGCCTATCATCATAGTTTACAGACGGGACATGTATCCGGAGCCTATCCAAGGACGGGGCGCTGTGAAGCAGCAAGAGCTTGTCGCTGAACTCCTCGAACGGCCGCCACTCCTTGGCTCATACCTTCTCGATCGGCTTTGACAGCGGCGGGCTTGACGGCGGAACACTGTGAAGTCGATGTCGAGGCAGGGCACGGAGCTCCAGATGTGCCTCCACCTCCGCGAGAGCACGCTTGATCGGACCACCTGCCGGGACTCGAGGAAGGAGAGGATGCTCTTGATGAGGCAGTCGGGCAGGTCGCTTAGCCGGTCATCTTGGGCGGCGCAGATCCGCTTGCTGTGTGGATCCATTGATTGATTTTCGAGAGCCTCTATGGCGGCATGAATCCGCTTGCTGAAGGGCTCCACGGATCGATCCATCTCTTCTCCGGCCGGGATCTCGTCGGATTTCTCGCAGCCTGCGGGTGGAGCCGTTTGCCGACGACGTAGACCCTAGCTAGGGCTAGGGCGAAAGGAGAGGCAGTCCTGCGATTTGGACGCCATAATGTACGCTTCGCCGATTCGTATGACAGCGATTTAGTTTAGGCCACCTAACCATCTGACACATGATTAGCCACGTGGAGTAATATTCTCAGCTGTTCAGTTTCGTCACGTTTCCCTTGTAAAATGTAACTTTTTTTTCCTTGCAACGATCGATCTAACTGTCACAGAATCTCAAATCTCAAATGCATGCTACGGAACGATGGGAAATGATTCAACCATGTCGGTCGTTAGAGCATCTACAGCAGCCGGGCGCCGCAAACTCCCCTCAAACGCACGGGTGGACAGCCCGATAACTTACCAATCAAAAAAAGATGACCAAGATGGACACCTCAAACCGGCCTCAAACGCCCGGCTGACCAACACCCTTTATATATCTAACCTAAATATAGAACAGATATGGGGTGGACTGGGAATGACCGGGCGCGTCCGCCACGTAAGACCAGGCCTACGCTGGCCCACCTGACCCATATATATTCGTCCCCAACCGTGTCATGGTGAACGTCGCCGGCTCCTCATAAGATGGATCCATCATCCATCTCACATCCAACGGCAACGTGAAGGTTCTGGACTCCGATGAGGAAGAGTAGGGCATGGAAGACGGTGGCGCCTTGAATCAGATGAGCCGGTGTGTGTTCCATGTCCTACTCTACCTAGCCGGCGACTAGAGCAATAATTCGAGTGGCGCAGCCGGCCGCGGACATGGGTACGGCGGAGTCGGACGAGCTCCGCTAGGTTTTATGTTGCATGTAATAGTATGGTTTTGAAGTTTTTAATTAAGGTATCTGGTTGTGGAGGAGATTAATTAAGGACTAATCAGTCACTCTCTGCGGATGTCCCCAGGCGTGTGACGTGTCAGTGGGCGTTTGAGGTGTCGAATTTGCTATGCCCTGTCTTCATCTGTTGACATGCATAAGTGAACGTCCTATGGCATGTCTAGGAGGCCACATGAATCCACCACCAAAAGGCTATATATACAGAAATGGGTAATGTACGATATCAATTTTCAGACTTTTGCTACGTACAGATTCAGTACAGAGTTAACCACCAACCGGCGTTAAACTTTACTTACCTATTTCCAAACCAACGTGAAGTTGCCTGCAACATTTCGGGAGTGACGTTAAAAAAGCACATTATTTCCGGAGTGGGCGACATCAACTCGGCACGATCACGACCTGCAAATCTCGCAATTAGCTGTCTTGTTCTCTTCCCTTTGATCACAATCTGCGGATCTGGCAATGAGCTGTCTCCTGGTGTTGATTGACTTTTGGAAGGAAGGCGACACACACACACACACAGAGAGAGAGAGAGAGAGAGAGAGAGAGAGAGAGAGAGAGAGAGAAAAGAGAAAGAAGTGGCGAGAGACATGGGGGAGGTGATCGCGATCCACAGCCTTGAGGAGTGGGCTACCGTCAGCAGAAACAAGTTGGTACGTACAAACCTGCTGATTTCTTTCTTCTCCATTTCTTGTGTCCCCTTCACTGCTTAGAGTATGGGATTCGTTTAGGCGCATGTATGTTGTCTTTGTCTAGCTTCTGCCTAGCCGAGTCTCTATGTTTATTGGTGGATATATACATGCTTAATGGCTAGCTTCAGATAACTCTTGTTGCGCGTTGTTTACTTTCTTATTAGTAGTGGTTCATCTTCCATTGGTTTCCTCAAGATTTGCTATTTTGTTGTAATCACGCATCTCCTAGTTGGTACGTAGTGCAAAAAATCACAAATTTCATACACGGAGGACACAAAAGTCCATAAGCGTTTGTTTAAGATTGGACATATTGACCAAATCTTTTAGTAACTGCAAAATTCATATTTACCCGTTTCTTCTTGTAAATGACCGACACTTCTCCATATCGACACATATGAATTTTGTAGTCACTGCCAAAGAAATAGCAATAGTGTAAATGAGTGACACTTTTCGACATTTCTGTCAAACTCATATTGACCTGTTCCTTCTTGCAACAGGTGGTGGTTTACTTCAGTGCAACATGGTCCGAGCCATGCCGCCTCATTTCTCCAGTCTTCCATGACCTTGCCAAGAAGCTTACAAATGTTATTTTCCTAGAGGTCGATGTTGACGAAATCAAGGTTATGACACTGTTTACAGAATACCGTCTGCGCAGATTATTATTCATTGTGCTAACAAAATATCTACGTGACAAATAGTTACTTGCTCTCAAGTTCAATGTTTCGATCATGCCGACGTTCGTGTTTGTTAAGGAACGAGTGCTCGTGGACCAGGTTTCCAGAGCTTCGAAGGATGAGCTGGAAAACAAGATTGAGAAACACATGATTGCGTAGTGGGATAGTGTTCGCCTGAATAAAATTGTCCTTCAACCCTAAACTAGATGGATCTGCACGTTTTGCTGCGCCGAGAATTGCTACGATAATTGTATAAGGGATTGCTGTGATGATCTATTTATTACATACCAAAGTGTTGGAGCTTCATCGGTCTACCAAAGTTATTTCCTGAACAGAACATGCTGGAATTTATTCTATTTTTGGGCCAGTCCAATAGCATTTTCAAAATTTCTATTGAATCCTATAGGCCCACTCAGCCCATTAATGCAAGGTAAGAGGTGGGACAAAGGTTTAGTCTCATACTGCTCACGTAGTGGGAGTTGGACCTTCTTATAAGGGAACTGTTTTTCCACGTGTATGAGGATGAGAACAAGAGAGACATTCACGCGCGCTCCTCCCCCGCCGCCCGCCATGCCTCGTCACGACGTGCCACGACGCCGTTGTCTAAATTTTTGCCACGCATGACTGGTATACGAAAGGTCACTTGGGAGCTCAAACGTTTTTCTGTAGTGGAGATTGAATACGAACGCTGCACCCTTCGACTGTTGCATGTTCATTTCGTCTCCCTCTTTTGTTTCACCTCCTGTCGCTGCCTGTTCGCCTACTTCTCATGTGCCTATAAAAGAGAGGTCACTCCTCTCCAGAGAGACACACTACAAGAAATATGTCAACTTGTGACCCTCACTATTGGTCCCTGAAAGGTCATTGATTTTCATTTGCGACCTTTTTTTGTCCAAAAACAGATGGTCAAAAGCTGGCAGTCGTAAACTTAAATTAACGACCTTCTCTGTGAGAAGGTCGTGAAATTCCACGACCAAAACAAAAGGTCGTTGATTCCGTGACCTTCTGTTTTGGTCGCTAGCTCTCTGCCCAGGCCACGTCGGATCCGACGTGGAAATCTGACGTGGCAAAATTGCGACCAATTCAAAAGGTCAAAAACTAGAATCAGCCCAGTCCAATTGGGTGTTTATATGGGCCGAGCCCATTAATTCAGCCTTTTTTACACTTTTTCTGTTAATTTTCGCTAGCTACATGGGTCTGGCCCAGTAATTTAGCCTTTTTTTATTTCAAGGCCTCATCTATTTCGCAGTCCATTTCATTAAGCCTTTTTGTATCATATTTGCATCATTGCACAATATTCTGCGCACTATTGTTTGGGCCATTGCCTTTTTAGAGCCCAAATATTATTCGATCCAATAGAACATTCAATCTTTTTCAATCACAGATTTCAATTTACACATTTCAACAGCAAACAATAAATAATTTTCTCAATTAAATGATCAAATTCAGAAATCACTAAATGAAACTCAAACAGCACGTACACGACTACACGGTGCATCAAGCGTACATACAATCAAATACACAGGCACCAAAACATGGTGGCAACATCAACTAAAACTATGATGCACATCTCCAGGCTGATCTTTGGTCACAACAGCAGCCACCTCGACAACATAAGATCCTGATCTATATAAATTATTTACTTAAAGATTCTTCTCCTGGAGTTCCTTGTACACCAACTTTTGACGAATGAAGGCCAAAATCTGCGGATTATAAATCAGAAAAGTTAGGGAACATAATCAAGTGTAGCCCTGCATATAACATCTCCTAACAATGAAACATAGCTGCAGAATTTGAGATCTAATAAGAAACCATGCATATAACATTCTCATAACAACAAAACTGAGATATATTTGGAAAGGGCAAATGACAAGTATCAACCTGCTGCTAGATAACAGAGCAAACATGTCAAAATTATTCAGATATCCTGATGTATGTGTCACATTATACATGCATCAAGCTATATAAAATTCTCCTAACAATGAAACATAGCTGCAGAATTTGAGATCTAATAAGAAACCATGCATATAACATTCTCATAACAACAAAACTGAGATATATTTGGAAAGGGCAAATGGCAAGTATCAACCTGCTGCTAGATAACAGAGGAAACATGTCAAAATTATTCAGATATCCTGATGTGTGTGTCACATTATACATGCATCAAGCTTCAGGCCATTAATTTTAGGATGAGTAGATACCTAACTTCATGTCGATGATATGGATGGGGCTGTAGTAGAACATCTGGTAAGCATCATCTTCGACGCTGAATGTTGCAGATACTTGTCCATTTAGTAGTCTATCATGCGCTCCTGCCATCGCGCCAGAGAGGATATGGTAAGTCTAAAATACTATTAGCAGCCCACAATGCTAAAAAGGTGCTTTAAGATAGTGAACCAGTGGATATCACTCAAGTAAACTATTTTACTCCTTACATACAACAGTCAGAAATTAGTACAGTTGTTGAAGCGGGAGTAAGCTGATCATATAACATAAGAGTCAGGAATTCTATGCTTATTGTTAAGAAAAAATGATACAAGTTAATATTTTGTTTAACAGTAGGTCTAAGAAAAAAAATTGTGCATTTGGTGAGAATATAACAACAGATTAAGAGCATATTGTTCAGCATCACACAGATAGTAGAACAATGCTACAGGAAGCTATTTGCATAACGTAGAGAACTACAAAACAAGCTATTGACCATCCTACTAGTAGCAAGGACATAAAGATAATCACTTAATAAGATAAGAAGCGGACATGAATAAATCACATAACTATGTACAGTTCAATATCCCAGCTGAGAGTGAACATGTATTCAACATTTCCTGCATTTCAATACATGCACCACAGATTCACAGCAAAACTATATATAGTTGTACAAACATGCATGAACAGGAAAGCAACCAAACTACAAGAACATATAAGGAAACAGAGGGAATCACTATAACCTATGGAGTGACAAGCACATATATGAACTCAAAATAATGCCCAGCTAGACCATAAGAAGCTGAATTAGTCAGAATCAGGCGACGGACCGACAACGCTGATGCGTCGGCTGTTCGAAATGGAACGCGTTAAAGGGACGCGATTTTGGGGACGGGGAGGAGGCACGCTCGGCTCGCCTAACAACCGCCTCTGTCGCCGCTGACGAGAGCCGTGCCGCCGAGTCCCGCAGCCACCAACTCGCGCCGCTCGCCGGCGCAGTCACCACCTTCATCGTCGATGCGGCAGTGCTGCCGAACCTGCAAAAAACAGAGGAGGCGTCTGGAATCAGGCGACGGAATCCAGCGAATGGACATCACACTTGCCAACTAATTAACTATAGCATGCTACAGAAACATTTCATTAACAAATTTGATTCAGGAACTAGCTTATTGACTATGACAAAAATGCTTAGAATAAAAATCATTTCAAGAAATGCTGTAGTAGCTAAAATTCATTATGTCAGGGAAAGCGGATACTTCGTCTAAATAAATACATCTTATGCCAGACTTATTAAACTGAGAGCAGTCACAGCAACACAACATACTTGAAAATGCCAGATTTAGCATACCTCTATTCCTACGTACTACACATAGGTTAACAACTAGGAGAGCAACAGAGCATGCCAAGACTGCAATTGGCCGACCGATTGCTTTAGGTCACAGTGCCAAGAACACTGCTACATGTACAAGTACAACAACAGAAGAATCTCAGGCCTCTATAATTCGCTAGTTTCTTAGGCAACAGACATTATTGCAAATTTTGATGAGATGCATAGGTCCAGCCGATGACTACACAACAACAACTACTGCAGACATTGTCTAGAGAAATGCTCATCTTTTTTATTCTTTGTAAAATAAATTCTGAGTTCAAGTAGTAGCACTAGTTACTGACTACACATGTATACAGTGCAATAGCATAACTATAAGTGCAGATTTTTAACCAGTAAGTGCACATAACCTGGACTATTATAGCATCAGATTTTTAACATTTGGACTATTATAGCATCAGATTTTTAACAGGAGGTTAAACCAGTAAGTGCACATAACCTGGACTATTATAAGTGCAGATTTTTAACCAGGAAGTGCACATAATCTGGACTAGTAAACCAGTAAGTGCACATAAGGCTTGGGCTGCACACAAACACACACATACATGTATCAGAAGCAATTCAGTCAACACTCTTGGCAGGCAAGAGGCAAGTTGGCACTCACAGGGTTGAGATAATAGCAGGAGATGTGCATACCTGAAGGGGCGAGCGATTGGTCCGAGCCCGGAGAGCAGAGGAGGCATGGCGGCGGTGTGCTGGCGCACCTTGGAAGCCCGGAACGTGGTGGTACCGATGGTCAAGGAAGAAGAGGAGCAGAGCAAGCCCTTGATGGCCAGCTAGATGCGTCCCTCCTTCTGCTCCTCGAGGATGGGTGGCCTGCAGTAACAGAGATGTTATACAACCCGGGATCAAATGTAGCACATACTATCGTTGTAACAGTCTTGTCTTGTGTCTGGCAGTATCCAAATTTACTGTTACTTTTTAAAGTTAAGTTGAATCGTCTTGTAGGAACAAAAGAAGAAACGAGTTGAGTCTCTGAATCTGACCATGCTACAAGACTAATACCGACTACACACATTTCCAGTCAACATTTTAAATCTAAATGTGAGACTAGTGCTGATATGGTCAGTTTGAGCTTCATAAGTCTAATTATGGAAAAAATGCACTGAAATCAACTTGGTATGCGTTGCAGACTAACACAGTAGCAGGAAGGCAGGGTTGCAGTAACCCAAGTAATATAATGTACAGCAGAGCAAGGCTATTGGGGGTTTCTATGATTTTTTTACCAACTGTGTTTTCTTCACAAAAAGCTAACAGTTGGTCCTGAATTTTATCTTCACAGGGGTGTCAATCAACCACAACGGAACTGCATAAACTGAGGGATTCAATGCTAATTCGAACACGAGTACGCACAGGAAACCTACGGGAAACCTACAACGATGGAGAGCCAAATTCGCATCTGCATCAAATCAAACGGCCAGATCTACGCGGAAACCTACGGGAAGCAAAGGAAGCAGATCGAGGACATGGACCTGTGGTTGAAGACGGCGACGCATGTGGAGTCATAGGTCGGCGGGGAGCTGGAGCCAACCACGCCGACGCACAAGCCACCGTCCCCTTCTTCAGAGGAGACGTGTGGGAGATGTAGCTCCTGGTAGGGCATGGCAGACGACAAGATGCACAGCCCCGCAAGGCTTGCGACAGCGCTGTCGCGTCATGGTAGCCGGCGCTCTGTTGGCGCTGGGAGGGAGGTTGCGTGGTAGGGGAGAAGGAGCTCCATCTCCTTGGTGGCGACCCGTCCCATGGAGGTTCGCCCCTCCTGCCATCGTCGTCGTCCCATCCACCTGCCGAAAGGGAACACAAGACAAGGTGAGGTGAGGAGGAGATAGTGCACGAATAAGGAGGGGAGGGGCTTACCCGTGCAAGATCCCGACGAATTTAGGGGTGGAGACCTAAACCCTAGCCACGGGTGAGGGTTGCGGGCGAGTACTAGAGAGCGCGGATCTGGGCGTGGGCTCGATGGTGAGGGTCGTCGGCGAAGGGGGTGGGCGACGGTGGGTGGTGGTGGGGGTGGGCGACGGTGGGCGGCGGTGGATTCAGATCAGATCAGAGTGAGGGAGAGGAGAGAGGGGCGTCAGTGCGTGGGAGAGAAGGGTGCGAGAGGAGGAGTGCAGGACGTGGGTGAGACGGGCGACGTGCGGGCCGTTGGATCCAGGAGCATCCGATGGTGATTTATCCACGATCTGCGTGAGAGGCCCCTGGACCAATCAGAACGCAGTATACAGGTATGATATTTTGACCATTTCAATTGGTCGTAATCGACTAAAATTAAGGTGCTCATGTTAGCTATTTTATTATGACCTGAAAAATTGAAAAAAAAACTTCTCATTGTGTCAGCAAATTTGACTTCAGTTTTCATGAATAATCACAAATTGAAATAAGACAAATATTTTTTAAAGAGTAATGAGAAATGAGTTCTTTTAAATCATTTTTCCAATTTCCGAGTGCCCGAAATGAGTTTTTTTTTGTGAAGGACCTACCATATATTTGTTGCAAAATTGGACCAAATCAATTTTCTAAAATACCAGGTCATATTTAATGCGCAATTGACAAAATGGTTGGGTGTCAAAAGTTTTGATCCACCACTGGTGAAAAAGACAAATTCCCGCCGATTCAGCAGGAAGCGGGTCAAATTTGAACGGCAGCTGCCTCATAGTTTGCTCTTTATTTTTTCCAACATAAGTATCTATTTAATCAGAGCAACATCAAAAGTTTTCCAAGATTCAACCACTAGCTAGGAACGGTCAAGCCCGCCGTTTTGACCGCATTTTGAAACGGGCATAAAAAAAATCAAAAAATTGGAAAACCTTCGCATTGTGTCATTATATGTGACCAAGTTTCCAGAAAAAATAATAAACTTGTAATACGTCAATTATTTTAAAAAAGTGTTCTCAGAAACGAGCTATCATGCGTGAAGATTCATGGCTTTCAAGCCAAATGATCAATCTTATGGCCACATTCATGGCATAGTTTGTTCAAATGATCTCATATTGTGCACAAGGGTGCATCTTGGAATTCCAAACAATGTTGCCTAAGGGAGTTTTCATTTTCTTTGCACGGAAAATTCATTTTCCATTTTCCGAGTGCCCGAAATGAGTTTTTTTTGTGAAGGACCTACCATATATTTGTTGCAAAATTGGACCAAATCAATTTTCTAAAATACTAGGCCATATTTAATGCACAATTGACCAAATGGTTGGGTATCAAAAGTTTTGGTCCATCTCTGGTGAAAAACACAAATTTTCGTCGATTCAGCAGGAAGCGGGTCAAATTTGAACTGTAGCTTCCTTGTAGTTTGCTCTTTATTTTTTTCAAAAATCATTTCTAGGTACATAAGTATCTATTTAATCAGAGAAATACCAAAAAAGTTCCAATATTCAACCAATAGCTAGGAACGGCCATTCCCGCCGTTTGCCCGCATTTTGAAACGGGCATAAAAATTCAAAAAAATCAAAAAATTGAGAAACCTTTGCATTGTGTCATTATATGTGTCCAAGTTCTCAGTAAAAATAACAAACTTGTAATACAGAAATTATTTCAAAAAAGTGTTCTCAGAAACGAGCTATCACGTGTGGAGATCAATGGCTTTCAAGGCAAATGATCAATCTTATGGCCACATTCATGGCATAGTTTGTTCAAATGATCTCATATTATGCACAAGGGTGCATATTGGAATGGCAAACAATGTTAACTAAGGAAGTTTTCATTTTCTTTGGACGAAAAAACCATTTTCCATTTTTCGAGTGCCCAAAAGGAGGTTTTTTTGTGAAGGACCTCCCAAATAATTGTTGCAAATTTGGACCAAACCAATTTTTTTAAATACTAGGACATATTTAATGCACAATTGATAAAATTATTGGGTGTAAAAAGTTTTGATCCACCCCTCGTGAAAAAGACAAATTTCCGCCGATTCAGTTGGAAGCGGCTCAAATTTGAACTGCAGTTGCCTCATAGTTTGCTATTTATTTTTTCCAAAAATCATTTATAGTTACATAAGTACCTATTTAATCATAAATACATGGTTTGGTTGTGATACGTCGAGGTTTAGGCGGTGACCGAGGGCCCCAACTCTAGACCGTGTAAACTCGCATGCCCGCCGCGTGGTCACCGCGTGACCGTGGCGTTGTCATGTGTTCTGGGCGGCCTAGGCATGTCTAGTGGGTTGGGCACTCCCCAGGTAGGTGCTAGGAAGAAAATTACAACATAAGATTCTCACGAGGAGATCGATCGATACTCAAACATGAATTAGCAACCAAGTGTTTGATTAGCGGTACGGGAAATGTACATGGCTAATGGGCGTGAGTTTTGGCTGAGGATGATCAGTTACTAAGAAGACCGTCTTCACAAATTTTCAGCTTAAAAGGAGGAGCCTAGGTTGCTACTTGATTTGCAAAGTACCACACTGGACATAAATACGAATGTTGAAGCTGGGCTGAAAATAATGAATGGATTGAGCTGGCATTTAGTGGATGATGGTTATTTGGGCTTAGGAAAGCACTGTAGAAAATGGATACTATTTGGACATGCCAAAGTGGTACTTCCTTCACAAAGTGTTGTTCTGAACAGAATAGGAAAATGAATATTGTTGAATTATTTTTGAACTAGGCAAGGAAGGTTTTTTACATATTTGACGAAGATATGACCCAAAGAATTTATGAGATTTTTTTGGGAATTTTGGTAATGAGAGAAATATAGGTTGCTTCACAACCTGGGGCAAAAATTGCCACATGGACATGGCACATAGGCAAAACTGATGAGGTGGCACCTAGTCATAGCAACCCACCATAATTTACAAGGTTATGACCATCCATATTGGTCGTGGTCAGCTAGAAATAAGGCAGCGGATCAGTGCTATCTGCTTTATGACCATTTCGTCTAAGGAAATTACGACCTTTCTGACCAAAATGGTCGTTATAGTTTAAGGTTTGGAGCCCGCCGAACAGCTTTTGACCAATTGGTCTGAAATGGTCATAGATCTATGACCAATTCTTCCAGGGTCACTGACAGAAGGTCACTAGTTGACATATTTCTTGTAGTGACACATCAGATAGCCCCTTCCACCACCGAGTTCCATACCACTGCGCTATTGCAAGGTTCTTCCCCACCCTAGCTTGCGGCGTGCACCGTAGGTCGGGACAATAGGCCTCCGAGACCCCACCTCTTTGAGTATTGTACAGAAGAAGGGTGATAAGGTTTTCTGGGAGTGCTCTGCGCGGCTACTGACCTCTTCATCACGGACGCTACGGACACCAACGAACACTTCCCCAACGATGACTTCTTCCTCGACGCCGACAACCTCTTCGACGACTTCGACGACAACATCAACACCAACCACACTGCTTGGCGTCAACGCCAACGTCAACACCAACCCCGACGTCAATGGCAATGTCAACATCGACAACCTCTTGGATATACGAGTGATGAATGCTTACGTGGACTAAGTGGTATGCTTCTGGGTATATAGTTATGTAGCTACTTATTTTAACCTTGCATTCCTTCTCTGCCATCTTTTTCTGTTTCTTTGAAGAGGAGGTAATACACGGTGTATAGAGGTAACTGTCCAGGAGTCTACGATTCATGGTGCGCATTCAATGAACAAGTGCTTCATTACCCATGCAGCTCCCACGACTAGTTCAGTAGTACAAAGGAGGCAGAGGATCATTACAATTAGTATGTGCTTGACCAGAAGAGAAACACTGAATTAGGCAATGACGCAAGCCTGAAATGGTTTGTCGGGTTGAGTGGATTGAAGAACTTGATATTTCTCTTTCGATTCGTCCTAGTTGTGGTGTTTCTTTTATCATGTGGCCGCATGTAGACATGCAATGACCACTTTTTTGCTTAGTGAGTAGGCACTAGTGCTAGAGAACCACTTTGTGACTTCACATGAAGCTTGTGTGAACTATTTATATAATGCTAATGTGAGTTTTTTTGTTAAGCTTGGGTGGACCATATAAAAGCCCTTTCTGAGTTTGCTGGACTTCATATGAAGCTTGTGTATTGTATATATGTTTTTTGGTGCAGGGATTGATGAAAGAGAGGCAGAAACAATAATGGCAACGAATCTTTACCGAGAGAAGCACTCGGTAGACCTACCTTTACCAAGAGCAATGCTCGCAAAGAAGCGTGCGCCGGCAATTGGTTGTGGCTTTGCCAAGAGCTATGCTCGGTAAGTAGTAGTTGATGAACTTGTCTATTACAGTTAGGCCTAGTGAGACACTCGGTAAAGTGTCCCACTTTGCTGACTGTAAGTGCTCTCGGCAAAGATCAGACGGAACCAACGACTGTGAATTCACTTTATTTTGCCGAGACGCAATGTGTCCTATGCTTGGCTCTCGGCAAAGCTCTGTTTGCCTGAGAGGTGTACGCCGGGTGGTCTTTGCTGAGAACAGTTCTCAGTAAAGCCTTTGTCGTGTGTTTTTGGCCCTTTGCCGAGTGTTTCTGGTACTCGGCATAGGGTTTGATTCCAGTAGTGACCATAACTACCATGCAATGAACTTCGAGAAGAGCCGTAAGATTTCAAAAAATTATAGCAAGTTTCAGAATAAGAAGGAACCAATGTATAATTGATCTGACTAAATTTAGCAAA
Source organism: Triticum urartu (assembly GCF_056163025.1). NCBI lineage: Eukaryota > Viridiplantae > Streptophyta > Magnoliopsida > Poales > Poaceae > Triticum > Triticum urartu. Next base: position 747,841,359 of record NC_141879.1, on the reverse strand, counting down.
AGCATTCTAATCACTGGAAAAAAATAACGCGTTGCAGCATCGCTAATAGCAGACTATAACGTGTAGAGGATTGTCTTGCTAAATAAATCAGTGTACAGTGTCTCGCTAACGGTACCCTATAGCATGCTAATAGCGTATTTTAAGGGGTGGCACTCTTTTTGCATAGTGCGCTATTTTTTTTCCTTGGTTTCAACAAAAATTGAAATCAAGTTGTATATGTGTGTAATTTGAAAACAATGCAGCGTATGTATGCTGTGAGAAAATGCCACCTGAACACCACGGAAACGCTACTGCTGATGGTAATATCCCCATCAGGATCCCCTTATAGTGCAAGTCTATCATGACGGTTGCATCAAGTGAGGTTTCTTTCGGTCGTTCCTTGAAACGTTCCAGCAAAACAACACCTAGAAAGCACAAGCATAAGCATGATGTTCCGAAAAGAGATTACTGCACCATGCAAGTGCCGGAAGATGCTGAGCAAATTAAAGGCCAATATTCAGAAGGAGCAAATGCTACAACATCCATGCACTGATGCAGATTGTTGTTGCTGTAGCTCCGTCTCTCTAGCTCGCCCTGGCACTCTCTCTGCTCTCCCTCAGTTGCCGTGGCACGAACCAACGAAGAAGAAGAAGGTGGAGAAGAACACGAGCACAGAGATAACATGGTGGTGTTTTTCCCGGCGCACGAACGCCGCCAGCCGCACGAACAGCCGATGGATTTTCCTGAGCACGAACTCAGCCACACCACAACGAGCTACACAGGCCGGGGGAGACCTTATACACGCGCGCGAACGCGTGCCACGCCATGCCTACAGCGCGCCTACTCACCCCACTCGCCATGCTCCGCGCTCCACGACTCCCGTGCCCGCCGCGCAAACACACGAACGGACGCGACCGGGTCCAGCGCCCAGCGCGGTCACCCTCCCAAACTCCTCGCTAACCAACACACACACCCACACGCACATACGCGCTGACCCACGCACACACGCACACGACCCCGCCGCGGACCCGACGTGCCCGAAACGCCCGGCGCGCGCCCATACACGCGCCCGACGCGTCCGACCCGTCGCTGCGGCTTATTCCGGCCAACACTCACCCCCTAAGCCGCGGCTCAGAGGAGGCCGACGTCCTCGACACCGCAGTCCACCAGCAGTGCGCACTCCGCCGCTCCGTCGTCGCCGTCGTCGTCGTTGTAGCCGCCACCGCCCTGACGTCGCTGCCGCGCCTGCCACTGTGCCGCCCTGCCTCCTCGTCGTCGTCGACTCGGCGCCATGGAAGCCTCTGCTGCACCTCCGGCACGAGCCGCTGCCGCTCGCTGCCGCTGCCGAAGCCCGCAGCTCCGTGTGCCCCCGTGCCGCGTCTCCATGCCACGTGCCACTGCGCCTCCATGGCCGTCGCGTCGAGCCTTCATGGCCTCCTCGCCTCCGCGACCACCGCTGCTCGACTCGCTACGCACCTCAGCCGAAGCCTCCATGCATGTCCGCCGCGCTCGCCGCACGCGCCGTGGACGCCGCCGCACGCCACGGCCGCCCTGAACCCGATAGCTCCGATACCAATTGTTGTTGCCGTAGCTCCGTCTCTCTAGCTCGCCCTGGCACTCTCTATGCTATCCCTCACTTGCCGTGGCACGAACCAATGAAGAAGAAGGAGGTGGAGAAGAACACGGGCACAGAGATGACATGGTGGTGTTTTTCCCGGCGCACGAACACCGCCAGCCGCATGAACAGCCAATGGATTTTCGTGAGCACGAACTCAGCCACACCACAGCGAGCTACACAGGCCGGGGGAGACCTTATACACGCGCGCGCACGCGTGACACGCCGCGCCTACAGCGCGCCCACTCACCCCACTCGCCACGCTCCGCGCTCCACGGCTCCCGCGCCCGCCGCGCACACACACAAACGGACGCGACCGGTTCCAGCGCCCAGCGCGGTCACCCTCCCGCACTCCTCGCTAACCAACACACGCACCCACGCGCACATACGCGCTGACCCACGCACACACGCACACGACCCCGCCACGGGCCCGACGTGCCCGACACGCTCGGCGCGCGCCCATACACGCGCCTGACGCGTCCGACCCGTCGCCGCGGCTTATTCCGGCCAACACAGATGAGGTAAGATTTGCAATAGTATATTTGTATAATAGTATTTCTGGATCAGCAAAACTGTCCTCTTCTATGAATTCATATTTTTCATTCAAATCTTGTCCCCCTGGGAGCATAAACTCAGAGCGCAGTGATTCCCCTATGACGTATTTATAATGGTACATAAACCGAATCAACAAAGAAGTAGAGACTAGTGGTTCCAACATCTTCAGGCTGACGAGCAAATCCTGCACACCATCGACCCTCGCGTCAGCAATCCAGGAACGCGAGATCAAGCGAGGAGAAGGGAGGGGAGACGAGAAGGGATGCGCCAATTATTTGCGGGCTTTGGTGTGTGCTCGAGGCCCAATCTGCGTCGCTGTCACCGTGTGTGTCACGAGACCATGAGGCCCACTACGAGAAGGCCATGGCACCCAACAGATGACACCTTGGGAAGCAAAAAGTTCATAGCACAAGCATCTGCCATGGCTGGATGCAGATGGGATCGAATGATGCTAAAACTGCGACTCAAGCAAAGGTGTGGAGGAGCTTCTTTGCTTTCCATGCATCTTACTAATACCTTGCCTTCATGTCACAGCAAAGGTAAAGAACCTCTAGCCCTCCCCGGAAGCACACCATATTCTTTCCCTTATTTACATCATCATGTATACATGAACTGAGCTGAATCTGCTCTGCTATATATACAACCAAGCTCAAAGCAACAAGAAATACAATACCAGACGCCATCAAGTCGTTCCTGGCCAGAAACACCTGCTTAATTTCTTCCACCCACTCATCTATTTTCAAGCATTCCATCTCTGAGGGCAGAGAGCCCGGAGAAACTAATGGCCGAGTCGGCCATTGGCTCCGTGCTTGGCAACGTGAGCACCCTTGCGGTGCAGGAGACGACATTCCTATGCGTCGTCAACCTTGAAGTGGGATTCTTGAAGGATGAGCTGAGGCGGCTAAAGAGCTACCTTAAATCCGCCGACGCCAAAAGGAGATCAGGAGATGAGCTTGTGGCTACCTGGGTCAGCCAGATCAGGGATGCGGCATACGAGGCCGAGAATGCCATTGAAGCGGCCGACTACATGGAGAAGAGAAACTGGCTCAAGAAGGGCTTCATGGGTGCCATCTCCAGGTATGCTCGCTTGCCAAGTGACCTGATTGCCCTTCACACAATTGGTGCTGAAATACAGCGTGTAAAAAGGAAGATCACTGAGATATTTGATAGTGCAAACCGTTTGAAAATCAATTTGGATACTAGTGATGTAGAAAAGGTTCTTATTGGGGATGAGTATCCACAAGATTATGGGACTATGCACCAAAACTTTGAAGATATTGACCTTGTTGGTTTTGGGGACGAGTACAAGGAAATAGTTGGAAAGTTAGTTGACAAAGAGAACATAACTCTTAGTGTTGTCTCCATAGTTGCCATGGGCGGGGCGGGAAAAACAACACTCGCTAGAAAAGTATACACTTCATCTAGTGTCAAACAACACTTTGAGGCAGCTTCTTGGGTCACTATATCTCAAAAATTCAAGGGCATTGATTTACTAAAGGATATTATGAAACAAATAATGGGGGGCAGAGATGAGTCAGTTGCTAAGATGAATGAGTATGAGGTGGGAAAGAAGATCCATGATTTTCTATTGCAAAAAAGATACTTGGTAGTTCTTGATGATGTGTGGGAAACCGACACATGGGATCAGATAAACAAAAGGGTTAAGGCTTTTCCAGATGCAACTAATGGTAGTAGAGTACTATTAACCACCCGGAAAGAAGATGTTGCAAATCACGTCCAAATGCCAACCTATGTCCATCATTTGAACAAGTTAGATGAAGAGAAAAGTTGGGAACTATTTAGTTGCAAAGCTTTACCATCATATAAAAGGTCTGTCATACGTGATGTGGACGAGTTTGAAAAACTTGGGAGAAAGCTTGCAAAGAAATGTGATGGACTGCCACTTGCACTTGCAGTTTTGGGGGGTTACCTGTCAAAAAATAAAAATGTACAAACATGGTCCAATATACTCTATGATTGGCCATCAACCAAGAACGGACAGATGATGCGAGACATACTGTTTCGCTGTTACAAAGACCTGCCAAATCATCATTTAAAAGCTTGTTTAATATATCTTGCTGCTTTTCCCGAGGATTATGTAATATATGTGCCACACCTTATTCAATTATGGATAGCAGAAAGCTTCATTCCACATACACCAAAGCATATACTAGAAGAAACAGCACATAATTATGTATCCGAGTTGGCTCAAAGAAGCTTGGTACAAGTTGTTGGCAGAAGTAGGGCACATGGATGGATAGAGAGAATAAGAATTCATGATATCTTACACGACTGGTGCATAGAAGAAGCAAGACAAGATGGTTTTTTTAATGCCATCGACAAAACTGCAGGTCAGGCTTTGTCTCCTGATCTCTTCCTATTAATTGATTCCATTTTCTATTTTGCTATATGTACTTATATGTGGCTAGATTCTTTCTGACATATGGTGCACTCTAAAAAAATTGCAGGCCAAGCTGGTGCATCATCATCATCTGATAACTTGATATCTTATCGTTTTAGCTTTCAAACTTTGAGTGATCGGATTTTACCTGCGGTGCCTAATGTCCGAAGTCTGCTTGGCTTTGAGCTTGAATCAGTGTCCCTTCCTAAGCTGAGATTCCTGAGAGTTCTTTGCATTGAAGATTCAACACTAAAAGATTTCTCCAGCGTAATTGGTGGGTGCATTCACCTAAGGTTGCTTAGGTTGACAGATTGTGACAGTGTGACGCTCCCTTCTTCAATTGGCAAACTTCTTTACTTGCAGACTATAGATCTCAGAGGCACAATTTTGATGTCAGTAGTACCAAACTCTCTCTGGGAGATCCCTACTCTAAGGCATATTTACCTTTTAAGTTGGAATAATTTTTCTCCTACACTTCAGTCATGCGAGAAGATGAGCAAGCTCCCCGTGGGGTTGCTGCACCTTATGACCCAGATTTCCGAAGATGACATCACACTAAATGAGCTGCGGCGGAAAGGATGCGAGGTACAGTACATACATACGTACGCAGCTTAAGTTTAATTAATTTGCCCCTTGGTCGATCTTGTTCCCCTTCCTTCCATTTTCTTTGCTATCTACTCCTTCTGTACCAAAATACTTGTAGTACTATATCTATGCATATCTGTTTGTCCACACGTTAATTAGTTCCAAATATTAAGGCGGTTGATCGAGATGCCATATCCGTTCCATCATTCAACCCTTGTAGCATGTTCACTAACAAGCCCAATCTTTATATGCTGCTGCACCGTAGCAAATCAATACTAGTATTATATGTAGATTGGATGAGTTAATGTTCGTTAGTTTCAGGATCAACTTCAATGCTTCCGTGCGTGTAACTAAGTTTTTTTTCTTCCCCGTAAAAGGAAAACCAAGTTATTTTTCTTATGACTTTTTTTATATTTTGCGCAGGTGAAGAAATAGAGAAATCCAGCGCCCTGGAATTCTCCCCTCGAATCCATCTCTCACTCCTCCGAATCCTCACGTCTCACCTTCTCCATCGACGGACTCTCTCCCCCAAATCCCCAATGGCCCCTCCCGATGCCAATCTTATCGCCACCCCGTTCTCCGATGCCGTCGCCAAGCCCTGTACGAGATGGATTTGTGGGGGTCTAGAAGAGTGCCAATTCTTTGTGTATAAAAGTGTCAGTTAATTCTTAGTGCATGTATTCTGTGGAACATGAACACCTCATCCTTCCAACCGCATGTATTCTGTGGAATATGTATTTGAACACCAATAAAAATGCTTCGTCGCCGAGGCGATGCTATGAGTAATGAGTTGCATGTATTCTGATTTGTAACCTGGCTTGGCAATCTTGTATTGTGTGTATTAGTACCTAGTCTTAGTCTAATCTTCTTCTTTTTCCTCTTTTCATGATCAATGAACAATGACTTGTCTCGATTGACATCCGTATAGCCAACTGTTAATTTGTGCTTGGAAATCACCCGTGCATGAATCAAATGTCCCGCCTTAAATTTGTCATCACATTTGGGACCCAATGGAAGCATTTGATTCAGTTCATTTGCAATTGCAAACCCCCACCAAATAACCTCCCTGGTTGCTTGGATCAGGATTGAAATCCAAACCGTTCAAAACCTTCGCTCAAGCACAACAACACACCTCCAAATATTTCTTTTCACCGTGAGAATTCTGAATACTGACTTCCAAATATGTCCATGTCCTGCAAGCATAACTGAAAAAAATTAAGCTTTGTACACTACCACTTGAAACTTTGCATAGGATCGCAGCCAGAACCACACAGACACACAGAGACAGATCATGAAAGGTGTTTGACATTGTTACTCAAGTCCCACAACATTGAAACACCAGAGTATGGGTCTTATTTGGGCGGGATCTAGGCTCCCACCCTAGCCGCCCCTCCTCCTCCCACCCCAGCCGCTCCTCTTCCCAACCCTAGCCACCCCTCCTCCTCACCCCCCTCCCTCTTCCCTTCCTCGCCGTCGCCTGAGGCAGCCGCCGGGCAAGCCCGGGGCGCCAAGGATGGTGGCGGCGGGGCCTCGGTTTCCCTGCATCTGCGTGGGGAACCCTGGATCTGGAGCGGCGGCTCCATTGGCAAGGCACGGCCGGCTAGCAGCCGTGCGCGGGCGGTGGATCTGGTGTCCCGGCCGCGCGGGAGGCAGGATCCGATGGTCATTGGCGGTTGGCGGCGGCTTCTGCGGCGGTCGGTGCGCGCGATCTGGCGCCTCCCCTCCTCCCCTGTTCGGCGTGCAGGACAGCCTAGTCGGGTTGCGCTTCCTCTTGGTCGCCATTTCTGTACAAGTGGCGCTGCTGGTGGCGGGGATCTAGTTCGGGCGAAATCCCTAGTCGGTCATGACCGGCCGCGCCGACGGCGACGCCTGAGGGCGCCGTTCCCCTCCTTGGAGGCATCGGCATGGACTGATCTCCTCACTTCACCTTCCCCTAGGTCTCCCGGGCGAAAGCCCTAACTTTGTTGGGCGGCGGCGGCGCTCACGGCGTCGTTCCCTTCTTGAAGGCGCCACTTTGGGAACCTTGGGGTTGGGTGGCGCTTGTGGGTGGTGAGCGACGGCGGTGGTGCGGCCCTATCCTAGCATGGATTTACGTCCGTTGCTTGGAGATGGACTCGCGTAGGTGGAGGTCGTCGGCTGGCGTCATGGTGGCGTCAATGGCGGAGGACCTGCCAAGGCTCGCGTAGGTGGAGGTCGTCGTTTGGCATCATGGTGGCATCGATGACGGAGGACCTGCCAAGGTTGTCACGTCAATCTGCTCTGAAGATGAACCAGTGGAACATGGCGGCGACGACACATGTGAGTGCGTCGGACCAGTTTGAGCCCCGTACCCGGCAGATGGCTTGGTCGGGGCCTCTGGCTTTAGATGTTAGGCTTAGGTGAGAGGTTTGGGTATGTGGCCCAGCTTGCACCCCTTCATCATTTGGATAGGAGTAGCGGCAGATGTTGTCAAGATGGCGGATTCAGACATATTGTTGTTCTACTTTGTAAGGTCCTCGAGAATAATCAATAAAATGGCCGCATGCATCTCTCAGATACAGAGGCCGGGGATCATCCTCCTTTTCCAAAAAGACACAGAGAGACAGTCACCAGTCATCAGACTATGCACAAACAAACCAACACATCTTCCGTCCACACAAATAATCACAAGAACTTCGACAGGACATGAGCCAGTCATCAAGTATGCACAAATAAACCATTCACACAGATAAATGGTTTGTGCACTGGAACCAACGAACAAGTCAACGGCAATCGGTAATCACAGTTTTGTTTTGCTTTTCTTCTCACATTTTTTACAGTTGTGCCTCCTAAAGTAAACCCACAAGCGAACCGACCAAAAGGAATGAGTAAATTGGGTCAGATGTATAATTAGTCGATGTATAATCCTGGTACATTTCAATGGATCACCAGGAACAAATATGTTGGTATTGCTGCAGAAACACCCTATGCAGACGGTGACGACGACGAGGAGTCCTCACGGCGGCCCAGCACACAGTCTTCCAGGAAGTTGGTCAGCTGAGAGGTGTAGAGCCCCGGATTGCTGCGGTAGTGGTCGACGTGAGGGGACGACACAGTGTCGCACGACCTCACCTCACACCCTGCTTTCCGTTGCCTCTCCACGAATGACGCCACTGACTTTGATGGGATAACCCGATCGGCGGAGCTGTATATGTACAGCTGAGGGCAGTTTGGTTGGTTTGAGGCCAAAACCTCCATAACACCAGACAACCTCCTGCAAGAAAATGAAAAAAAATGTTGATTAATAGCACTATGCAGTGATTTACTACATTGACAGGTTCTATGATAGTGTTATAGTATTTCAATAACTGGGTAGTTTCTTGTTATTTGTGATCAGATGTCAGCTATATCATGAGACATGGCGTGTTATAATGGATGATGGGGGGCAGATGTACTGAGACAGTCAGCTGCATGGTTTACTGCATTTGCAACAGATTCTATGACATTCTTACACTATTTCTGCAATTGGTATTTCGTTATCAAAGCTCAGTTACATCATGAGCCATGGCATTTGGCATAATATAATCGATGATGGCAGTAATACAGATGAATCATCAAACAAACAATGGACTCTTCTATGAGTCAGATGCCATGACTCACATTAAACACAAATCCATTGAAAAGACTTAGAGAATTTAGATATTGTCCACAAGGCTGAAAATGCACAGAACTCCTGCACATGTGGATGAGCTGCATACCTATTTATGGCCAGATAGTTCAGAACAACATCGAAAAACTTCTCCAATGCAGATAGTAGAACAGCCTCAATCGGTAGCTGCTGGTCTGATATATCTTTGAGACTCCACAACTAAGATGTCAGACCTCGTATTTGATACAGCTGCTTACGTTGCCACACTTTCTTTATGATAGTATATGCGAACAAAGATAGATAAAACACAACTGACGACACATTCGTTCGGCATAAACAATGAAATTTGGATGTGCAGAATTTTCAAAGAGAATATTTCTATAAGATTTTAATAAACACCTAATACCATTCACGTACGTGAGGTTGGCTACAGTTTTTACCTGAGAATCCGGGCCAGCAACATGCGTTGAATCGACTACGGAACCCTTAATTTTCTCCACCGCCGAAGGATCCTGCAGCTGCAAGTTCTCCAGTATGACGAAATAGCTACAATAGCAACAAAAAGCACAACTAAGCTTCAAATCCCAAGGTTTCAGTTAATTCTTGATGCGAGAAATTCAAATCGAGTGTGCATACCAAAGCCAGCCCGTGTTACTGAAAGTGTGAAAAACTAAGCATCCCCACACTCTTCTCAGCCTTCCCTCTGGCGTTATAGCTGACGATCTTGGACGTGGGGAGGGTGAAGGTCACACACACCATAGAACTTGAGATGCTTCTGCTTAGAGCCCAGACATCCGAGAAGAACCACCATCGTTCGGGACTTATCTGAGAAGCCACTGCACGCCCTTGTACAGTACACAACATCCAACGAGGACGAAGGAGGAGGAAGGGATCGCCGGCATCGCTGCCTCTTGCTGTGACGAGATCTTGGCAAACTTCATGTAGCACCTGCCATCCTGACTCTCAACAACCAGATTCAGCCAATGAGGAGGAGCTGATGTCTGGTATTTATTTATGCTTCCCTGCACTGGGTGTTTGCACTAGATCACTAGCAGTAGGAAAATGGTAGCAATCTGCTCGCTGCTATCTCCTGTCACTCATTTTCCTCTTCTTGTTACTTTGGACAGTCTCTTCATAGCACCTGCATCATAAACAAACACACCATAACTGCATCGTAATGAACCTCGAGAAGAGCAGGAGGGTTTCGACGAAAAACATAAAGCAGGTTTCACAATATGATGGTACCGTGTATAATCAATCAGTATGACAATTTAACTGAACTTCTTCAGCCAAACTGATCAAATACTTAAATGGCTCGGAGTTGGCCGCGAGCCACCGAGGCTCCTCGGTGCTGGCGCTGCTCTCTACGGCCGCCGGAGGTGGGGTTTCTCCGGCGGCGGGCGCGGGGCGTGGCGTCTCCATGAGAAAGAGGAGAGAGCGGAGGGGAGAGAGAAGGGATTTGTCGTGCTTGTGGGCTTCATTCTCACAGGACCACCAGGTATATATGCACACACTCGAATGCTATTTATCCACTAAAAAAATGCTATTTATCCCAAGAGCAACTATTTGAGGAGCGCTCGGTCGGGAGCCTCGCCAAGGGTCACTTGGGGTGGGCTGCAAGCACGCCACTTGGCGCGCTCTGAGCCGTCGTCACGTGTCCTACCAATTTGGTATCAGGTACCCGGGTTTCGACCATGTCTTCGCCAATTCCACCGCCGCCACCACCATCGCTGCCCGCCAACTCCTCCACCACCGCCGCTTCCGTGCCGGGCGTCACGGCCTCGCTCTCGGCGGACGCCACGGTGTCGCTCTCAGCGCCGCCCCTAACGGCACCCGGCACCACGCCGGGCCAAGGGCAGCCACCGCCCCTCGTCCAACACTCGTCGCCGCCGTCGCCTCCCCCGCAGCCGCAGCAGTTCACGCCGGAGGCAATGGCTGGCGTCCTCAACGACCTTGTCACCGCGGTTCAAGGGATCCGCCTCTACCTGGCAGGTCCGTACGGGCCGCCTCCACCACTCCATCCAGCAATGGCCGCGGGTCAGCAGGCACTCCCGTGGTTCTCGGTACCGGGGGCCATCACCGGAGGCTACCCGGCGCTTCCCGCCCCAGCGGCCGCACCGCCGCCTTGGCTGCAGTGGCCGCCGCAGATCGCGCCAGCAACCGCGCCACTCGCCACCACCACGGGGCCGCAGTGGCCCACCTGGACCGCGCCGGCCACGCCGTCCTCCGCCGCGCCATACCTTCCAGCGGCCTCGGAGCAGGGTCCTCCACCGGCCCCTCCCAGCCCTAACCTGGGCCGGTCTTCGCCGAGCGGGCTCCCAATACAGGAGGTCCGCTTTCCGCCATCCCCATCGCCACTCCCCGGCTGGCTTCACGGGCAGCCATCGGCCTACCCGGAGGCCCGTCCACCGTCCGGTTTTTCGTTGCAGCCCGACGCGTCGGGCGCCATCGGGAACTACACCGGGCCTTCCACCATGGACCGCGCGCCATCATCCGCCCTCCGCACCGCTGAGGCAGTGGGCCAGGGCGCGCCACACCAGCAGCCGCCCCGGTTCGCCAAGATCGACTTCGCCACGTACAACGGCTCCGATGACCCGCTTAACTGGCTCAACCAGTGTGACCAGTTATTTCGAGGACAGTGCACGCCCGCGTCGGAACGCACTTGGCTGGCTTCCTACCATCTCCGCGGGGCCGCCTAGACATGGTACTATGCCCTCGAACAGGGCGAGGGCGGCATGCCCCCGTGGGATCGTTTCCGAGAGCTGTGCCTTCTTCGTTTTGGGCCACCGGTACGCGGGAGCCGCTTGGCCGAGTTGGGCCGTCTGCCGTTCACCTCCACGGTGCAGGACTTCACCGATCGCTTCCAGGCCCTAGCGTGCCACGCACCCGGTGTGACGGCCTTACAGCGGGCGGAGATTTTCATCGGCGGCCTCCCCGACCACATCCGCGTGGACGTCGAGATGAAGGGGCCACAAGACCTTCAGACGGCCATGTACTATGCCCGGGCGTTCAAGCAGCGCGCCGAGGCCGTGACGCGTCCATCCGCGCCACGTGGGGGCCGACAGCTTCCCCGGCCGCCTCCGGCAGCACCGGCGTCGTCTACAGCTGCTCCGGCGCCCGTTCAGGCACCGACGCGGCCATTCAGGCGCCTCACCCAGGCGGAACAGCTGGAACGCCGGCGACTGGGCTTGTGCTTCAACTGTGATGCGCCCTATGCACCAGGTCATGTCTGTCCTCGCCTCTTCTACTTGGAGACGACCGACGAGCCTGAGGAGGAGCCACTGGAGGATGACCTCGGCGCTCCAGCCCTTGCGGAGCCCGCAGCGGCGCCCGCGCCCGCCCCGGCCACCGCCCTTGTGGTGTCCGTACACGCGCTGGCCGGCATCCGTGATGAACGGACGATGCTCTTACCGGTCATGATCCAGGGCGAGCGCCTGGTGGCCCTAGTGGACACAGGGTCCACGCATAACTTCCTGCCGGAGACCACCATGCGGTGCCTTGCATTACAGCCGACCGGTGGTGAACAGTTGCGAGTCACAGTCGCTATGGCGACCGTCTCCGCTGCCACGGGCTCGCCCACGACGTGCCCATCACTATCGGCGACGAGCACTTCACCATCACCTGCGCAGGCATCGACTTGGGCTGCTTCGACTTCATCCTCGGCGTCGACTTCTTGCGCACTCTTGGTCCTATTCTTTGGGATTTGGACGCGCTGACGATGACCTTCTGGCGGTTGGGCCGCCGCGTTCGGTGGGCCGGCATTGGGGGTGCCGCACCCACCCCTCCACTCCAGCTCGCCGCGACCACCGCCACGGCCGAGCACCCACTATTGGAGAGCCTCCTACAGCAGCATGGCGACATCTTCACCGAGCCACAGGGGCTGCCGCCCGCCCGCGCGTACGATCACCGTATACATCTTCTGCCAGGCTCTGCACCGGTGGCGGTATGGCCTTACCGCTACCCGCAGTTGCAGAAAGATGAGTTGGAGCGGCAGTGTGCGCTCATGCTCGCGGGCATCATCCGGCTATCCACTTCGCCGTTTACCGCACCGGTGCTTCTCGTTCGCAAGTCAGACGGCACATGGCGTTTCTACATCGACTACCGTGCCCTTAATGCTGTCACACTCAAGGATAAGTTCCCTATTCCGGTGGTCGGCGAGCTCTTCGATGAGCTCCACGGGGCGTGCTTCTTCACCAAACTCGACCTCCGGTCGGGGTACCACCAGGTGCGCATGCACCCTGATGACATCGCCAAGACGGCGTTGCGGACTCATCACGGCCACTTCGAGTTCTTAGTGATGCCCTTTGGCCTCACCAACGCCCCGGCAACCTTCCAGGCTCTGATGAACGACGTCCTCCAGCCCAACTTACGCCGGTTTGTGCTCGTTTTCTTTGATGGTATTCTGATCTACAGTGCATCTTGGGCAGAGCACCTACAGCACGTCGCCATCGTCTTCAACGAGCTTCGGGCGCACCATCTCCATCTTGAGCGCTCGAAGTGCTCGTTCGGGACGCCTTCGGTGGCCTACTTGGGCCACGTCATCTCGACCGACGGGGTCGCTATGGACGCCGACAAGGTGGCCGCCGTCGATGCCTGGCCGATGCCCTAGTCTCCGCGGGCTCTTCGCGGGTTTCTCGGCCTTGCTGGCTACTACCGGAAGTTCATCCAGGAGTTTGGTGTCATCGCTTCGCCACTCACGCGGTTGTTGCGCCGCGACGCTTTCGCCTGGGATGCGGAGGCGACGACAACCTTCGAGGCCCTCAAGGGGGCCCTCATGACGGGGCCCGTTCTTCAGATGCCGGACTTCGACCGGCCATTCGTTGTGGACTGTGACGCCTCGGGTGTGGGGTTCGGCGCTGTGCTTCATCAGGGCGAAGGCCCTCTTGAAGGAAATATGCCCTAGAGGCAATAATAAAGTTATTATTTATTTCCTTATATCATGATAAATGTTTATTATTCATGTTAGAATTGTATTAACCGAAAACATAATACATGTGTGAATACATAGACAAACAGAGTGTCACTAGTATGCCTCTACTTGACTAGCTCGTTAATAAAAGATGGTTATGTTTCCTAACCATAAACAAAGAGTTGTTATTTGATTAACGGGATCACATCATTAGTTGAATGATCTGATTGACATGACCCATTCCATTAGCTTAGCACCCGATCGTTTAGTATGTTGCTATTGCTTTCCTCATGACTTATACATGTTCCTTTGACTATGAGATTATGCAACTCCCGTTTACCGGAGGAACACTTTGTGTGCTACCAAACGTCACAACGTAACTGGGTGATTATAAAGGAGATCTACAGGTGTCTCCAAAGGTACATGTTGGGTTGGCGTATTTCGAGACTAGGATTTGTCACTCCGATTGTCGGAGAGGTATCTCTGGGCCCTCTCGGTGATGCACATCACATAAGCCTTGCAAGCATTGCAACTAATGTGTTAGTTGTGAGATGATGTATTACGGAACGAGTAAAGAGACTTGCCGGTGACGAGATTGAACTAGGTATTGGATACCGACGATCGAATCTCAGGCAAGTAACTTACCCATGACAAAGGGAACAACGTATGTTGTTATGCGGTCTGACCGATAAAGATCTTCGTAGAATATGTAGGAGCCAATATGGGCATCCAGGTCCCGCTATTGGTTATTGACCGGAGATTTGTCTCAGTCATGTCTACAATGTTCTCGAACCGTAGGGTCTGCACGCTTAACGTTACGATGACAGTTATTATGAGTTTATGCATTTTGATGTACCGAAGGTTGTTCGGAGTGCCGGATGTGATCACGGACATGACGAGGAGTCTCGAAATGGTCGAGACATAAAGATCGATATATTGGAAGCCTATATTTGGACATCGGAATCATTCCGGGTGAAATCGGGATTTTACCGGAGTACCAGGGGGTTACCGGAACCCCCCCGGGGGTTATTGGGCCTACATGGGCCATAAGGGAGAAGAGGAGGGCCGGCCAGGGCAGGCCGCGCGCCCCCTCCCCCCTAGTCCGAATAGGACAAGGAAGGGGGGGGGGCGCCCCCCCTTACCTCTTCCCCTTCCCCCTTTCCTTCTCCAACAAGGCAAGAGGAGGGGAGTCCTACTCCCGGTGGGAGTAGGACTCCTCCAGGCGCACCCCTTGGGGGCCGCCCGCACCTCCCCCTCCCTCCTTTATATACGGGGGCAGGGGGCACCCTAGAAAACATAAGTTGATCTTCGTTATCGTTCCTTAGCCGTATGCGGTGCCCCCCTCCACCATATTCCACCTCGATCATATCGTTGCAGTGCTTAGGCGAAGCCCTACGTTGGTAGAACATCATCATCGTCACCACGCCGTCGTGCTGACGGAACTCATCCTCGAAGCTTTGCGGGATCGGAGCCCGGGGAGCGTCATCGAGCTGTACGTGTGCTAAGAACTCGGAGGTGCCGGAGTAACAGTGCTTGGATCGGTCGGATCGGGAAGACGTACGACTACTTCCTCTACGTTGCGTCAATGCTTCCGCTTCGGTCTACAAGGGTATGTAGACAACACTCTCCCCTCTTGTTGCTATGCATCACCATGATCTTGCGTGTGCGTAGGAATTTTTCTGAAATTACTACGTTCCCCAACAGTGGTATCCGAGCCCAGGTTTTATATGTTGATGTTATATGCACGAGTAGAAAACAAGTGAGTTGTGGGCGATATAAGTCATACTGCTTACCAGCATGTCATACTTTGGTTCGACGGTATTGTTGGACGAAGCGGCCCGGACCAACATTACGCGTACGCTTACACGAGACCGGTTCTCCCGACGTGCTTTGCACAGAGGTGGCTTGCGGGTGACAGTTTCTCCAACTTTAGTTGAACTGAGTGTGGCTACACCCGGTCCTTGCGAAGGTTAAAACAGCACCAACTTGACAAACTATCGTTGTGGTTTTGATGCGTAGGTAAGATTGGTTCTTGCTTAAGCCCGTAGCAGCCACGTAAAACTTGCAACAACAAAGTAGAGGACGTCTAACTTGTTTTTGCAGGGCATGTTGTGATGTCATATGGTTAAGACATGATGCTAAATTTTATTGTATGAGATGATCATGTTTTGTAACTGAGTTATCGGCAACTGGCAGGAGCCATATGGTTGTCGCTTTATTGTATGCAATGCAATCGCGCTATAATGCTTTACTTTATCACTAAGCGGTAGCGATAGTCATGGAAGCATAAGATTGGCGAGACGACAACGATGCTACGATGGAGATCAAGGTGTCGCGCCGGTGACGATGGTGATCACGACGGTGCTTCGAAGATGGAGATCACAAGCACAAGATGATGATGGCCATATCATATCACTTATATTGATTGCATGTGATGTTTATCTTTTATGCATCTTATCTTGCTTTGATTGACGGTAGCATTATAAGATGATCTCTCACTAATTATCAAGAAGTGTTCTCCCTGAGTATGCACCGTTGCGAAAGTTCTTCGTGCTGAGACACCACGTGATGATCGGGTGTGATAGGCTCTACGTTCAAATACAACGGGTGCAAAACAGTTGCACACGCGGAATACTCAGGTTATACTTGACGAGCCAAGCATATACAGATATGGCCTCGGAACACGGAGACCGAAAGGTCGAGCGTGAATCATATAGTAGATATGATCAACATAGTGATGTTCACCAATGAAACTACTCCATCTCACGTGATGGATCGGACATGGTTTAGTTAATTTGGATCACGTAATCACTTAGAGGATTAGAGGGATTTCTATCTAAGTGGGAGTTCTTTAAGTAAATTAATTGAACCTAAATTTATCATGAAACTTAGTACCTGATAGTATCTTGCTTGTTTATGTTTGATTGTAGATAGATGGCTCGTGCTGTTGTTCCGTTGAATTTTAATGCGTTCCTAGAGAAAACAAAGTTGAAAGATGATGGTAGCAATTACACGGACTGGGTCCGTAACTTGAGGATTATCCTCATTGCTGCACAGAAGAATTACGTCCTAGAAGCACCGCTGGGTGCCAGGCCTGCTGCTGGAGCGACACCAGATGTTATGAACGTCTGGCAGAGCAAAGCTGATGACTACTCGATAGTTCAGTGTGCCATGCTTTACGGCTTAGAATCGGGACTTCAACGACGTTTTGAACGTCATGGAGCATATGAGATGTTCCAGGAGTTGAAGTTAATATTTCAAGAAAATGCCCGGATTGAGAGATATGAAGTCTCCAATAAGTTCTATAGCTGCAAGATGGAGGAAAACAGTTCTGTCAGTGAGCATATACTCAAAATGTCTGGGTATAATAATCACTTGATTCAATTGGGAGTTAATCTTCTAGATGATTGCGTCATTGACAGAATTCTCCAATCACTGCCACCAAGCTATAAGAGCTTCGTGATGAACTATAATATGCAAGGGATGAATAAAACTATTCCCGAGCTCTTCGCAATGCTGAAAGCTGCGGAGGTAGAAATCAAGAAGGAGCATCAAGTGTTGATGGTCAACAAGACCACTAGTTTCAAGAAAAAGGGCAAAGGGAAGAAGAAGGGGAACTTCAAAAGGAACGGCAAGCAAGTTTCTACTCAAGAGAAGAAACCCAAAACTGGACCTAAGCCTGAAACTGAGTGCTTCTACTGCAAGCAGACTGGTCACTGGAAGCGGAACTGCCCCAAGTATTTGGTGGATAAGAAGGATGGCAAGGTGAACAAAGGTATATGTGATATACATGTTATTGATGTGTACCTTACTAATGCTCGCAGTAGCACCTGGGTATTTGATACTGGTTCTGTTGCTAATATTTGCAACTCGAAACAGGGACTACAGATTAAGCGAAGATTGGCCAAGGACGAGGTGACGATGCGCGTGGGAAACGGTTGCCAAGTCGATGTGATCGCAGTCGGCACGCTACCTCTACATCTACCTTCGGGATTAATATTAGACCTAAATAATTGTTATTTGGTGCCAGCGTTAAGCATGAACATTATATCTGGATCTTGTTTGATGCGAGACGGTTATTCATTTAAATCTGAGAATAATGGTTGTTCTATTTATATGAGCACTATCTTTTATGGTCATGCACCCTTGAAGAGTGGTCTATTTTTGATGAATCTTGATAGTAGTGACACACATATTCATAGTGTTGAAGCCAAAAGATGCAGAGTTAATAATGATAGTGCAACTTATTTGTGGCACTGCCGTTTAGGTCATATCGGTGTAAAGTGCATGAAGAAACTCCATACTGATAGACTTTTGGAACCACTTGATTAAGAATCACTTGGTACTTGCGAACCGTGCCTCATGGGCAAGATGACTAAAACACCGTTCTCCGGTACTATGGAGAGAGCAACAGATTTGTTGGAAATCATACAAACAGATGTATGTGGTCCGATGAATATTGAGGCTCGTGGCGGATATCGTTATTTTCTCACCTTCACAGATGACTTAAGCAGATATGGGTATATCTACTTAATGAAACACAAGTCTGAAACATTTGAAAAGTTCAAAGAATTTCAGAGTGAAGTAGAAAATCATCGTAACAAGAAAATAAAATTCCTACGATCTGATCGTGGAGGAGAATATTTGAGTTACGAGTTTGGTGTACATTTGAAAAATTGTGGAATAGTTTCGCAACTCACGCCACCCAGAACACCACAACGTAATGGTGTGTCCGAATGTCGTAATCGTACTTTACTAGATATGGTGCGATCTATGATGTCTCTTACTGATTTACCGCTATCGTTTTGGGGATACGCTCTAGAGACGGCCGCATTCACGTTAAATAGGGCACCATCAAAATCCGTT
Organism: Triticum urartu; assembly: GCF_056163025.1. Classification (NCBI taxonomy): domain Eukaryota; kingdom Viridiplantae; phylum Streptophyta; class Magnoliopsida; order Poales; family Poaceae; genus Triticum; species Triticum urartu. The sequence goes on along the minus strand of NC_141879.1, from coordinate 747,822,842 downwards.
GAGACGACGCCTTATGAACTGTGGTTTGGCAAGAAACCAAAGTTGTCGTTTCTGAAAGTTTGGGGCTGCGATGCTTATGTGAAAAAGCTTCAACCTGATAAGCTCGAACCCAAATCGGATAAATGTGTCTTCATAGGATATCCAAAGGAAACTATTGGATACACCTTCTATCACAGATCCGAAGGCAAGACTTTTGTTGCTAAATTCAGAAATTTTTTGGAGAAGGAGTTTCTCTCGAAAGAAGTGAGTGGGAGGAAAGTAGAACTTGACAAGGTAACTGTACCTGCTCCCTTATTGGAAAGTAGTGCATCACACAAAACTGTTTCAGTGACACCTACACCAGTTAGTGAGGAAGCTAATGATGATGATCATGAAACTTCAGAACAAGATACTACTGAACCTCGTAGATTAACCAGAGTGAGATCCGCGCCAGAGTGGTACGGTAATCCTGTTCTGGAAGTCATGCTACTAGATCATGATGAACCTACGAACTATGAAGAAGCGATGGTGAGCCCAGATTCCGCAAAATGGCTTGAAGCCATGAAATCTGAGATGGGATCCATGTATGAGAACAAAGTATGGACTTTGGTTGACTTGCCCGATGATCGACAAGCAATTGAGAATAAATGGATCTTCAAGAAGAAGACTGACACTGACGGTAATATTACTGTCTACAAAGCTCGACTTGTCGCAAAAGGTTTTTGGCAAGTTCAAGGGATTGACTATGATGAGACCTTCTCACCCGTAGAGATGCTTAAGTCTGTCTGAATCATGTTTGCAATTGCCGCATTTTATGATTATGAAATTTGGCAGATGGATGTCAAAACTGCATTCCTGAATGGATTTCTGGAAGAAGAGTTGTATATGATGCAACCAGAAGGTTTTGTCGATCCAAAGGGAGCTAACAAAGTGTGCAAGCTCCAGCGATCCATTTATGGACTGGTGCAAGCCTCTCGGAGTTGGAATAAACGCTTTGATAGTGTGATCAAAGCATTTGGTTTTATACAGACTTTTGGAGAAGCATGTATTTACAAGAAAGTGAGTGGGAACTCTGTAGCATTTCTGATATTATATGTAGATGACATATTACTAATTGGAAATGATATAGAATTTCTGGATAGCATAAAGGGATACTTGAATAAGAGTTTTTCAATGAAAGACCTCGGTGAAGCTGCTTACATATTAGGCATTAAGATCTATAGAGATAGATCAAGACGCTTAATTGGACTTTCACAAAGCACATACCTTGACAAAGTTTTGAAGAAGTTCAAAATGGATCAAGCAAAGAAAGGGTTCTTGCCTGTGTTACAAGGTGTGAAATTGAGTAAGACTCAATACCCGACCACTGCAGAAGATAGAGAGAAAATGAAAGATGTTCCCTATGCTTCAGCCATAGGCTCTATCATGTATGCAATGCTGTGTACCAGACCTGATGTGTGCCTTGCTATAAGTTTAGCAGGGAGGTACCAAAGTAATCCAGGAGTGGATCACTGGACAGCGGTCAAGAACATCCTGAAATACCTGAAAAGGACTAAGGATATGTTTCTCGTATATGGAGGTGACGAAGAGCTCATCGTAAAAGGTTACGTTGATGCAAGCTTTGACACTGATCCGGACGATTCTAAATCGCAAACCGGATACGTGTTTACATTAAACGGTGGAGCTGTCAGTTGGTGCAGTTCTAAACAAAGCGTCGTAGCGGGATCTACATGTGAAGCGGAGTACATAGCTGCTTCAGAAGCAACAGATGAAGGAGTCTGGATGAAGGAGTTCATATCCGATCTAGGTGTCATACCTAGTGCATCGGGTCCAATGAAAATCTTTTGTGACAATACTGGTGCAATTGCCTTGGCAAAGGAATCCAGATTTCACAAGAGAACCAAGCACATCAAGAGACGCTTCAATTCCATCCGGGATCTAGTCCAGGTGGGAGACATAGAGATTTGCGAGATACATACGGATCTGAATGTTGCAGACCCGCTGACTAAGCCTCTTCCACGAGCAAAACATGATCAGCACCAAGGCTCCATGGGTGTTAGAATCATTACTGTGTAATCTAGATTATTGACTCTAGTGCAAGTGGGAGACTAAAGGAAATATGGCCTAGAGGCAATAATAAAGTTATTATTTATTTCCTTATATCATGATAAATGTTTATTATTCATGCTAGAATTGTATTAACCGGAAACATAATACATGTGTGAATACATAGACAAACAAAGTGTCACTAGTATGCCTCTACTTGACTAGCTCGTAAATCAAAGATGGTTATGTTTCCTAACCATAGACAAAGAGTTGTTATTTGATTAACAGGATCACATCATTAGTTGAATGATCTGATTGACATGACCCATTCCATTAGCTTAGCACCCGATCGTTTAGTATGTTGCTATTGCTTTCTTCATGACTTATACATGTTCCTTTGACTATGAGATTATGCAACTCCCGTTTACCGGAGGAACACTTTGTGTGCTACCAAACGTCACAACGTAACTGGGTGATTATAAAGGAGCTCTACAGGTGTCTCCAAAGGTACATGTTGGGTTGGCGTATTTCGAGACTAGGATTTGTCACTCCGATTGTCGAAGAGGTATCTCTGGGCCCTCTCGGTGATGCACATCACATAAGCCTTGCAAGCATTGCAACTAATGTGTTAGTTGTGAGATGATGTATTACGGAACGAGTAAAGAGACTTGCCGGTGACGAGATTGAACTAGGTATTGGATACCGATGATCGAATCTCAGGCAAGTAACTTACCGATGACAAAGGGAACAACGTATGTTGTTATGCGGTCTGACCGATAAAGATCTTCGTAGAATATGTAGGAGCCAATATGGGCATCCAGGTCCCGCTATTGGTTATTGACCGGAGATTTGTCTCAGTCATGTCTACATTGTTCTCGAACCGTAGGGTCCGCACGCTTAACGTTACGATGACAGTTATTATGAGTTTATGCATTTTGATGTACCGAAGGTTGTTCAGAGTCCCGGATGTGATCACGGACATGACGAGGAGTCTCGAAATGGTCGAGACATAAAGATCGATATATTGGAAGCCTATATTTGGACATCGGAATCATTCCGGGTGAAATCGGGATTTTACCGGAGTACCGGGGGGTTACCGGAACCCCCCCGGGGCTTATTGGGCCTACATGGGCCATAAGGGAGAAGACGAGGGCCGGCCAGGGCAGGCCGCGCGCCCCCTCCCCCCCTAGTCCGAATAGGACAAGGAAGGGGGGGGGGGCGGCGCCCCCCTTTCCTCTTCCCCTTCCCCCTTTCCTTCTCCAACAATGCAAGAGGAGGGGAGTCCTACTCCCGGTGGGAGTAGGACTCCTCCAGGCGCACCCCTTGGGGGCCGGCCGCACCTCCCCCTCCCTCCTTTATATACGGGGGCAGGGGGGCACCCTAGAACACATAAGTTGATCTTTGTGATCGTTCCTTAGCCGTGTGCGGTGCCCCCCTCCACCATATTCCACCTCGATCATATCGTTGCAGTGCTTAGGCGAAGCCCTGCGTCGTTAGAACATCATCATCGTCACCACGCCGTCGTGCTGACGGAACTCATCCCCGAAGCTTTGCTGGATCGGAGCCCGGGGAGCGTCATCGAGCTGTACGTGTGCTAAGTACTCGGAGGTGTCGGAGTAACGGTGCTTGGATCGGTCGGATCGGGAAGACGTACGACTACTTCCTCTATGTTGCGTCAACGCTTCCGCTTCGGTCTACAAGGGTATGTAGACAACACTCTCCCCTCTCGTTGCTATGCATCACCATGATCTTGCGTGTGCGTAGGAATTTTTTTGAAATTACTACGTTCCCCAACACCTCTCGCCTTCTTCAGTCGGCCCTTTGCCCCGCGCCATCTCAAGCTCGCGGCGTACGAGCGGGAGCTCATTGGCTTGGTGCAGCGGTGCGCCATTGGCGGCCCTATCTATGGGGCCGGTCTTTCCAGATTCGCATGGACCACTACAGCCACAAGTTCTTGCTGGATCAGAGGCTCTCCACCGTGCCCCAGCATCAGTGGATTAGCAAGCTCTTCGGCTTCGATTTCTCCATCGAGTATCGCTCGGGTCGTCTTAATACCATGGCCAGCTGGTCTTCTTCAGCCCCTGGATGTGCCTTCTCAGGTCTGGGCCGATATCTCCATGGACTTCATCGAGGGGCTTCCCAAGGTGGGAGGCAAGTCAGTCATTATCACGGTGGTCGACCGCTTTTCTAAATATGCTCACTTCATCGCGCTGGGGCATCCCTACACCGCCGCATCCGTGGCTCGTGCCTTCTTCGACGGTATCGTCCGTCTGCACGGGTTTCCTGCTTCGATCGTCAGTGATCGCGACACGGTGTTCACAGGCCATGTCTGGCGCGATCTCTTCAAGATGGTGGGCGTTAAGCTCCGCTTAAGCACGGCCTTCCACCCCCAGACGGACGGCCAATCGGAGGTGGTTAACAAGGTGATCGCCATGTATTTATGCTGTGTTACAGGTGATCGGCCTCGTGCTTGGGTGGATTGGCTCGCATGGGCGGAGTACTGCTACAACACCTCCTACCACTCTGCCCTGCGTGCGACACCATTTGAGGTGGTCTACGGGTGGCCACCTCCGCCGATCTTGCCGGTGGACCCGGCTACGGCGAGGACGAAGGCGGCAGGCGACCTTATTCGCACCCGTGACGAGATGCTTGCTGAGGTCCGTCAGCGTCTCCTTCAGGCTCAGCAACTGGCGCATCATTACTACAACGACCACCATCACGAGGCGGAGTTCGCGGTGGGTGATTGGGTGTGGCTGCGTCTTCTCCACCGCTCTACGCAGTCACTCGACCCGCGCGCGAAGCACAAGCTCGGGCCTCGCTACGCGGGACCCTTCGCCATCTTGGAGCGCATCGGGTAGGTGGCCTATCGTCTTCAGCTGCCGGCCGGCGCTCGCATCCACGATGTGTTTCATGTGGGGCTGCTCAAGCCTTTTCATGGAGAGCCTCCGGCGGCTCCACCAGCGCTTCCTCCGACCACCAACGGACGTCTTCTTCCGGAGCCAGAGAAGGTGTTGAAGGCGCAACTTTGTCGCGGGGTGTGGTTCATCTTGATCCAGTGGGCGGGCCTTCCAGTGGAGTAGGCTACTTGGGAGCCACGTGAGGATTTCCGCCACCACTATCAAGACTTTCAGCTCGAGGACGAGCTGTTTGTGCAGGCGGGGAGAGATGTTATGACCGGTTTACAATACAACCAGAGGAGGCCCGCTGGGTAGTAGATTAAGGGCTTGGCCCACAAGTTATCTTAGGCTAGTCATTTTCAGGTTATAAATATTAGATTGTAAGATACCTTTTGAGATTAAGCAATAAAGATAGTTCTATCATATTGCCCGGCTCCAGAGGAGCCGGAAACCCTAGCCGCACCTTGCCCTAGCCGCGCCGCCCTTCTTCTCCCTCGCGACGGCGCCAATACGCCGGAGCCGCCGTCCTCGCCCCCAACCCTCGCTGTCCTGCCCGTATAACCTATGGAGTAGAACCGGTGGGAACCCTAGTCCTACCATGGTTGCTGCATCAAAGTGAACACCGCTGTTTTGGTTGTTGCTACTTTGATCTTGGGCGATTGTGTAAAATGTATTCCCGTTTATCTCGTACCCTTTGTAAGTCAATATAGTAGAAGACGGTCCCCTAGCCAACGAGTACAGCTCATCAGAAACAGTGTTGTCACCCCGGAGATGTGTTTGCAACCAACTGCCGAAAGTCCTGATGTGTTCACATGTAATCCAGTCGTCACATTGCTCCGGGTGTTTGGAGCGCAGAATGTTCTTGTGTTCATTGACATACGGGGTCACCAAGGTAGAATTTTGTAGAACTGTGTAGTGTGCTTGAGACCAAGAATGCCCGTCCCTACATATTATTGAGTCCCCTCCTAGCGTGCCTTTTCCAATCAGTCTCCCCTCATACCGCGATTGAGGGAGACCAATCTTCTTAAGGTCAGGAATAAAGTCAACACAATACCCAATGACATCCTCTATTTGATGGCCATGGAGATGCTTCCTTCTGGCCTAGCGCGGTTACGGACATATTTCTTTAGGACTCCCATGAACCTCTCAAAGGAGAACATATTGTGTAGAAATACAGGGCCTAGAACGACAATCTCGTCGACTAGATGAACTAGGACGTGCTTCATGATATTGAAGAAGGATGGCGGGAACACCAGATCGAAACTAACAAGACATTGCGCCACATCAGTCCTTAACCTTGGTAGGATTTCTGGATCGATCACCTTCGGAGAGATTGCATTGAGGAATGCACATAGCTTCACAATGGTTAATCAAACGTTTTCCGGTAGAAGCCCCCTCAATGCAACTGGAAGCAGTTGCGTCATAATCATGTGGCAGTCATGGGACTTTAGGTTCTGAAACTTTTTCTCTGACATATTTATTATTCCCTTTATATTCGACGAGAAGCCAGACAGGACCTTCATACTGAGCAGGCATTCAAAGAAGATTTCCTTCTCTTCTTTGGTAAGAGCGTAGCTGGCAGGACCTTCATACTGCTTTGGAGGCATGCCGTATTTTTCGTGCACACGTTGCTGGTCCTCCCGTGTCTCCGGTATAGATTTCTTCTTCCACATGGGTGCGCATCCCTTAGCGTCATTCGTAACAGATAGTCCGGGACCCTTTCCAAAGATTACTTGTAAATCATTGACCATAGCAAGTATGTGATCACCGGTACGGATGGCGGGCTTCTTCCGGTGATCCGCCTCGCCTTTGAAATGCTTGCCTTTCTTCCGACATTGATGGTTGGTCGGAAGAAATCGACGATGCAGTACACATTCTTCTTGCATTTGTCTAGATATATACTTTCGGTGTCATCTAAACAGTGCATGCATGCGTTGTATCCCGTGTTTGTCTATCCTGAAAGGTTACTGAGAGCAGGCCAATCATTGATGGTTACAAACAACAACGCATGTAGGTCAAATTCCTGCTGTTTGTGCTCATCCCACACACGTACACCATTTCTATTCCACAGCTGTAAAAGTTCTTCAACTAATGGCCTTAGCTACACATGAATGTCATTGCCGGGTTGCTTAGGGCCTTGGATGAGAACTGGCATCATAATGAACTTCCGCTTCATGCACAGCCAAGGAGGAAGGTTATACATACATAGAGTCACGGGCCAGGTGCTGTGATTGCTGCTCTGTCATCCACGCTTAAACCAAACCATACATTTCTTGCGTCACCTGCAAAGTCCTCCCAGTACTTTCTCTTGATTTTTCTTCACTGCGACCCGTCAGCGGGTGCTCTCAACTTCCTGTCTTTCTTATGGTCCTCTTTGTGCCATCGCATCAACTTGGCATGCTCTTTATTTCTGAACAGACGCTTCAACAGTGGTATTATAGGAGCATACCACATCACCTTGGCAGGAACCCTCTTCCCGGGGCGCTCGCCGTCAACATCGCCAGGGTCATCTCATCTAATCTTGTACGCAATGCACCGCATACCGGGCATGCATTCAAATCTTCGTACGCACTGCGGTAGAGGATGGAGTCATTAGGGCATGCATGTATCTTCTGCACCTCCAATCCTAGAGGGCATACAACCTTCTTTGCCGCGTACATACTGTCAGGCAATTTGTTATCCTTTGGAAGCTTCTTCTTTTATATTTTCAGTAGCTTCTCAAATCCTTTGTTAGGTACACCATTCTCTGCCTTCCACTGTAGCAATTCCAGTGTGGTACCGAGATTTGTGTTGCCATCTTCGCAGTTGGGGTACAACCCTTTTTTGTGATCCTCTAACATGCGACCGAACTTCAGCTTCTCCTTTTCACTTTCGCACTGTCTCTTTGCATCAACAATGACCCAGCGAAGATCATCATCGGGCACATCGTCTGGTTCCTCTTGATCTTCAGCTTCCACCGTTGCAGCATCACCGTATTCAGGGGCACATAGTTGTTATCATCCTCTTCTTCTTCGTTGTCTTCCATCATAACCCCTCTTTCTTCGTGCTTGGTCCAAACATTATAGTGTGGCATGAAACCCTTATAAAGCAGGTGGGTGTGAAGGGTTTTCGAGTCAGAGTAAGACCTCGTATTCCCACATATAGGGCAGGGACAACACATAAAACAAATTTTCTTGTTTGCCTCAGCCACTGCGAGAAAATTATGCACGCCCTCAATGTACTAGGAGGTGCGTCTGTTACCGTACATCCATTGCCGGTTCATCTACGTACATTATATATAATTAAGTGTGTCAAAAACCATTACAGAATATCATAAATAGATAAGTGACCAAATTAATAGAAGTTCATCATCACATTAAAACCGAAGTATATACATAGTTCTCATTGAACAACATATAGCTTTCCAGAGCATCTAATTAAACCATACATTGAAACTATATAAAACATTTCAATGCAACAACAAATGCGATCATAATCGCAACTAAGGTAACAATTTATCCAACGGCATAATGACACCTAGCCTCAGTATGAATGGCATATTTTCTAATCTTTCTAATCTTCAAGCGCATTGCATCCATCTTGATCTTTTGATCATCAACGACATCCGCAACATGCAACTCCAATATCATCTTCTCCCCCTCAATTTTTTTAATTTTTCCTTCAAGTAATTGTTTTCTTCTTCAACTAAATTTATCCTCTCGACAATAGGGTTGGTTGAAATTTCTGGTTCACATACCTCCTAGATAAAAAAAATCTATGTCACGTTGGTCGGCATAATTGTCATAAACACTAAATGAACCAAATAGTTATAAAAGATAATATATACCACATCCGAATCATAGATAGTATGAGGACCGACGGAGGTGGGTACCAAAACCATCGCACTATATAATAACAAACAATAATAAAAGTAAGAAAATTACACAAGTATCTATCTAAATCATACAAGTAAGAACCTTTTTCTTTTAGAAAGAACATAAGATCAAGAGACTCACCACGATGGTGCCAGCGACAAGATCGGCGCGGGCGATCGACGGCGGTGAGGACAGGGACGGGACAGGACGGACTGCCAAAACTAGAAAAATCTTGAGAAAAATGGAGTTTCGACAAGGAGCTTCGAGAGGAGAAAGCTTAAGTGTGGCTTGGGCATTTAATCGAACACCTCATGTGCATAGGAGGTGAGCTAGAGCACCACAAAGCTCTCCCACGGTCGGCCAGAAAAACAGAGCACTCCACTACTCTGCTCACAGGCGAGGAGGTATATATAGCCACAACCATTGGTCCCGGTTCGTAGCTGGAACCGGGACTAAATGGTTGCGGGCGAGGAGTTAGGACCATTGGTCCCGGTTCGTGTCTGAAATCGGGACCAAAGGGGCCAGACGAACCGGGACCAATGCTCCACGAGGCCCGAGCGGCCCTCTGGCCTCACGAACCGGGACCGATGCCCCATGTGTCCCGGTTCGTAAGTGAACCTGGATTAATGGGCTTACCCGGTCTGGAGCAAAGCCTTGTTTTCTACTAGTGCGTTCTTTTCTTCCGACGCGCCGTGGTCTGATGGGAGGCAGTTCGGTATTAGCCGAGCTTCTGCTACTGTTTCTGCAGGCTTGATGGAGATGGCGCAGCGAAGCCGCCGCCCCATGTGGCGACAACGGCTTTGGTTTCCGGTTGGTGCTGTATTTAAGGACTAGATTGATTTTCTATTTTCTGTTCTGGGGTCCTCTTTGCAAAAAGCAAGGACTGCTCTGTAATTTTCTGTGCTATGTTGGTCCTTGTGTAATTGGTGCTTGTACTGTTGGCAGAAATATGTAATGCACATTCGGGGTCCTTCGAGACCCCTCTTCTGTTTAATTTAAAATAACAACACCATGGGCGCTCTACCTTTTCCCCTCTTCCCTGGAGCCACACAGAGAAAACAGTAGATGCAATAATTCACTAGCACTGTTTCGAGTCTTGGCCAGCGAGGTCGATGCAATAATTCAGTAGATGCAATAATTCAAATAATTCACTCACTCTCACGCCCGCTCTCTCTCTCTCTCTCTCTCTCTCTCTCTCTCTCTTTCTCCTGGAGCCGCCGCCTGCACAGCGCCACAGTAGCCGGCCGAGCACGCCGCGGTCGACACCGTCCAAGGGGAGGACAACGCCGCTACACTGCTAACACCCGCATCGCAACCGTCCACGGAGGCCTCGGCGCGTCGGAGAGCGAGCCACGTGGAGGGATCTGGGCTGGGGAAGCACCGCCGCCCGTCTGGTTGAAGCCGCCGGGGAACGGTGGGCTGCTCCCGTCGGCCACAGTCTGCACAATCCCGTCGGTGAGTCTCTTCCACCTTTTCTCGTCTTATCCTCCTCTCCTCGGTACAGTACGTTCTCACGGTCAACCATGGCTACTTGCAGGCTTGCAGTCTGAGCCTTTTCCCTGTCTTTGAGGGGGGAAGAAGAAAGGGGCGATGGCGCAGTCGGCTGTGAGCACCGTGCTCAGGAGCGTGGGCAGTCTTGCAGTCCAGGAGACCACATTCTTGTGTGCAGTCAACCTTGAAGTGGGGTTGTTGAAAGATGAACTGATGAGGTTGGAGGCCTACCTCAAAGATGTTGATAGCAAGTGGAGATCAGGAAATGCAAGGGTTGCAGTCTTGGTGAGCCAGATCAGGGCTGCGGCTTATGAAGCTCAGAACATCATTGAAGCTGCAGATCACATGGAGAAGAGAAACAGGCTCAAGAAGGGATTCACGGGTGCTATTTCAAGGTATGCTCGCCTACCGACTGACTTGGTCACCCTTCGTAAAATCGGTGTTGAAATTCAACATGTAAGAAGGAAGCTCAATGAGATTTTTGCAACTGCGGCAAAACTGAATATTAATTTGGATAATAATATTCTAGTTGAGGATGAGTCTCCACAAGATGATGGTCCTATACATCAAAACTCTGAAGATGATGTTGCCATGGTTGGTTTTGAGGATGAGCACAAAGAAATAGTGGACAAGTTAGTTGACAATGATTACCTGCTTAGTGTTGTGTCTATAGTTGCCATGGGCGGGGCAGGAAAAACAACACTTGCTAGAAAGGTCTACACTTCATCCAGAGTTAAGGAGCACTTTGACACACTTGCTTGGGTGACTGTATCTCAAAAGTTCAAGGGTGTTGATTTGCTAAAAGATATTATGAAACAAATCATAGGGCACAAGGACGAGTCAGTTGACCAAATGAAGGAGTATGAGGTGGGAGAGAAGATCAATGAATTTCTGTCACAAAAAAGGTACCTAGTAGTTCTTGATGACGTTTGGGAAACAGACACGTGGGAGCAACTGAACAGAACAACTAAAGTATTTCCAGATGTAACTAATGGTAGTAGAGTACTGTTAACCACACGAAAAGAAGATGTTGCAAACCATGTTGAGATGCCAACCCATGTTCATCCTTTGAAGAAGTTAGATGAAGACAAGAGTTGGGAACTTTTTAATAGCAAAGCTTTACCAACATACAAAAGGTCTGCCATACGTGATGTGCACGAGTTTGAAAAGCTTGGGAGAAAGCTTGCAAAGAAATGTAATGGATTGCCACTTGCACTTGCAGTTTTTGGGGGTTATTTATCTAAAAATCTAAATACACAAATATGATCTGATATACTCTCTGATTGGCCAGCAACCAAGGATGGACAAATGATGAGTGTCATACTGGCACGCAGTTACAAGGACCTACCAAATCATCATTTGAGATCTTGTTTACTCTTTCTTGCTGCTTTTCCTGAGGATTATGTAATATTTGTGTTGGATCTTATTCAATTGTGGATAGCAGAGAGCTTCATTCCACATACACCAAACCATACACTAGAAGAGACGGCATATAATTATGTAACCGAGTTGGCTCAGAGAAGCTTAGTCCAAGTTGTTGGCAGAAGTAGGGCACATGGATGGATAGAGAGAATAAGAATTCACGATATCTTACACGACTGGTGCATAGAAGAGGCAAGACAAGATGGTTTTCTTGATGCCATCGACAAAACTACAGGTCAGGCTTCGTCTCCTGATCTCTTTGTATAGAGTTCTATTGTACTATATCTCTCCTGTATGTGGTTAGTGTCCCTCTAACATATGTGGTGCACTCTGAACAAATTACAGGGCAAGCGGGTGCATCTTCATCTGATAACACAATATCTTATCGTTATTATTTTCAAACACTGAGTGGTCCGATTTTAACAGTGACACCTAATGTCAGAACTTTGCTTGGCTTTGGACGGTCATTTGTGTACTCATCAGTGTCCTTTCCTGAACTAAGATTCCTGAGAGTTCTTAGCATTGAAGATTCTTTTTTATTGCGGGTGAGCATTGAAGATTCAACACTAAAGGATATATCCGGTGTAATTGGTAGGTGCATTCACCTAAGATTGCTTAGGTTGAGACATTGTGAAGGTGTGGCGCTCCCTTCTTCAATTGGAAAACTCCTTTACTTGCAGACTATAGATGTAAGGAACAGGGTATTGGAGTTAGCAGTACCAAACTCTCTCTGGGATATCCCTACTCAAAGGCATGTTTACCTTTCATGTGGGGGAAATTTTTCTCCACCACCACCTGCAAGGAGTGTGCGACTGCAGCCGAAAGAGCTACAGAGCTTTGTGTTGGACCTTAATCCTGTTGGCACAGATTTCTGCTGGCATGACATGATGATTTTCTTGGGCCAGCTGAATCAACTAACAACCTTCTCCTTGTCGATGGACGGCAATAATATACCAGCGGAGGTGCTCAACATATTTGCAAACATGCCTCACCTGGTTGATATTAGTCTCCGCCAATTTGATGTGCTCGAGAAGCTGCCTGCTGAGTTCCCACAAAGCGTACGTCGTCTTATTCTACATGCTGATGTCATAAAACAAGACCCAATGCCGATCCTGGAGGAACTTCCCTGTCTTGTGGAGTTGGAGTTGGATGGGTACAAAGGCCAGACCATGTGCTGCTCTTCCCAAGGGTTCCCTCGGCTGCAAGTGTTAGGACTTGCAAGGTGTGGAGGATGGAGGAAGGGACAATGCCAAAGCTCTCCCACCTGGAACTTATCGGGTGCAGGAAGATGAGCAAGCTCCCCGTGGGGTTGCTGCACCTTCTGTCCCTTGGTCACCTGAAGCTGACCTTTATGTACCACATTTCTGAAGATGACATCACACGAAAGGAGCTGCGGCAGAAAGGATGCGAGGTATACATACTTATACGCAGCTTAAGCATAGTTAATTAATTTGCCACACCTTCCATTTTCATTGTTGTCTATACTTGTGCTTGTCTTATGAGTGCTTTGTTTTTTGCGCAGGTATACATATACTAGTTGGTGACTGCAGATCTGTGGGACGGACGCGAGGAATTCATCTTCATTCTCGTCTGAAATCTGGCGCCCACACCCGAATCCTCAATTGTCCCCTCCCGATTCATTCTCGAACCCATCTCCCTCCTCCCAATCCACATAATATACCACTTTACTTCTCCTCTTTCCCTTGAAGGACACTCTCTCCTCCAATGGCCCCTCGCTCCTCCTGCTTCTTGGTCTAGAATCCTTAATCGTCCTCCCAACACCAATGTCGCCGCCTTCTCGTCCTACGATGCCGTCGGCCATGTACAAGATGGAGCTGAGGGGGTCTCGGAGAGGCCGCTGCCCATCGCGGACCTTCATCCCCGGTGCCCAGGTCGCTCCACCACACCTCAGGAGACGGTCATCAATCGATAAATTTGTACATGTAATGATCAATTTGTATTATTTTATAACAAACAAAAAGACTGTTCTGTTAGCGGACTCATGATGTCATCTGTAAACTCTTGGTATATCTTTTTCAGTGGGATCTCAATGTTATTAACGACAAATGTGTACAGTCTAATATGATATCCTAGTCAGCCAGGTTAGAGAGCTTTGGCATGGTCCCAACCTCGATCTTCAAACCCTCGGTGCAGTGCAATAAAATCTTCAAACTCTTGGTATATCTTCGACGGCAAGAGATGAATGTGTTATATCCATCCTCCATATATCTACTCATCTGTCTTTTTCGATAAAGGACGCTCTTATTATCTCAAAATGTAGCATCAAAGAGATACAAAGCATTAAGAGTATCATCCGGCCTGTGCATAACTAGGATGCACAGCCAAACACCGGTAGTCTGATAAACAGAAAGATAAAAGACTGACAATTCGGCAACAGTAGAGTCCATAGACCAACACTATGTCTATACCGAAAGAGATGGTGGACCGATCCGGAGATTATGCTGCCACCCATGTTGGGAAAAAACCTCCGTAGCCCCCTGCTCCAACATCGTACACACCGTCTTGAACATCCGTTGGTACTCCGCTCGTTGTAGCGTACACCACGTACGAAGTGAGTGCGTACAACGGAAAATAACCTGCAAAGAAGAAGCATTTTTATCATTAAAAAAAACATCATTTCTACATAGCCAAAACGACCATAGTAAGGCATACGCTCCCACGCTTATTAGCGTTTTGTACCTATTTGGAATACCATCCAGCCAATGACCAAAAATATTGGCAACACTTGTGGGCGGATACAAATTTGATGCTATTTGGATGGCTGACCACATAGAATGCGCAAAGTTACATTGGAAAAAGAGATATTTAATTGTCTCATCATGAGTACAAAAACAACATTTCTTACTTCCCGACCAGTTGCATCCCGACCAGTTGCGTCGTGCGAGGTTGTCTTTTGTTAGCACAACTCCCCTACAGAGATACCACATAAATATTTTAACTTTAAGTGATACCTTCGCTTTCCAATTTTTTTTTGTTAGTATTCACCGGCACCTCAGAATGTGTGAGTGCATGATACATAGTGTCTACTGTGAAAGACTCCGATGTAGTAAGGTTCCAGCGAAACACATCAGGACCTTGTGTCAGATTAATCGAATCCAGACGAGACAAGAGATTATTCCATGACATAAGTCGGGTGCCAATCAAATCCCGCCTGAACGAAATATTTGGCGGGGATGAGCTGAGCACTTGCGCAATATTATTATTCTTATCGCGTGCAATGATGTATAAGGCTGGGTATTATTCTCGGGGACTAGAATTGCCTAGTCAGATGTCTTCCCGAAAACGAATCTCCGACCCATCTTTTATCGCGAAAGACCCAAAGTGAAAGACATGTTTTTTTGCCGCCATTAGGCCAGACCAAAAGTGTGAGTCTCCAGGTTTCCAAAATACCTGAGACACTGCCTTTTGGCATATATACTTGTTGCGCAACATGGTTTGCCAAACGCCATCCTTAGTAAGAAGTTTGAACAACCATTTACTAAGTAGCACTACTAGGAAAAGGGCTAGAGATGAAATTGACACTAATGGCGCACCAGAGAAGTGGTGCGCCACTACTATATATACTAATGGCGCACCATGTGAAGATGCCCCATTAGTGTGGAAGACAATAATGGCGCACCGGGCACACGGTGCGCCACTAGTAACAAAATGTTTTTTTTCATTTTTTCAAACATACTAATGGCGCATCCAGGCAGAGTGCGCCATTAGTAGTTAGAACTACTAATGGCGCACCAGCCATAGAGTAGGCCACTACTGTATTTTTTTAACTTTTTTGCAAAACTACTAATGGCGCACCGTTGCATAGTGCGTCATTACTAGTTTAAACTAGTAATGGCGCACTGTGCCACGGTGCGCCATTAGTATAAAAATTATTTTTAATACTTTTTTGCAAAACTTCTAATGGCGCATGTCTATATCGTGCGGCGTCACTCGATACAAGAAGAGGAAGAAAGCTCCTCGAAAAGTGGTGTGGTATTTTCCGATCACTCCTCGTCTGCAGCGGTATTTCGTGGACCCTAAGGTAGCAAAGCTCCTGCGTTGGCACGCGGATAGGGAGGGGAAGAAGCAAGAAGATGACGTGAGTCGGTTGGCGTGAGGCAACTCAGAAGGCTACAGGAAGAGATCGTGGTGATACTATGCGAGCTTGAGATGTACTTCCCGCCCGCATTCTTCGACGTTATGGTGCATCTGGTGGTCCTTATCGTGGAGGATATCATCCAACTCGGGCCGACGTTCCTGCACAGCATGATGCCGTTCGAAAGGATGAATGGTGTCATCAAAGGATACGTTTGCAACATGTCACGTCCAGAGGGAAGTATAGCCAGGGGCTTTCTGACCGAAGAGTGCATCTCCTACTGCACGAATTATCTAGGCATCGAGAACCCCGTTGGTCTGCCCGTCAACAGGCACCTCGGCAGGCTCGCTAGATGGGGTCACCGTGAGGGTCGCCGCGAAATGCATGTCGACTTCGAGGGTCGACTCGCCGACTTTGAAAGAGCAAACCTAGTCGCGCTACAACACATTGACTTTGAAAGAGCCAAGTCCAAGACCGCAGGCGCAAACGACACCGCGAAAAATGAGCCATGGGTACTGGCTTCACAAGTGGACCAATGCTTCTTCATTACCGACCCATCAAAGCCCAGTCGTGTTGTCGTGAGGAGAGGCAAAAGGAAGATCATCGGAATGGATGGAGTAGCCAATGAGCAAGACTTCGACAAGTACGGCGACCGGAAGATCGAACATGACGACGACGATGAAGTAGCAGCATACACCCTCCATCTCGATCGCTATCCCCCTCCATCTAGATCTCGATCCCTCCCCCGCTCCACCACCGCCGATGAGCAGCCCCCGCACCCGCCCCCGCTCCACCGCCGCCGACAAGCACCCCGCACCCTCCCCCGCTCCACCGCCGCCGACGAGCACCCCCCGCACCCTCCCCCGCTCCACCGCCGCCGCCGACCCGAAAATTATTACTTTTTTTATAAAAAATATTACTATTTCATATTCATATTCATTTTAAAAAAATAATAATAATAAAGTGTAGACTACAATTGTTGTTAAACAACAATGATTACTGTTTTTATAAAAAAAATTTACTGTTTCATATTCATATTCATTTTTTTAAAAATAATAAAAAAAATTCTTACTTATGGCGCACGGGTAGCTGGTGCGCCATTGCTATCTAAAAAAAGAATACTTATGGCGCACTGTCCCGCTGGTGTGCCATTGCTATGAAAAAAAAACATTCTAATGGCGCACCGCCTGGGGGTGCGCCATTAGTAATCTTCCCCCATCCATACACCACCGACCCACTGCGCCCCCGCCGCCTCCCTCTCCCCTTCCTCCCCCTCGAGCGCCGCCTCCCCCCGAGCCCCGCCCCCCGAGCCCCGCCTCCCCCCTCGAAACCCTAGAAACCCCGCGCCCCCCGCGTCAGCCCCTGCCCTGCGCCGCCTCTACTTCAGTCCGGGCACGGGGTGCAGGACGACGACCGCGTCCGCCGGCCTCCCCACGACCAACCAAGGCGCCCTCGAGCCATCCCTTCGACGCCGCCGCCGACCCCGACCCCTTCGGTGACCGGCCGCGCCCGCCCAGGTACCTCTCCTCCTTCCTCCTTCCTCCCTCTCCTCCTTCCTCCTTCCTCCCTCTCCACCCTTCCCCGACCCCTCCGGCGACCGGCCGCGCCCGCCCAAGTCTGTTCTTTGCAGGATCAGAACAAGTTTGTAACAGGATGCTCTACATTTTTTTTTCAATTGTGCTGTGCTGTTTACAAGGATGTAGAAGTCACCCTAAAAAAGGATGCAAAAGTCTTTCAGTGCAGATTAACTTTGTAGGTTGGAGTTTGGTTAGCCATGGTTCAGCCAACTCTTTCTAGCTTGATTGTTTGGCTGGTTTAGGTGGTGTAATCTAGTGCTGTGCCGCTGATGCAACTGGTGTCCATGAGTACTTATAAATCTAGTTAGAATTAGTTTAAGAATTGATCTGTGTGTATCAATGTGATTGTAGTTTTTCTTGTCATCAAGTTCAGTTGATGTTTATTTAAATATAGCTTATATGATCAGCCACTCTATGTATGATTGTGGCTTGAAGGTTTTGGAAGAATGTTTTTCCTTCAAATTCTATCTGGTGGCATTGTCCTGGACTCCTTAGTTCTGTTGTTAATTGTGCTTCTATTAAAATAATTGGGAGTTACTCACTGTACTGGAACTCTGTAGGTTCAATTTTGGTTAACTAATACTGACGTTATGAGAATGTAAGCACCTATTATTGCTACCGATATCATTGGCTCATTGCTGCCTTTGTGCAATGCAGAACTGTTAAGAGTGATTTGGAGGATTCAAGATTCTATGAAGCTCCTTTGACATTTAAAGCTCAGAACTGAAGGTACTTAATAAACTCAAAAGCATTGATGATAACTCTTGTTGCCTAGAAACAGAGGTAGTTTACATATTGCATTGCTGGTGTTTGTTTATGTTCAGAGTTTAAGCACGTGTAGTGTAGTGTAGTGTAGTGTAGTGTGTGTAGTGAGCTTGTTCTAGTGTAAAATCAGACTAGTATGGCCCTGGCCACAATCTGTCAACTTAGCCTTCTCTGATTTTCAAAACAAGTTAACTGCATTCAGATCTCTTGATGCTCAAAACCTGTCAATTTCTATCAGCTTTTGATCTATCAAGTTGATATTCAGTCAAGTTGATGTCAAACTTGACACATAAACAACAGCTTTAATAAACAGAGAGACAAGATGTAGGGTTTTTTAGCTGCTGCCACAACACAAAGTCTATAGATGCTGAAGTTGTCAGTATTAATTATCAAATCATTCAGAGTAGATGATGCTCTATTTTTGTGGACTTAGTGAACATGATAAGACAAGCCAGATGCTCTATTTTTAATTAACAGTAATCCATGATCCTGCTTACTAGTGAACATGATGTTCGTTTGTTTACAGATATCCTGCTTATATATACTGATGATGAGTCTTGTTGAAACCTTACATATACAGTGAGGAGCTACTGTCAAAAACTTGAGCTACTGTTAAAAAATTCAGTTAGGTACAGTGAGGAGCTAACTGTGTATGAAGGTAACAAGTGTTAAATTGGTGAAAGTAAAAAGGTGTAGTAGTAGTACTTGGTACCAATAATTCTCCGGGTAAAGCAAAAGAGCAAGAGGAGGGAGACATGGAATAAGTCTTGACCTGAAATGTAAACTGAACCCAAAACAAGACTTTCTGCATTTAAACGAGTCGCAATGGACCTACTGCCAGCTTATTTGATCTAGGACAGTATAGTTTTACAAGCTTCGGCAACTTTTTCTTAACTGCTGCTGCTGCTGTTATGCCTGTATTCACTTCTGCTACTGCTGTACTTGTCATGATGTTGTACTTGTGATGATGCTACTTGTGATCTTCTGAATGACCCATTGGCGACTTCATTATGCGGGGATAATGATTTTGCAGGTACCCCGAGAGGCCCTTGAGTTTGCCGGAATGTCGATTAACTTCCGTTCCGGCAAATTCGGGTACTCCATATGTCCTATTTTCAGCAAAGGTCATGCTGAAATTTTCCGTGAATTTTAGCATGACTTTGCTAAAAATAGGACATATTGGGTACTTGCGACTAATGTTGATTATCTTCTGCTCAAAATTTATGCTGCTATAATGTTGCAAGGGTACTAATTGGTCTCTTCTGTTGCTTATCAGAGATGGGGGGAAGCAGCCACCGCCGCTCTGCCTCACCGGAGTACGAGTTGGATGCTTTCGAGTTCTTCACTATCATACTTTCTTCTTCAGTATCAGCCACGAGGCAGGTATATAAAACGAGAGATCTCCCCTTCACCCATCTCATTATGATAACTCTGTTGTTTGCTACATCACTCCTTGTCCCAAATTGTAGAGGCTGCCTGACGCTTTTATGAAGATGCTGGGTGAAGATCCGCCAGATAATGTGAAGCTCCGACAGGCTGGCAGCGGGGTTCGCAGGCTGTGGGACGTGGAGTTGGTGATCGAGGAGGGCCACATGTACATGTGCCGTGGCTGGCAGAAGTTCTACAGTGCCTACGACCTGCGGACCGGGTACTTTCTTCTCTTGAGGTACGATGATGACGCCACAATGCTCATCGTGAAGGTTTTCAACAAGACCATGTGTCGCATGCGCTACGCTGAAGACGAAGATGCCAGTGCGTTCTGCCTCTTCTTATTCCTCCATATTTGGCTTTGTCTCACATCGATTGTTAACGGTCATTGTTGCATTTGGACAGGCAATGGGAGCAGCAGCAGCGACACTGGCTACAGCCAAAGCAGCGGTGATTATGGCTGTAGCAAAAGCAACAGCGATTCTGGCCTTAGCGAAAGCAGCAGCGATTCTGGCAACAGCAAAGACAACAAGAAGGATGATCCGGACTGGAGTGGGGGAGAAGAGGAGCAGAGTGGGGATGTGGAGCTGCAGGATGACGATGGGCATCAGGCTGAGGATGACCTAGCGCTGGTGGTGGCTGACCAAGGGCAAGAGATGGTGGTGGCTGACCAGGTGCAAGAGATGGTGGTGGCTGACCATGGGCAAGAGATGGTGGTGGCTGAGGGTGGCCTCGCGATGGTAGTGGTGCCTGACAATTAACACACACCGGTGGTGGCGCCGGCGATCCCACAGATGGGCGACATGACCACGCCAATTGTGGTAGAAGACTACATCCCGCAGCTGCCTCCACCGCCTCGCCGCTCTTGGCGCATCAGGATGAGGAATGAGAAGGAGAAGAACAATGAGAACTGAACTATGTCAGGTATGTCAGATCTCCAAAATGATATATATATATATATATATACTTAGTTACCTATTTATCTCTAATATGCTTAGTTTCCTATAGGTTAGCTCCAAAATTACTTATGTTAGCACAAAATGATCAAGTTTACATAATAAGCTTATAGTCTTCTTCTTATTCTTCTTCTTATCCAAAATGACATATGTTAGCTTCATTTTACCTAAGTTGGCTCTAATATGCTAAGTTAGAGCTTATATGCTTAGTTTCCTATAGGTTAGCTCCAAAATTACTTATGTTAGCACAAAATGATCAAGTTTACATAATAAGCTTATAGTCTTTTTGTTATTCTTCTTCTTATCCAAAATGACATAGGTTAGCTTCATTTTACCTAAGTTGGCTCTAATATGCTAGCTTAGAGCTTATATGCTTAGTTTCCTATAGGTTAGCTCCAAAATTACTTATGTTAGCACAAAATGATCAAGTTTACATAATAAGCTTATAGTCTTCTTCTTATCCAAAATGACATAGGTTAGCTTCATTTTACTTAAGTTGGCTCTAATATGCTAACTTAGAGCTTATATGCTTAGTTTCCTATAGGTTAGCTCCAAAATTACTTATGTTAGCACAAAATGATCAAGTTTACATAGTAAGCTTATAGTCTTCTTCTTATTCTTCTTATTCTTCTTCTTATTCTTCTTCTAGTCTTCTTCTTCTTCTTCTCTTCTTCTTCTTGTTCTTCTAACTTCTTGTTTATCATTTTGCAGATTTGATTTAATTCACGGAAGCTTGCGTAGATGGAGTGCTTCTTTTCCATTTGTTTTTTTTATTTTGTATCAATGTTAAACTTTTGTGAATTGATGGATAACGGTGTTGAATGAACATTGTGAAACTTTTGTAATATGTCACGATGGAACTATGTGTTGGCTATGTATGTATATATGATGAAACTTGTGTGTTGGATATGATCTGGTGGACGCAGGTAACATCGTTACATATGGCCCCCTGTATGTAAGCTAAGAAGATCTGTGTTGTATGTTATCTCTAATATTTTTTAACCTGTGAAAATATCAGAAATGAAAAAAAATCCCTAATATTCATACTAGTGGCGCACCACACAAGACACTAATGGCGCACTGTTATAATCACACTAATGGCGCATCACCCAACAGTGCGCCATTAGTATGCCAAAGCACATGGTTAAATATGGCCCCCTGGGAGGCATACTAATGGCGCATGGTGTTATATACTAATGGCGCACTGGGTGGTGCCATTAGTATACCAGATACTAATGGCGCACCAGTGGTGCGCCATTAGTAATAAATACTAGTGGCGTGATACTAATGGCGCACCAGTGATGCGCCATTAGTAGGCAAAACTGGTGCGCCATTAGTAGGCCTTTTCCTAGTAGTGTAGGGCCTCATTCTTGACCTGTAGGTCATGAATACCGAGGCCACCCTAGTCTTTCGACCTACAAACCACGCTCCATTTGGTCAGCCTATATTTTTTCTTTTCACCATCTCCTTGCCAAAAAAACCTGGACCTAAAATAGTCCAGTCTTTGCAAGACCCCTTTTGGGAGCTGGATGAACGAAAGCATATAGAGAACCATATTTCTGAGGACAGAGTATATTAAAGCCAGTCGTCCTCCAACTGAGAGCAACATGCCTTTCCAGCTGCTCAAGCGTTTCTCTAGCCGCTCCTCTACATGCTTCCACTCCGCAATGGTGAGACGCCGATAATGAATTGGTATTCCCAAATATTTAATTGAGAATTGTCCATGTGCACAACCAAAAAGGTCAGCATAATCGGCTGCCGCCTCAACGGCTTCTCCGAAGCAGAACAATTCACTTTTATGGAAGTTAATCTTAAGACCCGACATTTGCTCAAACGCTGACAACAGAAGTTTCAGGTTTCTAGCTTTGTCCATGTCATGTCCCATAAAGAGAATTGTGTCATCGGCATATTGCAGAATAGAGAAACCACCATCCACTAGATATGGCACTACTCCTATAATCTGGCCTTCCTGCTTGACACGCTCAATCAGAATAGCAAACATGTCAGCCACAGTGTTAAATAACATTGGGGACACGTCGTCACCCTGTTGTAATCCTTTTCTTGTCTGAAAGTAATGGTCGACATCATCATTGACTTTGATGGCCACGCTACCTCCAGTTACAAAATTTTGGATCCACTTGCGCCATTTATCGGAGAAGCCTTTCATCCTTAGGGCCTACTGGAGGAAAAACCATTTGACCTTGTCATAGGCTTTTTCAAAGTCAATTTTGAATACTAATCCACTCATGTTTTTCCAGTGCATCTCATGGACAGTCTCATGCAGGATTACTACACCATCGAGTATATTCCTTCCTTGCATGAAAGCTGTTTGAGATGGCCGAACAACATGGTTAGATACCGAGTTTAAGCTATTCGTCGCCACTTTGGTGAAAATTTTGAAGCTGACATTAAGGAGGCATATGGGTCTGAACTGTTGAATCCGTCCGTCCTCCTTAATCTTCGGCAACAAGACAATCTCGCCAAAATTAAGTTTGAATAGGTCAATTTGGTCGCCATGCAGACAATTTAACAACTCCAAAAGGTCAGACTAGATGATATCCCAGAAATTCTGATAGAATCTGCTGGGAAACCATCAGGGCCTGGAGTTTTGTTATGTTCCATTTGGAACACCGCAGCTCGCAGCTCCTCTTCTGAGAATGGTGCCGTTAGGATATCGTTTTCTTCTGCCGTGACATGTGGAATATCATCTGTTCGGGTCTCATCAAGGGTGAAGTTCCCTTCAGTAGACGTTCCGAAAAGAGATTTTTAGTATTTGGTGATATACTTTTTGAGCTCCTCCTGACCTTCGATCCGCCCCTCGTCTTGTTGGAGACTGTAAATACATTTCTTTCTATGCCGCCCATTGGCGAGCAATTGGAAGTATTTTGTATTTCTCTCACCCATCAAAATGAAATCAGCTTTGGATCTCTGGTAATATTTGATCTCCACTTTTGGTAGTAGACGGGCAACCTTCTCATTAGATTGATTTTCTAATTCAATCTCTTGCTGAGATAATGTGCGTGTCTCTGCAATTTTGTCGAGGTCATCAATGATGGTACAAAGCCTTTGTTTTTCTTTTTTATAAATTCCGTTGGTGTGTTTTGCCCATCCAGAGGGGTGTCGCCTCATGGCTATTATTTTAAAGATCCATCACTGAATAGGTGTATGACCAATGGTGGGCCTCTCCCAAACAATCTTGATTATGTCCATGAATCCGTCCCTATGCAGCCATCCCAATTCAAATTTGAAAGGGCGCCGGGTGGCTGGGTTCGTAGAGTTAGAATCCAGAATGATGGTCTATCTATATTGTTTGTTCTGTCTATCTGATTCAATTGTTGTCACTATTCCCTAATACAAAAGGTATTCTTGAACAACAAGAGAGTATACTCTCTATTGGCAGTCTGTCTATCTATCTCGTTTCTTCAAATATGGCCGTGTATTGGTTTGTTTGATTTCATTATTGTAATAAATAACAATGTATCACTGGTCTAACCTAACCTATGATGCCTTCAAGAAAATTGTTGTATCTGTATTTCTTATTTCTGTAGTGGCCTGCCTTGTAGAATGTTCATGTATTTATTTCTCTCTTTACATGGTGACTATAGTACTCACCGTTATCAACTCCTTATGTGATGTGTGTTTGCCTAAACCGGGCTTCGTAAAGATTCGGATGGAGTGGACTTACATACAGTGAAACATATTCGGATAGGGATATGTGCATTACTTTGGACATTATGGAATACTAGAAAAGATGTGATTTTTAATGGGTCAAACTTCACGAATTTTTTGCAGGTAATACTAGAAATGAGAGCCTCACTGGGTAAGGGCAACTGCAATGTGGTTCACCAAACGGGCGACACCAAATGTCCGCTGACACATCCGAAAGTGTCCACAGAAAGCTGTAGGGGAGTCGTCCATCCAATCTGGTGCACCAAATGTCCGTCCTTTTCCTCAAAAGGATTAAAAACTAAACAAATGTTCGCCCTTCATGGCCTCACTTTGAATGAAATTGACCAACAACAATTTTACCATACATTTAAACCCAAACGCCTTGAATGTTCAACAAGTTTTTTAAGTTCACGATCCCAAATTCAATCAAACTCCTCTAAAGCGGTCTTCATCTAAAGGTTGCTCTCCCTCTAGTTGTTGTTGCTCTTGAGCTTCATCCAATAATGCATCAATGTGAATGGCTTGCCCTCGTCATTTGGTATAACACCCATGTGCCTTAGGGCTATACAATGACGTTATCAAGAAGTTGCAACATTGAGCAAATCAATGAATTGACACGCCCCTTGGCTACCTTCTTTCCAATTGTGCAATTGCACAGCAATACTTCAGGACAGTGGTGTTGGGGAACATAGTAATTTCAAAAAATTTCCTATGCACACGCAAGACCATGGTGATGCATAGCAACGAGAGGGGAGAGTGCGATCTACGTACCCTTGTAGACCGACAGCGGAAGCGTTAGCACAACGCGGTTGATGTAGTCGTACGTCTTCACGGCCCGACCGATCAAGCACCGAAACTACGGCACCTCCGAGTTTTAGCACACGTTCAGCTCGATGACGATCCCCGGACTCCGATCCAGCAAAGTGTCGGGGAAGAGCTCCGTCAGCACGGCGGCGTGGCGACGATCTTGATGTACTACCGTCACAGGGCTTCGCCTAAGCACCGCTACAATATTATCGAGGATTATGGTGGAAGGGGGCACCGCACACGGCTAAGAATACGATAACGTGGATCAACTTGTGTCTAGGGTGTGTCCCCTGCCCCCATATATAAAGGAGCAAGGGGAGGAGGCCGGCCGGCCCTATGGCGGGCCAAGGAGGAGTCCTCCTCCTAGTAGGAGTAGGACTCCTACTAGGAGGGGGAAGGAAGTGAGGAGGGAGAAGGAAAGGGGGGCGCCGCCCCCCCTCTCCTAGTCCAATTCGGACCAGGGGGGAGGAGGCGCCCGGCCCACCCTGGCTGCCCTTCTCTCTCTCCACTAAGGCCCATATGGCCCATTACTTCTCCCGGTAGGGTTCCGGTATCTCTCCGGCTCTCCGGTTTTCTCCAAAATCACCCGAAACACTTCCGGTGTCCGAATATAGCCGTCCAATATATCAATCTTTATGTCTCGACCATTTCGAGACTCCTCGTTATGTCCGTGATCACATCTGGGACTCCGAACTAACTTCGGTACATCAAAACTCATAAACTCATAATATAACTGTCATCGAAACCTTAAGCGTGCGGACCCTACGGGTTCGAGAACAATGTAGACATGACCGAGACACGTCTCCGGTCAATAACCAATAGCGGAACGTGGATGCTCATATTGGCTCCTACATATTCTACGAAGATCTTTATCGGTCAGACCGCATAACAACATACGTTGTTCCCTTTGTCATCGGTATGTCTCTTTACTCATTCCGTAATACATCATCCTGCAACTAACTCATTAGTTGCAATGCTTGCAAGGCTTAAGTGATGTGCATTACCGAGAGGGCCCAGAGATACCTCTCCGACAATCGGAGTGATAAATCCTAATCTCGAAATACGCCAACCCAACAAGTACCTTCGGAGACACCTGTAGAGCACCTTTATAATCACCCAGTTACGTTGTAACGTTTGGTGGCACACAAAGTGTTCCTCCGGTAAACGGGATTTGCATAATCTCATAGTCATAGGAACATGTATAAGTCATGAAGAAAGCAATAGCAACATACTAAACGATCGAGTGCTAAGCTAACGGAATGGGTCAAGTCAATCACATCATTCTTCTAATGATGTGATCCCGTTAATCAAATAACAACTCTTTGTCTATGGTTAGGACACATAACCATCTTTGATTAACGAGCTAGTCAAGTAGAGGCATACTAGTGACACTCTGTTTGTCTATGTATTCACACATGTATTATGTTTCCGGTTAATACAATTCTAGCATGAATAATAAACATTTATCATGAAATAAGGAAATAAATAATAACTTTATTATTGCCTCTAGGGCATATTTCCTACAGTCTCCCACTTGCACTAGAGTCAATAATCTAGTTTACATCGCCATGTGATCTAACATCAATAGTTCACATATTTATGTGGTTAACACCCATAGTTCACATCGATATGTGACCAACACCCAAAGGGTTTACTAGAGTCAGTAATCTAGTTCACATTGCTATGTGATTAACACCCAAAGAGTACTAAGGTGTGATCATGTTTTGCCTGTGAGAGAAGTTTAGTCAACGGGTCTGCCATATTCAGATCCGTAAGTATTTTGCAATTTTCTATGTCTACAATGCTCTGCACGGAGATACTTTGGCTAATTGCTCCCACTTTCAGTATGTATCCAGATGAAGACTAAGAGTCATCCGGATCAGTGCCAAAACTTGTATCGACGTAACCCTTTTACGATGATCCTTTTGTCACCTCCATAATCGAGGAACATATCCTTGTTCCACTAAGGATAATTTTGACCGCTGTCCAGTGATCTACTCCTAGATCACTATTGTACTCCCTTCCCAAAATTAGTGTAGGGTATACAATAGGTCTGGTACACAGCATGGCATACTTTATAGAACCTACGGCCAAGGCATAGGGGATGACTTTCATTCTCATTCTATTTTCTGCCGTGGTCGCGCTTTGAGTCTTACTCAATTTCACACCTTGTAACACAGGCAAGAATTCTTTCTTTGACTGTTCCATTTTGAACTACTTCAAAATCTTGTCAAGGTATGTACTAATTGAGAAAAACTTATCAAGCGTCTTGATCTATCTCTATAGATCTTGATGCTCAATATGTAAGCAGCTTCACCGAGGTTTTCTTTGAAAAAATCCTTTTAAACACTCCTTTATGCTTTGCAGAATAATTCTACATTATTTCCGATCAACAATATGTCATACACATATACTTATCAGAAATGCTGTAGTGCTCCCACTCACTTTCTTGTAAATACAGGCTTCACCGCAAGTCTGTATAAAACTATATGCTTTGATCAACTTATCAAAGCATATATTCCAACTCCGAGATGCTTGCACCAGTCCATAGATGGATCGCTGGAGCTTGCATATTTTGTTAGCACCTTTAGGATTGACAAAACCTTCTGGTTGCATCATATACAACTCTTCTTTAAATCCATTAAGGAATGTAGTTTTGTTTATCCATTTGCCAGATTTCGTAAAAATGCGGCAATTGCTAACATGATTTGGACAGACTTAAGCATCGCTACGAGTGAGAAAATTTCATCATAGTCAACACCTTGAACTTTGTAAAAAACCTTTTTCGACAAGTCTAGCATTGTAGATAGTAACACTACTATCAGCGTCCGTCTTCCTCTTGAAGATCCATTTATTTTCTATGGCTTGCCGATCATCGGACAAATCCATCAAAGTCCATACTTTGTTCTCATACATGGATCATATCTCAGATTTCATGGCCTCAAACCATTTCGCGGAATCTGGGCTCATCATCGCTTCCTCATAGTTCGCAAGTTCGTCATGGTCTAGTAACATGACTTCCAGAACAGGATTACCGTACCACTCTGGTGCGGATCTCACTCTGGTTTACCTACGAGATTCGGTAGTAACTTGATCTGAAGTTACATGATCATCATCATTAGCTTCCCCACTAATTGGTGTAGTAGTCACAAGAACAGATTTCTATGATGAACTCCTTTCCAATAAGGGAGAAGGTACAATTACCTTATCAAGTTTTCTCCTCCCACTCACTTCTTTCGAGAGAAACTCCTTCTCTAGAAAGGATCCATTCTTAGCAACGAATGTCTTGCCTTCGGATCTGTGATAGAAGGTGTACCCAACAGTCTCCTTTGGGTATCCTATGAAGACATATTTCTCCGATTTGGGTTTGAGCTTATCAGGATGAAACTTTTTCACATAAGCATCACAACCCAAAACTTTAAGAAACGACAACTTTGGTTTCTTGCCAAACCATAATTCAGATTGTGTCATCTCAACGGATTTAGATGGTGCCCTTTTTAACGTGAATGCAACTGTCTCTAATGCATAACCCCAAAACGATAGTGGTAGATCGGTAAGAGACATCATAGATTGCACTATATCCAATAAAGTACGGTTGTGACGATCGGACACACCATTATGCTGTGGTGTTCCAGGTGGCATGAGTTTGTGAAACTATTCCACAATGTTTTAATTGAAGACCAAACTCGTAACTCAAATATTTTTCTCCGCGATCAGATCGTAGAAACCTTATTTTCTTGTCACGATGATTTTCCACTTCACCCTGAAATTATTTGAACTTTTCAAATGTTTCAGACTTATGTTTCATCAAGTAGATATAATCATATCTGCTCAAATCATCTATGAAGGCCAGAAAATAACGATACCCGCCACGAGCCTCAACACTCATTGGACTGCATACATCAGTATGTATTATTTCCAATCAAGTTTGTTGCTCGCTCCATTGTTTCGGAGAACGGAGTCTTAGTCATCTTGCCCATGAGGCATGGTTCGCAAGTACCAAGTGATTCATAATCAAGTGGTTCCAAAAGTCCATCAGTATGGAGTTTCTTCATGCGCTTTACACCGATATGACCTAAATGACAGTGCCACAAATAAGTTGCACTATCATTATTAACTTTGCATCTTTTGGCTTCAATATTATGAATATGTGTAACACTACGATCGAGATCCAACGAATTATTTTCATTGGGTGTATGACCATCGAAGGTTTTATTCATGTAAACAGAACAACAATTATTCTCTGACTTTAATGAATAACCGTATTGCAATAAACATGATCAAATCATATTCATGCTCAACGCAAACACCAAATAACACTTATTTAGTTTCAACACTAATCCCGAAAGTATAGGGAGTGTGCGATGATGATCATATCAATCATGGAACTACTTCCAACACACATCGTCACCTCACCCTTTACTAGTTTCTGTTTATTCTGCAACTCCCGTTTTGAGTTACTACTCTTAGCAACTGAACCAGTATCAAATGCCGAGGGGTTGCTATAAACACTAGTAAAGTATACATCAATAACACGTATATCCAATATACCTTTGTTTACCTTGCCATCCTTCTTATCCGCCAAATACTTGGGGCAGTTCCACCTCTAGTGACCAGTCCCTTTGCAGTAGAAGCACTTAGTCTCAGGCTTAGGATCAGACTTGGGCTTCTTCACTTGAGCAGCAACTTGCTTGCCGTTCTTCTTGAAGTTCCCCTTCTTCCCTTTGCCCTTTTCTTGAAACTAGTGGTCTTGTCAACCATCAACACTTGATGTTTTTCTATATTTCTACCTTCGTTGATTTCAGCATCACGAAGAGCTTGGGAGTTGTTTCTGTTATCCCTTGCATATTATAGTTCATCACGAAGTTCTACTAACTTGGTGATGGTGACTAGAGAATTCTGTCAATCACTATCTTATCTGGAAGATTAACTCCCACTTGATTCAAGCGATTGTAGTACCCAGACAATCTGAGCACATGCTCACTAGTTGAGTGATTCTCCTCCATCTTTTAGCTATAGAACTTGTTGGAGACTTCATATCTCTCAACTCGGGTATTTGCTTGAAATATTAACTTCAACTCCTGGAACATCTCATATGGTCCATGACGTTCAAAACGTCTTTGAAGTCCCGATTCTAAGCCATTAAGCATGGTGCACTAAACTATCAAGTAGTCATCATATTGAGCTAGCCAAACGTTCATAACGTCTGCATCTGCTCCTGCAATAGGTCTGTCACCTAGCGGTGCATCAAGGACATAATTCTACTATGCAGCAATGAGGATAAACCTCAGATCACGGATCCAATCCGCATCGTTGCTACTAACATCTTTCAACACAATTTTCTCTAGGAACATATGAAAATAAACACAGGGAAGCAACAATGCGAGCTATTGATCTACAACATAATTTACAAAATACTACCAGGACTAAGTTCATGATAAATTTAAGTTCAATTAATCATATTACTTAAGAACTCCCACTTAGATAGACATCCCTCTAATCCTCTAAGTGATCACGCGATCCAAATCAACTAAACCATGTCCGATCATCACGTGAGATGGAGTAGTTTCATTGGTGAACATCACTATGTTGATCATATCTACCATATGATTCACGCTCGACCTTTCGGTCTCCGTGTTCCGAGGCCATATCTGTATATGCTTGGCTCATCAAGTATAGCCTGAGTATTCCGCGTGTGCAACTGTTTTGCACCCGTTGTATTTGAACGTAGAGCCTATCACACCCGATCATCACGTGGTGTCTTAGCACGAAGAACTTTCGCAACGGTGCATACTCAGGGAGAACACTTCTTGATAATTAGTGAGAGATCATCTTAAAATGCTACCGTGAATCAAAGCAAGATAAGATGCATAAAAGATAAACATCACATGCAATCAATATAAGTGATATGATATGGCCATCATCATCTTGTGCTTGTGATCTCCATCTTCGAAGCACCATCATGATCACCATCGTCACCGGCGCGACACCTTGATCATCATCGTAGCATCGTTGTCGTCTAGCCAAGCTTATGCTTCCATGACTATCGCTATCGCTTAGTGATAAAGTAAAGCATTACAGCGCAATTGCATTGCATACAATAAAGCGACAACCATATGGCTCCTGCCAGTTGCCGATAACTTGGTTACAAAACATGATCATCTCATACAATAAAATTTTAGCATCATGTCTTGACCATATCACATCACAACATGCCCTGCAAAAACAAGTTAGACGTCCTCTACTTTGTTGTTGCAAGTTTTACGTGGCTGCTACGGGCTTAAGCAAGAACCAATCTTACCTACGCATCAAAACCACAACGATAGTTTGTCAAGTTGGTGCTGTTTTAACCTTCGCAAGGACCCGGCGTAGCCACACTTGGTTCAACTAAAGTTGGAGAAACTGTCACCCGCTAGCCACCTTTGTGCAAAGCATGTCGGGAGAACCGGTCTCGCGTAAGCGTACGCGTAATGTCGGTCCAGGCCGCTTCGTCCAACAATACTGCCGAACCAAAGTATGACATGCTGGTAAGCAGTATGACTTATATCGCCCACAACTCACTTGTGTTCTACTCGTGCATATAACATCAACACATAAAACCTAGGCTCTGATACCACTGTTGGGGAACGTAGTAATTTCAAAAAATTTCCTACGCACACGCAAGATCATGGTGATGCATAGCAACGAGAGGGGAGAATGCGATCTACGTACCCTTCTAGACCAACAGCGGAAGCGTTAGCACAACGCGGTTGATGTAGTCATACGTCTTCACGGCCCGACCGATCAAGCACCGAAACTACGGCACCTCCGAGTTTTAGCACATGTTCAGCTCGATGACGATCCCCGGACTCCGATCCCGCAAAGTGTCGGGGAAGAGTTCCGTAAGCACGACGGCGTGGTGACGATCTTGATGTACTACCGTCACAGGGCTTCGCCTAAGCACCGCTACAATATTATCGAGGATTATGGTGGAAGGGGGCACCACACATGGCTAAGAATACGATCACGTGGATCAACTTGTGTCTAGGGGTGCCCCCTGCCCCCGTAAATAAAGGAGCAAGGGGAGGAGGCCAGCCAGCCCTATGGCGCGCCAAGGAGGAGTCCTCCTCCTAGTAGGAGTAGGACTCCTACTAGGAGGGGGAAGGAAGTGAGGAGGGAGAAGGAAAGGGGGGCGCCGCCCCCCCTCTCCTAGTCCAATTCGGACCAGGGGGAGGAGGCGCGCGGCCCACCCTGGCTGCCCTTCTCTCTCTCCACTAAGGCCCATATGGCCCATTACTTCTCCCGGTAGGGTTCCGGTAACCCTCCGGCTCTCCGATTTTCTCCGAAATCACCCGGAACACTTCCGGTGTCCGAATATAGCCGTCCAATATATCAATCTTTATGTCTCGACCATTTCTAGAGTCCTCGTTATGTCCGTGATCACATCCGGGACTCCGAACTAACTTCGGTACATCAAAACTCATAAACTCATAATATAACTGTCATCGTAACGTTAAGCGTGCGGACCCTACGGTTCGAGAACAATGTAGACATGACTGAGACAAATCTCCGGTCAATAACCAATAGCGGGACCTGGATGCCCATATTGGCTCCTACATATTCTACGAAGATCTTTATCGGTCAGACCGCATAACAACATACGTTGTTCCCTTTGTCATCGGTAAGTTACTTGCCTGAGATTCGATCGTCGGTATCCAATACCTAGTTCAATCTCGTCACCGGCAAGTCTCTTTACTCGTTCCGTAATACATCATCTCACAACTAACACATTAGTTGCAATGCTTGCAAGGCTTATGTGATGTGCATCACCGAGAGGGCCCAGAGATACCTCTCCGACAATCGGAGTGACAAATCCTAGTCTCGAAATACGCCAACCCAACATGTACCTTTGGAGACACCTGTAGAGCTCCTTTATAATCACCCAGTTACGTTGTGACGTTTGGTAGCACACAAAGTGTTCCTCCGGTAAACGGGAGTTGCATAATCTCATAGTCAAAGGAACATGTATAAGTCATGAAGAAAGCAATAGCAACATACTAAACGATCGGGTGCTAAGCTAATGGAATGGGTCATGTCAATCAGATCATTCAACTAATGATGTGATCCCGTTAATCAAATAACAACTCTTTGTCTATGGTTAGGAAAAATAACCATCTTTGATTAACGAGCTAGTCAAGTAGAGGCATACTAGTGACACTCTGTTTGTCTATGTATTCACACATGTATTATGTTTCTGGTTAATACAATTCTAGCATGAATAATAAACATTTATCATGAAATAAGGTAATTATTGCCTCTAGGGCATATTTCCTTCAAGTGGTTTGAATGGTGTGCAAGCGATGGAGTGACAATTTCACATTGCAATCATGGATGACCATGATGATGATTTTGCTCATGAAACCAAGAATGCGTATTTTTCCAAAGTACCATACCTTTTTTTCATCATGCATACAAACTCTACACCTGTGGCCAACCATGCCTCGCGCAACAATTCAACCTTTTTGGCCGAGTCCCCTACCGTTATGCTTGCTTCATAGTAAACAACGAGAACGTCAAAAAAATCTCAATGTCATTTGGCCAAACATTTGTCGGGCGTGGTGTTCATCATGGACTTCGTCGGAAGGGGCAGAGGATACCTGGGCAGGACCGATCCGGAGTGCAACGGCGGCAAAGTACAAGGCGCATGGGTGTAGCAGTGGAGGTCTGGCAAGCGTGGGCGACTGCTGAGGTATTACAGCGGTGATTGTGGTCATTGAAGTGTGTGGATATAGAGCAAGAGGAGAGATATGTATTAGGAGAAAAGTGCTCCGAAAAAATGGTTTTGGGTGGGTTGGATGTGTCAGAGTCTGACGTGGCAGGCATTCGGACTCTCCCAATGAAAATTTTGTACCTATGTAACGTTTTACGTAAACCTACAAAATCTTCCTTCTAACCCACCAAACATCCCCTCCCCCCTCCCCCTCACACACACACACACATTTTTATGGTGGGCCTGGCACCCCCACTAAGCCCAATTACACATTGCCACTAGAGCCCGTAAGCCTTCTTCCAGCGTAACTTTTCGTGGATGTAGCAAAACTGCACCAAAAACCTCCCACGAGTTTGGTTCCGATTGGGAGATTTAATTTTTTTTGGAGTGTGCACGGATGTTTGATGCCTCCCGTTAGAAGACTAAAAGTGTCTGAACCGTCCAATCAGAACATTTAAGGATGATTTGGTGAATCACTTTGGAGTTGCTGCGAGTGATTTTTTTGCGAGAATAACTTCTGAACTATTCATCAACTGTCAAGGTAATACAAAGAACACTAGAAATAAAAAAAATACATCTATGTCCGTATACTACCTAGCGACGACTACTAGCACTGGAACGAGCCGAAGGTGTGCCGCCATCTTCGCCCCTCCCTCATCAGAGCCATGCAAACCTTGTTGTAGTAGATAGTCGGGAAGTCATCGTGCTAAGGCCTTATAGAACCAGCGCACTAGAACAACATCCACCGCCGATGAAGAGAAGCATAGATCAAAAGAATCAAACCTGTAGACACACGAATATAGAAGAACGAGCATTTGGATTAGCTGTTCCTAGGACAAGTGCCTCGTCACGTACTAGTAAAAATGATAGAGATGATAGCTGTAATTTTTCTTCTATCTAGTCGAATTCTTGTGCCGTGAATCCATGGGACAAAATTGCTGTTCTGACCTAAAAGGCTAACAAAATCCCGATTTGACCTCGTTTCAAAAAAATCTCGATTTTGACCACTTTGGGTGACGCCAACATCCCTGGCGTCTGGTTTGCGAAGTAGACGCCATGATCCCTGGCGTCTGGCCCCTAGCCCGCACTGCCCGTTGACTTGCTGACGTGGCAAAGGGGCTAGACGCCAGGGACCCTGGCGTCTGGCCCTGGTAACAGAATAACCCACAGGAAAGTGTGTGGGACCCACCCCACACACTTTCCCCAATCCACAACCCGAGCTTGAAGAACACTTGGAGCTCTCACACTCCCTACCACCCCTCAAGCTCCCCCTCAAATCCTCTCCAAAAGGTGCATCCCTTAGGTGGATCTTTCCATCACTTTGTTGCTCTTGGTAATCTCCCCCAAATCATCCAATTATTTTTTGTTAAATCTTGTTATTTTGGTTGCATTTTATACATGTTGGTGGAACCCTAGTTCATGTTTTCTCCCTTATGTTAGTGTGAATGGCTTGGTTAACTTTGATAATATAGTGCTATGCATGGTGTGTAGTAGGAATATATGCTTGTTGAGTAGAAAGATTGGGGGTTAGGGTTAGTTAGTGATTAGGGTTAACTTTGCTTAGTGTGTGTTAATTAGTGATACTTTTGTGGACATCACCAATAATTTAGTGTTGATATGATTTGGATATAATGAGATGTATTTGGATAAACACCAATTCTCATTGAAGTCTTAAATGCATTCATGTTATTTTTAGATGGAGAGACCTGTTAATGTTCATTACATGGACAAGGAGGCATTCTTGAGTAACAATGCCGACACGGGTGAGGAACCATTGGTTTTTGATACAAGCCCTAGCTATGAGGATGTTGTTGCAAAAGTGAGACAAGTCTTAAAGTGCATGGACGCCAATGTTGATGTTAAGTTAATAGGAAGGTATGATGTTGGAGTTGGAGACAAATCTCGCTTGAAAAGTATGCCTATCACCTCGGATTTGCATTGGGATGTATACAAGGAAAAAGTTTCCCAATCGGAAGACAAGTCACATGAATTGTTTGCCACCAAGGTTGAATCTCCTCGATTTACCTTTGATTTGAACCGGCATGTCTCTTCCCCCAATGGATGACATGAGCGAGAGGACAATGGTGCCACTTGTTGAGCATAGGGTTGTGGTTGATGCCCGCAATGCTTATCGCCAACCACGTCCCCGTGTACCATCTATTAAAGCAAATGAGGTTGAGTTGTATGCCCCCAATGCTTTTAGCCAACCACCAACTAGCCAAGCAAATGAATTTGAGGTTATTGCTAGTGACGAAGTAATTCAAGAGGATGAAGATGCTTATGATGACGACAAAGAGCAAGAGGAAGGGTTTCATGGTAATGATGTTGGTGACTTGGATGCATACATAGCGCAAAAGGACATGGATCGTGACTTGCCTTTTAGTTGTCAATATGCGTATCACTCGGATGACGAGGGTCCAGTTGAACAGTTGGACAAGGATGGATTCACAAAGGAGGAAAACCAAATCCAATTTGAGCTGACGGGCTTAGAAAAAAGAACTCACTTGTTTAAAGATCTCAGCCTGGCCCATAAAGCTGTTGTTGACGGTGGAATGAGAATGACGGCGATTGAGCCAACACCATGCCCGGATCCAGGAGAACCAAGGGTGGAGAATGAGGACGAGAATGCTTATTTGAAGAAAGGAGTGAAGTTTCTGAGCTTGCATATGCTGAAGTTTTGGTTGGCTGACTATGCCATTCGAAACCATAGGCCAATTTATGTTGAGCACTCCGACATGAAGTTGCGTTACACCGTGGTGTGTGAGCAAGAAGGATGCCCATGGAAGGTTCGTGCAAGAAAGCTTAAAGAAACCGAAGAATGGGTGTTAAAAAGTTGTGTTGCCACTCATAGATGCAAACCGCCATCGAAACGACTTAGAAAGACACGCCGTCAACTCACATATGAGTATCTCGGATACAAATGGATGAAAGACATAGGCTTTGATCCCACTGTGAAAGTGAGGTTTCTCATGCGGACGGTGAAAAAACAATTTGGTTATGAGGTCAAGTATGGGAAGGCATGGAAGGCAAAGGCAAATGCTATTAGGATGTTGTATGGTGGTTATGAAGAAGCATACAACCAGCTCCCAAGGTTGTTGGCCGCGATTGCACATAGGAACCCGGGCATGTTTCATGTGGTCGAGGATCACGAGGGAGTGTTCCATTGTGCCTTCTGGAGTTATGGACAATGTGTGGATGCGTTTCAGCATTGTCGTCCGGTCTTGTCTATAGATGGCACGTTCTTGACCGGTAGATACAAGGGCACACTAATTGTAGCAATGGCGCACTCATCGAACAACAACGTGTTGCCGTGTGCATTTGCTTTGGTGCCTTCCGAGCACCATGACAACTGGGAGTGGTTCATGGGTCATGTTAGGCACAACGTGATTGGGGCTAGGGAGGTATGCATCATATCGGACCGGCATCATGGCATACTCAAGGCAATGAACATTGTTATTCCAGGATTTCCAAAGCTTCACCACAGATGGTGCATGAGGCATTTCGTGGCCAACTTTTACCGGGCATGTAAGAGTAAGGAGCTCAGCAAAGACCTTACCCATGTATGTGTGGCCTTCACCACCCAAGGTTTCGATGCTCGGTACAACACACTCTTTGAGCGGTGAACGAAGGGGAAAAGAGTTCTTAACTAGGAATTTAAGCGAGAAGCACAAGTGGGCACGCGCTCATGACGATGGTGGTAGGCGATATGGCGACATGACGAGCAATCTGGTAGAAAGTTTCAACAATGTGCTGAAGGGTGCTCGTGCATTGCCGGTGACTACAATAGTGGAGTACACCTTCTTCAAGCTTAATGAGTACTTTCAGAGGCATTCTGAAGAGACTGAAAAATGGATAGGTGAAAAAAGGATTATCCGGAAAAGGTTGATGAATGGTTGCTGCTACAAGCAAGCAAGTCTTCAGGGTACCAAGTTATCATATTCGACAGAATTGAAATGATCTATCAAATTGATGAGCCAGGTGGCACAACACGAGACGGTAGACAATATGGTGGTGCTGCATTTGAAGTGCGTCTGAAGACTCGGTGGTGCCAATGCGAGAGGCCTAGTAAGTATCATTGGCCATGCTCGCATTTTATAACGGCGGCGAAGGTGAGAAACATACCTGTTTGTGATGGAAAAACCGTGCGGATGCAAGAGTTCCATGTGGAAGCTACTAGGTTGACATGGGCGCCCAGATTTCATCCTTTCTTGGACCAATCACAGTGGCCTGAGTACCATGGCCCTCATATTAGGCCAGACCCTCTTCTGAAGGTGGAGACCAAGGGTAGAAGGAGAACTAAAAGGTTCAGGGGTGATATGGATGACCTGGCTGGATACACTGGCATGAAACAATTTGGTAGCGGTCATTTCATGGAGGCTCCTGACCCTATCAACTGTGGGGTGTGCGGTGAAGCGGGACACAATGAGCGGACTTGCAAGAATTAGAAAATCAAAAAAAAGAAAAACAAGTTGTGGAGGTGGCACCGATGGTGAACGAGGTGGAAGAGGTGACGGTGATGGTGGTCGAGGAAGCACAAGTGTCAGAGGTGGTAGTGGTGGTCGTAGAGGGAGTACAAGTGCTAGAGGTGGTGGTCGAGCTAGCACAAGTGCTAGAGGTGGCGGTCAAGCTAGCATAAGTGCTAGAGGTGGCGGTCGAGCAGGCACAAGTGCTAGAGGTGGTGGTCGAGGTCGAGCAAGCACAAGTGCTAGAGGTGGTGGTGGTCGGAGAGGAAGCACAAGTGCTAGAGGTGGTGGTGGTTGTAAAGGAATGGTTGATAATGGATTGGCCTTCGGTTATTTGCTTAATCCAAATGGTTGATCTAATAATAATGGTATATTATTTGTTCATACAATTCCTAGCATTTTATTGATTTACTGTATTTACACATTTACTCTCTTTATGTCTTGTGCTAACAATTGTTCTTTTTATAGGTATGGCTTCATCCGGTTCCAGGACGAGGCCGGCGTGCGCGGACCAAGAGGACATGCCGAAGACGTGGATGGAGGCCAGGTTGGACAAGGAGAAGGAGAAGGATGTGCCCACACCACCATGTGGGTGTGGTGATGTTTGCAAACTGAAGGTGTCCACTTACCCCAAGAAGTCATGGACAGAAGGTAGAAGGTTTTTCGTGTGTCCCAACAATGCACATGATCGTCGAAGGCCAACTAACGCATATGACATACCACCGGTATGTTAGGTGTACATAAAAAACATCAACAAGTTTGAACTCATATTACTAACAAAAACATGATTTATATGTAGTCCCCTCCTCCACTTTGCAAGTACTTCACTTGGATAGATCATGAGGTACCAAAATATGTCCAAGAGGACCAACGTCGAGATTGGTTACGGAGGCAGCGCCTGTTCGAGGAGTCCTATGCACGGGGATTGGAGAGGGAGCGTCATGAGAAGGAGGCTCGTGAGCGCAAGAAGCGTGAGGAAGAGAGGGCGCACAAAGAGAAGGAGGCTCGTCAAGAAGAGAGGGCAAGAAAACTTGCAAGGGCTCGCTATACACGAGAGGAGGACGAGGCACGTGACAAGAAGGGAAAGTGGCCCCGTACTACTCAGTAGACAAATGGAAAAGCCACCTTGTGTGGTCATGAACTTTTGAGACTTTGTTTAATGTATGAACTTGTCATTTGGGACCTTATGTGATCATGAACTTGTCATTTGAGACCTTGTGTGTGATGAACTTGTAATTGAGATTATGTGGAAACTTTGTTTGTCATTTGAGACTAGTATGCTTTCTTCATATTTTGGGTTGAGGCTAGTATGCTTTCTTCATATTTGTGTCATTTATAGTGTATAACAAATCGTTCAATTAGTTAGCTAGCCAAGATTACAAAGGAAAAAGGTAGCATTGTGTGCACCCGGACCAAACGCCGGGGATCGTGGCGTCTAGGGGCTGTCCATTTTCATTTCGCTTCTGTTGATTTGGGGGGGGGGGTACCAGACGCCAGGGACCCTGGCGTTTGGCTATTGGGGCCACGTCAACCAGACGCCGAGGACCCTGGCGTCTAGGGGCTGCCCATTTTCATTTCGCTTCTGTTGATTTTGGGGGGGTACCAGATGCCAGGGACCCTGGCGTTTGGCTATGGGGGCCACATCAACCAGACGCCGAGGACCCTGGCGTCTGGGTGCTGCCCATTTTCATTTCCCTTCTGTTGATTTGGGGGGGGGGGGTACCAGATGCCAGGGACCCTGGCGTTTGGCTATTGGGGCCACGTCAACCAGACGCCGAGGACCCTGGCGTCTGGGTGCTGCCCATTTTCACTTATCCATCTGTGCATAAGATGTTGTGGGCCACCAAACTCCCTCTCCATCTCCACTCATATCCACTCACATTCACGAGCTGCTGCCCCCCTCACTCCCTCTCCTCATATCCACTCACATTCACGAGCTGCTGCCCCCCTCACTCCCTCTCCATCACCCTAGCCCCCCTCAAATCTCTCACAAATCGGTCCCGTTTCACCGTTGGATCTTTGAGATTTCATAACAAGAAGGTAAATCAACTCCACTCCCCATTTTTTGGTTGCTTTAATGTATCATATTTTTGTGCAAACCCTATTTTTATTTTTCCTAGTGGTTATGCTCAAGGGGTAGGTAAATGAACTCCACCCCCATTCCATTCATCTCCACTCACATTCACGAGCTGCTTTCCCCCTCAGATGGATACGGGTGCTCAGTGGACGCTTAGCCCTACTGTTCATGTCCGAGGCCTTCCTCCAAGCATTGTGCAAGTTAGTAAAGTGGACCTCACTTTTGAGTGGTTGAAGACTAAATTCATGTTGAAGCAAGGGTTGAAGGAAGACGATTTTGTGTACTACGTCAGCAGGAGGCAGTGTACCCTGTGATGGTTGTGGCTTTCTGCCTTTCTTGCCCGGTGTCTTAGCTATGGCTTTGCCTTTTTAGAGCGGGCATTGCCTTGGGTCGGTTGTGTACCCTGTGATGGTTGTGGAGCATCAACATCGTACTCATGCTCTTGTTGTTCCTGCTCCTCTTCTTCTGTTGGCTCATCTTGATGTGTTGCCTCCTCTTCATTGACCTCCTCCTCTCTGTCCTCTTCATTCTGGAGATAACGGCGTTTATGAGCTCTGTCGGCGCGGCTACTAGGTGCAAACACATCACTGGGCTGAGCACCATGGCAAGAAAGCATAGCTGCCATCTTATGTAACCGCTTCTTGAACTTCTGCGACAACACAATATATGACATGATATGAGATGCAAATAACTAATCCGTGACAAGAAGCTTTTATAATATATTTCTCATACCTCCATCGTGCTCCTAAGAGTCCTCTCAGATAATGCACCACCACGGGGATGACTCAGTGCTACATTGGCATCGTTGACGCACATAAGCAACTCTCTTCCCTGCAAGTCATTCACACACCAAAATTATGTATTTGAAAGAAGACTATATAATGCAAGTGTGTTAGAATAGGATCATTAGACTACCATTTCATCATGCATAGGTGCATAGTCAACGTGAGCTCCTCTTGTGTCTCTCACCGCCCTGTTGAAGGTATGATAACCTTCTGCAGTCTCTGGATCTTCAGACACCAACTCCGACCACTCCTCGTGAGTCCAACCGGGCTTTAGCCTTAAACGGTTACGATCCGCATACCACACTTGATACTTCTGATATGCTGACTGATTGTGAGGTCTGCTCTCTGATTCCACTAACGTGTCTCTTCGATTCCAAATTTGTATCCACTTAGCGTGTTTGTCTGCCCAATCCTGTATATCCCGATTGTTCCTTCGAGAGAACCTACAAATGAGCCATGTCACAGAGCATTAGCAAATATAGACTTATCCAATGCTCTACTACATACTCAAAGACATGCTTGCTCACCGATGCAGAGATTGCATTTCCTCCTTGCTCTCATCAATTGGAATACCTTGTCTTCTTCCAAATTGTCTTGCCACACGGTCTACGAAGTTCCACTCGACCGCAAAGAAGCATATCATTGGGCACCTCGCCCGCCAAAGATGGCTATCACGCTTGCACATCTCGTTATACTCAAAGCCACGATCATCCACATAAGGCAACCAATGGACCTGCAAAACAAAGAGATACATTGTTAGATACAAATTTCATTCTTGAATAAATTTTTTCTCATTGAACTTCTCAATACCTGCTCAGCAGTCAAGGTGTCCAGCTCGTTCATATAACACTTGTATCGCACATGCGAGCTTCCTGTGTACACCGTCACCCGTTCCCAATAGTACGCAACCGTAGGGCGCCGATATGGATCATCATCATGCGCTCCTTCATGATTACCAAGTGGGTTAGGGTGTTGAGGGTTCTTTAAATCGGGCCGTCCAACCGGGATCCGCTCCCACATCCACATGGATAGGCCCCAAACAAACCCAGCCAATGAGGATGTATCTCCCTTCCTGCGACACGCCAAGTCAAGCTGCATTCAAACAAACATGTTAGATATGGAGGCGCATGACAAATGCAAGATAAATGGTTGCAAATATCTCTTACCTGACGATACAAGTATGCAAGTGCGGCCGAACCCCAGCTATACTAGGTATCCCAGTTAGTGAGTAGCTCCAAAAACATCCAGAGGGCTGAGTTCCTGGTTGCATCTGAGAAGACTACCTTAGTTAGTACATACCAAAGATAGGCCCGCGCGTACTGCTGCACAACCAGGTCATTGGCACCCTGAGGGCACGAATTGCCTCCTCCTCTGACTTGTTTTAGCCAAGAATGCCTCACTTTTGAGGCATCGGCCTTGCCTTCCTGAGGGGCATCCGGCACAACACCAATTAAAATGCCTGCCCGTTGTCGCCAATTAGCGGCGCTGACACGACCGGTAACAGCTCGTCCGTTGATAGGAAGGCCGCTTATCATAGCCATGTCCTCTAGGGTCATCATCATCTCCCCAAATGAAAAAGTGGAAAGAGTGAGTCTCTGGCCTCCAACGATCCACAAGTGCGGTCAGCGCCGCGTGGTTCACCGGCGGAGGGCGTCGCTTAAACTGCAACACGAATGGGAGAAGACCCAATCTCCGAATGTATGGCTCGTACCGCGTGTCGTAAGGAAAGTCATCAGCGCAATGACCCCTCATGCGCATAGCAACTACAGGCTGCAAATAAAGTGATTTTTTATCAATACAAGAACACAAATGAGAAACAATGAAAATTGATAAGTCTTGCTTCTTACCTTTCCGTTCTCAATGGCACGGGCACGATGTTCCTGATCCCACTCTTGGATTAATCCCTCATACCAAGGTCCATCATCATCCGCCATCCTACAAAACAAATCACAAACATCTATCAATTTCAAACAATACAATTTCCTTCTCCAAGTTATGCCACATGAACACACCATTCTTCTAAAACATAAGCACATCATTTCTTTCTTCTACATATGCACACATATCATCTAGAGTACCAAATTTGACATTCAAATAAATTTCATAATCATCATCCGCCATTCTATTGAACAAATCATGTCACACACAATCATCAAATTTCATCATCTCTTTTGCAAAAAAAGTATGCCATCTATATATTCAACTATATTGTCATAGGACTTAACACATATAATATTTTCATAGCACTTAACACATATATTTGCTTGCCAAAGTAGTCTTCTAAGATTCAAACAAATATTATGCCATCTATATATTCAACTATATTGTCATAGCACTTAGCACATATAATATTTTCGTAGCACTTAACACATATATTTGCTTGCCATATAGCTAATTTACTAGCACATGCATACATCATCTATAATTCAAAAAAAAATCACAAACTACATACATCTACAAACTACACTACCTTCAAATCATCTATCAACTACAAACTATTTCCTAAAACAAAGAAACCTTCTACTAATCTAACATCACCTAATGTGAAATAATGCATCCAACAAGAGAGAGGAAAACAAAAACAAATTGGAGGGAATGGGGGAGAATACCTCAAAGAAGCTTGGGGGGTCAGATCTGCGAGTTTGAGCGGTTAATGGAGTAGATCAAGGGGGGTGGTGGTGGGAGGGAGAGAAGGGGCAACGAACAGCCCTCTGTTCTTGAACCAGCGCAAGAAGTTGAGATGGGGATGGGTGGGCGGCCCGCGCCGTTATCCACTTACGAGGGCCAGACGCCAGGGTCCCTTTGCCACGTCAGCAGGTCAACGGACAGGCGGGCAGTGCGGACCAGGGTCCAGACGCCAGGGCCCCTGGCGTCTGCTTTGCAACCCAGACGCCAGGGATGTTGGCGTCACCCAAAGAGGTCAAAATCGAATTTTTTTTGGAAACAAGGTCAAATCAGGATTTTGTTAGCCTTTTAGGTCATAACAGTAATTTTGTCTGAATCCAAGCCACCCTGGCTGAGCCAG
This sequence comes from Triticum urartu, assembly GCF_056163025.1. Taxonomy (NCBI): domain Eukaryota; kingdom Viridiplantae; phylum Streptophyta; class Magnoliopsida; order Poales; family Poaceae; genus Triticum; species Triticum urartu. Next base: position 747,778,756 of record NC_141879.1, on the reverse strand, counting down.
TGACGCGCGGACCCACCATGTGCGCTCTACTTTTTCCGGCTGCTGGTGCTGGCCGGCCGGCACACACATGGATGCGAGTGCCGTGGCGCCGACACGGCACTGGATGCAGTGGGTGGGCTGGGCAGAGGAGCGTTGATACACCATTAATCCACTGCACGCATTGAATCGAGGGTCTGAATGAGGTGCAGACACTAGGTACCACTGTTTGGAGTCGATGGCTCGATGCACGCGGAGGCGGAGCAGCACTTTCTCACTCATTCACTCTCACACCCGCTCCCCCCCTCTCCCGGAGCCGCCGCTGCACAGCGCCACAGTCGCCGGCCCAGCACGCCGCCGCCGGTTGCGCTGAGCCGCATCGAGACCGTCCAAAGAGAGGATGACGCGGCAACATCGTTAACACCCCGCGTCGCCACCGTCCAAGGCGTGCACGGACGCCCCGGCGCGTCGTCGAGCGAACCGCGTGGGAGAAGCGCCGTGGAGGGAGTTGGGCCGTGCAAGCACCGCCAGGCGCCGGCCACGCCGTGGTTGAAGCCGCCGGGCAAAGGTCGGCTGCTCCCGTCGACCGCAGTCTGAACAATCCCACCGGTGAGTCTCTCAGATCTGTCTCGTCCACCATTTTCTCGCCTTCTCTTCCTTACTACAGCACTCACATGTCACAGTCGGCCATGGTTTCTTCAGGTCTGAGTCTGACCAAGCTAGCTAGGTGATCAAGCATTGACGTGAAAGATATCAAGCGTTCCTACTCCATCGAGGGAGCCGCGGTGGTGTTTATATTGATGTGTAGCCGCAGCCCTTGGCTTGGCGTACAAGATAATACAAGAGGAGTTTGAGATGAATACAAGAGAGGGAAGGAGGTTGAGATTACAACACGTATATTCTAACATCCTCCCTTAATCTCAACTAACCTAAGTTAAGATTATACTTGAATTCTTCAAATGGTCTTGCTGGCAAAGCTTTTGTAAAACCATCGGCCACTTGATCCTTGGAAGGAATAAACCGAATCTCAAGTTTCTTTGTTGCAACTCTTTCTCGCACAAAGTGAAAATCAATTTCTATGTGCTTTGTCCTGGCATGAAATACTGGATTTGCAGACAGATATGTTGCTGCCAAATTATCACACCACAAACATGAGATACGATTCTTCTTGATCCCCAATTCTTCAAGAAGTGATTGAACCCAAATGACTTCAGCAGTTGCATTTGCCAAAGACTTGTATTCAGCTTCTGTACTTGACCGTGATACAGTAGCTTGCTTTCTAGCACTCCAGGAGATAAGATTAGATCCAAAAAACACTGCAAAACCTCCAGTTGATCTCCTGTCATCACTACATCCTGCCCAGTCAGCATCAGAGAATGCACTCACGAGAGAGGAATTAGACCGTTTGAAATGAAGTCCTATTCCCATAGTATGTTTCACATATCTTACAATCCTCTTGACAGCTGACCAATGTGCAGAAGTAGGTGCATGCAGATATTGACAAACCTTGTTGACAGCAAATGAGATATCTGGACGTGTAAGAGTTAAATATTGTAGTGCTCCCACAGTACTCCTATACCTTGTACTCTCCTCCTCTTGAAGTGGCTCACCCTCATATGCTGAGAGATTTTCTGAGGAGGATAAAGGTGTAGGCATTGGCTTACAATTTTTCATCCCCATGCAAGACAAAAGCTCAATGATATATTTCTCCTGATTTAACACAATACCATCTTGAGTTTTCTTGACTTCAATACCTAGGAAGAAATGCAAATCTCCTAGGTCCTTCAAGGCAAATTCTGAACTCAGATCATGCGAAAGAGCATTAGTAGCACTTTGTGAAGAACTTGCAACTATGATATCATCAACATATATAAGCACAAAAATGACTACTCCTGCCTTGTTATAAATAAACAAGGATGTGTCAGCCTTGGAGGCAATGAAGCCAAGATATTTCAACTATGAGCTCAATCTGGAATACCATGCTCTGGGTGCTTGTTTTAAACCATAGAGTGCTTTATCAAGCTTACAGGCATAATGTGGCAATTTCTTACTCTCATAACCAGGTGGTTGCCTCATAAACACTTCCTCTTCCAGAACACCATGCAGAAACGCGTTCTGTACATCTAGCTGCCTTAGACTCCATCCTCTGGATACATCAATAGCCAACACAAGTCTGATAGTTGCAGCTTTCACAACGGGACTAAAGGTGTCCTCATAGTCAATGCCATAACGTTGCTTAAAGCCCTTTGCAACTAGACGTGCCTTATATCTGTCAATGGAGCCATCTGCTTTCTTTTTAATTCTATACACCCATTTGCAGTCAATGATATTTTTATCTCTCTGATTTGGTACAAGGTGCCGAGTTTTATTCCTCATGAGTGCAGAATACTCCTCATCCATTGCCTTCTTCCATTTAGGATCATCAAGTGCACTGTTTAATGATGTTGGTTCTCCTGAAATACACAACATTCCATATGGTATAGTTCCATCTTTCCAAATTTTAGGATTTCGTATACCTTTTTGTAGCCGGGTCATAACACGTGAAGAAACCTCTGGCTGTACCACTGGTATACTCGCCACAGAAGATCCAGGAGAATCTGCTGATGCAGTGGGCTGATTTGTCATCATGTGCGCAGGAGATCCTGTGCCTGCTGGTGTGGCTGCCCCTCTCACAGGCACATGGGCGTCGCCCGTCCGACCCGGCACAGAAGATTCGCCACCCGACCGCGACTGGACGCGCGCTCGGTGCGAAGGGAATCTGTCCCCGCTGCTGGACCCGCCTGGCACTGGTGCACGGTGCGAGGGGGGTTCGGCACCGCCGCTGGCCCCACCTGAAGCTGACGCGGCCGCGCGGGAGTGGCCCTCCCTGGATCTGGAACTGCAGCCGTCAGGGGCGCGATCCGAGGCAGATGCGCTCGCTCGATCCGAGGACTGCGCGTGTGCAGGGGTGGCAGGCGCCGCCGGATCTCCCTCGTCATCTGTGCCAGGTGCGTCTTCTTCCTCAGCATGCAATATTGGGTCAAAATCAGCCATATTTTCGAAATCTTGGTCATTTTGAGCACCGTTTTCTCCAGGGACCTGCACAGGCATAAGAGAGAGACCAGTACCAGCAGGAATATCATCACATTGGTTAGTACAATTGTCGCCCCCATGATCAAAAGACCGAAGATGTGAAGGAAGAAGAAGAATTTCCTGTCGGAGAAGTGCACCGGCATTAGGATGAAGAGAGGCAAAGGGAAACACGGACTCATCAAATACAACATCTCGTGATATATAGACCCGGCCAGTAGGAACCTCAAGGCACTTGACCCCTTTATGCATGGGGCTATAGCCTAAAAAGACACACCGTTTTGAGCGGAAAGCGAGTTTGCGTGTGTTGTAGGGCCTAAGATTGGGCCAACAGGCACAACCAAAGATACGAAGAGATGTGTAGTTAGGTGTGACACCAAGAAGTCGTGTAATAGGTGTTTCAAATTTGATAACTTTACTTGGAAGCAAGTTGATAAGATATGTGGCAGTTAAGAATGCTTCATCCCAGAATTTAAGTGGCATGGAAGCATTTGCTAGCAATGCAAGTCCCATATCAACTATGTGACGGTGCTTTCTTTCAGCAGATCCATTTTGTTGGTGAGCATGAGGACAAGAGACATGATGTGATACGCCAAGCTTTTGAAAGAAAGAATTTAATTTTTCATACTCACCACCCCAGTCACTTTGCATAGCAATGATTTCAGAGTTCAGTTTGCGTTCAACAAGATTTTGGAAATTGAGGAAAACTTGGAATACATCAGATCGTTTCTTCAGTAGGTAAATCCAAGTAAATTTACTATAGTCATCAATAAAACTTACATAATAGGAAAATCTACCAACTGAAGTAGGAGCTGGCCCCCATACATCTGAAAAGATAAGTTGTAAAGGGGCAGTAGACACACTAGTAGAAATTGGGTAAGGTAACTGATGACTTTTTGCTTGTTGACACGGATCACAAACTGACTCAACACTAGGCTCATAAGAGAATTTATTTTTGCTAAGGACATATCTAACTATGACTGAAGATGGGTGACCCAAGCGACTATGCCACCTTGATGTAGATAGCTTGGTGACAATGTTTGCTTGTTTATTGGACCATGAAGAAGATGATGATGATGATATGAGTGGGTAGAGTCCTCCCACGCACCGTCCTCTAAGAATAACTCTCCTTGTTCTCAAATCCTTAACCAAGAAAAAGAAAGGATAGAATTCAATGAGAACATTGTTATCAAGAGTGAATTGATGAACGGAAACAAGATTTTTAGATGTTTGAGGAACATGCAAGACATTGGTCAAGTGTAAATTTTTCACGGGGTTTTTAACAATTGAACTGCCAATGTGTGTGATATCCATACCAGAACCACTTGCCGCGCGAATTTGGTCGCCTCCATTGTACTTCTCCCGCATCGTCAACTTGTCAAGTTCACCTGTGATGTGGTTTGTTGCTGCACTGTCGGCGTACCAGTTAGTGTCCACGCCATAGGAGATTGCATGCGCCTCTTTTTCTTCCTGGTCGTTTTCTTCATAACGCCACCAGCAAGCTCGTGCACCTCCTGGATGATGTTTGTAGCATATCTGGCACTCTGGATAGTCATGCTATTGATCACGGACCTGCTGTTGCTGTTGCTGTCGAGGGCGGCCTCTGAATCTGCCGCCTCTATTGGAGAAAGAGGACTGGCGGTCACCGCGGTCACCACGATCACTACGATCACCACGGCCACGCGATCTTCCTCCGCGCCCGCGAGATCTGCCTCGTGATTGGCCACGGCCTCTGTAGACTGCATTGGCGGATGAGTGGAACCCGCCTGAAGATGAATCGCCTAGCATCTCCATCCTTTGATCAAAGGCAGAGATCTGAGCAAAGAGATCGTCGGCTGTGATGGTGTTTTTGACAGCGCCAATCGCCGCCACCACGGAGTCGTAGTCGCGGTCCAAACCGGCCAGGATATAGTCCACCATCTCCGGATCAGATACGGGACGACCGGCAGCAGCAAGTTCATCCCCAAGACTTTTCATCTTTGCCATATACGCCGAGCTTGACATGGAGCCCTTCTTGGTATTGGTGATGGCGATTCTCAGATTAGTAATCCGAGACTGAGATTGTGAGGTGAAGAGATTTGTCACCGTCATCCAGAGCTCGAAGGTGGAATCTTTCCCAACAACTTGTGCAAGAATTTCTGGAGACATGGAATTTAGAAGATATGATAGAACCTGCTGGTCTTTGGCGATCCAGGGTCCGTATAGGGGGTTCGGCTCTAGGGCCGTGGTCTTGTCTGCCTTCGTGACTTCCACCATCTTGGGCGGAGCGGCGTCGGTGTTGTCCAGGAGCCCCGTCACCTGCGCGCCTCGCAGGGCTGGGGGACCTGCGTCTTCCAGAGGATAAAATTGCCTCTTGCGAGCTTCTCAGACGGCGGCGATCCGAGGTTGAGGGAGACGCCAGCGGAGGAATCCATGGAGACGATGATATGTGGTTTCTAGGGTTTTGATGTTGTGGCTAGATGTATGAGAAGAGGTGGCTCTGATTACCATGAAAGATATCAAGCGTTCCTACTCCATCGAGGGAGCCGCGTTGGTGTTTATATTGATGTGTAGCCGCAGCCCTTGGCTTGGCGTACAAGATAATACAAGAGGAGTTTGAGATGAATACAAGAGAGGGAAGGAGGTTGAGATTACAACACGTATATTCTAACATGACGGTCACAAGCCACCCATTCTTGTCGATCCAAGTCTGGCCAAACTATCCCTTATCTTCAAGGGGGGCAGAAGCAAGAAGCAATGGCGCAGTCGGCTGTGAGCACTGTGCTTGGGAGCGTGGGCAATCTTGCAGTCCAGGAGACCACATTCTTGTGTGCAGTCAACCTTAAAGTGGGTTGTTGAAAGATGAACTGTTGAGGTTGAAGGCCTACCTCAAAGACGTGGACAGCAAGTGGAGATCAGGAAATGCAAGAGTTGCGGTCCTGGTGAGCCAGATTAGGACGGCAGCTTATGAAGCCCAGAATGTCATCGAAGCTGCAGACTACATGGAGAAGAGAAACAGGCTCAAGAAGGGATTCATGGGTGCTATTTCAAGGTATGCTCGCCTGCCGAGTGACCTGGCCACCCTTCGTAAAATTAGTGTTGAAATTCAGCGTGTAAGAAGGAAGCTCAGTGAGATTTTTGCAAGTGCGGATCATCTGAAAATTGAATTGGATAATATTGTTGTTGTCAAGGATGAGTTTCTGCGAGATTGTAGCCCTATGAATGGAAACTTTGAAGATGATGTCGTCATGGTTGGTTTTGAGGACGAGCACAAAGAATTAGCAAATAACTTAGTTTGAGGAGAACAAATGCTTAGTGTTGTGTCAATAGTTGCGATGGGCGGGGCAGGAAAAACAACACTTGCTAGAAAAGTCTACACTTCATCTAGAGTCAAATAGCACATTCACGCACTTGCTTGGGTGACTATCTCAAAAGTTTAACGGCATTGATCTGCTAAAGGATATCATGAAACAAATAACAGGGCACAATGATGAGTCAGTTAAACAAATGACGGAGTATGAGGTGGAAAAGAAGATCAATGAATTTCTATCACAAAAAAGGTACCTAGTAGTTCTTGATGACGTTTGGGAAACAGATACATGGGAGCAATTAAACAGAATGTTTAAAGTCTTTCCAGACGAAAGTAATGGTAGTAGAGTACTGTTAACCACACGAAAAAAAGATGTTGCAAACCATATTCAGATGCCAACCTATGTTCATCCTTTGAAGAAATTAGATGAAGAGAAAAGTTGGGAAATTTTTAGTAGCAAAGATCTACCAACATACAAAAGGTATGCCATACGTGATGTGGGTGAGTTTGAAAAGCTTGGGAGAAAGCTTGCAAAAAAATGTGATGGATTGCCACTTGCACTTGGAGTTTTGGGAGGTTATCTGTCTAGAAATCTAAATGCACAAATATGGTCTGATATACTCTCTGATTGGCCAGCAACCAAGGATGGACAAATGATGAGTGTCATACTGGCACGCAGTTACATGGACCTACCAAATCATCATTTGAGATCTTGTTTACTTTATTTTGCTTCTTTTCCCGAGGATTATGAAATATATGTGCCGCATCTTATTGAGTTGTGGATAGCAGAAAGTTTCATTCCACATACACCAAACCATACACTAGAAGAAACAGCACGGAGCTATGTAACCGAGTTGGCTCAGAGAAGCTTGGTCCAAGTTGTTCGCAGAAGTACGGCACATGGATGGATAGAGACAATAAGGATTCATGGTATCTTACATGACTGGTGCATAAAAGAAGCAAGGCAAGATGGTTTTCTTGATACCAGCAACAAAACTTCAGGTCAGCCTTCGTCTGCTGGTCTTTTCCTATTAATTGATTCTATTTTCTATTTTACTATATACCCTTTATATGTGGCTAGCTTCTTTCTGACATATGGTGTGCTAAAAAAATTGCAGGCCAAGCTGGTGCATAGGAAAAGCTTTTACCTGTGGCGCCTAATGTCCGAAGTCTGCTTGGCTTTGAGCTTCAATCAGTGTCCCTTCCTAAGCTAAGATTCCTGAGAGTTCTTTGCATTGAAAAATCAACAGTAAAAGATATCTCCAGTGTAATTGGTGGGTGCATTCACCTAGGATTGCTTAGGTTGACAGATTGTGACAGTGTGACGCTCCCTTTTGCAATTGGCAAACTCCTTTACTTGCAGACTATAGATCTCAGACGCACATTTTTTATGTCAGTAGTACCAATATCTCTCTGGGATATCCCTACTCTAAGGCATTTTCACCTTTTCGGTGTGAGAAAATTTTCTCCACCACCACCTGCAAGGAGTGTGCGACAGCAGCCGAAAGAGCTACAGAGCTTTGAGTTGGCTCTTGATCCTGTTGGCACTGATTTCCGCTGTCATGACATGATGATTTTCTTGGGCCAGCTGAATCAATTGACAACCTTCTCCTTGTTTATGCGCCCCAATATACCAGCAGAGGTGCTCAACATATTTGCAAACATGCCTCACCTGGTCGATATTAGTCTTGGCCAATTTGATGTGCTCGATAAGCTGCCTGCTGAGTTCCCACAAAGCTTACGCTGTCTTGTTCTACATGCTATTGGCATAAAACAAGACCCGATGCCGATCCTGGAGAAGCTTCCCTGTCTTGTGGAATTGGAGCTGAGTGGATACAAAGGCCATACCATGTGCTGCTCGTCCCAAGGGTTCCCTCGGCTGCAAGAGTTAGCACTTTTTAGATTTTCCACCGAGGTCTGGAGGATGGAGGAAGGGGCAATGCCAAAGCTCTTCCACCTGACACTTTGGCAGTGTGAGAAGATGAGCAAGCTCCCTGATGGGTTGCTGCACCTTCCATCCCTCAGTCACCTGACGCTGAGCCGTATGGACCAGATTTCTGAAGATGACAACACACTAATGGAGCTGCGGCCGAAAGGATGCAAGGTACGTACACACGTACGCAGCTTAAGCTTAATTAATTTGCCCCTCAGTCGATCTTGTTCCCCTTCCATTTTCTTCGCTATCTATATCTATGCATGTCTGTTTGTCCACACGTTAATTAGTTCCAAATATTAAGGCGGTTGATCGAGATGCCATATTCGTTCATTCATTCAACCCTTGTGGCATGTTCACTAACCATCCCAATCTTTATATGCTAGCTGTTGCACCGTAGAAAATCAATACTAGTGAGTAGTATTTGTTAGGATCAACTTCACTCCTTCCATATGCCCAACTAAGTTTTTTTCTTCCCCACAAAAAGAAAACTAAGTTATTATTTCATGACTGCTTTTTTTATATTTTGCGCAGGTGGAGAAATAGAGAAATCCGGCGCCCTGGAATTTCCCCCTCGAATCCATCTCTCACTCCTCCAAGTCCTCACATCTCTCCTTCTCCGTCGACTGCCTCTCTCCCCCAAATCTCCAATGGTCACTCCTGATGCCAATATCATCGCCACCCCATTCTCCGGTGCCATCGCCAGGCCCGGTACGAGATGGATTTGTGGGGGTCTAGGAGAGTGCCAATTCTTCGTGTATAAAAGTGTCAGTTAATTCTTAGTGCATGTATTCTGTGGAACATGAACACTTGACTTCATCCTTCCAACCGCATGTATTCTGTGGAATATGTATTTGAACACAAATAAAAATGCTTCGTCGGCGTGGCGATGTTATGAGTAATGAGTTGCATATAGGTGTTCCTTTTTCTGATTTGTAACCTGGCTTGGCAATCTTGTATTGTGTGTATTAGTACCTAGTCTTGGTCTAATCTTCTTCTTTTTCCTCTTTTCATGATCAATGAACAATGACTTGTCTCGATTGACATCCGTATAGCCAACTGTTAATTTGTGCTTGGAAATCACCCGTGCATGAATCAAATGTCCACTCTTAAATTTGTCATCACATTTGGCACCCAATGGAAGCATTTGATTCATTTCATTTGCAACTGCAAACCCCCACCAAATAACCTCTTTGGTTGTTTGGATCAGGATTCAAATCCAAGCTGTTCAAAACCTTCGCTGAAGCACAACAACAGACCTCCAAATATTTTCTTTCACGGTGAGAACTCTGAATACTGAGAACATAAATATCTCCATGTCCTGCAAGCATAACTGGAAAAATAATATGAGCTTTGTACACTACCACTAGAAACTTTGCACATGATCACAGCCAGAACCACACAGAGACAGACAGTGGTCACCAGTCATCAGACTATGCACAAACAAACCAACACATCCCCCATCCACACAAATATATAGTCACAAAAACTTCGACAGGATATGAGCCAGTCATCAAGTATGCACAAATAAACCATTCACACAGATAAATGGTTTGTGCACTGGAACCAACGAACTGTTGGAAATATGAGTAATTTACCAAATGATTTTATTAACAGAAATACTAGAAAAAGCATGACTAATATAGCAAATATAAAGCAAGTGATGCAATCTGACAGAGAGAAGGTAAACAGCGTCTGCATATATGAACTTGAGCTAAACACATCTAGAATTGACACTAGATGAAGTTGCTTATACGACATAGAACCTAACATATGTAGGGCAGAAACTAGAGCCAAGAACTGTAGCAGGACTCCTAACAGAAAGAACAAGAACACGTACGGGACAGCAGCAGCAGAAGCACTGGACTTGGGGTCGACATCCTCTCCAGCCATGTCGTTGCTGAGGTAGTCGACGTCGGGGAAGAAGTCATCGTCGGGAAAGTAGTCGTCGGAGTCCGTGATGAAGAAGCCAGTAGTCACGCGGAGCGCTCCCCAAAAACCTTATCACCCTTCTCCCGTACAGGACTCAAAGTGGTGCGGTTTCAGAGGCCTACTGTCCCGACCTGCGGTGCACGCCGCAAGCCGGGATGAGGAAGATCGTAGCAGTAGCTCAGTGGTCAGGAACTTGGAGGCGAGAGGGTTGCGTTGTTCTGGTGTGTCTCTCTTGGAGGAGCGACCTCCCTTTTATAGGCATAGGAGAGGGACGGGAACAGGCTGCGATGGGAGGTGAAGCAACGGAGGGAGCCGAAGCGAACAGGCAGTGGCCAAAGAGGCGCGCCATTCGAATTACGCGGCGTGTCGTGTCGTGACAAGGCGTGGCGGGCGGTGGAGGAGGAGCGCGCGTGGATGTCCCTCTTGTTCTAATCCTCATACATGTGGAGAAAGAGCCTCCCTTATAAAGAGGTCCAACTCCCTCTAAACTAGCGATGTGGGACTAAACTTTTGTTCCACCTCTTGCGTTGCACGAATGGGCTGCGTGGGCCTCTAGGATTTATTAGGAGTTTCTGAAACTGCTATTGGGCTAGGCCCAAAATAGACAAAATTCCAGCAATCCCCCACCAGATCCCAGAGGCACACAAAATTTGCCTTTGGTTCCAAAACACTGTTTTATATACCGGTACTGCAGTGGAGACTGTTAAGTTGAAGTTCCACCTAGAACTCTATGCTACACTAGTAAGCAACTTGAACAGTGGACTGGGCCTTGAACTGCAAGCTTTCTGCGAATCTAGCTTCACATAAAGCCTTGACCGATACGTGGCTACTGTGGGTCTTCCCCGCAGGTGGAGCTTATGCGTCATACTCCGAGACCTTTCATGAGTTTACTAGAGAGAACCCTACTCTCATAGATTGCGACGATTAACAATCAGACTCATATAGGTGTGTTCTTCAAAAGATGTTCTGCAGGACAACATCTCTGCTTAAAAGAGCAACTTAGAACACATTAAGATATACATCAACCTGCCATGCAGATTAGAAGAGTATTGCATCTTCATGGAGTGGTATTGTTAATAGTAAGGATACTCTCCTATGAGTTGACCAACAGCTTGTCTTCCACATCTAATTCACGGGATCTTCGATCTCAAAGAATAGGTTACCACTGTGAACAACTCATATTTTGGGTCTCATACCCATCTCCCTCGATGCATTATCTATCACATTACGTGGTAGACCCTTAGTAAAAGGATCTGCCAGATTTTTAGACGTTTCGATATAATCCAATGCAATAACTTCGGAGTTTTTCATTTTCCTGACAGACTTTAACCTTCTCTGAATGTGTCTTGATGACTTCATGTTATCCTTTGAGCTGCTCACTTTCGTGATCACAGTTTGATTGTCGCATTTCATAAGGATACCCGTTACAGGTTTCTCAACAACTGGCAAGTCATTCAAGAGCCGACGAAGCCAATCTGCTTCGACCGTAGCTGTATCTAGTGCTGTGAGTTCTGCTTCGATTGTTGACCTTGTTAAGATGGTCTTCTTGCAAGACTTCCAAGAAACAGCGCCACCTCCATGAGTGAATACATACCCGCTCGTGGCCTTTATCTCATCAGCACCTGAGATCCAGTTTGAGTCACTATACCCTTCAAGCACCTTTGGGTGCCTAGTGTAGTGTAGTGAATTCCATAATTCACAGTGCCTTTCAAATAACGCAAAACTCTCACTATAGCTTTCTAATGCACATCTCCTGGTTTCGAAACAAGCCAACTCAGTTTGCTAACAGCAAAAGAGATGTCAGTCTTGTAGCACTGGCTAAGTACCTAAGCGAGCCAATAATCAGAGAATACTTCAATTCATCTCTAGCAATTCTTCGATTCTTTCGAAGCAACATACTAGCATCATATGGTGTTGGAGAGGGCTTGTAGTCACTGTAGCTAAAGCGACTCAAGATCTTTTCCACATAGTGATATTGAAGCAATGTAATCCCACCATCATCGTCTCTCAACAACTTGATGTTCATAATGACATCAGCCACTCCTAAATCCTTCATCTCAAAACAGCGAGATAGGAAATCCTTGACCTCCTTAATAACATTCAGATTTGTTCCGAAAATCAGTATGTCATCAACATACAAGCAAAGGATAACTCCCTCGCCCCCACCATGGCGATAGTACACACATTTGTCAGCTTCGTTTACAACAAAGCTTACAGCTGTTAAAGTTCTTTCAAACTTCTCATGCCGCTGTTTGGGTTCTTGCTTAAGTCCGTACAAAGACTTCAGCAACTTACACACTTTCCCTTCCTGACCATCTATTACAAACCCATCTGGTTGTTCCATATAAATTTTCTCATCCAACTCTCCATTTAGGAAAGCAGTCTTAACATCCATTTGATGAACGAGAAGACCATGTGAGGCAGCTAGTGAAAGTAGAACTCGAATAGTGGTCAGTCGAGCCACAGGTGAGTAAGTATCAAAGAAGTCTTCACCTTCCTTTTGGGTAGAACCCTTAGCCACGAGCCAAGCCTTGTACTTTTCAATAGTACCATCAGGCCTAAGCTTCTTCTTGAATACCCATTTGCATCCTATAGGTTTGCACCCATAAGGACGATCAATTATCCCCCAAGTCTCATTCGCCAAGATGGAATCCATCTCGCTATGAACTGCTTCCTTCCAGTAGTTAGCATCTTCAGATGCATGGGCCTCTGAAATAGAACTGGGAGTGTCATCTATGAGATACACAAGAAAATCATCACCAAAGGGCTTTGCAGTCCTCTGTCTCTTGCTCCTAGTATGAACTTCATTGTTTTCCTCCGCAGGACTTTCAAAGTGTTCCATCGAAATGGCAGGTTTGGTAATTGTAACTGGTTCCTGATTCGATGAACTAGGCATCTCGTGATTAGATGAGGTAGCCATATCCTTCATGGGAAAGATATCTTCAAAGAAAGTCGCATCATTCGACTCCATGATCGTACTAACATGCATGTCAGGTACCTCAGATTTTACAACCAAGAATATATAGCCAATGCTATGAAAAGCATATCCCAGAAAAACACAATCCACAGTCTTTAGTCCACGCTTCCGCTTCTTTGGAATTGGAACATTGACTTTCGCCAAACAACCCCATGTTCACAGATAAGAGAGTTTTAACCTTTTCTTCTCCCATTCCTCGAATGGAGTTATCTCTTTGTTCTTTGTGGGCACTCAGTTTAGGACATAACATGCTGTCAATATCACCTCCCCCACCATGCCTTGGAGAGACCCGATGTGTCTAACATGGCGTTAACCAAACCAGTTAGAGTACGATTCTTTCTTTTGGCCACCCCATTGGACTGAGGTGAATAGGGAGGCGTCCTCTCATGGATTATACGATGTTCCGCACAAAAAGCATCAAATTCATTGGAAAAATATTCTCCACCATGGTCGGACCTAAGCCTCTTGATTTTCCGATCAAGTTGGTTTTCCATTTCAGCTTTATAGATCTTGAAAAAGTTCAAAGCCGCATCCTTAGATTTCAGAAGATACACACGAAAGTATCTAGTGGAGTCATCACTTAACGTCATGAAATATTTTTTTCCACCTTTTGTCAAAAGGCCATTCATTTCACATATATCTGAATGTATGAGCTCTAGTGGTGCAAGATTTCTGGTTTCCGCAGTCGTGTGAGACTTATGAGGTTGCTTAGCTTGTACGCAAACTTGACACTTAGATCCCTTGGCGGTGGTGAAACTAGGGATTAAGTTCAACTATCCTAGTCGCGACATGGAACCAAAGTTAACATGACAAAGACGTGAATGCCATACATTTGATTTACTATTGTTGCAAACATGGTTAACAACTTTATTGCAAACATCTGATAAGGATAAACGAAACAAGCCTCCTGACTCATAGCCTTTACCAACAAAGGTTCCATACTTGGATATTACAAATTTATTCGACTCAAAGACAAGCTTATAGCCATCTCTACACAGAAGAGATCCGCTAACAAGATTTTTATTGACGGAGGGGACATAATGCACGTTCTTCAGCCGCACGATCTTCCCCGAAGTAAACTTTAGATCGACCGTGCCAACACCACGAACAGAAGCACTTGAACCGTTGCCCATCAGCACAGTTGAAGTCCCTGCGGTCTGATAAGACAAAAACATGGAAATATCACCGCATATATGCACATTAGCACCCGTGTCAATCAACCAATCAGGAGAATGACATACTGAAAGAATAGTGGGAAATATACTATACCAGTGTCTCCAATGACAACATTAGCTGTCTTGCTGCCTTTCCCAGGATGACGCTTGTCATAGCAATTAGGGCAACTAGGAGCCCAATGATCAGGATCCCCACACACATGACAAACACCTTTCTTCTTGTCATTCTTCTTCTTGAAGTTCGTGTGTTGCACAGCCTTGGTATTCCCATCAAACTTTGCTTTACCATCAAACTTGCCCTTGTTCTTGAACTTGTGGGGCTGGAAGTTCTTATTTTGTACCAGATTGGCGCTAGATCCTCCTTCAATACCTCGAGCACGTGTGTCCTTTGCTCTCGCCTTTTCTTCCATATCAAGAGTGCCAATTAGATCCAGGACGGAAAACTCCTGTCTCTTATGTTTCAGTAAGGTAGCAAAGTTCCTCGACGAAGGAGGAAGTTTAGTGATGATACCTCCGGCAACAAACTTGTCCGGTAGCATACAACTAAAGTGCTCAAGTTCTCTAGCAAATGACTATATCTCATCAGCTTTCTCAACTACGGAGCGCTCTTCAGTCATCCTGTAATCATAGACTTGCTCCATGATGTACAGCTCAGTGCCAGCATCCGAGACACCAAACTTGGCCTCGAGTGCATCCCACATATCTTTTCCATTATCAATTGACGCATAAGCATCAACTATGCTCTCACCAAGAACACTCAAGAGAGCAGCCTTAAACAGAGTATCCATTTTCTGAAAAGCTTATGCCTGTTGAGCATCAAGCTCTCCTTCAGGTTTGCCAAGAGTGGCGTCATAGCAACTCATGGTTTGAAACCATAAGACTCCTCTCACGTGCCACCTCTTATAGTGGATACCCTCAAACATAGGAGGTCTCAGGGAAGCAGCAAAACCACTTGGTGTAAATTGCCTATGATAAGGTTTTTGGATTGTTGGAAATATGAGCAATTTACCAAATGATTTTATTAACAGAAATACTAGATAAAGCATGACTAATATAGCAAATATAAAGCAAGTCATGCAATCTGACAGAGAGAAGGTAAACAGCGTCTGCATATATGAACTTGAGCTAAACACATCTAGAACAGACACTAGATGAAGTTGCTTATACGACATAGAACCTAACATATGTAGGGCAGAAACTAGAGCCAAGAACTGTAGCAGGACTCCTAAGAGAAAGAACAAGAACACATATGGGACAGTAGCAACAGAAGCACTGGACTTGGGGTCGACATCCTCTCCAGCCATGTCGTTGTTGAGGTAGTCGATGTCGGGGAAGTAGTCGTCGGAGTCCGTGATGAAGAAGCCAGTAGTCGCGCAGAGCGCTCCCCAAAAACTTTATCACCCTTCTCCCATACAGGACTCAAAGTGGTGCGGTTTCGGAGGCCTACTGTCCCGACCTGCGGTGCACGCTGCAAGCCGGGATGAGGAAGATCGTAGCAGTAGCTCAGTGGTCAGGAACTTGGAGGCGAGAGGATTGCGTTGTTCTGGCGCGCCGTTCGAATTCAGTGTCCACTACAGAAAACATTTCAGCTCCCGCATGACCTTACGTATACCCGTCGTGCGTGGCAAAAACTTAGATATCGGCTCGGCTCATTCCCAAAACCCGAAACCCGTAACCCGCGGCGCCTCGTGGCGAGGCGTGGCGTGGCGTGGCGAGGCGGGCGGCGGCAGAGGAGCGCGCGTGGATGTCCCTCTTGTTCTCATCCTCATACATGTGGAGAAAGAGCCTCCCTTATAAAGAGGTCCAACTCCCTCTAAACTAGCAATGTGGGACTAAACTTTTGTTCCACCTCTTGCCTTGCACGAATGGGCTGCGTGGGCCTCTAGGATTTATTAGGAATTTCTGAAACTGCTATTGGGTTAGGCCCAAAATAGACAAAATTCCAGCACAAACAAGTCAACGGCAATCGGTAAGCACAATTTTGTTTTGCTTTTCTTCTCACATATTTTACAGTTGTGCCTCCTAAAGTAAACCCACAAGCGAGCCGACAAAAAGGAATGAGTAAATTGGGTCAGATGTATAATTGTTCGATGTATGATCCTCGTACATTTCAATGGATCACTAGGAACAAATATGTTGGTATCGCTGCAGAAACACCCTACGCAGACGGTGACGACGACGAGGAGTCCTCACGGCGGCCCAGCACACAGTCTTCCAGGAAGTTGGTCAGCTGAGAGGTGTAGAGCTCCGGATTGCTATGGCAGTGGTCGACGTGAGGGGATGGCACAGTGTCGCACCCTGCTTTCCGTTGCCTCTCCACGAATGACTCCACTGACTTTGCTGGGATAACCCGAAATAGCTACAACAGCAACAAAAAGCACAACTAAGCTTCAAATCCCAAGGTTTCAATTAATTCTTGATGCGAGAAATTCAAATAGAGGGTACACTACATACCAAAGCCAGCCCGTGTTACTGAAAGTATTGTGGAAGATCGTATCGAAGCGTCTCAACCTCCAAATAGGAGGCCCGCGGGTATATATTGATTGGTTGGGGCGCACCTCCCAATAGCGCATACATATCGTAACAGAGAGGAGATACAATCGGGAGACTATAGAAGAAGAGATAGAAAGATAAATGAATACATTGTTAGGATAAATCTATCTCTAACTACCTAGGCGTGATACACAAGATAATGTTTAACATTCCCCCTTAATCACAACTACACAAGTTGAGATTACGCTTAAACTTTTCAAAGCTTCTTGTAGAAAGTGCCTTTGTGAACCCATCTGCAATCTGATCTTTAGAAGGTATGAATCTGATTTCCAATTCTTTGTTTGCAACTCTTTCTCTGACAAAGTGAAAATCTATCTCGATGTGTTTAGTTCTGGCATGAAAAACAGGATTAGCAGAAAGGTAGGTTGCACCAAGGTTATCACACCAGAGTATAGGTTTCTGAATATGTGATACTCCAAGTTCTCTTAACAAAGCTTGCACCCAAATAATTTCAGCTATAGCATTAGCTAATGCTTTATACTCTGCCTCAGTACTAGACCTGGAGACAGTAGCTTGTTTGTTTGCACACCACGAAATTAAAGTAGGTCCATAAAAGATAGCAAATCCCCCTGTTGAGCGTCTATCATCAACACAACCAGCCCAATCCGCATCAGAAAAGACACTGATTCGAAGAGAGGAGGATTTGCTTATAGCTAGACCAATGTGTGCTATACTCTTTATGTACCTCAAGATGCGCTTGGCAGCTGTCCAATTGGTTGTAATGGGTGAATGCAACAACCGGTAAACTTTATTGACTGCAAAGGAAATGTCAGGTCAAGTAAGAGTCAAGTACTGTAATGCTCCAACTATGCTCCTGTAACTGGTGCTATCTTCCTGATTCAAAAGTGCTCCTTCTGTCAAGGATAGCTTCTCTGAGCTGGACAAGGGAGTTGGAGAAGGCTTACAATTTTGCATACCAACTCTTCCTAACAGATCAGTCACATACTTTCCTTGTGATAAGTGAATGCCATGCTCAGTTTTCTTAACTTCTATGCCTAAGAAATAATGTAAGTCTCCCAGATCTTTTAAAGCAAAATCAGCCCTAGGATCCTTTAACAGTGTTGTTATTGCTTCATTAGATGAGCTAGTCACAATAATATCATCAACATAAATGAGAACAAAAATGATGGTCTGAAACTTGTTGTAAATAAACAAAGAAGTGTCAAATTTGGATGGAAGAAAACCAAGCTTTTGCAATTTCATACTCAGTCGAGCATACCATGCTCGAGGTGCTTGCTTGAGCCCATACAAAGCTTTGTCAAGTTTGCAGACATGAAACGATACATTTTTGTCCTCAAACGCAGGAGGTTGTTTCATGTAGACCTCCTCTTCCAGAACACCATGAAGGAATGCGTTCTGAACGTCTAGCTGTCTGAGACTCCACCCCCTGGAAATAGCAATAGAGAGCACAAGACGAATAGATGCAGCTTTGACAACAGGACTAAAAGTATCTTCATAGTCAATACCATAGCGCTGTTTAAATCCTTTTGCTACCAAACATGCTTTGAACCGGTCAATTGTACAATCTGACTTTCTCTTAATTCTATAGACCCATTTGCAATCAATTAAATTGATACCTTCACGACGAGGAACTAGGTGCCACATCTTATTGCGTTGCAAGGCAGAAAACTCCTCCATTGTTTGTTTCCAGCGCGAATTACCAAGAGCTTCATGCAAAGTCTTGGGTTCACTAGATTCACCTATCAAGCAAGTTAGACCATATATTGCAATATTTTTGTAATTAATTCTGGAGGTAATTCCCTTTTGAAGGCGTGTACGTGGCAGTGTAGGAGCGGCCATAGGGGATTTAGCCGCAGGAGATCCGGGCGAGTGTAGCAGCAGATCCTCTGCAGCACGGGATCCCGAGGCGGATTCTGGAGCAGCGGCGGCAGCACGGGATCCCGAGGCGAATTCTGGCGCAGCGGCGCGCGATCCAATCGTGCTGGGGGGATCAGGCGTTGGTCGGGCCTCGGGAGCAGCCCGGCCGGTTGGTGTGGGTCCGCGCCAATGGGGCACGGCTGGCCCAGTAGCGCCTGTGGTGGGCCCAGCGGCGCGTGGCATAGGAGACGTGGCGCCCTCGGATCGGCCAGCCCAGCGTGCGTGTGAGAATCCAGGCGGGGAGCCCGACAGGAGCGGAGAGGCGGGCCCTGGCGGCGATCCCGCGGCTGATCCGCCAGCGACAGATTCGCCTGCCCATCTGGCGCAGACACCTGGGGAGATCCCGAAGCAGATTCACCACGAGAATGCGTGCACATGACATATTGCCATGTAGCTCGATTTTGTACATCATTTTCAGCACTGTTTGCACCATTATGATCTGTAGGAGCTTCTGAAGTAGAATACTCAGGTAAACCATTAGGAGAGTTAGGCAAATCTTGATCATCACGATTATTGCTTTCCCACTACCACTATTTGTGAGATGAGGGCCCAAAAGTAGGATCTCTTTGCGAAGGAGAGCACCGGCATTTGGATGAAGTTTAGCAAAAGGAAACTGTGTTTTGTCAAAGATGACATCGCGAGAAATATAGACACGCCCAGTTGAGACATCTAGACACTTGACTCCCTTGTGTTGAGCACTATAACCCAGAAAAACACACTGTTTGGAACGAAACATGAGTTTTCTGTTGTTATATGGGCGGAGATTGGGCCAACATGCACAACCAAAAATACGAAGAGGAGCATAGTATTGTTTAGTATGGAAATGACGCTCAGTGGGCGTT